>NW_027507758.1:445341279-446541279 GCF_037356315.1 Lithobates pipiens | reverse complement strand
GAAAAGAAGTTGAAGAATTTCTCTCCTGCATCTAAACATGGTGAGTAAATGGGCACCCCGATACACTGGCATGAGCTTAAGTAGGATGGACTCCCTTTTCTGCTGTTCAACTTTCCTGTCCATTCCAGAATAGTTCTACCCATTATGAAGGGAGTACACAGAAGTGCGTGGTCACCGGTATAAGCAAGGACTCTTTCCAACTCCTCTTTACTCCGAACATACCACCGATGCCAGCACTGCAAACCACAGTCCCATAGCAGAGCATCCCGATTATTATCATGACAAATGAGTCACACTGCCACTAGCCACCAATGTAATGGGGGGGCAAAATGGAAAAGGTTGACTACGGTTAATGTCAAGTGTTATGATTTCAAAGTATATGTGGGTTCAAGGAACTCTTAAGGCTAAATAGACAAATGCAGAACTACCCCATCCAGATCTATGTAAGTGCAGCCATTGTAGGCTTCAAGCTGTTCACAGATTTGATTTCTTATTGGGAAATTCTCTTTCAAGTATTGGAATGGAGGATTGTTTATATCATCAGTGATATTTTATACTTTGCTAGCTTACAACATAAAATATAATTGTGAAATCCTCCATTTAATTTTAAATAGCAAATTTCCAATTCATGGAAATGTTGTTTTATCCATTATTTATGTTAAATTATGAACATTTGCTGATTGCACGTTTCATAGTGCATGTCAGTCTTAAAATTCAAAAACAAATGCAAATTCTTTCATTTACATTAAAGTGCATCTAATACATGAACTGTTTATTTGGTTAACAGACCCAATTTGAAAAGGTAAGACAGATACAATCAGACACGCAGACATATACAACCCTATTTAAAACTTAAAACTTACAGAGAAAGTATAATCAGTTAGGTAGGACAAAATTAAGCAAACAAAACTTCCACTAAACTTAATAGCATAAGCAGTGGCTGTATTCATACCTTTGCATTTTTGTTTGATGTAATTTCAATTTAAATCAATAGAAACACATCAGATTGTATCAGAGCATGCCAATGTAAGTTAGCACATGTTCATGGGCATTGAAAATGCAGAACAATGCATGCTAACACGGATGGGTGTTTTGATGCTCTTCGGTTGATTTCAATGGAAACTGCATCAAGGGAGAAATCACATTTAAAGTAAGTCCAAAAAAAAGTTATTTGCAACTAGCCTGCCCCTATGAGAAAAGGTAATTAGTTAATGATATCAACATAAAAAAATGTGCTCTGCTTTTTGAAGTACCCATCTACCATAGGCTGGCATACTTGTGGCCCTATGGGATATAAGACAATATGCTTTGGGTGCACAGATGGTATCTTTGAATAAGAGCACTCTATTTTTTATTTAACCACTTGCCGACCACCCTAAAGGCAGCTTTACTGCTAGGATGGCCATGCTGCGCAGGATCACATATATATATATACATGATCATGCACTTCCATGTATCGGGCACGAGTGAGTGTCGTCGTGCTGTGATGCTGTGCTCCTGCTGTGATTTTACACAATGGGAGCTGATAAGCGGGTCCCGCGAACCCCATGTCCGTCAACACCCATTGATCATTCAGTACACAAGGCTGAATGGCGATCAGCCTATGTAAACAAGGCAGATCGCCGTTCTGTCAGTGAGGAAGGCATGGATCCTGTGTTCCTGCAAAGCAAGGACATGGATCTTTGTCTTCCCCTATTAAAAGCACCACCCACACTACAGTAAAACACCAGCTAGGCAAACAGTTAACCCTTTGATAGCCCCTGATGTTAACCCCTTCCCAGCCAGTGCCATTACTAATACAGTGATCAGTGCTAAAAATATGCAATGTCACTGTACTGTTACTGGTCCCCAAAAAAGTGTCAATAACTTCAGTCTAATTTCTCCTCTGCAATATCGCAATCCCGCTATTAGCCACTGATCTCTGCCATGACAAGTAGAAAAAAAAGAATAAATACAAATGTTCTAAATATATCCCACAGTTGTGTACGTTATAACTTTTGCGCTAAACAATCATTTGCATTTTTTTTTTTTACCAATAAAATGTAGCATAATACATATTGGCCTAAACTGATGAAGAAATTTGATTTATTAAATGTTTTTTTTTTTATCACAATATAGTTTATTAAAGAGAATAAAGTAAATACATTAAATGTTTTATAGCAGAAAGTAAAAATGATTGTTTTTTTTTTTTTTTTCTAAATTGTCAGTCGTTTTTTGTTTATAGCGCAAAAAATAAACAATGCAGAGGTGATCAAACACCACCAGAAGAAAAACGGACACAAATATTATTTGGGTACAGTAGCCCATGCTTGATTCACTGTTCTATATCTGTGAATTATATTAAACAAATTAGGAGAGTATAAATTCAAATGTCCTACTGGTTATCCGGTGCTCTGGAAATAATCTGTTATGTATTACATGGTTATATGGAAAACAAAAATTGTAAGCAGTAAAAAAAGAAAAAAACTGTATATTCAGGTTACAATTTACAAACTTAAAAAAAAAATCAATAAATGTAAATTTGACTCAAGCCTTGCTTTGTTTTGGGGTTATGAAAAGTGTATTTTTAAAAAAGAAATCAATTTCTTATAGAAAAGTCTGCCTTGTTAATAATGACATTTGGGAGACTGAACTAACCTTACCCTGTTCATGACCTTGTTTGGCCTCTTATGCAAATGAATCTTTCTCAAGCAGAACACATTTATTTGCATATAAAATCAGGCAATGACATCACAGAGGAGACAAAACAACACATCGGAATATTTATCTCAATTTATGGATACATTAACAATTCCATAGCAGTAAAATGACTGAAGTTTTTATTACGTTTGAAAGAGCAGCAAAGATTTGCATGTTATCATAGATTAATCATACTATTGTGCTTTTAGACATTTAAACACTGCAAATAAATTGTACATTTAAATGATTTTGTTTTAGATCTGAAAACACTAATTGTGGGGAATTGAATTACGATTTACTTGTTTGAATCTTAATACACACTGCGTTGTATAATCATTTTTTTAAGCTTTCAAAAAACAACAAACAATATTATTCCCTCCATAGCTTGACCTTTAAAGAGATTCTTCAATGGTAAAGGTCAGTCCACCCAAAACGGATATTATATCTGGGCCCCTAATGCTGGGTCTACACTTGCTTTGATCAATAGGTGGGGGGTTCCACTCTCTTTGGATTGAATTGGAATTCGTTTGGGAATTATTGCAGAGATATTTTACAATAAGGGGGATGGAAAATATAAGACTAGGAAAGTATGAATCTGTTCTATGCATAATTATGTGTCACATCCCATTTAGAATTCATTGCTTGAGGGATTCTAGTTGCAAAACATGAACATTCAGTAGACCGCTAATCTACTAAAATCTCTGCTTCTCACTGGATTCTCTATCTTTTCAATGATCTGCATTCTGCATGTTCATAGACCCTGTATTTGAATTATGTTTATCTATTCACATGGTGCTCTTGTTTGTTATATTAGAAAGATATTCACCAAAGTGATCATACACGCCTAGTTGTTCTGCCAACATTGTATTTGACAAAAACCACAAGAAATTACACAGATTGTATATTTTATGAGACAATTAACTTCTGTAATTGTTTGATGGTATAAGATCGACTTGAACTATATGAATAAAGTGATTGAGGATGTCTCCTTTCCCATCACACTTAAATAAGTCTGTAGAATGTAACCGTGTAAATGGTCTTCTTTTTTATATCTAAAATAAACTAAATGATAATGTATTTCTTAATGGTAGCGCATTTTTCGAGGTAAATCATAACAAAGACATTGCTGAAAGAGGATTATATTGTTCTTTACATTAGATATACACTATATTGCCAAATGTATTGGGGTGCCTGCCTTTACACGCATACAAAATTTAATTCCATGTCTTAGTCCGTAGGGTTCAATATTGAGTTGGCCCACCCTTTACAGCTATAACAGCTACAACTCTTCTGGGAAGGCTGTCCACAAAATTTATCAGTGTGTCTTCTTTCAGAAATTAATTTGATATTTTCAGGGCCTTTAGTCTAAGATAATAACACATTTAAAAGATTAAACTAAATATTGGTTTTATTGCCAGATATTCTCTTGATTGCATTGTCTATATACTGCTGTTATTCAATTGCAAATTACATTGAACCCCTAAGATTTTTTTTTTTTTATCTTATGAATATCTCAATGAAGGTAAAGACTTTAACTGTGATAGTTTGAAGGATCCACCAATTCCATTTTTTTTTCTTATTCTAACTTACAACAATATCAACAAAACATAAATGTGATATTTTAATAAACATGCATGAATTAGATTCTGTATATTTTTAAGCTTGAAACAAGTCAAATATGTCATAAGAAAATTGTGTAGCTCTGAAAATAAATGCTTTCTGACAGTCCAAAGCCCAGAATCCATATTCATATAGCATTATGATATGCAATAATTAACATTTCTCTTTAACAATCTTCTAAATTGATTTTATGGCACTTAATAGATGCAGCCAATTAGACATCCACGTTTCCTTCCTGTCAAATGTTATAAACTGGGATCAACACCTACAATTATTTTACACTAACTGCATGTGGTCTCCTTTATTTCTAAAAGTGCTCATAAATCTCTTTGTGTCAGATGGAATCACTTGTAAATAAAGCAGATTAAAGGGGAGATGAAATGCAGTCAGAAGCTCCAAGGACACATGTAAAGATACTTTTTTATACAGTATGTTTACCAGCAACATGATGAATGATTGAGAGCATGGCAGCAGACAATTCAATATCATTAGAAAAGGGTATTGAAAAGTATAGCAATCAAAGGGAAATACGTCAGCCAGAAATATTTATAAAGCATATTGTAAACCAGTGGTCATTGTTTGTCTAAGCATTCCTTAAAGTGAGCAGCCACTTCCAGCGCTATGAGTTTGTCTGTGGTTAGATGCAAGATGAGCAACAGCAATCCCAAATGCTAGTCGAATGCAACCCTCCAGGCATGGTTATCCAAAGTGATACTACAAAAACAAATGGACAAGGTGCACTCACCTAGTGCATTATCGAAAGCATTTATTTAGTGATAAAAATGCTAAAAATTAATACTCACAAAGTAGCAACTGATAAAAACCAATGCCACAAGATACCATGTGGACACACATACTCCAGTTGCATCATAGGGGTGTGTAGCTGACACATTTGGGGGCGCACCCCTTTCCTTAGAGCTAGGCTACTCATCATGACATGTTGTGTTTCATTGGCTTTTATCAGTTGCTACTTTGTGAGTATTAATTTTTAGCAGTTTTGTTATAAATAAATAAATGCTTTTGATAATGCACTAGGTACATGCGCCATCTTGTCGTTTGTTTTTGTAGTATTCCTTCTGAATAGAAACCTTAGCAATGAACCTCTCTTATCTGCTTCCATTTGGTATATTAAAGCCAGATCTAATCCAGCTGCATCCTGCAGAGCTTCTTGGCCATCCAGATCTGGCAAGATGGCGGCTTGAAACAGCTCCGACACCATCCGGAGGCATCCTCCCTTTCTGAGGGCACCTGTAGAGTCCTACGGCCACCCCAGGTGTAGCATCTACTCCACTTTACACAGCAGAGTGTGACCAGGTAGTGAATGGAGGGCTTCAGGCACTTTGTGGGATACTGGTGCCAGATTTGGCAAGATGGCGGCTTGAAACAGCTCCAACACCATCCGGAGGAATCCTTCCTCTCTGAGGCCACCAGCATCCCACAAAATGCTTAGAGCCCTTCATCCACAACTGGGCTAGACTCTGTTGCCTAAAGGGGAGCCAAAACTTCACCTGGAGCTGCCGCAGGACTTTGTCTCTCAGCCGGCCAGTCCCGGCAATATGGTGGCTTGATTCGGATTCGACATCAGGCAGCATCCTCCTACTCTGAGGACACCAACTCCCCATATAGTGCCCTGAGTACTTCATCTTCCACCCAGCCACACTTTAATAGGCAAGAAGAAGCCAGAAATCAAGACAGGACAGCCACAAGTCTCACAAAGTAAGCAGGCCTGTACCAGCAAGATGACAGCAATGCCTGCACATGGAGCCATCACTCAGGCAGGCAATCCAGAAAGGAACCAGTCATCCCAGCAACCTGCCTATATGGAGGACTTCACTATCACCTCAGGTGTCCCCTCCACTCTGCAGGACTGTGACTTTTCAAGTGAATGAATGAATAAATGAATGAATGAAATACTTATATAGCGCACAATGCGAACTGAATCGCCTCTAGGCGCTGTGAGTCCCTATTCTTCTCAGGATCCTCTTTAGACTGGGCCATGGGAGACATTATCTCTGGTCAGAATAGTCTGCAGGCCTCCGTTGAACTGCCAAATTCCCAGTCCATAGCCCACCAGCCTGCTTATTCGAGTGACCCCATTATCTTGGCAAAATTTTCAGCTTTATTAGAAAATGTACTGGAAAAAGCCAGCAAGAGAATTACAGGTGATTTAAAACAGGAATTCCAAGATCTGGGCTCCAGAATTAATGCTATTGAAAACAAGTTTGATGTGACAGTAGGCAAATCAATTTAAAATATGGATTGCATCTGTGACCTGGAAGCAAGCCTAGAAGAGACATTGATGAAAATTGAAGATTTAGAAAATATGTCTCGCAGATATGTCTGCATTCGCAAACTACCAAAGTCAATAACATGCCCAGGAGGCCACCACTGTGCTGCTGACCTCACTGCTCCCTGATATACCCTCCCATAAATTGGAACTGGACCGAGCTCATAGAGCCCCCACAGCTCAACTCCCCGAGGGTCTTCCTAGGGACATCATCATGAAACCCCACTTTTACACGGTATGCAAAAAGCTCACATATCGCCATTTATCAAATTACTTGACCATGAAGTGCAAATATTTGCAGATATCTCCCCAGCTACTGTGCAAAAACACAGACCTTTAAAACCTTTGTTCCATCCATTACAGAAAAAAGGCTTCAGATACTGCTGGTCGTTTCCCTTTCACCTTACATTTCCATACAAAGACAAGTCATACTCATTTTCCATCTTCTCGGATGGAGAAGCATTGCTTAAACACCTGGATTTCATATCCACCTCACCACCAACATCACCAGGTTCCCACACCTCTTCTGCCCCTAGAAGGGGTGGCGGCAACGTAGACCGTCCGGTTTCACCATTGTGGCAATCCACCAGGTCCACCAGAAGCCGGACATGTCATCAGTCCAGACCAGCCGGAAAATAGAAAATTTTACTTTTATTCCCCTCTACAAAGAGGTCCTATTTACCCTTGTTCCTGGGTTCCTTGAACAGACTTGTTAAAGGCATTTACAGTTACTATAGGAGTGTACGTTATGGTAATGGTCCAGAGATTGTTGTTTGCCTGTTGTTTCCTTTTAATGGAAGCTGTGATTTGGTGTGCCACAATGCAAAAAAGGAGAAAGGCTCGTGCTATGAAAGTCAGCTAAAACATAATTTTATTATTGCATGTGAACAGCAGTCAAAAAGAACACAAACGCGTTTCGGTCATTGGCCCTTAATCATGGCTAATGGCCTGATGGCCAAAACGCGATGGCTTTCTTTTTGATTGCTGTTCACATGCAATAATAAAATCATGTTTTAACTGACTTTCATAGCACCACCCATGAAAGCATATTGATATTATCATAACTCACAAAAAACAGCCCACTGCTTACATCAAAGCAAGGGAAACTTGAGAGGAGTACTGCGGCAGAATGCTGTTATGTTTTCTGGAAGCTATGTACAGTATCCTGCCAGTCCCTCCCACCATCCATGATCTTCCTGCATTGCATAGAGAAGTTCTAAAATAGGCTATGTAATAAAAACTGAAATGATTTGATGAAAAGTTTTAGCACATTGATGATGAGAAAATGTCAGCTTTAATAGAATTAGCCTAATATGAGATGTATTTGAATATCACCTAGACTCGTGTTTTGCCAAAACTTCATTTGGAAAATTATTAGGCAGATACGTAGGTGGTCAAAATTGTTATTAATAATATATTATTTTCTGCATTGATGTTGCCTAAATTAGATTTTCTATATTTGTTAGAAGAATAAAACTAGAAAGAGTAGTTATAATGTGTTTTTTTTTTTTTCTACAGTCTTGGTGGAGAAGTAGTAAGAGGAAGTGAAGGGAATTACGTCAATAAGCATTTCCGCATGGGATTTATGACAATGCCTGCACCCCAAGATAGGCTACCACATCCATGTTCTAGTGGATTTTCTGTGCGCTCACAGTCCCTCCATTCTGTCGGTGGCACTGATGATGAAAACAGCAGTTGTTCCCGCAAACAACCTCCTCCAAAGCCAAAACGAGATCCAAACACAAAGCTAAGCATTTCATCAGAGACTGTTAACACTGGAACGCTAGGCAAGAGTCCAAAGTTCACAGACAGGACAGATGGTAAGTGATATGTCTCATATGTTCCATTTCCAAGGAACATGACTAATGAAACAATCCTTCACATACAGTATGTATATATACAGTATATTTCAAGGGTTCCTACAGTATTAAATAAAGATTAAGGGAATCTAATCATAAATGGCATGGGTTGTTATAGGTAACATTTATTTCTGACAAAAGTCAGGATTTTAACACATAACAACCAGGCGATGTCATTTTTTTTATTTTTTAAGGTAACCCTATCATCAAAATGCGTAAATTTTCATGAAAATTTCATGAATCATTAGGGTACATATTAGCATTGACAAATGCTATTTTAATAAAAATAAAATGTAAAAAACATGAAAAAATGTTATTTCTTGACATATTAAAATAAAATGCATCTGCTCCTAAACAACCTAGCCTAGGCTAAAAGTACATGGTCTCTTTCTACAGGGCAGGTAAAGTTTTTTTTTTTTTTTTTAGTCCTTCTGTCTCTTTCAGGTCAGATTTATAGATTACTATACATCAATGCACTGTTTAACTACTAGAAATGCTTGTATTGATTATAATCGACCATGGCCTCTCCCAATTTTTTTACCTTGAAGGAACCCTTTGAAGTCTTTTTCTGGTCTTGAGGAACACCTGCCAAAAAAAAAATAAAAAAATATTTTTAGTTAAATTTTTTAGTACATTAGCATGAACAGTAAATTGTAGAATGTTTTGAATATAGAAATAAGTAATATGTTATGCCTAGCATATTTGACACCCAGGGCAGGATTATTTTGCACCCTCCTGCTCTGTAAAACAAAACCCTTAGTAAAATTAAATGAATAACAACAATAGAAAATAAACAGTGAAGTAAAACTGATGATGTCCCCTAACATTAATGGTCAGTGTAGAAGTGCACCATTGCAGTGCAGGTAGGAGATTAATTCACCATTGTTTACTGCTGAAGGAATCTCTAGCAACCTCAGTAAGATCCCAAGGTTCCAGGGAATCCTAGCTGTCAAAAAGCTGGTCAACCAAATTATTATCTTGCTTTTTTTTAAACAATAATACAGGGAACAATGGTGACATTGCACATATTACCTAATACAATTTTTATTTCCAGTTTCTAAGGTCATGTATAGGAACAGTATATATATTCTCTTGACTGACAAAAGAGCTTTCATACATGCACACAATCTATTTGGCTACATGTTCACCTTTGCATACTCAACAGAGGCTCCTGGCAGAGGAGGAACAATAGCAGTCAACTAGGAAAATTCCTTTCAAGTTTTCAGTGATTGGTGAGAAAAAGGGTATTTTCAGAATCTTCCCAATATGATTGTTATGGGCCAGACTTGTATATGTCAAATACAGTATATATGGGCAGCCTAGCTTCTGAAAAATAATGCAGTTTTCATGCTGTAAATGGCCAACAAGCACCAGTGTACTTTTTGCTGTTGTAACATCCTTGATTTTAGCTGATGTTGACCATGGTGGAAGTATAGAGAGTATGACTTTACTGCATATCCAATGCTACAACATTTTATTTAAAGGAGAAGTACAGCCAAAGCTGCTGAGAGGCTGAGTCGGCTGCCTCCACCCCCTCCATAGCCCAGTGCTACAATGAGCAAGGAAGGAGCAGAGCAGAGAGCTGCGACTGACAGTCTGCAGCTCTCTGCT
Source organism: Lithobates pipiens (assembly GCF_037356315.1). NCBI lineage: Eukaryota > Metazoa > Chordata > Amphibia > Anura > Ranidae > Lithobates > Lithobates pipiens. Next base: position 446,531,223 of record NW_027507758.1, on the reverse strand, counting down.
CATGGAGCTGTGAGAACCGAGTGGTTGGTGGTGTTTGATCACTCGGTTCTCAGTTTATAGGCACTGGGGAACCGATACTGCATCCACCTAGGTAAGTATGAACCAACAAAAATAAAAAAATACAAACCCATACTTCTCTTTTAACTTTTTTTTTACTGCTTTATTCTCAGCATCTTTTTATTTTTATTATACATGATTTATATAGCACCAACAGTTCACGCAGCGCTTTACAATGTATAGGGGGACAACACAATTACAGTACAGTTCAATACAAAAGATAAAGGAGGGCCCTGCTCATAGAGCTTACATTCTAAAAGGAGGGGGTGGTGGTACAAAAGGTAATAGCTGTAGAGAATGATTTGATGGGGGTGGCTTGGGGACAGTTGTTAGATTTTGTTGTAGAGGCCATCAGTAGCAGAGTGAAGAAGGCAAGGGTTGAGGTTGCAAAGGTTTCTGCGGGTAGGGGTTTGTGGGATGGCAGCATGGGATGTAGGAGACAAGGAGAGTGTGAAATGGATAAGGTTGTGATCAGAGAGAGGAAAGGGTGTGTTAGAGAGATTGCAGGGAGTGCAGCAATGGGAGAATACGAGGTTGAGAGTGTTGCCATTGGATTGAGAGGTGATTTGTGTCCATTGTGTTAGGTTAAAAGAGGAGGTTAGGTTGAGTAGTTTAGAAGTGGTAGCAGTATTAACATTTATTGGAATGTTAAAGTCACATAGGATGATGTCAGGCACTTCAGATGAGAGAAAGTAGGGTAGCCATGCAGAGAAATCATCCAGAAAGCGTGACACTGGTCCAGGAGGCCAATAAATGACTGTGACCCTCAGACAAGCTGGAGAGAGAAGACGAATGCAGTGCATTTCGAAAGAGCAGGGGGAAAGAGAGGGAGGTGTGGGAGGTGTGGGAAGTACCTGGAAGGCACATTGTGGGGAGAGGAGAAGTCCGACACCACCTCCTTTCGTCCAGTGGGTCTGGTGGAGTGAGTCCAGAAGAGGCCACTGTGGGACAGGGCAGCTGGAGAGGTAGTGTTGAATTCCTGGAGCCAGGTTTCGGTTATAGCAAATAGATTAAGGGTTTTGGAGAAGAAAAGGTCATTGACAGAAGCTAGTTTGTTGAAGACTAAGGGCACATGAAAGAGGGGGGCCAACTTGTGGAATCTGGGGAATTAGGATGAGAAGATTGAAGTTACGACTACTGTTGGAGGAGGTAGATGGACAGTTTTGGCGTTGGGAATTGGGTGTGGGAGGGCCGGGGTTTGGTGCGATTTCTCCAGACATTAGGAGTAGTAGGAGGGTGAGGGTGGTAAGGCGGGAGTGGGATTTATAGGAGGGAAGATGCTCTGGTGGAATGGAAGTGGTGATACTGTGTGGGCTTAGAATGAGCAGGAGGTGGTAAGTGGAGTAATATTGAGTGGGCAGAAGAGAGGGAGATATGTACAGGTTGGGTGCTGGAGAGGTGGGGTAAAAACATGAGAGTTTGAGGAGAGAGGACGTTATAACAAAGATTAGTGTGAGCATGTTGGAGGGTGGGGAGAGGGGAATAGAAGGAAGGCTAAGGAAAGTTACAGAATGAAGAGGAACTTCCTGCAAAATAGCAGTGGAACAATAATGTCTGTACTTACTTTTTTGTAGCAGCGCCTTACCGATCTTACCGATGATATTTATAAATTCCTTTAATATTTTCATTTAATATCCCATTTACATACATTTGGGGTATCAAAATCTACATTCTGCAAATGATTTGTGGAGAGGAATCTATTACTTGCTCTAGCTGGCAAAGTGAGCTGGTAAAAGTGATTTAAGCACCCTGTGTTAAGCTATTAAATACAGAATTGCAGTGCACCCCCTCACTACCTTCTGTAAAGAAGAGGTCTCAACTCAAAGAAAGGACAGGGCTCCTTAATGGAATGACTTCCAGTCATCTGTGTTATCCAATGGAGGGCATGGTATAATGCCCTTTAATATGATTTAAACGCCCAATTGAGGACGAGATGCTATTTGATGTCAAGTGTTTTTTCCCTAATAATGACATTCGGCATATAACCTTTTAATCATTAAATCTTTGTGGGTGTCAAAGAAAGGTGGAGAGCCGCCACTCCATCAGTGCCAAAAGTAAACTAGAAACTTCCTGGCATGAGCCCTGTAAGTTATTGTAATGCCGCGTACACACAACCGGACTTTCTGTCAGAAAAGGTATGACAGTCTTCCTGACGAATTTCCGACAGACTTTCGACGAGTTACGACAGACTTCCGACCAAACGGACTTGCCCATACACGAACGGACCAAAGTCCATTAGTTTTGAACATGATGACATACGATGGGACTAGAAAAGGAAGTTCAATAGTCAGTAGCCAATAGCTGCCCTAGCGTCGTATTTGGTCTGTCGGACCAGCATGCAGACGAACGGATTTCCCGATAGCAATTAATTCCGTCGGACAGAGTTGAAACATTCTATTTCTAGGTCCATCTGAATTTTTGAAGAAAAAAAGTCAGATGAAGCCCACACACAATCGTAATATCCGATGGAATGATTCAGTCGGACCTTTTCTGCTGGAAAGTCTGGTCGTGTGTACTGTCAATAACTTTGGATAGCTTTCCTGATACAATAATAAAAATATCATTGTTCACTACATTTTGTAATCAATGTATCATTGTTTTTCTGGTGTCACTACATTGATGTTGGTAGAATCAGCGTATTTTCTGATGTCTGAGCACCCACTTTTACATCTGATATTTTTACCTGTCTTCTGATATTCCTACACTAGGAATGGGCCTGCAGCTGCACAGATCAAGCAATGTCTCACTGCCTGTGATTAGCGGTGTGCAGTGTCGGCTTCCTGGCAGAATTGGGCAGGTGGGTTGAGACTAGGATCCCGAACACGCCTGAGCCCCTCTCTATCCTACACATATATTCTCATTTTGCACAAAGTAGGATAATGCACCTTGTCTTTTAAAAATGACACAATGACAAGTGGCAGACTTGTTGACCCAGTCTACATGTGAACCATGGAACATTGTAGTGTTTAGTCCATGTGTGCTGTTTACTTCCCCAATTTTGATCTGGAAAAGCTGGGTAAAATGACCTGTGGTTTCCATGCTTAAAGCTGTGTTAAACCCAAAACCAAAAATGTAATATATTGCATCTTACTAATCATTAGATGTGGTGGTTGTATTCGTTTTTTTGTCCTTTGTTTTCAGCTGGTGATCTGTGTTAAAGTACAATTAAAGGCAACATTTTTTTGGGGGGTTTTGGACAGAGTGGAGAGGGATTAGAACACCTGTCAGTTTTTATTGCTGTCTGTGCCCATTAGGGAGATTCACCCTCTCTATTTGTCCTGTAGGGTATGTTTAGCAGAATATCTGCACTAAACCCCCCCAAAAAAGTGAATAAAGAATGGTGCAGCAACTAAAAAAGCCTGAATATTCAGCTAGTAAATACGTGTAACAGATAAGGTGCATAACCAGAAATATGAAAAATCTATGCATATATAAAAATGCAAACGTGCGCTATAGTCATACGAGTGCAATATTATATTTTATAGTCCATAAAGTGCTTCAATCGGTGCAAATACAAATAGCGGACTTTTAGGCGAGCAACCACTTGTTCTGTTCATCAAATAACAAAGCAATCAGTGCCGCTTAGCAGATTTGTTGGATTTCAAATTATAGAGATCAGCCGAAGAAAGCATATCCACAAGCTCATCTGATAGTGGGATCTTTCCTCTCATAGCAGACTCTCCATTGGTATGATATTCCTCACTGGTAAGGCAGAAAACATTTCTCCAGGTGGACTCCAAACATGGGATATTTTATAAAATGAAAAGAAGAGGCTTCTTGGTGCAGTACTCCACTTAAAGGTTTTTTTTCAAAATTCGTAGGCACTGACATTCAACAAACGACATTCAGTATATTCAAAACAGCCATGGCTCAAGCCAGCCAGCTGATGCATGGTGATGCCAAGACCTGTAGCTCCACCCGATGCGTTTCCCCATAAAAGGCATTGACTGGGAACGGAGGCTATGTCTGGAAGTCACACCCCACACACACTAAATATGTATAGGCAGGGGAGACACCGGAAATGCCATTACAGGCTTTATCCATTGGTGTCATCAGTATATACGGTACATATTAGCAGCAATCATTCTAAAAAATACATAAATGGTTTGCCTATATTTATACAGGACACCAGAAACCGTAAAAACTAAATTCAACAGTTATAAAAAAAATTGCATATACACAGTTAAGGATATTGATTGCACGTTCCATAAATAAATTTAACATCAAATTCATCACAACTTAAAATTGACTCCCAAACAAAACTGACGTCCTTTTTTCCCCACAAAAAGAGCTGTATTTTGGTCACTTTTTTTACTAGTAATGGCAACGATCAGCGATTTTTAATGGGACTGTGACATTATGGCAGACACATCGGACACTTTTGGCGTGATTTTGGGACCATTCACATTCATACAGCGACCAGTGCAATTACAAATGCATTGATTACTGTGTAAATGTGACTGGCAGTGAAGGGATTAACCACTAGGTGGTGCTTTAGGGGTTAAGTGTGTCCTAGGGAGTGATTCTAACTGTGGGGGGGAGGGGCTGTGTGTGACACAACACTGATCATCGTTGCTGATCATAGGGAGCGGGAGCTGTGATCAGTGTTAGTGTTATTAGGCAGAACGGGGAAATGCTTGTTTACATTAGCATTTCCTCGTTCTTCCTCTCCGTGAGATGATCACGGGTATCCCCGCAGACATCGAGTCCACAGGACCCATGATCACGCTCACAGAGCTCCCGGCAAGCCGCCTCTTAAAGGGCAATGTATAGGTACGTTAATCTGCGCATACGTGTCCTTCTGTCGCAGTATATCTGCGCGAGGTGGTCGGGAAGCGATTAAGGAGCATGGTGTGTGACGTCCAGACATAGCCTTCGTTCCCAGTCAGTACCTTGTATAGAGAAATGCATCTGGTTGAGCTACAGGTCTTGACATTGCCATGCATCAGCTGGCTGGCTTAAGCTGTGGCTGTTTTGAATATACTGAATGCCATTTGTTGGATATCAGTGCCTACGAATTTTGAATAAAACCCTTTAAGTGGAGTACTGCACCATGAAGCCTCTTCTTTTCATTTTATAAAATATCCCATGTTTGGAGTCCACCTGGAGAAAGGTTTTCTGCCTTACCAGTGAGGAATATCGTACCAGCGGAGAGTCCACTATAGGAGGAAAGATCCCACTATCAAATGAGCCTGTGGATAGGCTTTCTTTGGCTGAGTGATCCCTCCTGTGTGTGCCCATTTGATCTCTATAATTTGAGATCCAACAAATCTGGTAATCGGCACTGCTTGCTTTATTTGAGGAACAGAACAAGTGATTAGCAACAAAGGATTCGCCCTGGGACTTTAAATGAAGTGGGTACTGTTTCCGCCAGTAAACATAACAGTAGTAGATATAATATATGGTTTATTCAAGTACAATTGTTTACATGGATAAATAACATCAACGGTTGCCAATATAAAATATATAAACAAGGAGTATTGGTACATAAATGTAGAAGTAGTACATGGTACACGGGCATCATACTACCCGACTAGTTTCGTGAGATCCAGCTCGCTCTTCAGGGGTGGATGTGTGTAACAATGTACCTAGGATGAACAAAAATATATATATGTTTGGCAATATAGCACAGTATTAGTTATAACAGCGCAGGGTAGGAGGGGTTGTAGGCCCCCCCATACTTACCACTGAGCTTGGAAGACTACAATTGTGTGGGTAGTGATGTATCCCTAGGAACCTCATTAGTCCATAAAGCGTATAAGCTATAAACAAATATGTTTATCAGGCATCTAAAGTAGTAAAGTAAAATCAATGAGTATAGGCATAAAGATATGTATAGCCAAGTAAAGCCTGAATCAAGGATGGTACAATTGTAGTTCACCTCTTTTCCCCCTCTCTTTGTCACCTGGTAGTACCCCTCTGTTGTCCTAGGTTTCTAACCATCTTCATGGCCCTACAACTTTTGGCTCAGGCCTTTCATTCATGCATACATGCATACATATTTTTATACCAATATCTATTGATTTTACTCTACTACTTCAGATGCCTGACAAACATACTTATGTTCACAGCCTATACTTTTTATCGACCAATGAGGACCCTAGGGATACATCACTACACCTTTGCCATGCCTGCTCTCCGTTTGGCCCTGGATGGGGTCCCATTTGATCCTGCCCCCTCAGCTCCCAGGGGAGGCATACGCTGCTGCCGTCTCGAGGCCGCACACCTGGAGCCATGGCCAAGCTCAGTGGTAAGTATGGGGGGGCCTACAACCCCTCCTACCCTGCGCTGTTATAACTAATACTGTGCTATATTGCCAAACATATATATATTTTTGTTCATCCTAGGTACATTGTTACACACATCCACCCCTGAAGAGCGAGCTGGATCTCACGAAACTAGTCGGGTAGTATGATGCCCGTGTACCATGTACTACTTCTACATTTATGTACCAATACTCCTTGTTTATATATTTTATATTGGCAACCGTTGATGTTATTTATCCATGTAAACAATTGTACTTGAATAAACCATATATTATATCTACTACTGTTATGTTTACTGGCGGAAACAGTACCCACTTCATTTAAAGTCCCAGGGCGAATCCTTTGTTGTTTGTTATATATTACAGGGATGGAAGTGTGTCACTTGGGACACCAGACCTTTTCCTTTATCTCTATACAGAACAAGTGATTGCTCTCCTAAAAAGTCCTAAAAATGTATATTTGTACTGATTGAAGCACTTTATGGACTATACAATATAATATTGCACTCTCATGTTTATAGTACATGTTTGCATTTTTTTATATGCAGAGAGTTTTTTTCATATTTTTGGTTGCACACTTTATCTGTTACACTTATTTGTCCTGTATGCACATAAAAAGAAAAATGTCCATCCAACTAGACCAAAAGTTGCCGGAACCAATCCGCAAAAAGAAGATCTGGCAAAGAAAAATGACAAAAAAAAATTAAGAATATAAATGTGCATTAGGCTTGTAAGATTGATCCAAAAAGAGGAATAAGCTACCAGGCATAGTCACGAGGCAACATATACCCACAGACCAACAATTAAGTGGAAGAGATTTTTTGAAAAGTAAAGGTAAAAAGTAACACTATACCTTGTGCAGATAAATAGTCTGGTATATATCTCAACAAGATGCACGTCTGTCTCCACCGGCTGAGCAGTGACAGGACATGCGCATAAAGTACTGGTATTTATATGCGCCAAAGACGCCAATGACATGTGACGTCATTGCGCACAGAATTACATAGCTAACACGCGGACATGGATGCCGCCGTGTGCATGCGCAGGGCCGTGTTGCAAAAAAAGGGCATCATCGTGCACAGGCGATACGTGACAGATGCGTGAAAATATAAACTCTGCAGCAATGCACAACTATGCCCACGTTTGCACACCATGGTGGAGATGGCTCCTGATGCGCCTATGCGCAACTGTTAGGCATTCTCCCCTGGCGGCGGTGCACACACACCGCCGACAGGGGAGAATGCCTAAGGCCGCGTACACACGGGCGGACTGTTCGCCCAACTTTGTCCGTCCAACAGTTTCGGCAAACAGTCCGCTCAAAATTAGCATGGACGGACATGGCCACACACGACGAACGAACAGTTTGCTGAAACCGTGCGCGATGACGTGAACGGCACGTACGACGGGACGAAAAATACGACGTCCTATACACTGCATTATAGCTCTCGGCGTGAAAATCCTTTCTGAGCATGCGCGCAACTTTGTTTGACGAACAAGCCTACACATGAGCGGACTGTTCGCTGAAACAAGGTTTCAGCGGACAGTTTTTCGGAAATTCCGAAAAACCTTGTCCGTCCAACTGTCCGCTGAAACTGTCCGCTAAAAGCCCACACACGAGCGGACTGTCCGCCCAAACACTGTTCAGCGGACAAAGTTGGGCGAACAGTCCGCCCGTGTGTACGCGGCCTAACAGTTGCGCACAGGCGCATCAGGAGCCATCTCCACCATGGCGTGCAAACTTGGGCATGCACAAGGCTGCCGCCAAGGGAAAAACGGCCAATGGCTGCACAGACAACAAAACATGATCTCAAAAAGTGTAAAAAAAAAAAAGGAAACGATTATTCATGGCACGACAGAGGTGGACAAGGAAATGCGAATATGAATACTAATCAGTAGTCACATATAATATGTAAACATTGTCAAACAAGTCTCTAATGGACCCGGGAGGAAGCTGGACAGAAAAGGATGCAGGAGCAACACATTAGGGACCCCCAAAACAAGGGGGGATTGGGGAATCCATAACAGAGGTGCCCGCAACAAAATGCCCACTGACGCAACATAGTGGGCCGAAAAATGGTCACAAATACCAGGGTGCCATCCAAAACAGGATGCAACCACATGGAAAGCGGTCATATGCAGATCGCTGAATAGGCCGCCCGAAAATCTCGAGGCCTGTGTGCGCCGTGCGGGTCAAAGAGGGGGCCACCACCCTGGCCCAAATGCCGGCCACTGCCATCATCGCCAATGGTCCACAGACAACACTGTAAACAATCATAGGTTTTTGTCCTGTAGGTCATGATCGTTGAATGTGAAAGTAAAAGAAAATCCCACATTTCTGTCTCCAGAAAAGTAATACATTGGAAATCTTCCAATGGGGACACTAGTTCTCGTGACAACCAGGGATTCTAGCACTTTGGAGGGATTTCCTCTTACTTTCTGTTTTGGCTATAGGACAGAAAGGGAAGGGAAATCTCCCTCAGATGGCAGAAAATAAATAAGAATTATGACCCTCCATTACTCCATTATCCAAAATTTTAAAAAGTCTTGCTTATAGTTCACACTTATGCAAATTGGATGTGGGTTTCCCCGCATCCAATGCGCATGACAGGAGACTTTGACCGACTCTCAAAGGAGCCGGTTCATACAGCTCCAGGGCAACTGTGGTCTGCACTGGAAAAGTGTCCTGTGAATCTTTGGCTAAGTTTCAGGTCCAAATTCAGTCAAAAATTTGGACCTGCTTCTTACCTGAAATGGAGAACAGGGATGCACCGGATTTCCGACTGCGAGCTGTGGCTAGTGTGAAACTGGCCTAAATGTACTAGCAGAGTCAATAACACTAACAAATTGAGCCAAACTCCAGCAAACACTTTATAATCAATTACAGAAAACATTTTTTTTTCCTTTTACCATAAAAGCTGATTATTGTAGGCACCCGTGCCAGTGTTAAATGGTTTGTCTCATCCCTGTAAACCGATCCATCTGGGAGAGAGCATGTTCTTATGAAAAACAACAGTCCTACTGTCTTGATCACCAGGTGAAAATAAAAGAAAGAAAGTCTAAAAAAGAAAATGAATGCAACCATCATATATAAGAATTGGTAAGCTGCAATATAATAAATGTTTGCTTTTAGGTTTAATACTGCGTTAATGCATTTAACTACTAATGAGAAGTAGATATAGTAGTTCTGCATCATCAAGTGGTGTATCCATGTACTCCCAAATAACAGTGTATAAATGTCTTCCACTTTACTTTGCCTTTGAGAACAAATGTTTCATAACTTGAACAGTTCTCTGTATTTGTCAGTTTGACTATGGATTGTTAGAACTGAACACAACAATATGCTCAAGACTCATAGACTTTAGTAAACCTTTCAGATTCGGTTGAAGCAAACTGAGACCCACTGTCAGATGCAAGCTGGAATGACAAGCCTAGGAAAAAATGGATTTCTCTTTCTCAGTGATAGTGGATATCAAGGTGTTTTTTAAAACAACTTTTCAACTTCCGTGTACATTTAGAGCCCTTTCACACTGAAAGTGCCTTGTTGTCGGCGGTAAAGTGCTGCTATTTTTAGCGGCGCTTTACTTACCTTTAGCGGCGCTATTTAGCCACTAGCAGGGTGGATTTAACCCCCGCTAGTGGCCAAAAAAGGGTCAAAACACAGCTGCAGCGTCGCTTTGCCAGCGGTACGGCGGCGCTCCCCATTGATTTCAATGGAGCAGGAGCACTTTAGGAGCAGTGTATTCACCGCTCCTACAGCGCTGCAAAGAAGCTGCTTGCAGGACTTTTTGTGGCACCCTGCCAGCGCAGCAACCCAGTGTGAAAGCCCTCTGGCTTTCACACTGGGATTGCAGCTGAGGCTTTTTTCAGGCACTTTACAGGCGCTATTTTTAGCACTAAAACACATCCAGTGTGAAAGGGGTCTTAGTGTATTTTTCTAGATCATTTCAGCCCCCTTAGAACTGGGAACCACCTTTTTTTTTTAGATTAGCTATTCAATGTTGCAATTTGTCATATTTTCGTAGGCTTAACATAATATTTTGTGACCTAGCTAAGCTTTAAGGATTTGCTCCAAAATCAAATCTCTAGTGAATATGTTAATCAACATTAGTCTGTCTGATAGTTTCACGTCTATCACAAACTGTTCAGTTTACTAACACGTTGCACACTACAGTATATACAATATGGGCTGTCACATGTGTAACCTGGTTTTGCACTATGCTGTTTATTGAGCCCTGAGCTGAAGTTACCTATAGAATCCCAGACCAGAAGTAATAGGGCCTGTATATAAGCTCTATTTTAATAAAGAGGCTTACCTTATGATATAGAATAAGGTGACCACTACACACGGAACTATCTTTATGGCATTATGCGTGTGAAACAATAACAATAAGACATAGATATTTCTATCACTACTCTACAGATTCAAACACAAGCTATGGGCATAAACAGTTAAACTATTAGAACCCAAGAAAACTTTCCTAATGTTCTCTGCTGCTAGTCTGATTGATACAGGAGGAGCAGCAGCTCCTGCATGGACGGTCATGTGGTCCACTTGTCTATACTTCCTGGAAAATTATCTTTATAAAGATATTGCAGTTCTTCAGTCTGGGGTTTCTGACTCTGCTAGCAGGGACAGGAAGTAAATGTATATAATCGACTAACCAACAGCTATTTATTCATTCATACACTAGAAGAAAGAGAAGCTCCTTTCATACGCATTACAAAACATAAATATACATTACATGTGCGCCTGGCAATTCAACAATGTATTCAGCTTTGGTGCTTCTTCTTAATGTAGCTTAATGTGGGTGATTAGACCTCCCAATCCCCTTTATTTACTTACCTGGCTCTAGCCACAGTCTTACTTGACAGTAACATCTATTGCTTTATTACCTCCCAGGTCTGAGGGCCAGTGATGTCTCTTACAGTCTGAAGACATTAAGTTGTTGCCCAATCTGACCCTATTATCCCATATCTATAAGAATACTAAGCATGCAATGAAGAATGGCAAAGAGAACATGCAATAGCAGCTAAAAATATATTGTCAGCTGATATTTCAACAGAATGTTTTTTTCTGCCCACAAAATATTCTGAAAATAACCCAAACTAAAATATATTCTGTTGTCTCCCCACATTTACACCATTCCCACAAGTACAGCAGTTTTAACACTGCAGGTTTGATACATCCTCTCAAAATATATATTCTCTAAAACAACAGCAAGTTTGAAATGGCTATTATAAATCTGTGAAGGTAATGGAGAAACTGACACAACTAATGGGAAAAAGTATTGTATTCATTTTAAATAGAAAATGTTCTAACTGAAACTCTACAAAACAGAATAATTTTAAATAAAATGAACTTCAGCATGTAAAAGTGGCATAATATTATCCTGATTATCATACAAATGAAAATGTGTTCTGAAGCTACTGGGGGCTGTAAACTCTTTCTGCTACCATACTTGTCCAAAAAACTGCAGGAAGGTATAAAATAAGGAGATCAATTTTAGTTAATTGGAAAACTTGACAAATACACCCAATAATAACAATTTATACAATAATCAATTACTTTAACAAAAAAAGGCATACTACACCAACCAAACTCATCAACATTGACAGCGCTGACATAGGATGCCAACTGATCACAGTCCAAATGAACATTTAAGTTGAAATCAACTAAATACATTCCTGGTACATTTATACACAATATGTTCATATTTCAATTTGTTTATAAAACTGCTACAACTTGAATAGAAAAGCCTGATCCATACCAGCATGCTGCAGAGTAGAACCCTTGCTCTCTGTGTGTTAACACTGGTCTCTCTGCAAAGGTCTGACATGCCTCCTGCTGAATCTGAGTCAGAGATTTTTAATCAGCATGGAGGATTAGCTTTGCTGATGGCAAATAGAGGTCTGACTATGGGACTTCTACAAAAAGACCACAACTTCACTACAGAGAGCAAATTAATCACTGTGTAGCTGCTAGCAGGGGATGGATTGTCTACTCTGCAGCTGCTGTAGAAAAAAATACTATAATGCCACGTAAACGCGAACAGAATTTTGGTTGAAAAAAGCTCTGATGGTTTTCCCGACGGAAATCCAACGGGATTTCGCTCAAGCTGTTTTGCATACACATGGTCACACCAAATTCCAACCGTCAAGAACGTGGTGACATACAACAGGTACAACCGGACTAGAAAAAGGAAGTTCAATACCCAATAGCCAATAGCATCCATCTCGTAGTTGAATCTGAGCATGCGTGAGTTTTTGCGCGTCGGAATTGCATACACACATCGGAGTTTCCAATAGAAAGTTTTTCCGTCTGAAAAATTGAGAACATGCTCTCAAATTTTTTCTGGCGGGAATTCGGCCAGCTAAATCCCGATGGAGCATACACACGGTCGCATTTTCCGATGAAGAGGTCTCATCGGTCTTTTGCTTGCCGAAATTCCGATCGTCTGTACGCAGCATAAGACATTACAAACTGTAAAAGACATGTATAAACTAAGGCCTGTCAGCATGGACCAAAGGGTGAGTACATGGATTGAAAACTGGCTACGGGGGCAAGTCCAGAGGGTGGTGATAATTGGGGAGTACTCGGAGTGGTCTGGTGAGGAAAGGGGGGTCCCACAAGGTTCTGTCCTGGGACCAATCCTATTTAATTTATTCATACATGATCTGGAGGATGGGATAAACAGCTCAATCTCAGTATTTGCAGATGATACTAAGCTAAGCAGGGCAATAACTTCTACGCAGGATTTGGAAACCTTGCAAGAAGATCTAAAAAAATTAATGGGGTGGGCAACTACATGGCAAATGAGGTTTAATGTTGAAAATTTTTAAATAATGCATTTGGGTGCCAAAAATATGAATGCAATCTGCTCACTAGGGGGAACCTCTGGGGGAATCTAGGATGGAAAAGGACCCGGGGTCTTAGTAGATGACAGGCTCAGCAATGGCAAGCAATGCCAGGCTTCTGCAAGCAAAAAAACAAAATATTGGCATGCAATAAAAAGGGGATTAACTACAGAGATAAAATGATAATTCTCCGACTCTAAAAGACTCTGGTCCGGCCACACCTGGAGTATGCCGTCCAGTTCTGGGCACCAGTCCTCAGGAGGGATGTGCTGGAGCTGGAGAGGGTCCAGAGAAAACAAAGGCCCTTCAGGTCTGATATGGATTTGGAAGGAACCCCATGCCGAAATATAAAACAAAATGGTATGGGTCCCCCCAAATCCATATCGGACTCCTATCTGAACATGCAACCACTTTAAAGAAATATTGCTAAATAAAATAAAATGTTGACCTTTGGATCTGTCACCAGCATGCAGTAACACCAAGAGGGACACTCTGCACCCATGGCTAAGTAACAGTATTATTTCTTAAAGTGACTCTGTCACCAGAAGGTCACTTGTAAGCTAAACTCAGTCTGTAGAAAAAGAGCATCTACAGTATACCAGGTATTCCTAAAGGGCGAACTGCAGTACAAGTCCCATCTGTGTTGCACCACAACAGAGCCGACAGCAGAAGGCAAGACAGTTCTGGATGGAGGTAGAAGCTGCCTAAATTCATTTAAAAAGTTAAAAGCAGGTGATGATTTTTTGCTAGTATACAGGGTAGTTCAGGCTCCTCTCCAACAGCCCCCTCAGGTCTCCTCAGGTAGAAGAAACCCTCAGCCTTTGATCCCGTCCCCTATATGGGGTCCCCCTCCTTGCTGTGTCCTCAAAGCACTCCTCAGCCTCAGGACATGGAGAAACATTGGCTGTGATAAAGAGCCAGCTCTGCAGGGCGCTGTATGAATGTGTGTGGCAGAGTCAGTAATGTCCTCTTGGGAGATGGCTCCTGTATGCAGCTCTCCCTCCTTTTCTTCCTGTACAGCTATGTAGATGTGGAGCTATCACTAGACTGTGCCCACTTCTCAATCATCCCTATGATTGTGGGAGGCCACACGGGCCCCCTGGAGCACAGGCTGTGTTGCCACTGTGAACTCTGCAAACCCTCAAGCTCTGCCCATGACGTGCTGTACCAAGCCCTCCTGTATTAAACTGTGTTTGCTTCCTTGCTGAATAAAAGTGCAGGGATGACCTGTTTGGACTATTTCTGGGTGTCCCTGTCTCATGCATGGTTTACCGCTACCACTACTATTTGAGCCCGTTCTCCAAAGTATACAGCATAGATGAATAATTTGATCATAATATATCATCACAGTAAATGCATGGTATTAAGATTGTGGGCAGTAGATATCTTTATAGTGATTTTTAGGGGATTTTATGTATAACAGTATATGAATATAATGGTGCGTACACACGATCGGATTTTCCTACAAGAAATGTTGGATGTGAGCTTGTTGTCCAACCGTGTGTATGCTTCATCTTGTTGTCTGACTTTCCGCCAACAAATATTGGTTAGCATGTTCTCAAATTTCTCACCAACAAATGTGTGTCATCGGACTTTCTGAAAATTTACCATGACAAGTTTCAACCAACACCCTTCGGACAAAATTCCACAGTTTTGTCAGAAAGTCTGATCGCGTGTACGAGGCCTAAGAGTGTTTGTGATAAAATTAGGCTGATGTTAAGACACAGACTTAGCTGTGTCACCATATATATGCATTTTTCATGAAAAACAAAACAAAAAGAAATAACAAAATCTTGACATAAAACACCTTTTTTACCCTGGCATGACTGTCTCATAGAATAAGTAGTTAGGGGGAATGGAACGTTTTCTATTTAGATGTAAGTGTTGTAGATTTGAGCTATAGATAATATATTGTGCAGCAGTTCTTATACATCAATTGGATGACACCAGTCATCATAAATCCACTCATACAGGCCTTTTCAATTAGGCAGCACAATGAGCACCGGTAATGTACAAGATGTAGTAAGCATAGTAACCAGTTAGACTTTAGATCACTGCTATCAGATTAAATTATGGATTCTAACTGTTTATGCGTTACTGCCCTTACACATTACCTTTGGTATATACATCCTACCATCACCTTATACAAAAACCAGCAAATGTAAAGTAGTGCGCTCATAAGTGACGTGTTTTATTGTTCTGCTGCCAAACAAGATTTGACAATGTTAGCAAATTGTGTCATTTTAACTTTCTAGTTGGAGAATGCTGTTAAGTGGCTCCCAAAGAGAAATAAGGGAACTAATCAAACTTTTCTGTGAATCAGCAAAACTCACCCACTAGCAAATACTTAGACAAGAAATTGTCAAATCAGCAAAATTAGACGTTATGGTGCTTTAAGTTTTTTGTTTTGTTTTTTGTAGGGAGGGATACCAGCTAATGCTCTTTATTGATTTCTCAACGTTATGTGCACATTCTGTAAATTGAACTGTGCTTAGAAAACTGCCTTTCCAAGTAGAGCACAGTTTTTGTTGCCATTTCAAAAGCAGTGCCACTAGTTGTAAGAAACATCACCCTGGTAAGAAATGTCTAAGGGTGGGCTGGAGAGTGTCTGTATGGTGGACTGGACCGATTCAGGTTACTCTTTCAGTATAATGTCCCAGAATATCAGGAGTCTGTGGCTATGCATTCAAGGACCATGGAGCAACCAAGGTAAGCAGACCCCATCCAACTACTATAAAACACTGACATCTTTTTGTGTACAAAGGAAAGGATTGATACCTTTCTCAAAGTTTACAAATGGGTCAAATTAAGACAGAACAAGCCAGGAGTCCAGTGCCCAAATGAAAGAACTTGGACTTCTCCATAGGAACTCACAGAAGTCATACCAAAAAAAATGGCAAGTCAGAAATTTTCTTCAAAAAGAAGAGTACTAAAACCCTTTACAAAAAGCTCATTTGAAAAACTGGTTTACAGAAAAAGATATATATATATATATATATATATATATATATATATATATATATATATAGATAGATATACAGTATCTCACAAAAGTGAGTACACCCCTCACATTTTTGTTAATATTTTATTATATTTTCATGTGACAACACTGAAGAAATTACACTTTGCTACAAAGTAATTTGCTGTCCCCTCAAAATAACTCAACAAACAGCCATTAATGTCTAAACCGCTGGCAACAAAAGTAAGTACACCCCTAAGTAAAAATGTCTAAATGGGGCCCAATTAGCCATTTTTCCTCCTCGGTGTCATGTGACTCGTTAGTGTTATAAGGTCTCAGACGTGAATGAGGAGCAGGTGTGTTAAATTTGGTGCTATCACTCTCACGCTCACATGCTGGTCACTGGAAGTTCAACATGGCACCTCATGGCAAAGAACTCTCTGAGGATCTGAAAAAAAGAATTATTGCTCTACATAAAGATGGCCTAGGCGAAAGGAAGATTGGCAAGAGCCTGACACTGAGCTGAAGCACAGTGGCCAGGACCATACAGTGTTTTAACAGGACAGGTTCCACTCAAAACAGGCCTTGCCATGGTCAACCAAAGAAGTTGAATGCAAGTGCTCAGCATCATATCCAGAGGTTTTCTTTGGGAAATAGACATAGGAGTGCTGCCAGAATTGCTGCAGAGGTTGAAGGGGTGAGGATCAGCCTTTTAGTGATCAGACCATACGCTGCATACTGCATCAAATTGGTCTGCATGGTTGTCGTCCCAGAAGGAAGCCTCTTCTAAATGTGATGCACAAGAATGCCCGCAAACAGTTTGCTGACGACAAGCAGATTAAGGACATGGATTACTGAAACCATGTCCTGTGGTCTGATGAGATCAAGATAAACATATTTGGTTCAGATGGTGTCAAGCGTATGTGGCAGCAACCAGGTGAGGAGTACAAAGACAAGTGTGTCTTGCCTACAGTCAAGCATGGTGGTGGGAGTGTCATGATTTTGGGCTGCATGTGTGCTGCCAGCACTGGGGAGCTACAGTTAATTGACGGAGTCATGAATGCCAACATGTACTGTGACATACTGAAGCAGAGCATGATGCCCTCCCTTCAGGGACTAGGCCGCAGGGCAGTATTCCAACATGATAACGACTCCAAACACACCTCCAAGATGACCACTGCCTTGCTAAAGAAGCTGAGGGTAAAGGTGATGGACTGGATAAGCAAGTCTCCAGACCTAAACCATATTGAGCATCTGTGGGGCATCCTCAAAGGGAAGGTGGAGGAGCGCAAGGTCTCTAACATCCACCAGCTCTGTGATGTCATCGTTGAGGACTGGAAGAGGACTCCAGTGGCAACCTGTGAAGCTCTGGTGTACTCCATGCCCAAGAAAGTTAAGGCAGTGCTGGAAAATAATGGTGGCCACACAAAATATTGACACTTTGGGCCCAATTTGGACATTTCCACTTAGGGGTGTACTCGTTTTTGTTGCCAGCGGTTTAGACATTAATTGCTGTGTTTTGAGTTATTTTGAGGGGGCAGCAAATTTACGCTGTTATACAAGCTGTACACTCACTACTTTACATTGTAGCAAAGTGTCATTTCTTCAGTGATGAAAAGATATAATAAAATATTTACAAAAATGTGAGGGGTGTACTCACTTTTGTGAGATACTGTGTATATATATATGTGTGTATATATATATATATATATATATATATATATATATATATATATATATATAGATATATATATAGATATATATATAGATATATATATTGGTAAATATATGGGGGTTTTTTCGGTGGTGCCTGCTGTACTCTAGCATTACTATAGCTCTAATGTCTTCAAGATACACTGTCTAAATACAAAGTAGAATGCACAGAATTATATTTTGGAGTTGATACAATAATTTTTATTTTTTATAAATATAGAAATTGATAAAGGGATTATTTTCAAATTATTTGGTTACTGGCATACTCATACATATACGGTAACAGAAAATAGTTCTGCCTTGTTTCGTGCATAGCCTCTTCTAGAAAAAAAAGCTAGCTGTTTATTCTGTGTTTGTTTTGCACATGCAGAGTACAGGCTACCCTACCAGCTCATCTGTAAGATGTACAGAGACAGATACTGTGATGATGTAAGGCCCGCCATACATGGAGAAATTTGCTTTCCCGCAACCACGGTTTGCAGGAAAGGGATCTGCTTGATTCCTCCATCAACACAACACAGTGTTGGTTTGGAAACCCCTCCTGCCGGGCCATTGTCTTCTCCCAGGTGGGAGAAGACATCCCTGCCAGGAGAAGACAGTGATTATCGCTAGTAGCTATAGCAGCCACTAGCAATAATCGCAAGAGAATCTGGCAGGCTGGCTCTACCCAAGTTGATCGATCAACTTGTACAAGCCTGCCTATTAACGGTTCAAATCTTGGCTAGTTCTTGGCTAGTTCCTGCTGAATCGGGCGAGACCATGTATGGCCAGCCTAACTTCTGTTGCATGCACAGGAGTTACATAATTCATGGCTGCCTAATGGCAAAGCTAAATTACACTAAACCTAAAAGACAACTAGCCAAAGACAATCAGCCAAAAACATCAGCAGTGGCAAGGTAGCAGAGAGAGGAAGCACAACAATCATTTGGCTGTAGGGCAGCTCACTGAAAATGAGTGTCTCGTAATGTGCAAGTATTCTGTGCACCCACCACAATAACTGTAACGTTGCAACAGTACCATCTCACAATATGGGCATTAAATACAATGCTCATAATTAAAATAGTCTTTATTGCCTTTTAAAATAGCATCATGTTAAAAAAAACATGGTTCAGTGGAAATACTTATAATGATAGGGTGCCTGACCATTATAACAACAAGGGCACGAGTAGTAGCAAGACACATTAGTGTGGAACACTTATGCTGCCAATACACAGATCGAATTTTGTCTGATTCCGGCTATATCTACTGGAACTCAAACCATGGATGGCCCTGTCATCCTCATCCAGCTCAACAAACGAATACATCAGAGCCAAATAGAAATATTTTTTATTCTTGACATCCATGGGTGCAGGGGTAATCAGAATACAATAGCCAGGAAAGTAGATTCATCCATCCATACCATTTAGCATGGATTGGGGAATCTATTGGTTTTTCCTGTTCAGTCATGTGGGCTAAGTCTTATGCCGCATACACACGATCGGACATTCCGACAACAAAACCGTGGATTTTTTTGCGAAGGATGTTGGCTCAAACTTGTCATACACACGGTCACACAAATGTTGTCGGAACTTCCGAACGTCCAGAACACAGTGATGTACAACACGTACGACGGGACTATAAAAAGGAAGTTCAGTAGTCAGTGCGCCACCCTTTGGGCTCCTTCTGCTAATCTCGTGTTTATCCAGTGTTAGAAGAAGTTTGGTAAGAGATGATTTGCGCTTTTCAGCCTTGTGCTTTTTAGTTTGTTTCTGCTTTTCAGTTTGTGCTTGTGGGTTCGTATCTGTTCTTCAGTGCATGTTGTCAGTTCGTTCCTGTCTTTCAATGCATTCTATATAATAGTTTGTATGTTTTTCAGCTTGTTCTTCTCAGGTCCTTTCTGATTTTCAGTGTGTTCCATTAGTTCGTTCTGACCAGCCGACTGTTTCCTAGCCATGTTGTGGGTATGTACTCATCGTAGAGTTCGTGCTGTGCAAGGGCTTGGTGTTGGAGTTCTTGCTTTGACCCAAGTCTAGTCCATGAACAGGGTGAAGAGGAGTACATGGACGAAGAATTGCTTGCCCCAGAGTGACCAATTCTTGCACATGCCTTTGTTGCGGGAGATCCAGGAGAATAATCCTGATGATTTCAGGAATTATCTCCAGATGACGGCCCCCGTTTTTCACTGTCTGTTGGCTTTGCTGTCCCCTTATATTACCAAGCAGGACACCTGCATGCGGCAAGCCATCACTCCCGAACAAAGGCTCTTCACCACCTTGCGGTACTTGTCGATGGGGGAGAAGTCTCCAGGATATCAAGTTTACGACTGGAATCTCCCCCCAGGCTCTGGGAATCATTATTCCAGAGACCTGTTCTGCCATCATACAGGTCCTGCAGAAGGACTATATTAAGGTAAGTTTTCTCCTTTAACATCACATTCTATGTATTTAATGGTTTCTAATGTATTATATTTATTTCTTCATTGCCTATTTACCATGATTGTAATATGCTGTGGATGTCCTCTTTGAGCTCATGCATGCTGGAAGTTTTTAAGGTTCCTTTTTTGTCCTTAATGCATATTTGCCTTCACCAACCTCCCCAGCATGCTGTCCTGGGCCCATACACACCTAGTTATCTTAACAATGTATTTTGTCAGCTCCATTGTAGTGCTTACCCTAAACACCCCCTAAAATGTGTACAACTGTTATTCTTGGCCTTAAATTCATGCATAGTTCAAGAGGCTTTTTTTAGGGGCCAAAACTAATTTGGAATCCTCCCTCCCCCCAACCGCTAAGTCAACCGATACCAATCCTCTATCTGCTGACTTTGCCAAACCCATACACACTATATCTACCTCTTTTGTGGTCAGATTTATGGATGAATTCACCAAAGCATGTAGTGCAAGTGGAACAAAAATATGTAGCGCTTAGAAATAATAACACATGCATATATACATGATAATAGAGTGAAAACCATACACATAGGTGTGTGAAATAATGTCAAAAAAATATGTGAAATACAAAGTCACCCGAAAGCAACCCCGTGGGTGCTGTGACTAAATATAACACTCTGATGCAGGTAGGAATGTGTCACTCAGATTCCAAAACACTATAGGCACACGATAGGATACGCTTACCAGCGGTGATGGATACACATACTGTACGGCAGTGGGTCAAATGCGCATGTGATTCTCCTGTTGGTATCACCTGGAACATGTAGATGGTCAGATCTCAATCCCGACCCGAAAGGCACACATGAGACCGTCGGAACGTAGAAAAATCAGCCAGAGGTATCCCCGGCTTATCCAGGATCACGTGAAGTGAAGTGGAATATAAAAAATGGGAGGAAAAAGCTCCATATAGTGCAGATCAACCAATAATGTTTTATTGGAATAAATTCTCACAACGGTTTGCAAGATAAAAACATAAAAAGGAACAATCCAAAATCCAGTACAGTAAAACAATAAAAAAGTCATGTGAGAGTCTCAAATGAGGCTTGCTCATTTGAGACTCCCACAGAGTTCCAAGCTGAAGACATGATTTTTTCCCTTTCTTAAAGCTGGAAACCTTTACTTTTTTGGTAAAGTATCACACATGGAGCAACCCCTAGTATCCACTGGAACACCTATGTGGGACACCTTAAAAAGGGTGTTCTGGTGTCCCACACAAGTGCTCCTGCATCCAGATGTGTAAACAGCTGCTGAGTGTCCTCTTCTTACACTGAATCAAGTTTGCATTTCATACTAGTTACAAACCCATCCAGACAACAATGTACTAAACTTATTTTAATACGAATAGGCATGAACAAATGTAGTTAACCTGCATCTGCCAAAAACATTGTATTAGTGGGTGAACAAACAATGTTTACTGCGAACAAATGTTTACTGAGCTCACGAACCTCAAACTTGCCATTCTAAACTGTAGAAAAGCACATGGAGCAGCACATGGAGCAGCACTAAAGTAATAATAATAATAATAATAATAAGAAGAAGAAGAACACAGGACAAATACTTACTTTTTAGAAGCACTTTCTTGTTCCTTCTATAGTGATTGTGCTCCCTCAATTTTAGGTCTGACCAGCGTTTCCTCAATTGCTCCTTGGATCGTCGTACCCCACAATTTCTGTGCAGACCTTTCACAACTTTAGTCATGATCTTGGCCTTTCTCACATTTGGGTTTGGGTACGGCCCATACTTGCCATCATAGTTGGCCCTCTTCAAGATTTCCACCATCTCCACCAGCTCTACAAAGGACATATTTGAGGCCCTAAATCTCCTCCTGGATCGGGACGTTTCTGGCTCCGGGCTTTCGTCATCATTGCTGCTATTATCACGCACCTGTTGTCTCTCTGCCATGTCCTCTCCCACTGTGCTGAAAGAGAAGGGGTGGGGAATGCACTAGAAAGAAGGTCAGGGGTGGAGTTTCACGCATGCACAGTGTATATAAACCATTAAAAGCATGCGTCGTTCGTACAATCTATGAGCGGAGGAGTAGCGTAAGCGCACAAACGAAGGTACAATTTTAACTTGGGGCATCAGTGGTTAGTGGCCTATACTGCTAATAGATTGAGGCCTCTATTGGGACAAGATTAGGAGAGTTTAGCCTGACATTAGGGTTTGTCTTGTGTTGTGTCTTGCAGAGAAAATTGATACATTTACTGACCCTGACTTCCTCCCAAACTTCATTGATAAGTACAGAGAGCTGACCTGTCTGTGGCAAGTAGGGATGAGCTTCGTGTTCGAGTCGAACGTACGTTCGACTCGAACATTGGCTGTTCGGGCGTTCGGCAAAATCCGAACTCTTGGTCCGTTCGCGTCAAAATTCGTATGGCGCGCGCGGACCACAATGCACTGCGATGGCGCAGTGCATTGCTGGCTCATGATTGGCCAAGCATGCACTGTGACCCCGCATGCTTGGCCAATCGCAGCACCAGCAGCGAGGAGAGCCATGATTGGCCACAGGCATCCTGCCTGTGGCCAATCATAGCTCAGGCTGTGTAGTGCACGCCCCACACTATATAAGGCCGCCTTTGAGGCGGCCTCGTGTAGTGTGTTGGAATCTGAAGCAGTGGGTGTTCTGTGTACCTTCAACACAGTTACACACCAATCGTTTTTGGCTGATTTCCTATCTTGCTCTTGTGTAGTGGTTATTGTCTGTGCCCTGACCGCAGTATACACCACTACACTATATTCACCTCACCTATATAGCTAGCTAGTGATCTATCTTTAACCACTTAACAACCGCCCATTGCCGATTAACGGCTTCAGGGCGGTTGTTTAACTCTGAGAGGCCATTAATTAACGGCGCGCACTCGAGAGCATCCGTGACGCTCGTCGCAGCCGTTTATCACGTGATCGCTCCGTCAAATGACGGAGTGATCACTTGTAAACAAACATAACATGACGCCGGTTCCTCCCTCCCCTCTCTGTACCGATCGGTACAGCGGAGGGGAAAGAGATCGGTGTCAGCAGCGATGTGGGCTGCATCTGCAGTGCCCACATCGCTGCTCACCGAATTTAACCCCTCAATTCCCTGCCAATACTCTGCAATACCAGTGCATACTCTGCAGTACCCTGCCATTACTCTGCAGTACCCCCCATTACTCTGCAGTACCCTGCCTTTACTCTGCAGTACCCCCCAATACTCTGCAGTACCCGCCATTACTCTGCAGTACCCCGCCATTACTCTGCAGTGCAGTACCCTGCCATTAGTCTGCAGTACCCTGCCATTACTCTGCAGTACCCTGCCTTTACTCTGCAGTACCCTGCCATTACTCTGTAGTACTCCCCAATACTCTGCAGTACCCTGCTATTACTCTGTAGTACCCCGCCAATACCCCGCCAATACTCTGCAATACCAGTGCATACTCTGCAGTACCCTGCCATTACTCTGCAGTACCCCCCATTACTCTGCAGTACCCTGCCTTTACTCTGCAGTACCCTGCCATTACTCTGTAGTACTCCCCAATACTCTGCAGTACCCTGCTATTACTCTGTAGTACCCTGCCAATACCCTGCCATACTCGGAGATACCCAGCCATACTCGGTGATACCCTGAAATACCCAGCCATAGACGCCCCCCACCCCTCACCGCCCTCCGGTGCTTCTACCAACTCGCCAGTACGATCAAAGCCAGAATCTTTTTTTTATTTTTTATTTCAGGCTTCCCAGCCTAGAGGTGAGATGTGGGGTCATATTGACCCCCAGATTTCACTGTAAAGAGGACCTGTCACCCCATATTCCTATTACAAGGGATGTTTACATTCCTTGTAATAGGAATAAAAGTGATCAAAAATATATTTTTGGGGAAAAAAATGTCAAACTAAAATAAATAAAGTAAAATGAACAATAAAAAAAAAAAAAATTAAAGCGCCCATGTCCCCATGTGCTCGCATGCAGAAGCGAACGCATGCGTAAGCCCCGCCCCCTGCCGAGAACGTTAGAGCGAGAGCAATAATTCTAGTCCTAGACCTCCTCTGCAACTCAAAACATGTAACCAGTAAAAAAAAATTTATGAAGAAAAAATTACTAATCTGTAAAATTTTATAACAGAAACAAAGAAAAATTCATTTTTTCACAGAATTTCCGGTCTTTTTTCTTTTATAGCACAAAAAATAAAAAAACTGAGAGGTGATTAAATACCACCAAAAGAAAGCTCTATTTGTGTGAAAAAAAGGACAAACATTTCATATAGGTCCAGTGTTGCATGACTGAGTAATTGTCATTCAAAATGTGAGAGCACCAAAAGCTGAAAATTGGTCTGGTTATTAAGGGTGTTTAAGTGCCCAGTGGTCAAGTGGTTAATAATAGAGCTTGCAGTCAGTAGTGTTAGGAGATAGTGTGTGCTGTCTGCGTGCTCTGTACCCAGTACATACCGCTATAATATAGGGCAGGCCCCTACTTTCAAACATCCAACTTACAAACATCTCCTACTTGCAAACGGAAGGAGACAGCAGCAAGTGAGATGAAAAAAGACGGATGGCAAAACAAATTATACAGGGGTGATAACCCTTCCCTATGTTTTCCAAAAAGCTTAAAAATAGTTTTTTTGACTGGAGCTACACTTTAAAAATGTACCAGTTGAAAATTACAAACAGATTCAACTTAACACAACAAACCTACACAGTCCCTGTCTTGTTTGCACCGCCTGTATACTGCTGTTCTGAGTATATAGGGCCTGGGGGCCACACGCATTTCCTTTTTTTAATATGGGTACGGGGTTCCCCTTAATATGCGTACAAGACCCAAATAGGCTGGTAATGGGCAGGGAGGGCTACCCATGCCATTTTTCTCAATGATTTTCAACCATATTGCAGGAACCAGATATAACATTAAAACCGCAAGCAGTTTTAAATGGTGTTATTTCCGTTAAATGTCATTTTGTGCAGGGACTGTTCTAAACAACCCATTTTAGGACAGTATCTTGCATATTAGCCGTTAAAATTAGCACTTTCCATTTCGAACGTTCGAGTCCCATAGACTTCAATGGGGTTCTAACATTCGTAACGAACGCGGGGGCCGTTCGCAAGTTCTGGTGCGAACCGAACCGGGGGGTATTCGGCTCATCCCTAGTGGCAAGTAAAACACCAATATTATAACAACAAACTTAAGAGGAAGGCAGCACTGGAGAAACTGTTGGAATTAGTGAAGCCGGTGATTCCCACAGCAGACATCACCTATGTGAAGGCCAAAATTGGTGGCTTGATCAGCACATATAATAGGGAGCTCAAAAGGGTCCAGGATTCCATGAGATCAGGGGAAGCAGCAGATGACATTTATGTCCCCTGCTCTGGTACTATGACAGACTGCGTTTTTTGGCAGACCAGAGTGAACCTAGGCCATCACTCTCAACCCTTCCTTCCACACTTCCTTCCACTCTTCCTTCCAACTCAGATGAGGCTTCTGAAGTACAACCTGGGCCTTCCACCCAGGAAGATGTGGAGGAGTCAATCTTGAGACAGGTATAGCATTGTTCTACATATTTCTTGTCAAAAAATGTATGATGTTAACTAGATGTTATTATTGATCATTACTTTCTGATTTAACAAAGTGTTTTACATATCAATAGACAGTAGTAGCCAAAAATGATTGGGACAAGAATGAAAAATGCTGGGGTCAGAATGATAATCTTTTCTATTTGTTAGCATTCAATTTGCAACAGTCATGAGCTCAAATTTGTGTGTGATTAATTACTAAAAAACTAAAATGTCCCATTTTCATACACAGGAAAGTCTCAGCCAGGAGGAGGCCTGTGGAAAGTGGCAGCCAGGAGGTGGCCGTGCCCAGTAGTCTGACTGAATCCCAGGTTCCTCCCCTCTGCTTTCCAACAAAAAGGACCAGGAAGGCAAGGAACCTGGAGGAGTCAGAGACTTCTTTGATTTGGCAGGCTACTGCAGTCCTTACAACCACCCCTATTGTCCAGGAAGCCTTTGCGTGTATGACTGCCAGTAATATGCAAGTAATGAAGGAGAGCCAACATCTCATCTGTGAGGAGGTAATATTTCAGGCCTTAAATAAGGGGGTAAGGGGCCAACTCACCAATAAAAGCCACATCTGTGAGTTGGACCATACTCCTCCACCACCTCCAGCAACACCTCCAACACCACAGCCACAGTCTGGAAGGAAGCGTGCAAGAAAGTCTTGAGAGTGATGGTCTGGGTTTGTTCTGGTCTGGCAAAAAATGCAGGTTGTTGTAAGACCACAGCCTTGGAACATATATGTCATCTGCTGCTGCTCCCGATATCTCTTGTCCTGGACTGTATTGTACTCCCTATTAAATGGACTCATCAGGCTATCAATTTTGCCTGTCAAATAATTGATGTCTGACCTGGGGTACAAAGGCTTCACCAATTCCAACTGTTTCTCCAGCGTTGCCCTACTCTTTATTTTGTTAGAACCCCTAATAAATTTTTAATATTTGTTTTGATAAATACTTGGCTATGTGTTTTACTTCAAAAAGGACAGTTTGTTTGTGAGTAGGCAGGTACATTGAGTAGGCAGGTAACAAGGGACACCAACACCAACCAACCTCTTTGAGGTTAAAAAATACAAGATAATAATGGTGTTGTGGTAACTTGACCCACAAAACGACAAAAATTATTATGGAGATCACTTTAAAAAAAATTAAAAAATTCTGGAGAACTTGAGGAAAAAAAAGTAGATGACCATAAAAAAATAAAATAAAGATTATTCTGGAGATCTTGAGAAAAAAAGCAAACAAAAACAAAGATTATTCAGGAGATCACAAGAAATAATAAGAAATCCATTTGTCAGAACTGTGTTGTGAATATCAGTAGGAAAGCAACTTCATTATTCTAGCATTATAAAGAAGAGAATGCGCTGCATTGAAAGATTTAAAAATTTGCAGCGTGACGAATTTGCTATCTCCATTATGAACTCTAGTTTTACAAGACCGAGCACTTCCGTCTTGTATTTGATTCTGAGCATGTGTGAAATTTTGTGCATTGGACTTCTGTACACACGCTCGGAATTTGACTTGTGTACACACGCTTGGAATTTGAGAACCTACTCTCAAACATTTGTGTGCAGAAATTACGACAGCAAATGTCCGATGGAGCATACACATGATCGGACTTCCCAACAACAAGCTCACATTGAACATTTCCCATCAGAAATTCCGATCGTGTGTATGCAGCATTAGTGTGTGTGTAGCTAGCCTAATAATCCAAGCATCTTCCATTAAATTGGATTTGTGCATAAAAGTTTGCTTATCCCTTCTCAGACAAACAATAAATATTCAATTTTTCAGGCTATAACCATTAATGTTAATAACTGGCTTAATTGTAAGGCAAGTATTTGTTCTTACAGACTTAGTAAATATCTCATAGCATATGCTTATCTGCCGCCTACTTTAGCTATTTATGATAAATTAGTTTTTCACTTAAGCTTGTAACAATTACGCAGAACAAATAGTAATAACAGCAGGTAAATGAACAAAACCATAACAAAAACACTTCATAAGTGATTCCAAAGAGCTCAAGTATCTAGAAAATCAAAGAAAATACTTCAATCATAAACTGTGACTGACAATACAACCACCCATAGACACAGAACTTGGATGTGGAAGTTATGTTACTTGATTTTTAGCTCCAAAGAGTAACACGCAATTTCATTTATTAAAACTAAAGACACCAATGAACTTTTCAGAGGTAACCATTTACCTACACCTTTTCTTTGACTTTGAGAGCTGTACTTGCAAGCCCTGGCTTCTAAAATATTGCACTTTAAATGCAGCCTGTCTGCAATTAGCACTGATTCTTTTATTTATTTTTTTAAACAAAGTGAATTCATCTTTTTTTGCTCACTTTCTCTTACCTAAACCAGCCAACCCTCCCATTCACCAGATGAATATATAGCTCAGTCTGGCAGTGGTTACCTCCTCTGCTTGTTTACATCCCGACCCAAACATCTTCCGGGCTGTTTATTCACAATAGCTGCTAATATACTTCTATTGGCCTGTCTCCTGAGAATCTCTAGCCTTGAGACAAACATATGTCCATGAAACGCTACTGTACCTGCGTGGCCAGCACCCAGAAGATGTTACAAACACCAGCCATTATGCATCCAGGGAGGCAGGGCTAGTTTAAGACAGGTAAGAGGGAAAAAAAGGATAAGCGAAGTTATGTTTTAAAGTACACTTACCCTTTAAAGCGTAAATCCAACTTTTTTATTTATATTAGAGGAAAAAATACTAAGAATACAGTGGTGCATAAGATATAGCATATTAGGTTCCATAAAAACAAGCATCAGACTGTGAGAAGGCCTAAAGGCAACATGGCGTTAAAGAACTGATAAAGCTATAACAGCAACATCAAAACTTAACATCTCATAACATTTTCCACTAATAAGAAAAAGTAATAACAAATATATGTATTAAAAAATATGGGACTCAGACATAAAAAAAGACAGGGGGCAAAGATAGGAAAGGGAAGTGTACATCTGAATCATACTCAGTTGACTGCCTACCAATCTAAGAACTAGAAACAATTCACTATATCAAAGATTTGTAAGTACATTTTAGAGAAAAATTGTCTCCAGGCAATCATATAATGCCCATTCCTAAAGCCTTGTACACATGATAAGAATATCAGACGAATGATCCTCCGTTTTTTTTGGATGCTAGTCTCATATGGAAAACCAATAGATTACTAAACTTCGGAAAATTCTTCAGAAGTAATGTAATGTGTTGTATATGTAATGTATTATTTTGTTTCTAAGCATGCATGGTCTTGGCCTTCTGATTTCTTTTGGACAAATACTGTATTGATTAAACAAATGTCTGATATTGTATAAGAAAAAAATGTGTGTTTTTCCCTTTGGATAATTTCTCATGAACTGTCATTATTGCCCGTTGAAAGCTGTGTACTAACAATCAGATTAATGAACGATCACTTAGAAAGTGGTATTTTTCATCCGATTTTCTCATTGTGTGTACAAAGCATACTTTAGGAGGGTTATTCAATCAGGCTATAAAATATTCCATGTTCTGGATATCTTTTATATAGGGGAAAAAACTGATTTCAAAAGTTGACGAGACATGTTTTTATTTCAGAGTAATTAAACATTGAGATGCTGTTAACATTTGTGTAATCAACTTGCATTAAAGTTTGTATAATTGAGGAAAAGGCAAGTCCAGGAGGCATATATATATATATATATATATATATATATATATTTATGGTCGAAGCCCTATGGCCGATACGGATATGAACAAATAGACTTACCATAAGATTAACAACATGAAATGGACCTGAAGTGTGCCCTGGTCTGATGGTCGGTATACCAAAATAAGGGGGCATACCCTAGATTAGAAATTAATATTTTGTGGAGAGAAATTAATTTGAGAAATGCCCTGAAAAGGGGATGGGAGGGTGGGTGCCGCACACCGGAAACCGACAAAGACCACAGGCGAGCGGGCTGGTTAAATACCCTTGGGCTCCTCCCATAAATTCAGGCCACCATACTGGCCTTCCTACTTATGGTCGAAGCCCTATGGCCGATACGGATATGAACAAATAGACTTACCATAAGATTAACAACATGAAATGGACCTGAAGTGTGCCCTGGTCTGATGGTCGGTATACCAAAATAAGGGGGCAAAAACATTCAGGTAGGGGTGTAGTTTTATTAGTTTAGCTTAATTAGTTGAGCAGGTTTGGTGAACGCTTGTGCCATTTCCACCCGAGGATTGGGGATGTAACGGCGAAGGTAGGCAGGGTTCCAACTGCTTAGTCTCTCAATGACGTGACTTGGGACCCATGCCTACATGCTGCCAAGGTTGCTCAAATACTAAAGAGTGACCACGGTATGGACCGGGGTCGAGATGTAGGCTGCGTAGAAGAACCCCATGTGTTTGGGAAACTGGCAGGTACACAAGTGTTAGCACGAAAAGGCAATAGGGGACTATAGATTACGCGTTGCGGTAGGAATGACTGTAGTTAGTCGAGTATGGTTACTCGACACCAAGCACTGCTTGTTCTATAGAAATGGACGTCTATCCTGGAGCCAGATTGCTGGGTTTTTAGACACTGCAAGGTGGAGGATGAAATGGTGTTGGTAGCGAGCCAAGTGACGACTATGCAGAACTTGGCCTGCGGGATTGCTGAAGGCCTGGAATGAACATACAATGGACATTAAACTGGTGCGGCCAAGATAACTGTAGCAGTCTGCGCAGGAAGGACACAACCGAGAGCGGTCCAGACCTGGCTTTATCAACAAGATGAACCTCGGCCCAGTTGTTGGTGGTGAAAGCCACGACCTGTCCTGTCCTGACATGACCCCAGAGTCGAGAGGCTGTCATGACCGGGTATAGCTTGAAGAGGGAGGAAATCCAGGTAAACCCAGGGTTTAGGAGTATCCCTGATGCCATGGTCCTGTAAGCCAGTGGTGGCCAAAAATTGCAGCGAAGCCTGTGGAGGCTGCGGCATCTGTCACTACCAGGGGTGACAGGGGCATCGTAGATGGTATAAAGATCGCTATACCAATCCATGCAGAAAGGAACCTTCCGACATTGATAGGTCTGCTAATGCCACGGTATCTAAACCAAGGATCTGAGAGGGGTCCTGCGTCCGTGAGAGGAAGACCAGGAGGCATGACATAAAGATTGACCCTGGGGAATGGCCCGTATTGCAGATTTGATCATTCATCAGGTGGTGTCTGTGTCGAACCTGGCTGCCAGTGCTACTAACGATAAATTGGCTAGGCCGTGCGAACCATAAAGGGCCAGGTAGATGGCCGCTTGGATGACTAGACTGGGGAATGTGCGAGGATTTTATGTGTCCCTAAAGATGGCAGTTGTGATGGGCGAGCGTTTGCCGTTGGCTATGGGCTAATGCCTCTGGATGCCTCGTAGTGGGGATCTTACTGTATGGGCCGTAAAGACAGATGGCTCTCCGGGCCCTGTAAGGATAAGAAATGCTGAACGCTGGCTAGGTATAGCCTGAGCGTGTTACAGGAAGAAGCCAGTTGCGTGTGTCAACGCGATCCTGGTGCCGAACGGAAGTTGAACTCAACTGTCCTAAGGGAGAGACAGACAGATAGGAAACGGTGAGTGGCTTGTAAGAAAAGCCACAGGGGACAAGTGGCCAATTAAGTGCTGCTGAAAACGACGTGTAGCCAGTTTGTGCCACTGAGAATGTGCAAGCACAAGAATGATTGCAAGAGGTTATGCTAAGTCGCGAGCCTTGGCATGATTGCAAAAGTTGTGTTTGAACGTGTGCTTGCGACAATTGCACGGGAGTTTGTCACTGGAGATGTGTTCGTGGTGACTCTGAGAAATTTGTGTTACCGCATGTGCTTTGCAAAGACTGCAGGAGTTGTGCTTGAACGTGTGTTTGGATGCGTGCTTGCAACGATTGCAAGATGTTATGCCAAGATGCGTGCTTGCAATGATCGCAAGATGTTATGCTAGGATGCGTGCCTGCAACGATTGCAAGGAGTTACATCAGGATGCGTGCTTGCCATGATTGCAAAATGTTGTGCTAGGATGCGTGCCTGCAACGAACGCAAGAAGTTATGCCAGGATGCGTGCCTGCAACGATTGCAAGGAGTTATGCCAGGATGCGTGCCTGCAAGATTGCAAGGAGTTATGGTAGGATACATGGGTAGCCAGGTCGGAAAAGACAGAAGTCCATCCAGTCCTAACCACAAATCAAACAAATAAAATATCGCACAACCCGACACACCCAATTCAACACCCACAGCTGATCCAGAGGAAGGCAAAAAACCCCAGCAGAGCATAGCCCAATTTGCTACAGCAGGGGAAAAAAATCCTTCCTGATCCCTCGAGAGGCAATCGGATTTTCCCTGGATCAACTTTACCTATAAATATAAGTACCCTGTTATATAATGTACATTTAGGAAGGTATCCAGGCTTTTCCTAAAGCAATCTATTGAGCCAGCCAGAACTGCCTGCTAGCAATGATTGCAATAAGCTTGTGCCTGGACATCTGCTTGCAATGATTGCAAGAGGTCTTATGCCTCGTACACACGTTCCGATTATCGTATGACAGATCGTTCACATTTTGTTGCATACAACTAAGATCGAATACAACAGTGCAAAATGTGTGTAAGATTTTTGTCGTACGATTCTGGAAAAATCTTCCGTTGTGCGTAGCTACGTATTTTAAATGATGTCAAATACGTGTGACCCGTGTGTGCTTCTGGTTTATTTTTGTGTTTGTGATCATGCGTGGTGTTTATTGAACTACTTTTATCGGACGCATACTGTACTGACTACACGATTGTCATACGATGGGCTGTCATCCGACCAAAGTTTTCCTGTTTGTCCCTTCGGATTTGGTTGGACGGACTGTCGTGATCGGCTGTCGAAAGCTGCGTACTAACGATCAGATTATCGAACGATCTGTCCGAAAGCGACTTTTGTGGTCCGATAATCAGAACGTGTGTACGGGGCATTATGCTCGAATGCGTGCTTGCAATGACTGCAAGAGGTCTATGCCTGAATGTGTGCTTGCAACGATTGCGAGAAGTCTATGTTTGGATGCGTGCTTGCAACGATTGCAAGAAGTCTACGCTTGGATGCGTGCTTGCAATGACTGCAAGAAGTCTACGCTTGGATGCGTGTTTGCAACGATTGCAAGAAGTCTATGCTTGTATGCGTATTTGCAACGACTGCAAAACGTCCATGCTTGAATGCGTGCTTGCAACGATTGCAAGAAGTCTATGTTTGGATGCGTGCTTGCAATGCTAGCAAGAAGTCTACGCTTGGATGCGTGCTTGCAATGACTGCAAGAAGTCTACGCTTGGATGCGTGTTCGCAACAATTGCAAGAAGTCTACGCTTGGATGCGTGTTTGCAACGATTGCAAGAAGTCTACGCTTGTATGCGTACTTGCACCGACTGCAAGACATCCATGCTTGACTGCGTGCTTGCAACGATTGCAAGAAGTCTATGCTCAAATGTGTGCTTGCAACGATTTGCAAGAAGTCTACGCTTGGATGCGTGCTTGCAACGATTGCAAGAAGTCTACGCTTGGATGCGTGTTTGCAATGATTGCAAGAAGTCTACGCTTGTATGCGTACTTGCAACGATTGCAAGGCGTCCATGCTTTAATGCGTGCTTGCAACTGTTGCAAGGAGTCTACGCTTGAATGCGTATTTGTAACGACTGCAAGACGTCCATGCTTGAATGCGTGCTTGCAACGATTGCAAGAAGTCTGTGCCTGGGGATGTGTTTGCAATGATTGCAGGGAGTGTATGCTTAGGTGCGTGCTAGCAGCGATTTGCAAGAAGTTGTTTCTTGGATGTGTATGGAATGAATCCGATATGAATCGGTCGTACGAATGAAAACAACTGGAGCACGCCGGAACGAATCGGTGCATGTCAGATGCGACTGATTCGAATCGGGGCACGGTATATGACGGTCAATTTAATGAAAAAACCTGTTATGACAGAGGCATAAGCCGGTCGTGTCGCACGAATCGATCATGCCGCTGTTGCGACTATCTGTTAATCGTGTATGCGCTGAAGCATGTACTGAAACGTGGCTGAAATACCTGGGGCGCGCCGAGACGAATTAGTGCACGATGCGACTGGATTCGTATCGGAGCGTGATACGTGACAGTGAAAATGATTTCCCATGACAGAGTCATGAATCAGAGAACCGAAACCTGCAACTGATAATGAATCCTGACTCTGGAGCATGTACTGAAATGAGGCCGTAACCAACTGGGGCACATCGAAACGAATCGGTGCATCGCGGATGCGACTAGATTCGAATCGGAGCGCGGTAAGTGACAGTGAAATGAGTGACAAAAGTTTGCCATGACAGAGACCCGAATCGGTCGTGCTGCGATTGCGACTGACAACGGACAGGACTCTGGAGCATGTACTGAAATGAGGCCGTAACCAACTGGGGCACCTCGAAACGAATCGGTGCATCACGGATGCGACTAGATTCGAATCGGAGCGTGATAAATGGCAGTGAAATGAGTGACAAAAGTTTGCCATGACAGAGGCCCGAATCGATCGTGCCGCGATTGCGACTGACAACGAACGGGACTCTGGAGCATGTACTGAAATGAGGCTGAAAAATACATGGGGCACGCCGGGACGAATTGGTGCATCGTAGATGCGACTGGATTCGTATCGGAACGTGATACGTGACAGTGAAATGATTTCCCATGACAGAGGCACGAATCGGTGCGCTGCAACCTGCGACTGACAACGAACGGGACTCTGGAGCATGTACTGAAATGAGGCCGAAAAATATCTGGGGCACGCCGGGACAAATTGGTGCATGGTAGATGCGACTGGATTCGTATCGGAACGTGATACGTGACAGTGAAATGATTTACCATGACAGAGGCATGAGTCGGTGACTCGACAAATGGGACTCTGGAGCATGTACTGAAATGAGGCCGCAAAGCAACTGGGGCACACCGGGACGAATCGGTGCATTGTGGATGCGACTGGATTCGAATCGGAGCGCGGTAGGTGAGAGTGAAATGATTTGAAATGATCTGAAATGGTTTGAAATGGTTAACATGGTTTGGCCTTGACATGGCACTGGCCGGTGTCCATCAAATCCACGAGAAACATCGATTAGTCTGTGGAGCAAAAACAGTGAGACACGCCTAAACGAAGCTGTGTCTTTGCGTCCGTGTGAGGTACACAAACACGAACGAAATGTTTAGTATGATAACGTTACGAGTAGTAGACAGACGTCGCGGCTGTGTGTAGGGTTTTACGAATAACTCGTAAGTTTGATATCGAGGTTTAGTGACGAGACATTTATAATATATGAAATGACAAGTCAACCGAAAAACTCTACCTGCGACAGCCGAATCGACGCGTTAGTACATGAATTGCGAACGGGAACGAGGACCTCGAACAACTACGAAGCGGTAACTCACGGACGCTAACGAGTTTCGAAGAGTCGCCCTAGTGACGTCGTGCCGCGCACCGGAAACCGACAAAGACCACAGGCGAGCGGGCTGGTTAAATACCCTCCGGGCTCCTCCCATAAATTCAGGCCACCATATTGGATACTGGCCTTCCTACATATATATATATATATATATATATATATATATATATATATATATATATATATTGTTTTTTTTTTTTTTTTTTTCTTAGGTGGGGAAGAATCAGATTTTCTCCAGCATAGGAAATGACCAGAAACTCTACAACACAAATAAAAATAAAATCACTTTGATTAGGGATGATTGAAAACCTTTAGTAATTTATATTGCTGCCCCTGTTTCTCTGGAAAGGAGGTTGACCTTACTTCCTGTCGGGTCACCAGGATTGAAAATGAGAGGATTTCTCTGGAGATACTAACCTTTCCACTCCAAAAGTTTAGCCTGGCTTTGCAAATAATAAAACACAGAGTTTGAAGAGATAGATCAGACCTTCTGTGAGATGTTTTTAATATTATCGACTAAAATGTTACTTTTCAAAATCAAAGTTGCTCTATATGAAAGAGTCATATGCAAAAAGAAAATCTAACACACTTTATGAAATGAATGCTAATTATAATGCTATTTTATTATAAATCAAAGCCAGACACTGCCAGGCCCACTAACATATTTCATGGCAGAATAAATCACAGTCACCTTGTGTAACTTCTAAATGAGATGTTGGTACTTTATCAAATCTGGTCTATTGTATATTGCCAAAGATTACAGTGTGAGAGAAATGGTTAGGTTTCTACATTGTATTTCTTTACCCAGCTACACACTGAAGTATAGACTGGAATAGCAAAACTTAGAACAGAAAACTGTTAAACAGAATGTAAATTAGTATAACTTGCCATTTAGCAAAAGCTAAGTCTCCAACATACTAAATTATTTATGAACATATTCCATATTGACCTCTATTGTAAAAACTGTTCAAGAGAGAGATAAGATGAAACATCTGGTGACATTAACACTGTTGGATTTATTAAAGTAGATCTCCTAGGCAGATATAAAGAAATTCATTGAATGCAGTTCTGTGTTTATTAAAACAACATTAGATATATATTTTTTTATGCAAGCAGTGTAAATTCTAGAATTTGGCTTAGTATCATCCTCTTCCAGTCCCCTAGACAGCCAAGTTCAGACTAAGTAAGGGAGAGGTAACACTAGGAGCCAATCAGTTTATGTGCTGAAACAGAGCATACTGGTAGGAGGAAAAAGCAGTGTCAAGGAGATGAGTTTGTCACTGTGCTGC
This sequence comes from Lithobates pipiens, assembly GCF_037356315.1. NCBI lineage: Eukaryota > Metazoa > Chordata > Amphibia > Anura > Ranidae > Lithobates > Lithobates pipiens. The sequence continues at coordinate 446,494,702 of NW_027507758.1, read as the reverse complement.
TTTTCCTTCACTGTCCATTCACAGGCTTGGGTTCAGAAAAGGTGGGTTAAATGATATAGGCTGTCATTCAACCTGGAAGTCCAAGGACATCTGGTGGTGCAAAATACTATAGGGGACAGCTATGAATTAGTGAGTTTTGATGCAAACTTTTTTTTATTTTATTTTTTTATGAGCTATTATTTTTTTTTATTGGATTTCTGTTTTAATGTTCATGAATGCTCCCCTTCTATAAACTGATTGATTTTTTACCGTATCACCTTTTCATATATTTATACAAATTTAAGCAACCATGTCAAGTTATCACATTATAACTATTAAAGAAAAATCTGTAAGGTGAACTTACACAGGACCCCTCCTCACTCCCCCCTGTCCCGCAGACCTGCTGCGATCTCCCATTCTGAGCCCTGTTATTGCCGCATCCCTGCACTGGGGCTTAGAAATCCCCTCTGCTTATTCTCCAAAAATGAACCCCATCAGGACATACATTTCAGAGCATTCTAATTGGATGGCACCGGCCAATCAGATTCCACGTAGCCTGTCCTGTCAGCGGAGAAGCAGTAGAGAGAATGCCAAGGGAATTTCTAGGCCCCGATCCGGTGAGGCGGTGATAGCAGGACTCAGAACTGGAGAGCACTGCACTGCAGGTCAGCGGGACAGGGGGATGTGGAGGGGGTCCTGTGTAAGTTCACAATACTGTAAAGTGAATATAGTACTGTGCAACTTTTTGGGGGAGATTGTACCACATTAAAGGAGAAGTAGGGCCAACTCTCTTTTGGTCCTACTTCACTTGTGGTTCACAAGAGTGCACTTAGGCCAAAGTTCACTGTTGGCTGGCATCACTCAGCTGAGCCAACCGCTCCCACCCATTCCACAGCCTGGTGCTCCAGTGAGCACTAGAGGGCAGAGCAGATAGCCTGACAGCCCCCGGCTCTCTGCTCACTGAAGACCAACGTTCTCAGTCTTATAAGCCAGGACACAGATGCAGCATCACACCTAGGTGAGTATATGTGTTTTTTTTTTTTTGAAAAGCCACACTTCTCGTTTAAGTATTGCCACTGAAGTATGCCTTTTGGTGTCAATTGACCAATGGCAGACAATAAACAATCTAAATGATATATACCTTCAGACATTAGACATATCCTACTGATCAGGAACCTAGAAGCCTGGTTCCTGGTCACCTGATTGCTGTAGCCTTTGATTGGCTGTCACAGTGATCAGTCACTGTGCAGCCCACCCCTGTGCTGTTGTTTTTTCTGCTCTTGATTGTAGACAAAGATGCAATGGGGGTTATTTACTAAAGGCATTTTTTGCAAATTTGTAGATCGCTGCAAAGATTTGCAGTGATCTACAGCAACTACACTAAGGCCGCGTACACACGGGCGGACTGTTCGCCCAACTTAGTTCGTCAAACAATCCGACAAACAGTCCGCTCAAAATTTGCATGAACGGACTTGACCACACACGATGAACGAACAGTCCGCTGAAAGCGTGCGCGATGACGTGAACGGCACATACGACGGGACTAGAAAAACGACGTCCTATACACTGCAATGCAACCTTCGCCGTGTAAATCCTTTCTGAGCATGCGCGAAACTTAGTCTGTCGAACGAGCCTACACACGAGCGGACTGTCCGCTGAAACCAAGTTTGGGCGGACAGTCTTACGGAAATTCCGAAAAACTTTGTTCGTCAGACTGTCCGCTGAAACAGTCCGCTGAAGCCCACACACGAGCGGACTGTCCGCTGAAACACTGTTCAGCGGACAAAGTTGGGCGAACAGTCCGCCCGTGTGTACGCGGCCTTACACGTGCACTGCAGTGCAACATGGATTTGCCTTTAGTAAATAAACCCCAATGTATCTTTTTCTTCTGCTAGAGAAGAAAAATGTGAACAAAAAAAATGTATGTAAAAAAAATGTAAAAAGAAAGGTAAAATGCATAACAAAATAGGTAGATCAGGGATTGGTCCATAGGTAAATAGCACGGTCAAAGGTGAATTTCCAGAGTTAGGGTCAAAGGTCAGGGTCAATGTATTTTAGGTAGGATTAAAAAAAAAACATTTTTTTTAAACTAGTATCAGTGCCAGTATGTTTGAGCAAAAGAATGCACACTATTGTTTCTGGATTGTACTATGAGTACAAACAACAAATAACATAAACATATGTGGTATCGCTGTGATTGTCAGGAGAAGGAGAATTTATTTGGGTTTTTTGGTAATAGGTTATGGTAATAGCAAAAAATACAACAACATTTAAAAATATATATTTTTTATTATATTGTGCTAGTTTTCCTTTGATAATAATAATAATAATAATACAAAAAAAAGGATTTGTTTTACCCTCGTCGTTATTTGATTAAAGATGTCTGGGAATGATTTTTCTACTGGAGATGACCTCCAAGAGGGTCTTTGATGCTGGACTCCATTCCTCCACTGTAGCAGGCATTACAACACAAAAATATCTGTGATTTAGACTATCCAAACCTCACTAGAGGACACTAGAATAGGATTTTCTTCAAGAAAGGTAACTTTTTCAGCCTCACTGTTAGTCATTCTTTATTCCCCTGAGCAAATTTTTTAACGTAGTCATATGTAACCAGTTGAGCACAGATCCACTATAAAGCAAACCAGGGGTTTGCCCATTTAGGGTAAGCAATAGGCTTGCTTTTATCCTCTATATCCTCTACCCCTCCCCAGAAAAATCTTACTTTTCCTTTTCTCTCTTGCAGCTTTATTCAGAGACATGTGACTCACTCTTTGTGACAGCAAGGAGCCAATAAGTGATACCACATGGGGGATTCCCTCAACCTGACACTCTGGCAACTTGTAGCTTAGACAGGACTTTTCTTCACTCCTGGCAGCTGCAGAGGTGCATAAAAAAGTACAGGTTAATGGCAAGTGTGGAAAAACACACGTTGTCTTCAAAGTGGTTGTAAACAATTACAAACCACTTTGACCTACATGTAGGCCTAAATTAAGGCTTACCTGTAGGTCCAAGAAATATCTCCTAAACCTACACGGTTTAGGAGATATTTACTAAAAGACAGTGACAGCTGTCCATGGTGCATGCCGTTAGTGGCGGCTCCCGTGCGCATGCGAGGGAGTGACGTCATTGCTGCTCCGGCGCTGTGAGTGGCCGGAGTAGCGATACCCGGAAGAAGATGGATGCTCCGGACCACAGAGGACATCGGTGACATCGCTGGCTCCTGTGTCAGGTAAGTGACACATAATGCGATGCATAGTAGCCCATTATGCTTTACCTTTGCAGGGAGACGAAGAGGAAGTAAACCCATCAGAGTTTACTTCCTCTTTAATGCCTCTTCATAAGGAATCTGTCATTCCGGTTTAGAACTAGGCTGTAAAACCTTGAGTTGTAGCTGTGGTCTCCAGCCTCTAAACATTGTAATAACTCTAAAGCAGTCATTTCAGTCACAGTGAATCTAAGTAAATGTTTCATTTATGCAGCAGAGTAATAAAATCACTGCTTCCATTAGCGGCTTCTATGCCAGGTAAATTCTGATGCAATAAATACCCTTTGACTATGCAAACCTGTAATTGTTTTGCTAAGTATCTTGTCCTTATACTTTGTTCTTGAAATTTTTTTTTCATTGATTTTCTAGTGGCAGCAAAGCAAAGACCTCACAGTGATGAGTACACAAAGAAGATTCCTCCACCCAAACCCAAACGGAACCCAACAACTCATCTCAGCACATCATTTGATGAAACATACATTAAAAAGCATGGTCGAATGAAGGGTAGCCTGTTTAGAGAATTATCTTCATCTCAACTAAGCAGTGCTGCTCTAGACAGAGATGATGAAGAACCTGTTTATATAGAAATGGTAGGGAATATATTAAGAGACTTTAAAAAAGATGATGAAGACCAGTGCGAGGCAGTGTATGAAGAAATGAAATATCCTATATTTGATGATGTTAGTCAAGATTCCAGGTGTCTTTATGAAATGGATCATGTTAGTTGTTCTTCTCAGTGTCCTACTCCCACAGTGCCTGATTTAGAATTCACCAAGTCCTCAGTGCCATCAACTCCCAAAGGCCAGACTTGTGATATCCCCCCTCCATTTCCAAATCTACTCTCTCAAAGGCCTCCTTTATTGGTGTTTCCGCCAGCACCAGCACAGTGTTCACCAAATTCAGATGAATCTCCTCTAACTCCTCTTGAAGTGGCAAAGCTTCCTGTATTAGAAAATGTGTCTTACATAAAGCAGCAAACTGCTAGTTCACCATCTTCGCATACAGCACACATTCCAGGGCATCAGAAAGTGGAGAAAGACCAAGCAGTGGTGGTTCATGGAAGTACTTCATCTGGGCATTCCTCATCACCACCACATGCTTCAACAACATACAGAACACAGTCTCCTCATGGTTATCATAAAAGTCATTCTGCTTCTCCTTCCCCTGTGAGCATGGGTAGGTCACTGACTCCTCTAAGCCTCAAACGACCTCCACCCTATGATTCAGTGCATTCAGGAAGTCTGTCAAGAAATTCTCCATCAGTGCCTCATTCTACTGGCAGAAACACTCCACAAGAAGGGAAGTTAATGAATTCATCTACCAGTACTTATTGTGTATCTCAAAGCAGCTCACGTTCCAGAACACCAACAAGTCCCCTTGAGGAATTATCAAGCCTCTTTACCTCAGGAAGGAGTCTGCTAAGGAAGCCCTCCAGTGGAAGACGTTCTAAAGAACCTTCAGAAAGTAAGTGTAAAATGTAAATTGGACTACACTGAAGTTTATTGAGTCTATTTACCAAATAAGTACAACAGTATAGTAGTGTATCATGTTAGTGCAGAAAGTTTGAAGTTTAGGTGATATCTTTTATTGGCTAATTTAAGTTTTTGGGATGACCTAGATTCAGTCTTTTTCAAGAAAGGAACCAAGTCACCCAACAATTCATGTAAAACTTAATTGCCACATATCCTAATTCCACCTAAATATCAAAAAATGAGGTGGGATTCTAAAACAAAATGATAACAAATAAGAAAAATATTAGAGACGAACTGCTCTTAAAATTTTGCAAGAAATTTCCTTTCATTGACAAAATCCCTTAAAAAAAGAAAAGATCGCCTCAACTTCTTCGCTCAATCTATGAATCCAAAATTCACAATTGCCATAACCTCCCCGGAGATATGATTTGTTCTGTATGCATATACAGTAGACATGCAGATGATTAAAAAGGTTATCAAAAGCTCAAAATCACAGTATAACCACTTAAGGACCGCCTCACGCCGATATACGTAAGCAGAATGGCACGGCTGGGCACAAGCACGTACAGGTACCTTGTCCTTTAAGTGCCCAGTCGTGGGTCGCGCGCGCGCCGGTGCACTCACGACACGGTCCTGTGCTCCGTGACCTGGGCCACAGGACCCGTGGACCCGATCGCTGCCGGTATCCCGCGATCGGGTCACAGAGCTGAAGCACGAGGAGAGGTAAGTGTAAATAAACCTCTCCTCGTGCTTCCTAGTGAGGCTGTCACTGATCGTCTGTTCCCTGTTATAGGGAAAGACGATCAGTGACATCACACCCCAAGCTATGCCCCTACAGTAAAAAAAACACACACACTTAACCCCTACACTGCCCCCTAGTGGTTAACCCAGTTACTGCCAGTGACATTTTTACAGTAATCAGTGCATTTTTAATCGCACTGATCGCTGTATTAATGCCAATGGTCCCAAAAATTTGTCAAAATTTTCTGACGTTTCCGCCATAATGTCGCAGTCACAATAAAAATCGCTGATCGCCGCCATTACTAGTAAAAAAAAAATATTACTAAAAATGCCATAAAACTATCCCCTATTTTGTAGACACAAAAGCTTTTGCGCAAACCAATCAATAAATGCTTATTGTGTTTTTTTTTTACCAAAAATATGTAGAAGAATACGTATCGGCCTAAACGGAGGAAAAAATTTTTTTTATAAATTTTTGGGGGATATTAGTCATAGCAAAAAGTATTTTTGTTTATAGCGCAAAAAATAAAAACCACAGAGGTGATCAAATACCATGAAAAGAAAGCTCTTTTTGTGGGAAAAAAAGGACGCCAATCTTGTTTGGGAGCCATGTCGCACGACTGCACAATTGTCAGTTAAAGTGATGCAGTGCCGATTCACGCAAAAAGGGGCTTGGTCCTTTAGCTTCAAAATGGTCCGGGGCTTAAGGGGATAAACATGTTTTAGCAATGGCATATATTGAACAGGTTGGTGAGCATAGCACTATATAATTTATGGAACCAAGTATGCAGAATAGTTGCAATAAAATTACATGCAAATTATTGCAGTGCACTTGTAGTGCAAAGTGGATTTGCCTTTTCGTAAATAACCCCCCCCAATGAAACTGCATTTGCATTTGTTCTATGCAAATGGAGCAAAAACAAATATTCCCAAGATATCTTTTTTTTCCAGTTCAGATGTTTTCGTTCATAGAAATCAGCAATATACCACACAATTATATCTACTACAAGGAGCTGATGATCAAAGCAATATGCTTATTTGCTATGATCTTGAGCTTCATTAAAGTGGACCTTCAGTCATTTATTCATCTTTCCATATATTAAATCTTCTGCCCTTATTGTTTTAGGTTTGGATAGTAAAACATTTTTTTTTCTGCCAATAAATACCTTATACAGACCACTTCCTCTTTATTGTCTGGTAATTAGCCTAGGCTTATGACATCATGCACAGCTCTCTTTCTAATGCCGGCCATACACGGTTCGAATTTCTAAAGAATTTTCTTTCGAAAATCGTATCTAAGAATTTTCGTATGAATTTCGCACCATTAGTGGGCTGCAGCAACAGCCGATTTTCGTGCGGAAATAAAATTTGAGGAATCGGACATGTTGGAAATTTTTAGAAAAACTAACGATTTTCTAATCAATGATGGGAGAATCGTGCGAGAAACATAATAAGAAGAGAAAATGTACGGAGATAAAAGAAAATTTACGGAGAGAAAAGAAGATTCCCAGCCAAGAAAATTATTTTCTGTAGCAACATGAGGTGAAATTGAAGGCTTGGTCGGCCGAATTTCGAAAATCAATGGTGGCATCATCGGATCACAAAAAAAACAAATTTTCTGATTTTGAAAAGAAAATTTGTTCGAAATTCGACCGTGTTTGGCCTGCATAAGGCTCGGTTCACACCAGACGTGGCACGACTTGCTGCGCCGCGACCTCAGCGGCGACTTGCAAAACGACTTCTGTATAGAAGTCAATGCAAGTCGCCCGAGGTCGCCGCAAAAGTAGTACAGGAACCTTTTTTCTAAGTCGGAGCGACTCGAGTCGCTCCTATTAGAACGGTTCCGTAGTACAGAACGGGGGCGACTTGTCAGGTCGCGGCGCGGCAAGTCGTGCCGCGTCTGGTGTGAACCGAGCCTAACTCTCGTGAGAGTTTGCCAGGAAGGGAGGGGTGATGAGTCATAAGTGGGCCAGTGAGAGCTGCAGAGCTAGAGGTGTGTGCCTGTTTAAATCCAAGAAGTGAACAGGCAGCAGCTTCATCAGGTAAAAAAAGAAAGTATGGCCACTAAATAGTTAATACTAAACCAGAATTACCTAAAGAGACTTACTAGGAAATGTTTTGTCAGAAAAAGAGCTGCAGTTGCAGATTTCAATGGAAATCCAGTGTGATCATAACAGTGATGATGAGAGCCATCAAATTTGAAAGGTACATGCTTAGTCCACATTGTAAATGCTAATGAAAGGGGCAAAATATTGCTTGCCAAGTTTCTGTGAGTGAAGATGGTCATTACACTTTAAAAATCTATATAAATATATGTGTGTATGTGTGTCAAAAGACACACATATGCACACAGTGCAGCGCTACAGTGCAGCGTTTACTGTATATAAGGTGGTCGCATTGTCTGATTACGCAAATGGGCTCCAATCAGACACAGGGCATTCTAGTTTTCCTAAAACCCAGTTTTCAGTATTTCAGTATCTTTATCACATGGTAAGAATCCAGGGTTAAACTAAAAATTTTGACACATCAAACAGTATATGCATACTCATATTTGTCCTTCCGTGTTCTGCTGCTACTGATCTCTATCAGCCACTAACAATGACCTGCAGGGTGATCACCGTATTGTACTCAGGATATTACTGTCTGATCCAATCACTTGTTCATTTTTGGCATTATTGCTTTTCTGATGGCAGAGCACACAACATCTAATGAAATATTTCACTAAAAGTGTTGAGACTAATGAAATCTAAAAGTTCTTAACTTTTATTAATAAGTAATACTGTTGGTGGTTTCATATTTATTTAATTCTTCCAGTTGTGTTAACATATTTCATTATTCACTTCTTCATTAGTGATTGGTGAATTTGTCCCTGCTCGAATTGCCTAGGGTTTGATGAATCTTGTTCAAAATCCAGTGAATCCAGTGAAATTCAGTGAACCCAATTATTTCAAGAAAGTGAATTTATTATTTTTTCCTGCAGGAGCCTGGTAAGCATTGCATCTGGGATCAGTGGATCAGGCATGCAAGAGTCAGGCTTCTGAAGACCTGCCCTGCAGCTTTCTTCCCGTACTTTTATACAGGCTGCCTTTTGAAAGCTGTATGGCTTGGGAATGAGCTACAAGAGCTCTTATCAGGAGTTCATTCAGAACTACAAGCCATAAGCCGCAGTGGCTGATGGTACTTGTAATGCATTCATTCACAGGATCAGGGGAACTGGTGGCAGGAGCTGGAACATGTTACATGCTCCACCCATATATAACACATTCCAAAAGGTGAACTTAGCCTTTAACCACTTGCTTACTGGGCACTTAAACCCCCCTCAGTCCCAGACCAATTTTCAGCTTTCAGCGCTGATGCACTTTGAGTGACAATTACGCGGTCATACAACACTGTACCCAAATGACATTTTTATCATTTTTTTCCCACAAATAGAGCTTTCTTTTGGTGGTATTTAGTTACAGCTCGGAGTTTTATTTTTTGCTAAACAAACAAAAAAAGATGCAAAAAAAAAAAAAAAAATCATGTTTTAATAGTTTGTTATAACATTTTGCAAACGGGTCATTTTTCTCCTTCATTGAAGTGCGCTGATTAGGCGGCACTGATAGGCTGCATTGGTGGGCACTGATGGGCTGCATTGGTGGGCACTGATGGGCTGCATTGGTGGGCACTGATAGGCTGCACCGGTGGGCACTGATAGGCATAGTTAAGGCGGCACTAATAGGCACAGATAAGGCGGCACCGATGGGCACAGATAAGGCGGCACTGATGGGCAAAGATGGGCACAGATAAGATGGCACGGATGGGTGGCACGGATAAGTGGCACGGATGGGTGGCACGGATGGGCACTGATAGGTACCACAGATAGATGGGACTGATGGGCACTGATAGGTGGCACTGATAGGTGGCTCTGATAGGTGGCACTGCTGGGCACTGATGGGCGGCACTGCTGGGCACTGATGGGCGGCACTGCTGGGCACTGATGGGCGGCACTGGGGTGCAGCACCTTTGAGGCAGATTGGGTGGCACTGTGGGTGGCACTGTGGGTGGCACTGTGGGGTGGCACTGTGGGTGGCACTGTGGGTGGCACTGTGGGCACTATGGGCACTGACGGGGGGCACTGACAGGGGGCACTTACTTTTGCTTTTATTTTACTTCAGGATGGCACTGTGGCAGGCAGGTGGGCACAGGCAGGTGGCAGGTGGTCCCTTGTATTGATGGCCGTGATCGGGACTGATGTCCCGATCACGGCCGCCGGTGATCGGCTTTTTTTTTCTCTCCTCGCGCTGTCAGCGCGAGGAGGAATAATAGCCGATTACCGGCTCCGTTCTATCACATGATCAGCTGTCATTGGCTGACAGCTGATCACGTGATAAGGGGTCGGGATCGACCCCTTACACGGATCGGTGATCAGGCGAGTCTCACGGACTCGCCGATCACAGAGCGCGCCGCGCGCCCCTCAGGGGGCGCGCAGGCCGCTCGTAACCGGGACGACGTCAATAGACGTAGTCCCGGAAATGTAGGTCCGCGCTAATGCCGTCATTTGGCAATAGCGCGGATCTGAAGTGGTTAAATGAATGAATGAAAAATGAATTTTTAGAACCAAAAGTACAAACTGCTGTCCAAACAAAGGCATTTTGAGGGGAACATTAAAATGACAAAATCCTTCAAATAACATGCTTGGGGGATGTCTTGAAGATGTATGTAGCAGTATGGAACAGTATGATTTTCATAATCAGTCCCAGCAACAGCATACACTGGTAGAGCACTTTTGGCCGGAGAATTTATTTCTTCTTTTACAATTAGCTCAGGTTAGATACAGCAGCAGAACCCCAAGCAGATCCATTTCAGTATGAAAAAAAGTTTATATCAGGTAGCTTTAGCAGTGACATATGCTTGTTCATTAAACAGTAACAGACCTACTGGCAGAAAGGAATTGGGCATTAGTTTGCTGTGTCTTTGCTCTTGGTGATGCAAAACTCTCCTGTTGCTGGCCAGTTTCAATCATGCTCTCATTAGGAATTAAAAGATCATAGATGATACCAGTGGTGTACCAAGATTGGGCTGATTGCTATTTAGAAATAGGCCAACAAAAACATTTATGATTTTTAATCACATTCGTTTTTTGTTTTTTAGGAATTGGTCTGTTGAATAAGTGTTGTTGAGTAATGAGTAACATTACAGTTTATTATAGTCCATAAAAATATGCCTACAGATATAAAATACCATACCAACACCTCCTCTCAGAAACAGGTCCACAGACAGCTTTAAAGTTATTACCGCACTAGCACCACCAAAAACACCATATACTCATTTGTGGAGCAGACAACAAAATAATGTATAACCACTCAGTGTCCTAAACCAATTAGGCATGTACTGTATGATACAAGGGCTAAATGACATAAACATTATGAGCTAATAAAAGGGCTTGTGATCGTACCCCTGAATACCATTTTGTAGGCATTCTACTAAATAATTTAACAGACATCACCTAGCTTCAATAACTATTTCCTGTCTTGAATCACAGATTCATAGTGTTTCTCGCTGACTCCAGCAGGAACATTCTGTCTGTCTTGGCTGCTCTCCAAGCTCTCCTCTGGATCCTCTTATCTCTTTCCAAGCCACTAAGCTCTCCCCTAGAGTGAATCCTTCCATCAACAAATGCTATTTGAAAGGGCATTTGGTATTTTACCTTAATGGGCACCTGGTAAAATGATGTTGTGTGGTCGCACAGTACAGTGGTGTGTCTATAGAGGCAGTGGGCACTCAAGCGCCATGGAGTTCCTCTACCTGGGTTCCCTCTGAGTCATGCATTGGGCTGGTGCTGTAGAGTGCTCAATGTTGCAGTAGACAATGTGGCCCCATGTTTTTTTTGGGCCACTGCTGTACAGTCACAAGGGGAGAGATTGGCATGAGCAGAGTGTGTTATCAGGTGCTGTGACATACTGTTGGGCAGAACCTAGAGAGGGGAAGGGTGACGTCAGATTGCTCCATGTCTCTTGCTCTTGCCTGATGAGGCAGAGATTACACTGCCATGACTACACCTGTGCTACCAAGTGTCTTTGAATCACATTGTTGGTACTTGCTGCTGAATGGCGGTATCTGGTGCTAGCTACACCCCCCTAGGAAAAATGCTGGATGATACAGCAGTGTTCAATTGGCCAGCAGCAAGACATTTTTCATAAATTGGCTGAAATTACTTTAAAAAAAAGAAGTACAGTCAGTGTTTTACTAAAAGAATTTGGAGACCACAGAAAACATAGCAGTGTAAAATTGGCCAGCAGCAGGACAATTTTAAGTAGTAAAGCTAGGCTCAAATTTAAAAAGAGATAAATAGCACAGTTTGGATTTACTACAAGAATTAAAATGCTGTAGAGGATACAGCAGTGTAAAACTGACCAGATGAAGGGATGCTGGGCCAAAATGTAACAGGGACAATGGGAATGATTTTTTAAAGACAAACAAGCTATTCATTATGCAAGGGGAATTTCAACTTGCAAGAAAATTCACCCATAGCTCAGTGAATGAAATGAAGCTTCGCTGACTTCCATCATTCGAACACGTGCAGTAAAAAATACTTTATTTTTTACATTTTACTTGCACATGATTGGACAATCTTTGCAATGTGAACAGCCCTTCATACCTTTAGTAAATCAACCCCAAAGATTACAGGTGTTTTACTAAAAGAATTAGGAGACCACCGATGATACGCCAGTGTAAAACTGGTCTGTAGCAGGACAGTTTTAACTAGGGATAATAGGCCTAACTGGCATATGCCTAACTTTTTTTTTATCTATGGAAGGAGGGTGACCTGGTGAATGTAAATGATGTAATATTAGGTGGTTTAGATGCACACTGTTTTTTTTTTTTATGTTGAAATAATTGGCTGCGAAAATCAAAGAACAGATGGTCAGTGACAAGTAAATGCTCACTGTTGAGCACACCAAACTTAAAAAAGAATAATAACATAAATCAAAAAAAAAAAACACAAAAGGTTTGAGGAGTCTAAAAATCAGTTTAATCTAAAATAAATGTCATAGCAACATAAAATAAAAATCAATATTCACCCAAATAAAAAAAGAAAACTCGAAATACCACACTAAAAATGAAAGCCTATTTTTTTTAACGTAAGTCTTGCAGAAAAAAAAATGCATGGGGTAGCCACTAAAGATGTCTGTTTATCTCAAATCAACCAGAAAAAAATCCCCCCAATAAAAAAGCAGCAAAGGGGTTAATTGCCAAAAGAGTTAGCAATCAGAATAAATTACAGTTTCCTCCTAACTGACCTAATCTTTCTCTATGTAGTTTGTCAGTTGTTGGTGTATTTTCACTATAAAACGCGTCAGTAACTTAAGGTGGAGTTCCACCCAAAAATGGAACTTCCACTTTAAAGGAAGGTGACCCACTAACATGCCACATATGGCATGTCATTTTTTTGGGAGGGAATCACCCTCTTTTTAGAAAGTTCCAGCTTCCTCTCGGTGCATTACGGCACCAGAAGGGAGTTTGCCTCTCCCTCCACCCTCTTGGCAATCATCTGGGACACGTCACAGGTCCCAGATGATTGCCTGGCCAGTCACGAGGCGCGTGGCTCACACATGCGCAGTGCATGCCCGGCTGTGAAGCCACAGCCAGACGCCCACAGTGACTATGCCTGCACCGCAGAGAGTAGGGGGGGACGAGTGGGGCTTCGTTCCCCGCATTGGTGGACCCTGGGAAAGGTATGTGTTCAATTATTATGCACATATTGTAATTAATACACCAAACTAACGTGAATATAAGAACTGACTAGATAATTCTTACAACTCACTAGATAATTCTTACAATTTTTGTTTTTGAAGTCTGCATGCAATTTTGATTGTTACTGACTGGAAATGGCTCCTAATAGGAGCTATTAAAAGGAACATGGCTGCATAGTACATGGGTACCTGCTTTTCTTACTAGATGCAACTGATTAGTCTCAGCTTATCTTTTTCAGCTGTTGCATACCCTTTGGATGTCATTATATTAGTTGCCTTGCATCAAATGTGTAAATAGCCAACTGCCTGTGCAAGCTTAGCTTGCTATGGGCTACATTTCTGTTGCGGGTGTATTCTATTTTACAACATATGATGTGTGTTTTGAGCTGTTTTTATCCATACACATATACTGGTTTATTTCATAGAATTAGAATATCATCAAAAAGTTAATTTGTTTCAGTAATTTGATTCAAAAAATGAAACTCATTTACTTTATATAGATGCCTTACATACAGAGTTATATATTTCAAGCATGTATTTATTTTAATTTTTGATAATTATGGCTCACAGCTAATGAAAACTCAAAATTCTGTATCTCAGAAAACTAGAATATTACATAAGACCAATAAAAAAAATGATTTTTAATACAGAAATGTTAGCTTACTGAAAAGTACAGTGCCTTGCAAAAGTATTCACCCCCTTGGCATTTTTCGTATTTTGTTGCCTCACAACCTAGAATTAACATGGAGTGTTTGAGGATTTGCAACATTTCATTTACAGAACATGCCCACAACTTTGAAGATGTTTTTTTTTATTGTGAAGCAAACAACAAATAGGACAAAATAACAAAAAAAGTCAATGTGCATTTACCCTCCTAAAGTCAATACTTTGTAGAGCCACCTTTTGCGGCTATAACAGCTTAAAGTCGCTTTGGATAAGTCTCTATGAGCTTGCCACATCTTACCATTGTGATTTTTGCCCATTCCTCCTTGCAAAACTGCTCCAGCTTCTTCAGGTTGGATGGTTTGCGCTTGTGAACAACAATCTCTAAGTCTGACCACATATTTTCTATTGGTCTGGTCTGGGCTTTGACTAGGCCATTCTAACACATTTACATGTTTCCCCTTAAATCACTCAAGTATCGCTTTAGTAGTGTGTTTGGGGTCATTGTCCTGCTGGAAGGTTAACCTCCTAGCCTCAAATCACACACAGAGTGGTACAAGTTTTGTGCAAGAATATCCCTATATTTAGCACCATCCATCTTTCCCTCAACTCTGACCAGTTTCCCTGTCTCGACTGCTGAAAAATGGTGTTCTTTGGGTGATGTGATGTGTTGGGTTTGCGGCAGACATAGCATTTTCTTTGATGGCCAAAAAGTTAAATTTTAGTCTTATCAGACCAGAGCACCTTCCTCCATACATTTTAGGAGCCTCCCACATGTCTTTTCGCAAACTCAAAATGTGCCATTTTGTTTTTTGCTGAAAGTAATGGCTTTCTTCTGGCCACTCTGCCATAAAGCCCAACTCTATGGAGCATACGGCTAATTGTCTTCCTATGTACAGATACTCCAGTCTCTGCTTTGGAACTCTGCAGCTCCTCCAGGGTAACCTTAGCTCTCTGTGCTGCCTATCAGATTAATGCCCTCCTTGCCCTGTCCGTGGGTTTTGGTGTGTGGCCATCTCTTGGCAGGTTTGCTGTTGTGCCATATTCTTTCCATTTGCTTATGATAGATTTGATGGCACTACTAGGGGATCATCAAAGATTTTTTTTATAACCTAACCCTGACTTGTACTTCTCAACAACATTGCCCCTCGAGTTTTTTCAGAGTTGGTCTTCATGGTAGTGTTTGGCTAGTGGTGCCTCTTGCTTAGGTGTTGCAGTCTCTGGGGCCTTTCAAAAGGGTGTGTATATGCAATGACAGATCATGTGACACTTAGATTGTACACAGGTGGACATCATTTGACTAATTATGTGGCTTCTGAAGGTAATTGGTTGCACCAGAGCTTTTTATGGGCTTCATAACAAAGGGGGTGAATACATACACACATGTCAATTATCATTTTTTTATTTCTGAAAAAGAGTTTTATGTATATATTTTTCCAATTTTACTTCACCAACTTAGACTATTGTGTTCCGATCCATCACATATAATTCATAATAAAAAAAACATTGAACTAAAGACCGTAATGTAACAAAATAGCTAAAAAGCCAAGGGGGGTGAATACTATTGCAATGCATTGTATGTCCATATACAGTGTAGCATGGACTCAATACTTGACTGGGCTCCAACACCAGCAGATGACATGGCTTCCCAAATCATCACAGATTGTGGAAAATTATGCATTACATTTGGAAGTCAAAGTCCCACAGTCTGGAGGAAGAGTGGAGAGACACAGAATTCAAGTGGCATGAGGTCCAGTGTGAAGTTTCCCAAGTCAGTGATGATTTGGGGAGCCATGTCATCTGCTGGTGTCGGTCCACTGTGTCAGCGTAGCCCTCTACCAAAAAATTCTAGAAGACTTCATGCCTCCCTCTTCTGACCGGCTTTATGGAAATGCCACACACTGCCAAAAGTACCAATACCTGGTTTAATGATCATGATATCACTGTGCTTGATTGGCCAGCAAACTCTCCTGACCTTAACCCCATAGAGAATCTGTGGGATATTGTCAGGAGGAAGATGAGAGACACCAGACCCAACAATGCAGATGAGCTGAAGGCTGCTAACAAGCAACCTGGGCTTCCATAATACCTCAGAAGTGCCACAGGCTGATCGCCTCCATGCCACGTCCCATTGATGCAGTAATTCATGCAAAAAGAGCCCCAACCAAGTATTGAGTGCATACTATACTGTACATGAACATACTTTTCAGTAAGTCAACATTTCTGTATTAAAAATCCTTTTTTTTTATTGGTCTTATGTAATATTCTAATTTTCTGTGGTACTGAATTTTGGGTTTTCACTAGCTGCGTCATAGTCATCAAATTTAAAAGAAAAACATGCTTGAAAGATATCACTCTGTGTGTAGCACATCTATATAAAATATGAGTTTCACTTTTTGAGTTGAATTACTGAATTACTGAATTATGCTATTTCATACACAGATAGGAGGAAAACAATTTTTAGATGATATTTTATAACTATATCTTACCAATGTATTCCACTTCAGCCCTTATTAAGAATGATTTTCCCTTTTAACTTTCTCTGATAAATCCACTTTAAATTGGACCCTTAAAATATTTAAGCTAGAAATTGTATTATGTAAAAAAAAATGACCACTAGAATTTAATTAGAAATATAGTAAATTAATGTTTTCAAGGCTGCAAGCTTTGAAAAAAATAATAAGACAGTTACATTTCAAAGGGGTACTCTTTGCACAGCAGCAAGGTTGTAATTTAATGTTATATTGGACTTGTTTAATAAAGCTTTTTTTTTCAATGCGCTAACCACCCATTCTGAATCCCATTGTTCCACTGCTCTGAAAGTAATTGGATATAAAACCTTTTGCTGTTTGAATTAGAGTGCTGCTTCTAAGATTATTCTTTGGTAGGATGTCTCAGCTTTGTTGCTGCTTAAATTGGGGCATGAGGTCATCTTATCCACTTAAGATCCATATTATACAAGCCTTAACCAAAAGTATTAAGTCATCATTTCAAGATCAGTAAAGGTACTGCATGATACGATTGAGTCCAAAAAGTTAACAGGAAGTCACATGACCAGATTGCCCTCTAACAGACATTCCTCCATTTAAATTATTAACGTGTGCATTAGTATGGAATACATTTACCTGCAATTAATGGTAGGCTTTGGAGTTTGACATAAATGGAATGCTACAGTTCATCTCCATGGCTTTGCTAACCGACTGCAAAGAAGTGGCTGTAATTTGTGTTGTTGCAATGCATGAATCTTTATATTATTGAAAGAGCTGATGCATGCTGTAAACAGATTTTACTAATGATATTCAGTGGTGAAGGTCACTAAAAACCTTTTGTCACAGTATCTTGTAGCCAATATATAAAACTGCCAAAAGAGTTTTTCAGTGGAAAACAAAAGATGACCAGTTAATAATTCTAATATTGCTGTTCACATTAAAAGAGTATTCATATGCACAGGCTGTGCCTTATGCCACCCAGAATGCCTATATAAGTCCTCCAGGTAATAAATTATAGTCTGCTAGCATAGGTAAAGGGAAATAAATTAGGGTCTCATGCATGAGCAGATGTGCATTTCCATAACTGGAGCCCGTGGGCACACAGCCTTTGGTGACAAATGCAACATACCTTTGTTATGCAGTAAAAGAAGGAGCCCCCAGGGCACTTTCGCTAACCAATAAAAAAACAAAAAAACAAAAAAACAAACAAATCTGTCTAACTACATTTTCAAATGCATGTGGAAGCCACACTATTTTGTCATGGCACCTCTGATTAATGTGGTCCGTAACTCTAAACTGTCTGAGTTTCCCCTCTTCTCTCTTCTTTTCAATGGGGGGAGGGGGGAATAGGGCTACATAAAACTGTGCAGACACACAACATACCTGATTCCATAGTCTGTTCAGCCTAAGGCAAGATAAGATGGAGACTGTGCTTGAGCAGGGGGTGTGTTCATAAGGCAGAAGTCTTTGAGGGGTGTCCTGTGTTCATCATTTCATATATTTTAATTCAAGATGCAGGCTGTGATTGAAAGGGCGGGTTTGCCAAAAGTAAGCCATGATTGGCTAGGGGGTGCGGTATCTGTACAAGCTGCCCAATACAGGCATGCTGTGTGTCTGCACAGGGTCCTGTACCTGTGAATGGTTAGCCAAAGGATGAAAACTGACCACACTAACACCGGTCAGCTTCTGTGCTTTGTGTGGTCAGTTTAGAACAAGGAAGAAAGGTGACTGACATCTCCATTAACTCACCAACCCAGTTTTTTAGATGGAAGAAGTACATGGAAATGATAAAGACAATATTCTGCAGGTTTTTGGGGAGTAATAAGAACCCTCTTTCAAAATCTCATCCTTTTTGTTGATGGACATTTGGCGCTTGCATCAGGCATCCTCTACCTTGAGACGAGATGCTTGACAGGTTTGTGTGCAACTTACCAACCCCTGCCTCATTAAACTGGTAAAAGATGCATTAAACCCCTTACAGTTTTTTTTTTATAGAACGCTTTATTCAAGAGTAAAGAACAGTCAAAAATGTGGACATACAGTTGTGCTCAAAAGTTTGCATACCCTGGCAGAAATTGTGAAATTTTGCAATTTATATTGAAAATATGACTAATAATGCCAACAAAATTATTTTATTCAAAGATAGTGATCACATGAAGCCATTTATTATCACATCATTTTTTGGCTCCTTTTAAAAACATAATGATGACAGAAATAACCCAAGTGGCCCCAATCAAAAGTTTATATACCCTGGAATGTTTGGCCTTGGTGCAGACACAGAAGGTGTCATACACAGGTAAAATGGCTATTAAAGGTTACTTGCCCACATTTGGGCTTGTTAAATCACAATTAGTGTCTGTGTATAAATAGTTAATGAGTTTGTTAGCTCTCACATGGATGCACTAAGCAGGCTAGATACTAAGCCATGGGGAGAAAACAGTCAAAATACCTGCATAACAGGGTAATGAAACTTTACAAAGATTGAAAAGGATATATAAAGATATCAAAAGCCATGAATATGCCAGTCAGTACTGTTCAATCATTTAATAAGAAGTGGAACATTTGGGGATCTCTTGATACCAAGCCAAGGTCAGGTATCTTAAGAAAGATTTCAACCACAACTGCCACAGGAATTGTTCAGGATACAAAGAAAAACCCACAGTCTTAAAACAGTCCAATACAAGTACAAACAGAAAAATTAAGAAGACTAAGGGTCCCAGAAAGCACCAAGAGACTTCCACGTGGCCGGCACAAATCAGGAAACAATGGTGACAGACCATTCACCTCCAGAGCACTCGCTTCGCTTACCTCTAATAATGGACCACTGAGCTAACAGATGGCCAAATGCACAGGTCCCAAAAAAGGGGTATATCATCCAGAAAGAGCCATAAACACCACTCGATTTCCCCAGGACACGAATAAGGTGAGACGAGAAAAGATCTGTTTGGCTGATTAAAACAGCTTTTTTTTGTCTAAAAAGATTACTCACAAACATCCCCATAAGAAATGCATTTCCAGATACAATCTGGTGTTGTGTGAGATGAAGGTCGGCAGTGGGTGACTTCAGTGCGTGGCTCCTCCCTCGTACGCGTTACATTCAAAGAACTTCATCAGTGGTTACAATATGCCCAAGAACACCTTGACATGCCTCCTTGGGCTTTTTTGTTGCATTGGCGCAGTAAAGGCTTCCATCTGGAAGCTCTTTTTTGTTCAAGTATCGTTGAATTGTGCTCATTAAAAACAACCACACCATCTTTTTGGAGAGCAGCCTGTATTTCTCCTGAGGTTACCTATGGGTTTTTCTTTCTATCCTGGGCAATTCTTCCGCTAGTTGTGGCTGCAATCTTTCTTGGTCTACCTGACCTTGGCTTCAAAAGAGCCCTGAATTTTCCACTTCTTATTGGGGATTAAACAATACTGTCTGGCATATTCAAGGCTTTGGGTATCTTTTTATATTCTTTTATATCCTTTTCCATCTTTATAAAGTTCCATTACTTACTTTGTTCTTTTCTACCTCCTCATGGCTCAGTGTCATCCATGTGAGAGCTAACAAACTCATTGGCTATATATATACACACACTAAGCCCTTGTACACACGGTCGGAGATTCCGTCGGAATGTGTCCGTTCGGAGCGGTTTGTCGGATATTCCGACTGTGTGTGGTATGCATCGGACTGTTTCCGTCTGAATATCTGTCGGACCAAATTTTCCAACTTGCTGGAAATATTTTCCAAAAAACTGCTCCGATCAGACATACTCTGATCATGTGTAGAGAATTCCGATAGGACAAAGTGCCACGCATGCTCAGATCAAATTTCTACATCAAAGCTATTGGCTACTAGCCTGAACGTAGTCCCATCGTAACGAAATTACGTCATCACGTTCTGAAAGATCGGATTTTCCGACAACTTTGTCCAACCGTGTGTATGCAACAGTTTCGGACAAGATCCGTCGGACAAAATCCGACGGATTTGGTTGTCGGAATCTCCGACCGTGTGTACAAGGGCTAATTATGATTTAAAAAGCCACAGATGTGAGAAATTAACCTTTAATTGTCATTTTAATCTGTGTGTGTGCCACCTTCTGTGTCTGTAAAGAGGCCAGACTTTCCAGGGTATGTAAACTTTTGATCAGGGCCATTTGGGTGGTTTCTATTATTATTATGTTTTTAAAAGGATCAAACAAAAATATGTGATAATAAATGGCTTCATGTGATCACTATACTTGAAAAAAAGACAGTTTTTGGCATGATTACTCATATAATTTCAATATAAATGCCAAAATGTCACAATTTGTGCAAGGGTTTGCAAACTTTTGAGCACAACTGTATGTAACATGTTGCAGATATATAAAATAGGACATCATAAGGCAGGGATATGCAATTAGTGGACCTCCAGCTGTTGCCGAACTTCAGTTCCCATGAGGCATAGCAAGACTCTGACAGCCACAAGCATGAAACCCAGAGGCAGAGGCATTATGGGACTTGTAGTTTTGGAACAGCTGGAGGTCCGCTAATTTTATATCTCTGTCATAAGGCATCAATAGCGTATATGGAATGTGCATTTCACCTATTTTTCCTCATTTCATAATTTTCATATTTTTTTTTATATATACTTTTAATATTTGGAAGGTCTATTTTTCTTTTAAAAAGTATATATTAACTGCATATATATTAGCTAAAAATCTCACATCCACCAACACTTAATTAAAGGTGTGTCTATTTGATTACATTTTCCTATGTTAAGAAAGCACAGACAGAGCACAACCTGCTAAATACCTTTTCTCATCAGCAGTATATAACAGTCTTGTGACTTCTATCAGTGTCTGGTTAAAGCTTATAGGAGGAGTTGTCCTTCTCCTCTGACTATCCTATGAGGCTGCAGGACCACTGACCCTCTGCCTGGACAGTGCTGATTGCCCCTGTGCTGATCACATGCACCCTCCCAAGAAAAAAAGACTCTCTAGCAATACACACCAAACTGAGCATGTGCAGAGTGCCTCAAAAGGCTCTGTCTTATCAGGAGATGGATTGGGGACAGTGGAAGAAGGGGAGGACCAGAGAAGACATGATCAAACAGCCTTTTTACACAATGGGCAGGATTAACCCCTGAGGTTCCACAATGAGTATAACAAGCATGCTTTACTACATATACAGACTGATTTTACTGTTGTGGGTTTAGTAACACTTTAAGGATAAGGCAGAATCTCATTCAATCTTTGCCTTTGGCTCACACGCATCTTAAGAGTAATGTGTCTAAACTGTGGACAGTCACTTAAATACATATAAACATTATAGTTCTTTTAAAACAAGATCTACCTGACTACCCTTTCTGCAGACCCTGTGGAGCAATTCCATGTCACAACCTGAGTGACTTGGATTCAAGCTACTTCCCCAGGCTGCGTTGTAAACCCCACTTGCTTTCCCTTCCATCTGTGATGCTGCAGCCTTTTCATATCAGCTTCCTTCTCATTTCCTGCAACCACCCTGACAGCTTGTATTATATAAATATAGTCTGTCACAAAAGCATGCTGATAAACTCCAGCTGGGTTGTTATAATATGGCAGAGTTATCCCAGAGCAATATAACATGGCAGCACACACAGGGCTGCAACAGTGCTATGTGGAGTTCACAGAGGAGAAAATGTGTGGCTAGGGTAGGAACTTGGGTAAAATTATTAGCAGATGGCACTATGATCTGGGCACAGGTTTGCTTTAATGCCCTGTCTGCAAAAGAAAAGTCCTGGCTATGGGAAATAGAATAATCCTTGTTCAGTCAGTAACACGCTGCTTCTGTATTCGCAGATCAAGAAAATAATTTAGCGTGTAAGAACCTTAAAAAATCAATATTTCTATCACATTTTTATATTTTTATATATATATATTTTTTTACTTTTTCATTCTTTTTTTTAATATGTTTATCTTTTTCTTACTTTTCATCACAAGCTTTTGTTTCTGTTTTACTAATCATAAAATGTAAATTCTTGTATATAGAACAACTGAATAAACATTTACAATTTATCCTTTAAATTGCTTAAGTAAATAATATGGGGAACTTTAGATGAAGCACATGGCGCCTCCATGCCTGGTTCAAGTGAGCAAAAAAAAATTTTTTTTTTGCTTCCTTTAAATTCCTTAGACATGCCTTGGTACTACTTGGGGAATTTATGTAAGGAAATGCTGTTTGCAGTGTTGTATTAATGATTTAATGGGCCAGTCTAGATAGATTGCCACACATCCTGTCTTGTCCAGTGAGTTTTCTGACTCCAGACAGATATTCAGGGTCAAACAAGTTAGAGAAGCTGTGTGTCTTCAGTTTGGATCTATGTTCCCACATGCCTCAAGAGGCTGTCTGCTGTAAGAGCATTTCATTTAAAAAGAACTGCTCCTGAGTCCTGATAAAACCGAGAGAGAGAGAGAGAGAGAGCGCGCAAGAGCTTAAATACTGGCTCTGTGCCATACAACCTCAAATGATCCCAATAGAAGTGAACCAAATGAAATATCCTCTCTATTCCAGTACCACACACAATGCAGATCATTACTAGAGACAAAAGAAAAGCTGAGTTTACTCATGCTATCCAAATGTGGTTGGAAAATGTATTGACTATTATCATCTGTGACATGTCTGAAAAATAAACTCTTTCAGTTTATGAAATTATATATATGTAAACATGGTAAAAGTGAATTGCATAGTGCATACCGATTATGGGGCCAGGATAACCTGAGATTTACTAAAGGCAAGTGGACTGTTCGCTTTACAAGGAAAGTTGCACATTGTATGGCGATTTTCCCCAGAGCTTAGTGATTGTGGTGAAATTTTACTGTAAGGTTGGGTGGACTAACAGGCTTGAGTCTTCCCCTCTAAGGCATCTGGGACCAGTTGGTACATATCCAGGGTGGTCTCCCTACATATGGGATCTCAGTTTTGGGTGGAATGACTCTCATATCTTACAAATTTGAAATCAATGTTAATGGCATTACAAAAGTTAGTGCAGTTATTCTATATGGGAGTAAGCAAACCTTCTGACCTCCAGGTACTTCATACCTTTCCTCTTTTTAGGGCACTTATGTGAAAGGAATTTTAGGTATTCTTGAGAAACGGTGGTTACAGGGTTTTTTTTTTTCTTTTTTTATCAATTTGTTTAAGAAAAATAAGAAAGTAAAAATGATAATCATGTACCCAAATATGTATAAAATCCAGTGGTGCCACTGCACATTTATCAGAAATAAAATGGGCTTGAGTGTGCACCGAAGTCTGTAGTACATATAATCCTAAAAAGAGAGCGGCATTCACGGCTCTTGTGAGAGGAAGAAACACAAGGTCATCTTTATATATATAAATAATATATATATACAGTTGTGCTTTGTTGTTTGCATACCCTGGCAGAATTTATTATTGCTTGCCCATTTTTCAGAGAATATCAATGATAACAGAAAAACTTTTTTTTCTCTCATGTGTGTTTGGCTGAAGCTATTTATTATCAATCAACTGTGTTTGCTCTTTTTATATCATAATGGCAACATAAACGACCCAAATGACCCTGATTAAAAGTTTAGATACCCCAGTTCTTAATACCGTGAATTGCACCCTTGAACATCAATGACAACTTGAAGTCTTTTGTGGTATTTGTGGATGAGGTTCTTTATTTTCTCAGATGGTAAAGCTGCCCGTTCCTCTTGGCAAAAAGCTTCCAGTTCCTGTAAATTCTTTGGCTGTCTTGCATGAACTGGATGTTTGAGATCTCCCCAGAGTGGCTCAATGATATTGAGGTCAGGAGACTGAGATAGCCACTCCAGAACCTTCACTTTGTTCTGCTGTAGCCAATGACAGGTTGACTTGGCCTTGTGTTTTGGATAATTGTCTTGTTGGAATGTCCAAGTACGTCCCATGCGCAGCTTCCTGGCTGATGAATGCAAATGTTCCTGTAGTATTTATGATACCATACTGCATTCACCTTACCAATAATTTTGACCAAATTTCCTGTGCCTTTGTACCTCACACATCCCCAAAACATCAGCGATCCACCTCAGTGTTTCACAGTAGGAATGGTGTACCTTTTATCATAGGCCTTGTTGACGGTAGGTGCAGTAGAATTGGGCCCCCTACAGGTTCAGGGGAGTAATTCTAGGAAAGATTTCCAGAGGTCCAGGAACCTCCCAAGTTGTAAGAGTAAAAGGTCCAAGGACAATGGCCCAAAGCTTAACGAGGTGCCATTAAAAAAGTTTCAAAATAAAAGAGCCCGTGTATAATACTGAAGTGTTTAAAAGTGTGACCCCTTAAACTCCAGCTAGAAGGGTTGTTCCAGAGGAAATCAAGGGAGCGCTTTTTAACTTTAAAGGTACCTGACACCTAAAGGTCAGTAGTCAGTGTACCGGTAAAAAGGATACCAAGATTTGTAAAATCCCTGATGGTAAAATGACTAGTGTGACTCCAAGGAAAATAGGCAGATGGCGCTTTTGGAAGCGCACCCGTAAAAAGTCATGGGTGTATCTTTGTAGTACCCAAGTCAGTGTAGCAGGGGGATGCAGTGAAAGTCACCTGATAAGACTGGGTGTGGCCCATGTGGATAGTAGCTGGCACAGAGGTGCCAATTTGAAGAGGTTTGGCCCTTCAGGGGTAAAAATGGGTGGGGGGGATATGTTTGCCCTGCCAGGGTCTAGAAGGAGGTTGTGACCCAGAATTCTCAGTTGGACGGGTTGAGGGGCATGGAAGCTTTTAACATGAAGAGGAAACTGGCTTTTCAGTTTCCTCCTTTCTTAGAAAAGTCCACTTTGGGACCTGGAGCCCGGGGATTTCTGAGAATTCTGTGTCACAACCTCCTTATAGACCCTGGCAGGGCAATGCTGTGCCACATTGGCAATACATGGTATTAAGAACTGGGGTATGTGAACTTTTGATCAGGGTCATTTGGTAGTTTCTGTTGTGATTATGATTAAAAAAGAGTAAACACAGTTGATTGATAATAAATGGCTTCAGCCAAATGTGTTATCATTCATCTTCTCATAAAAATGGCCAAGAAATCATAAATTCTGCCAGGGTATGGAAACTTATGAGCACAACTGTAATTGTCCAGATATAGACTGGGCAGAAGGCCCGCCATTTCCTAAATGTCTTGCAGGATATTTTCATGGGTCAGTTGGTGAATGCACCAACAAGAGAACTGGACCTACTGATTACAAACAATACTGACCTGATCGTGGATCAGGTGTAACTTAGGAAACAAGGACCGCAGGTAAATTAGATTCAGTATAAATCACAGAAATAAGAAGCACAAGAGTAATAAAAGGACACTGAACTTCAAAAGAGCCAACTTCCCTAAACAGCATTCTTTGCTAGATGGTATTAAATGGGATAACATCCTGGGAACAAAGAACACAGAGGAAAAATGGGAGTGCTGTAAGAGCATGCTAAATAAAAATTATTGGCCAGTGCTTTCTAACGGGAAATAAGTTTAAAGGAGATAAAATTAATCATAAAACATATGATTAATCATTAAACATAAAAATGCACAAAAAGCAAAAGAAAATGCCTTTAAAAAATACAAGTCTGAGGGGTCATTGTCAGCATTCCAACAATACAAAGAATGCAATAAGAAATGTAAGAGCGCAATCAGGGCAGCTAAAATAGACTACGAAAGCACATAGTGGAGTAAAAAAAAACAAAAAAAACAAGAAATTCTTTAAATATAGTATTATTATTATTTAAGGTACTTATATAGCGCTGTAAATTTAGGCAGCGCTTTACATATACATTGTACCTTCACATCCATTCCTACCCTCAAGAAGCTTACAATCGAAGGTCCCTAATGCCCTGCACACACGGTCAGACTTTCCAACGGAAAATGTGCGTTCGGATCGTGATGTCGGATAATTCGATCGTGTGTGGGCACCATCTGACTTTTTCCATTGGAATTTTTGACACACAAAATTTGAGAGCTGGATCTAAAATTTTTCGACAACAAAATACGATTGTTTAAATTCTAATCGTGTGTAGACAATCCCGATGGACAAAGTGCCATGCATGCTCAGAATAAATTACGACATGAAAGCTATTGGCTACTGGCCTGTTTATAGTCCGGTCGTACGTGTTTTACGTCACCGCGTTCAGAACGATCAGATTTTCCGACAACTTTGTACGACCGTGTGTATGCTAGACAAGTTTGGGCCAAAATCCATCGGAAAAAATCCAACGGATTTTGGCGTCGGAAAGTCCGACTGTGTGTACAGGGCATAACTCACATTCATATACTAGGTCCAATTTAGACAGAAGCCAGTTAACCTGCCAGCATGTCTTTGGAGTGTGGGAGGAAACCGGAAACCTCCCTTATTACAGAATCTGTTTATCTGTTAGTAGGATACATGATTTGTGTTTTGGACAAATATACCTGGCATATTCAGATACATTGACAAATTTATGAATTGTCATATACTGTACATTACTTAAACCTTTGTAAAAAATAAAGGCAGAAAATATTTCCTCATATGCAGTATGGCCAGCATTATATTAAAATCCCTGTACTCGCATGCTATTGCGACTTCCCAATGTTGAACTTGTTTTAAGGATCTTGAATAATATTTGTACTTATTCTCCATGGATTTCATTTTAAATATGTCCTGAAATGGTACGAGTCCTCTTGGTACATGCGTGCAAATCAGATAAGCAGGATTTCCTTTTCTTTTCTTTTTAGCAAAACAGACTAAAATGTTTTCCTTATGACCTGTAAATTATTAAATGCATTTTCTAGATACAGGCACCTCTGCTACCAGTTAAGGTCAGCTTTGCACAGGCAAAGTTAAAGTGGGTTGGCATGCAAATCAAAAGAGTAGAAAAAAAAAATCAAATTGTGATTAAAGTACAAAATCCCCTCAGCCCCTCTCCCTAGCCTCCTCAATAGACCCACCACCAGTTGATATTTACCCCTATAATGATTGGGGCCTCCTACACTTTCTGAAGCTCTATTAGTGAAACTCTTGTGCTGGACTGCCCAAACCTGTGCTCTAATGTCCCATATTTCTTAATTGGACAGTCTACCTTCAATACAGGTTTGGCCCTTTCAAGTCTAAGGGAGTTTAGCGCACAGGCAGGACAATTAAATGTATTGAGGGGACTAGAGAGGGTGGCTGGGGGTAATTTGTAACAAAGTTGAACTTCTACTGTATTCTGCACCTTAGTGCCAATATGTGGCATGGTTTGCAGGTCTCTTGTGGGATCTCCTAATGTTAGACTGTAGATCAGACTCTCAACTGAGAATCAGCATGTTTGTTTGACTGAAGAAACACCTTATAAAGTATACTAAAAAAAAACACTCTAGTGTCATACTAATTTGATAAATAAGTTGTTTGAATAATGACAGAACCTCTGTAAAGCTTAACTTGGGTCAAACATCGAAAAACGTTTTTTTAAATAGGCATGCGTGTACTGTTCTACCACCTGAAATATTTATGATCCTGTTCAACTAACTGCATGATTTACACAGTCCTTCATTGCTGCATAGCCAGGAGAGTGACACTACAAATGGTGTTACCTTCTCTTGATGCTATGTTAGGATGACACTGTTGTGCAATGCAGGAGAGACTAAGGCCGCGTACACACGGGCGGACTGTTCGCCCAACTTTGTCCGCTGAACAGTGTTTCAGCGGACAGTCCGCTCGTGTGTGGGCTTCAGCGGACAGTTTCAGCGGACTGTTTGACGAACAAAGTCTTACGGAATTTCCGTAAAACTGTTCGCTGAAACTTGGTTTCAGCGGACAGTCCGCCCGTGTGTGGGCCAGTCCGCTGTACTTTCGAAATGAGCGGACTGTTCCCGCCCGGAGAAAAGTCCGCTCATTTCGAGCGCGTCTCCAGGTAGGCGGGGCCCGCGAAGGAGACGTCGCGGGCTCCGCCGCCTGGTATGGACTTAAAGGGGAACCCCAACGCCGAAAAAAATCGGCGTGGGGGTCCCCCCAAAGTCCACAACAGACCCTTGTCCGAGCACGCTACCCGGCCAGCCAGGAAAGGGGGGCGAGCGAGCGCGCCCCCCCTCCTGAGCCGTACCAGGCCGCGTGCCCTCAACATGGGGGGTGCCTTGGGGAAGGGGGGGCCGCGCGGCCCCCCCACCCCAAAGCACCTTGTCCCCATGTTGATGAGGACAAGGGCCTCTTCCCGACAACCCTGGCCGTTGGTTGTCGGGGTCTGCGGGCGGGGGGCTTTTCGGAATCCGGGAGCCCCCTTTAATAAGGGGGCCCCCGGATACCGGCCCCCCACCCTATGTGAATGAGTATGGGGTACAATGTACCCCTACCCATTCACCTGTAAAATAAAAGTACCCAAAAAAAAACACAACACACGAGATAAAATATTTTATTGCACAGCTCCGGGGGTCTTCCGTCTTCGGGGGTCTTCTCGCCGGACTCCCCTGCTATCTTCTTGTAGCTCTTTTGCTAGCGGAGGAGTCCGGCTTTCTTCCTCCCCGCCGCCGGCCTCTTCTCCCGACTTCGGGGGTCTTGTCCCCCTCTTCGGTTCTTCTGCCGGGCCACCGCGCCTTCTTATAGCTCTTTTGCAGGCGGTGGCCCGGTCTTCTGTCGCCGCTGTCGCCGTCGCCTTCCGTTCTTCTTCTTCTTCTTCTTCTTCTTCTCCAGGAGATGTTGACACGTCACTCTCTCCGGCCGGAATGCCAGAGCCGCGCTGCGCGGCCACTTATATAGTGACAATGGGGCGGTGTCACATGGTATATGTCACATGGGTTGGTCACATGGGTTGATGTCACATGGGGACTATGACATCGTAAGGGGGCGGGGTCACCATGTGACCAACCCATGTGACATATACCATGTGACACCGCCCCATTGTCATATAATGGGTCTATATAAGTGGCCGCGCAGCGCGGCTCTGGCATTCCGGCCGGAGAGAGCGACGTGTCAACATCTCCTGGAGAAGAAGAAGAAGAAGAAGAAGAACGGAAGGCGACAGGGACGGCGACAGCGGCGACAGAAGACCGGGCCACCGCCTGTAAAAGAGCTATAAGAAGGCGCGGTGGCCCGGCAGAAGAACCGAAGAGGGGGACAAGACCCCCGAAGTCGGGAGAAGAGGCCGGCGGCGGGGAGGAAGAAAGCCGGACTCCTCCGCTAGCAAAAGAGCTACAAGAAGATAGCGGAGGAGTCCGGCGAGAAGACCCCCGAAGACGGAAGACCCCCGGAGCTGTGCAATAAAATATTTTATCTCGTGTGTTGTGTTTTTTTTTGGGTACTTTTATTTTACAGGTGAATGGGTAGGGGTACATTGTACCCCATACTCATTCACATAGGGTGGGGGGCCGGTATCCGGGGGCCCCCTTATTAAAGGGGGCTCCCGGATTCCGATAAGCCCCCCGCCCGCAGACCCCGACAACCAACGGCCAGGGTTGTTGGGAAGAGGCCCTTGTCCTCATCAACATGGGGACAAGGTGCTTTGGGGTGGGGGGGCCGCGCGGCCCCCCTTCCCCAAGGCACCCCCCATGTTGAGGGCACGCGGCCTGGTACGGCTCAGGAGGGGGGGCGCGCTCGCTCGCCCCCCTTTCCTGGCCGGCCGGGTAGCGTGCTCGGACAAGGGTCTGTTGTGGACTTTGGGGGAACCCCCACGCCGATTTTTTTCGGCGTTGGGGTTCCCCTTTAAGTCCATTCCAGGCGGCGGAGCCCGCGACGTCTCCGTCGCGGGCCCCGCCTACCTTGACACGCGCTCAAAATGAGCGGACTGTCCTCCTCGTGTGTGGGCGAGTCCGTTCATTTCAAAAGTTGCGCGGACTTAGTACGACGAACTTAGTCCGCTCAAAAAGTGCCGTGTGTGGGCAAGTTCGTTCATTAAAAAGTTTGAGCGGACTGTTTGACGAACTTAGTTTCGGCAGACAGTCCGCCCGTGTGTACGCGGCCTAATTGTTTTACAGTGCTTGCCCACTTATATTTTTTAAGATGGGAAATCCATGTCTATTCAGTTAATTGAGATAAATAACCTGTTACAGGTGTGATTGGTGAATTTAGATATTATGATTGTCATCTCATGCACTTTTGCAATTCAGCTCCTTAAGCCCCATACACATTATCAGTTTTTCTGCTGAGTTTTTCCTTCAGGTTTACCAAAACCATGTAGTGTAAGGGCCTGCCTGATTGCATACACATTAAAACTTGTAAGGTTTGACCACATATTATATGGTTTTGGTAAATCTGAAGGAAAAACTCAGCAGAAAAAACAGATAGTGTGTATGGGGCTTTAGAGTAGTGAAATGCTGCTTGGGCATCAAGTGGATGTTGGGGGATCGTCTTTGAATAAATTCAATAAACCTAAGTTTGCTTTTATGTGAGCGTCTCTCCTTTCCTTCCTATGGATTATACAAGTGTTACATATATAAGTTTTACAATATACAGTATATACAGTATCCCACAAAAGTGAGTACACCCCTCACATTTTTGTAAATATTTTATTATATCTTTTCATGTGGCAACACTGAAGAAATGTATACTTTGCTACAATGTAAAGTAGTGAGTGTACAGCTTGTTTAACAGTGTAAATTTGCTGTCCCTTCAAAATAATTCAACACACAGCCATTAATGTCTAAACCTCTGGCAACAAAAATGGGTACACCCCTAAGTAAAAATGTCCACATTGGGCTTAATTAGCCATTTTCCCTCCCCGGTGTCATGTGACTCGTTAGTGTTACAAGATCTCATGTGGTAATGGGGAGCAGGTGTGTTAAATTTGGTGTTATTGCTCTCACTCTCTCATACTGGTCACTGGAAGTTCAAAATGGCACCTCATGGCAAAGAACTCTCTGAGGATCTGAAAAAAATAAGAAGATTGCCAAGACCCTGAAACTGAGCTGCAGTACGGTGGCCAAGACCATAGAGCGGTTTAACAGAACAGGTTCCACTCAGAACAGGCCTTGCCATGGTCGACCAACGTAGTTGAGTGCTCGTGCTCAGCGTCATATCCAGAGGTTGTCTTTGGGAAATAGAGGTATGAGTGCTGCCAGCATTGCAGCACAGGTTGAATGGGTTGGGGGACAGCCTGTCAGTGCCCAGACCATACGCCACACACTGCACCAAATTGGTCTGCATGGCTGTCTACCCAGAAGGAAGCCTCTTATAAAGATTATGCACAAGAAAGCCTTCAAAAAGTTTGCTGAAGACAAGCAAACTAAGCACATGAATTACTGGAACCATGTCCTATGGTCTGATGAGACCAAGATAAACTTATTTGGTTCAGATGGTGTCAAGCGTGTGTGGCGGCAACCAGGTGAGGAGTACAAAGACAAGCCTACAATCGAGCATGGTGGTGGGAGTGTCATGGTCTGGGGCTGCATAAGTGCTTCCGGCACTGGGGAGCTACAGTTCATTGAGGGAACCATGAATGCCATTTACTGTGACATACTGAAGCAGACCATGATCCCCTCCCTTCTTGGACTGGCCACAGTGAAGTATTCCAACATGATAACGATCTCAAACACACCTCCAAAACGACCACTGCCTTGCTAAAGAAGCTGAGGGTAAAGGTGATGGACTGGCCAAGCATGTCTCCAGACCTAAACCATATTGAGCATCTGTGGGGAATCCTCAAACTGAAGGTGGAGGAGCGCAAGGTCTCTAATATCCACCTGCTCCGTGATGTCATCATGGAGGAATGGAAGAGGACTCCAGTGGCAACCTGTGAAGCTCTGTGGACTCCATGTCCAAGGGGGTTAAGGCAGTGCTGGAAAATAATGATGGCCACACAAAATGTTGACACTTTGGGCCCAATTTGGACATTTTCACTTAGGGGTGTACCCACTTTTGTTGCCAGCAGTTTAGACATTAATGACTGTGTGTTGAGTTATTTTGAGGGGAAATGAAATGTACACTGTTATACAAGCTGTACACTCACTGCTTTATATTTTAGCAAAGGGTAATTTCTTCAGTGTTGTCACATGAAAAGATATAATAACACATTTACAAACACGTGAGGGGTGTACTCACTTATGTGAGATACTGTATATTTTTGGTGGCTGCAAATAATGTAACTCCTGTATATGTGGGTGGGAAGCTTACACTCAACTGCACATATGCCATAGGCACTGTACACAAAACAAAAATTGGTAAAGGGGGTGATAATTGTTTTGGCATAAGAAATAAGGAAAATCTACTGGTAAAAAGCTCCACTGCCTGGATTAAGTTCCGCTTTAAGGAAATCTTTTTCCAGAATATATTTACACCTGGCCTTAGTGTATTTATTGTGTACCCTTATTCACTTTTTTAGAACCTCCAGATGAAATGAAGGTCAGAAGTCATAGCACAGAACCCTTACCAAAGCTGGAAAACAAAGAACGATCTAGTCACCATTCCTCACCATCCTCCAGAGAGACGATGAAAGCTCAGGAATGGGATGGAACTCCGGGCCCAAATCATGTTTCCAGCAGACTTGGAAGATCGTCTGTCAGTCCAACCATGTTAGCAGGAAGCAATAGCTCTGGTAAGAAATGTACTTTCTAGCAAAATATATTCTATATTCATGTATCAGTAAATATAATATATTTTAATTATAATTGCAACAAATAATTACATGTGAAGTGCCATCATAATCTGTAGTGCTTTACAGTAATGTACGTGCATTGGTAACAATATAGGACAATACGAATATGAAAATTAAAACTGAACAACAGGAAAATGGCTAAATACACAAATGAAATACAATATGGGAGCTGTTTTACCTGCTAAATTATTTGTATTTTTGCCAACCCAACATGTACACTGGCAGGTAATGCAACCTGTTTTTTTTGCTGCAGTTCAGTAACACTTACAGGTCTCCTTCCCATCCCCACCCTGTTACTGGACAGTGAAAGGAGAAGCAGCAGACTAATGAGCACTAAGGATGGGCCAAACACCCCCCTGTTCGGTTTGCAGCAGAACTCCCAAACAGGGGAAATGTTCTAATCCAAATGGCAAACCCCATTGAAGTCTATGGGAGCCAAACAGAAAAAATCAAAAGTGCCCATTTTGAAGGCTTATATGCAAGTAATTGCCCATAAAAGGGGTATGGGGGTCGGGGTACTGCCCTAGGGGACATGTATCAACAAACATTTTTTTTTCTAACAATGGTTTTTTCAGGAGCAGTGATTTGACTTATGCTTAAAGTACAACAATAAAAAAAGAAAAATGCCTTTAAACATAGTGTCTGATGGGTCCCCTTAACATGCCTGTAAAGTGGCACATCTGTAGCATGCATAAAAAAAAAACAAGTCAAATCCCATTTAAAATGACTCGCAGTTACAATTGCTGGAACCTGGCTATTGAAAAAACAAAAACAAACGTGTGCTGCCCCCCCTCCCCCCAGTCCATAACAGGTCTTTCAGGCCTGATGTGGTTTTTAAGGGGAACTTCATGCCAAAATGCCCCCCCAAAAATCAATACCAGACTCTTATCCAAGCATGCAGCCTGGCAGGTCAGAAAAAGGGGAGGGGAAGAGCAAGTGCGCCCCCCTCCTTAACCATACTAGGCCACATGCTCTCAATATGGGGGGGTGGGGCTTTGGGACAGGGACCTCTTCCCGATAACCCTGGGCTGTGGTTGTCGGGGTCTGCGGGCAGGGGGCTTATCGGAAAATATGGAGGCCCCCAGATTCCGCCCCCCCATGTAAATGGGTATCAAGTACATCGTACCCCAACCCATTCACCGAAAAAGTGTCAGAGCAGAGCCCGCCCAAAGCAACCACCCCCCATGTTGAGGACATTTGGCCTGGTATGGGGGGCGCCTGCCAGGCTACATGCTCAGATAAGGGTCTGGCATGGATATAGGAGGGGGGGGCACCATTTTGTTATTCTTTTACATTTTGGCGTGGGGTTCCACTTAGGCCGCGTACACACGCGCGGACTGTTCGCCCAACTTTGTCCGTCCAACAGTTTCGGCAAACAGTCCGCTCAAAATTAGCATGGACGGACATGCCCACACACGACGAACGAACAGTTTGCTGAAACCGTGCGCGATGACGTGAACGGCACGTACGACGGGACGAAAAATACGACGTCCTATACACTGCATTATAGCTTTCGGCGTGAAAATCCTTTCTGAGCATGCGCGCAACTTTGTTTGACGAACAAGCCTACACACGGGCGGACTGTTCGCTCAAACAAGGTTTCAGCGGACAGTTTTTCGGAATTTCCGAAAAACCTTGTCCGTCCAACTGTCCGCTGAAACTGTCCGCTGAAAGCCCACACACGAGCGGACTGTCCGCCCAAACACTGTTCAGCGGACAAAGTTGGGCGAACAGTCCGCGCGTGTGTACGCGGCCTTAAAGTCCTTACCAGACCCCATCACTTTTCTCTCTCTTCCTATGAACATGCTACCCGCACTGCAGCACAACTAATTGGCTCCATGTGCTGCTTTACCCTCCCCTAGTCTAGGCTCTGTTATACAGTGGACTGCAAGAGGCTAATCCAGATACTTACACTACTTGTGTTTTATGTATATCTGCCAGAGTTTAGCTATAGATTAAAGTTCTAAATTAAATGTGATCTCATAAAGTTTCCAAAATTACAGTAAATACTTATATGCTAATGGTAAAAAGCCAGGTGACTCTGGTTGAACTGCACCAAACTAAACTTTGATGGAATGCAAAGCTAGCAGAATTTCTGCACAATTGCAATGCTACCTAGATATCAGTTGCTATTTGCTTATTTGATTTGTTGCCTAGGGTGGCTGTTTTGTTTAAAAACAGATCTAGAAATTAATTATAAAATACTCAAATATGGAAAATAATTTACACATTAAGTTTGACCAGGCAACACAGAATCCAACCATCGTGAGCTTCTGCGTCCTTAATTGAACCTGCATAGAATGAAACACCTCTGACCTGTACCCCTGACCACCCTGCATACAGCTGCAGACACTTTCGAATTGGATTCATGACAGGGTTATTGTGGTAGAGTAGCCTTCCTGCACCATGCTATAATAAACAGAGACAAAGAGACCAAAAGCTTTAGGGTCATGTGCCTCATCTCAGAGGCCAGGAGCTTATTTAGAAATCATGCTTCCCAAGGAACACCTGAACTCATGCCATTATTTTAGTAAACATGAATGCTAGGATATGCTATAGTGCAT
Organism: Lithobates pipiens; assembly: GCF_037356315.1. Lineage (NCBI taxonomy): Eukaryota > Metazoa > Chordata > Amphibia > Anura > Ranidae > Lithobates > Lithobates pipiens. Next base: position 446,459,281 of record NW_027507758.1, on the reverse strand, counting down.
GTATGCTTTCTGTTCTATAATTCACAGCTACTTTCTAAATATACATACTAAAAAATGAGGAAGGAAATGTCATCATCTTTACTGAACTATGCAGAGTCTTCTGTACCTCTGTTTAAGGGGGAAGGGGGTCATGTAAGATCCCCAGGGGATCCTCAGCCTATATTAGGTGGGAGCTTAAGGCACTATCTCCTGAGTTCATAAATCTTAAATGCTTCCACCCATAAGGGGCATATTAAGATAAGGGGGTCTTCCCCCTAGGGTAACTATTCTAGTGATAAATCTACAAAAAAAAGGTTACCCTAGAATGGCCTCCAGGCACATAGCTTGCTCAAATAAGACAGAACCCCCTAAATCTGGGTTCCAATCATGGGGCCTTTCACAGCAGGCACTAGGCCTGCTCACAGGGGAACTTACCTTTATCTTAGAACCTTTATCCTCTAAAGGGAGAAGCTTGAAGGCAGCCTATCTCTAAAAGGGAGGGTTTATGAAGGCTACCTATACACTGGTGATTTAAGCCAGTGCAAATTGCAGTGACAAGAATCTTCTGATTCCTGCTGTGGCTATGAGAGACCACTGGTCCCATGCACCATAATGACAGGTTGCCAGCAGCCACAGCTGTTTGTCGCTGTCCACACAGCCAGCAATTACCTACCGTGATTAACAAAGGTAATCATTGGCTGTGTGGGGAGCCGTGAATAGCCGCCTGTGACCTATGTCATTCACAGCCGCAGCAGGAATTAGAAGATTGCTGGTGTGATTATAGTCTAAGGCTTGGTTCACACTTTGGCGACCCGTGACTTAGTCTCCTGACAAGTCATGCTCCATTCAGTGCAATGGAACCATTCTAATGAGAGCATCTCAAGTCACGCCAACTTAGAAAAAGGTTCCTGTACTACTTGGGGCCACTTCAGAGTGGCTTGCATTGACTTCTATTACAGCTGTGTGGGGCGGCTTTAGAGTTGGGCGGATTTGAAGCCGCCCCAGTGTGAACCGAGACTTAGCGTCCTTCCAGAACAGGTCTCAGCTATTTTTTCAAAGCCTGATCCAACTTAAGCCCCATACACCCTATCAGATTTTCTGCTGATTTTTGTTTTAAGATTTACCAAAACCATGTAGTGCAGGGGCCTGTCTGATTGCATACAAATTGAAACTCCTAAGGTTTGACCTCATATTATATGGTTTTGGTAAATCTGAAGACAAAAATCAGCAGAAAATGTGATAGTGTGTATGAGGCTTTATTGATTGATTACAAGCTATCTAAGGTTTGGCCAGCTGACAAAACAAGCAAGATGCTCTACACCAGTGGTCATCAACCCTGTCCTCAGGGCCCACTAACAGGCCAGGTTTGCAAGATAACTGAAATACATGACAGGTGATATCATTTGATGCTCAGTGATTGCAGTATTCTAGTCTGCATCTCCCCAAAGTAATACATAAAACCTGGCCTGTTAGTGGGCCCTGAGGACAAGGTTGATGACCACTGCTCTACACCAGTGGTCATCAACCCTGTCCTCAGGGCCCACTAACAGGCCAGGTTTTATGTATTACCTTGGGGAGATTCAGACTAGAATACTGCAATCACTGAGCATCAAATGATATCACCTGTCATGTATTTCAGTTATCTTACAAACGTGGCCTGTTAATGGGCCCTGAGGACAGGGTTGATGACCACTGCTCTACACCACACCCCTGACAACAGAGTGACTGCCAGGTAATTCAAATACAGCAAGCCTTGATCATTATGTTTCAAGTGTGACACAAATGTAAAAACAAACAGCAGGGAAAAACACATCTCATTATATACTCTATACCTCAGTCCTTTTCAGCCTGCCAGAAACTTAAAAGTTAACAAAGCGGAGAAAGTTTGTAATAGAGGTCTGTTACACTAAGTATGGGTTTCAGTTCATGCATACAGAAGGTGAGTGATAAGGGTATGACAGTTATAATTACATCACCTGACCTTATAGACCTATTAGCTGTTAAACCCATATGGAGTAATTTAATAAAGGCAAATAGACTGTTCACTTTGGAAAGAAATTTGCCCTAGAAGTTGGTTAATGAGGCAAAGCTTTGCTGGCTTCCATATTCAAATCATGTGCAAACAAAATGTTGTTTTTCCTTGAACATTGTTGGATATTGGAACCTTTACCACATTAAATAAGATCTGGGGAAACATCCCTTGCAAAGTGAACAGCCTATTTGCCTTTAGTAAATCAACCCCATTCTACTTATGTTGTGTTGCTGTGTGTCGGTGTGTTGACAAACCGCTTATGCTTAAGATGAGATATATATATATATATATATATATATATATATATATATATATATATATATATATATATATATATAGCTTTTTATTATTGACAAGGATTTGCACTTTGCAAATTTTCTAATGTCACTGATACTGTCTACCTTTTGATATTTTCTTTTCACAGAAATGAAAATCAGCTGCAAATTAGGTCGGTCAGCCTCCACGTCAGGTGTGCCTCTTCCTTCAGTAACCCCCCTCAGGCAAGCCCATGAACAACTACAGAGCCAGGTACCACCGTTACCCAGTAGTGAATGACGTCATCTGATTCTACATGCCAAATACTTTCCACTTCTCTGTCTGTCATCTGTTGCCGTCCGCTCTGTGTGTCTGTCCTCGTACAGTCTACTCTGTGTCTGCCATTAGTCAACAAAGTCATCCACCGCTCTGTCCACGGAGGAGCTTTGTCTTTCTGTTTCTTCAATTCCTGTGTTGACCCAGACTTAACTCATTCTGTAATTTGATTGTAACATTTTACTATTTGTACTTTCTTAATTATTTTATTTTTTTACATGGTGTGCACATTTTTACTGTTGAGAGAAAAATTTATCATGTTTTGATAAATTTCACAACCTTGTGTTTTTTGTGTAGAGATGAATGTCTTGCCTACTGTGGTAAATACATTGTTAATTTGTACATACCTTTTCAAATCCCCCCCCCCCCCCAGTATATTGTAAAATGTGTGACTGTTTTTACATTTACTTGGTTCCTGGTGCATGTTTATGATACACCTTAAAGTTCACGATCTATACAGAATACTTGCACAGCCATCATTCCCATCCATAGAAATGGCAGCTACCCAAATGTAAGCCTTGTGACATAAAATAATAAAAAATAAACAAATAAACATAGACTGTCTATGCTATACACTGTTCAATATCATTATCCCTACATGTGCCAGAGTATGGTGTCATTTGGGAGATACCCCTGGCAGTTTGGGGGTTAAGCTGAGCCCTTTCTTTTGCCAAAAATGATAATGGTGACTTGTAAGTGTTTGTGCATGAAAATTCCTACCTATATTATCATCTTTAAAATATGAAAAATATGAATAAAAGCAGTATCTAAATACTTTAACTCAGTTGTGGTGTACTGATATATTTCCCGTACTGTGCATTGGGTGTCTTTTATTTTAATTGCTAATCTTAAGAAATAATAATGTGAAACGATTCATGTTTTATTTTCACTTCCAATGAGATATAAAGAAATCACTTGGAATAAAAGAAGTAGTGTAGGCAACTGTGACCAAACCTCAAAAGTGAAAGGGACCAGAACTTGCAATCCACTACACATTTGTCACTCCTGCCAAATACAGTTGCCAAAACCTGGTACTTTTCTTTGTAGGTTTGAGGATCTTTAATTGCAGAGATATTTTAGGCACACAGCCTTTTTTAATCTGCGGTGGTAAACAAAACACATAAGTGTATAATAAAGTGCATGTGAAAAACACATAAAAAAGTGCACTCAATGGTGTGTCTCTTGTTCACCCCCCTGAAGAGGTAGGACCTTACCCTGACCCCCCTGGCACGCAAGACTCCTTACATGGGCAGGCACAACTTGGTCCAACTAGACAAAAGGCCTGGCGGACCCCTCTCCTCATGGTCGGCTAAAGCTAGGTGAGTGGCTCTTCCAAAAATGGAATCCATCCACCCCTGGGTTCAGGGAAGTAAGGAACCTGATAGACACATGTCCTCCTTTAGGATAGGCCCGAGGACCCACACCCTCCATCCTAGTGAGACAAAGAAGCACAGACAAAAGTGCCGTAACAAATGTGAAGAAAAAAATATTTAAAGCTCATGCTAGTGCATCGGCTAGGCCCTGAGGCCGGGTAACAAAAATTGCCCTGGACTTAGCCAAAATGCCTTGCCCAAAGAGGTGCAGTGCAGAAAAAGCTTTAGTACCGTGGCTAAGTGCACCTTCTCCCAGTGGGTTTCCTATGCCCAAGTGATTCTAAGAGCACCCCTGCGGTAACCAACTCCCAGGGGGTACAGCACAGTGGATTCTCACCTTTCCCAGCATTTGGCCAGACAAGGTAGACCCATTAAAATCAAGAGGCACTGGGCCCCTCCAGTCTCTGGAGAATTACTCCCATGCCCCACATCCCATGGGTGCTCCAGTTTCTGTTTCAGCCAGTACTAGCCTTCAAAGCCCCTGTCATACCAGCAGGGACACTATACAGCCAGCCATTCCTGCCAAAAAGCCAGAATAGCTGCACAGCACCCCTACTGGACACTATTAAGAACAGATGCTACACTTGATCTTAGCCCAAAGGCTGAGAAGCCTGTAGGATGTATGCTGCTCATAGTTCTGTCCCTCTGTTCCTAGGTTCTGGTAAGTGTATGCTTTTTTAGCGTTTAAAGGATTCAGGTTAGTGAGAGGGGGCTATAGCTCTTGGGTCCTGCTTTAACCTAATAGATTCAAACATTTTTTATTTCTCCACATATTAGAAGTACAATGCTGTATATCATACTTTTTTGTAATTATAACTGCAGCTAAAATGTTTTATTCTTTTATTTTTTGACAGTGTGGGTAAGAGTAAGAATTTCTGTCAGATTTTGGTTACTTTCTGTGTTCCTGTAGGGGATATTTCCCCTCACCTATTTTCCTGGTTGCACTAGAACAGGAAGACATGGCGACCACAGAAAAACTGACAAAGATTCTAACTTCCCCCTGATTTATAAATACATGTCCTTGCTGTGCAGTCTCTGTCCTGATCAGAGATATGTCCCATCACTGCTGTCCTTGTGTCACTATCACAAGTAGTGAGGGTGAATATCCCCAATAAGGGTACAGACAGAAATACAAATTTTAGGGTCATGGCTGAATGGCCGAACAATGCATTAGTTATTAAGCAAGTAAACAGTAAGGTAAAGATATTACAACTGTACAAATTGAAAATTGAAGATCTGTCCTAATTCAATATTTTTGTCCTGGGATATATTTAATAGGACATTTAGCAGATCCTCTATATTTGTAATCCTGGCTCTGTGGCACAGATTCTTGTTCTGATAGTGAGCAGGGCTACTTGGGGAATCCTTCCAGATTATGATCCTCTGAAATATCAACATGTGTGGCACAGCAAAAAAAGAAACACCTTATTGAGCTATTGCGCTCAGTGGCCAATTGCCTTAACACTGTATTAGTTGGTGAACTAAATGTTGTGAAATTCTCAGTTTGAAGAACATGCACCAGTCTTCCCTTCATTTGTGTGAAGTTTATGGAGGAATTTCCAAAAAGTTCATACCTAAGAGTATAACAACCACACAATGCATGGAGTACAAATAATACTAACTGAAAACTTCCACCAAATTTCACATAAACAGAATTTCAGTGGGTTGGAAAATGTTAACCTGTTCCAATTCTTTTTCATTAAGCTAAGATTGCGCCTACATCTTACTGGCTATTAGGTGCTAGTCTGACAAGCAATGAATGCTGTATAGTGTGGGTTAATCATTTTTTTGCTCAGGACATTAATTGATTGCATTATCCCTGTATGTGGTTGAGTGTACAGCCCTGCATATAAATCCACAGCATATTGTGTCCATGAAGGTTGATCGAAAACTTTTTTTCAGACTTTATGCCTGCAACGGCAACTTACAGTTTCTTGCTCTAAATCCCCCTAGCCAGTTGTTTTTTGTTTTCCATCTTCTGTCCTAATTGGACAATTGTAGCTAATACCAGCAAGTGTAATAAAGGTGACAGAGTGAAGCAGCTGCAGAGACAAGTCACAAGACCCTCTCCCTGGTCATGCAGCCTCTTTCAAGTGGTGATACTGTATACCACACCATAGTATCTACTAGAACTGCTGTGTAAAATCTACATAAAAACAGATTTGCAAATCTCATAAACCCATATTTTATTCTCAATAAAAAATAGAAAACATATCAAATGTTTAAACTGAGAAAATGTACAATTTTGGGAAAAAATAAGGTAAATTGGAAAATGATGGCAGCAATGTGTCTCAAAAAAGTTGGGACATGGCCATGTTTACCATATTTATAATGTAGCACCCCCTCTTCTTTTAACAACACTTTGTACACTTCTGGGATCTGAGAAGACCAGTTGATGGAATGTTGGAAGGAATTTGACCCATTCTTGCCTGATATAGGATTCTAACTGCTCAATAGTCCTGGGTCTTCTTTGTTATATTTTTTCATTTTAAGATGCGGCACATATTTTCAGCCAGTTAAAGGTCTGGACTGCAGGCAGCCCAATTTAAGCATTGGAACTATTATACTATGAAGCCATGCTGTTGACATACATGCAGTTTGTGATTTAGCATTGCCCTGCTGAAATATGCAAGACCTTCCCAGAAAAAAAACCATTGGGGGTTATTGGGGATTTACAAATCCACGTTGCACTACAAGCACTGCAGGTGCACTTGGAAGTGCAGTCACTGTAAATCTGAGGGATGGTTCTGGAATGAGGGGAATCTCTGCTGATTTTATCATCCAATCATGTGCAAGCTAAAATGCTGTTTTTTATTTTCCTTGCATGTCCCCCTCAGATTTACAGTGACTGCACTTCCAAGTGTGCTTGCAGTGCACTTGTAGTGTAAAGTGGATTTGCCTCTCGTAAATAACCCCCATTATCTGGATGGGAGCATATGTTGCTCTAAAACCTGGATATATGTTTCAGCCTTGATGGTGCCTTTTCAGATGTGCAAACTGCCCATTCCATAGACACTAATGCAACCCCATACCATCAGAGAGCATTTTTTTTTTAAAGTAAGCACTGATAACAAGCTGGATGATTCCTCTCCTAAGTTTGGAGGAGGTCCATGGTTGCCCAAAACAATGTCAATTTCCAAATTGTCTGAACACAGAACAGTTTTAGATTTTTCAACAGACCATTTTAAATGAGATTTGACCCAGAGAACACAGAGACATTCCTTGATCATGAGATTTACCTTGCATTTATGGATGGCACAGTGAACTATGTTCACAGACAGTGATTTTTGGAAGTATTTCTGAGCCCATGCAGTCCATCACAAAATAATGTCTGTTTTTAATGCAGTGCCTCCTGAGGACCTGAAACGCATGGGATTCAAAAGTTGTGTTTCTACCTTGTACCTTGCACACAGAGATTTCTTTAGATTCTCATAATCCTTTGTTATTATGTACTGTAGGTCAGTGGTCATCAACCCTGTCCTCAGGGCCCACTAACAAGCCAGGTTTTATGTATTACCTTGGGGAGATGCAGACTAGAATACTGCAATCACTGAGCAGCAAATTATATCACCTGTGATGTATTTCAGTTATCTTGCAAACCTGGCCTGTTAGTGAGCCCTGAGGACAGGGTTGATGACCACTGCTGTAGATGATGTATTTAAAGTCTTTTAAATTTTACATTGAGAAACATTATTAAGAAATTATTCAACAGTTTTCACAGATTGGTGAACCACTGTCCCAATCATGTTACTGACCTGTTGCAAATTTATATAATTCATTTTCTGTTAGTACCGCCTACTTTGCCAGCTTTTTGTTGCCCTGTCCCAACTTTTTTCAGACATGTTTCTGCCAATAATGTCAAAATTACTTTATTTTTATTTTTTTAATTAGTACATTTGATGTGTTTTCTTTCTTCTATTGTGAATACAATACGGGCTTCTGAGATTTGCAAATCCTTGCATTCTGTATTTAAGTTGATTGTACACAGCATCCCAACTTTTTTGGAATTGTAGTTATATGTGAGAGGTGTACTTGGGTCATTTATGTATAGTCTACTGCAAAGAAATGACAAGGCCCAAAAGCCAGCTTGTGTTGTATCTATAAAGAATGGTACAAAACACAGGGACTGAGAAGTGGAGTGATCAAATGACTTTTAAATTACACTATGTACTGTATATCTGCAAATATACATAATAATTGTCTGTTTTAGAATCTCATAACCATCATCCTAATATTTGTCTACTGCCTTGTGACAAAAAAATTAAATAATATATATATATATATATATATATATATATATATATATATATATATATATATATATATATATATATATATGGATATAGATCTATATCTATATCTATAGATATATATATCTAAATATATATATATAAATATATGTATATATATATATATATATATATATATATATATATATATATATATATATATATATATATTATTTTTTTAGGTGTGCCTTGAGTACCATCTAGTGGTAATATATTGAAATGCATTGCTTAATTCAAAAATAGGATAAAAGAATCATTTTACTTTTAAATAGTTATTTTCTAGTGGCTTTTCACTAGAAGAAAGTGGGATAAATGATACATCATTTTCTTTAATCATCAATGATCATCAGTGGAACAGATATAAGGGTAACAATGGTTCTACCCTCCCCCCTGTCCATTTTCTTTGCCACAAAACATTATGGAGTTAAGCAGAATATGCACAATGATGAGACACAAGTTATCTGAAGAACATTCACAGCAGAGCTGTTTGGGTAAGCTGGGGGGGGGGGGGGGGTCTAAGTCAAGTGGAGTGATACTTCCCATGTGTTAAAATATATATTTGGTTATGTGATTTATGGGGAAGAATGCATGCTCCTCCATCCATGTAAATTACTTGTGCTAGAGGTGTGGGTTTCATTTGTGGGTGAGCTTTATTATAATGTAAAGAGGGGCTTTTTGAGGAAGGGAGGCACACAGTAAATATGGGCAAGCAGAGGGGCAATTTACATTAAAGGCAATGGGAAAGCTGGGAGGGTGCACAGTAAAAGGGGTGCATCTAGGAGGTACAATCTAAAAGGGAGTTCAGTAAGGTTTGGGACTGCCTAGTAAAGTTGGTGTCAGTTTGCACAATAAAGAGGTGGGGGTGGGTGGGGGTCAAAATCCTTGTACAAAAGTCTGTGTGACTTCCTTTAAGTTTTTATAAACTAAGCAGACTGGAGCATGGCAGGTACCAAAAAGGCATGGTGCAGGAGTTTACCACTTCAGTGGACAGGATAGGGGCACAAAGGTGATTCAGTATAAAGTATAACTGCATCTTAACTAAACATTATGTATTTTCACTTGTCCCTGAACATGATAGGTGACCTTTAGGCTGGGTTCACACCTCCAATGGTTGTGACTCGCAGCAGGGGTCCAGTGCATCCCTGTTCTTCATTTCAGGGACGAATCAGGGACAAATCTTTGCCTGAATTCGGGCCTGAAACAGAGCCAAAGACGCACAACGTTTCTGTACAAGCCGCTACGCAGCCGCAACGGATATATATGAACCAGCTCCATAGAGGGTTGGTCACAATCTCCTGTCATGTGAATTGGATGTGGGGAAACCCGTATCCAATACGCATAGGTGTGAACCCAGCCTGAATGAGGATATGTTTATTATATGTCTGTGCTGATTGTACCTGTATTCAAAAAACTAGACATGTGCAGAACAGAAAAATGTGTTTTATTTAATTTCGCATATATTCGTTCTGTTACTAATTTCTTTTAGTTTCGGAATTCGTTTAGTGTGGCTTTCAGAATTCGGTAAATTTGGTTTTCATTAATATAATTTTTCCACTGATCAAAATTTGAATTGTTCTAAAAATGTGGAATTTGTTAGAAAATTATTAAACAAAACAATGGCAGCAATAGAAAATTCACATAAAAAACGCATTCGTCACCACCCCCCCCCCAGTTCATACAAGGCCCTTTGGGTCAGGTATGGATTCTAAGGGGGACCCCACACTATTTTTTTTTTTAATGGTGCGGGGTCCCCCTTAAAATCCATACTAGACCCTTATCTGAGCATGCACAGCCCGGCAGGGCAGGAAAGGGTGGGGACGAGCGACCACCCCCACCTAACTAAACCATGCCAGGCACATGCCCACAACATGGGGAGGTGGGTTCTTTTGGGCGGGGGGCCCCCAGACTCCATCCATGTAAATGAGGATGGGGTACCCCTACTCATTAAAAATGTGTAAAAAGTGAATAAAGACAGTAAACAAGTTTTTGACAATTCCTTTATTAACCCCATTCTGAAGCCTTTTTCTGACATTTTTGCTTCCAAGTTAAAATCCCATATTCTTTGCTAGAGACCCTAGAGAATAAAATGGTGATCATTACAATATTTTATGTCACACTGTATTTGCGCAGCGGCCTTTCAAATGTAATTTTTTTGTTAGAAATACACTTTCATGAATTAAAAAAAAAAACTAGCCCAATTTTTTTGTATAATGTGAAAGATGATGTCAAATCCCTCATTTGCACTTAAAAGCATTCAAAACTCCAAATTTGGCAGTTTTGAATACTGCCATTTTGAAAAATGTGGCTACTTTAAGTTTTCCGTTAACCAGGAAGTGATGTCAGGACATTGCTTCGGAGTTACTAGATCCCAGACCCGATCAAAGCCAATTCTGGCTTTGTTCAGGTCTCCAGGCCAGCTGGCAGTAGTACGGGAGAGCCCGGGCAGGCCGTGGAAGGTGGTGGGGGGGGGGGGGGCCCTCCTGCTGGTTGGGATAACAGCCAATCGGCTTCTTAGCTGCATCAGTTGTTATCACAAGAAGGCCGATCGTCGGCTCTAAAAAACAGTACCGGGGTGATGCATGCAGCTGCCCTTTAGGCTGCATATTTGCATTACATTGGCGGTGTGAAGGGGTTAAAGAATAAAAAACAATGTCCCCCTAAGGACCTGGTCAGGACTGGGGGGGGCACGCTATTTCTTTCCTGAATTTTCTGTTGCTGGCAGTGGGGAAGCCAGATGAAAGCTGATGACTCATCAGTTGTTAAGGTCACGGGCGGTCGGCGTCCAGGCCCGCTGCTTAACAACCAGCTATTCTTCACATAGAATCAGTTGATTATTTTTCTACTGATCCAAATTCTAATCGTTCTGAAAATTTGGAATTTGTTAGAAAACAAATAAACTTAACAAATTTTAATGAAATTTCAGCAAAATTCGTTACTATTCATTACTATTTCATTTGAAGATTCGGATACATTTGAATCTCCAAATAAGCAAAAATTTGTCTGAATTTGTATTCGGACCAAAACTAATTGCACACATCTACAAGAAACCATTTGGTGTATTTTATTTGAAAATTGCCTTGTGGCTGTATACAGTATATAGGATGCTTTGCCATGTATATTTTCTGATATGATGGCTTTTTACTTTAAAATATCATTTTTACTTAGGGGAGATGTATTTTAAGTTGAAGTGCCTATAACTCTAATATTAATATAATATAATAGAACTCTATAACTCTAAACAATATACACTGAGAGAAATTATAACCGCAACACTTTTTGTGTTCGCAACTATTTATCATGAGCTAAACGCAAAGATCTATGACTTTTTCTATGTACACAAAAGGCCAATTTCTCTCAAACACTGTTCACAAATCTTTCTAAATCTGTGTTAGTGAGCACTTTTTCTTTGCCGAGATAATTCATCCACTCCACAGGTGTGGCATACCAAGATGCTGATTTGACAGCATGATTATTGCACTGGTATTCCTTAAAATGTGCAGTTTTACTGTATTGGGGGATCTGAAAACCAGTCAGTATCTGAGGATGTGACCACCATTTTCCTCACGCAGTGCAGCACATCTCTTTTGCATAGAGTTGATCAGGTTGTTGATTGTGGCCTGTGGAATGTTGGTTTATTCATCTTCAATGGGCGTGCTAAATTTCTGGAGATTGGCAGGAACTGGAACACGCTGTTGTACAGTATATGCCAATCCAGAGCATCCCAAACATGCTCAATGGGTGACATGTCCGGTGAGTATGCTGGCCATGCAAGAACTGGGATGTTTTCAGCTTCCAGTAATTGTGTACAGATCCTTACAACATGGGTTTGTGCATTATCATGCTGGGGCGATGGTCGTGGATGAATGGCACAGCAATGGGCCTCAGGATCTCGTCACTGTATCTCTGCACATTCAAAATGCCATTAATAAAATGCACCTGTGTTCGTTGTCCATAACATACTCCTGCCCATACCATAAACCCACCGCCACCATTGGCCACTAGATCCACAATGCCATACACGCTGTCTGCCATCTGCCCTGTACAGTGAAAATCGGGATTCATCCATGAAGAGAACACCTCTCCAAAGTGCTAGACGCCCTTGAATGTGAGCATTTGCTAACTCAAATTGGTTACAAAGCCGAACTGCAGTCAGGTCGAGACCCCGACCAGGACGACAAGCATGCAGATGAGTTTCCCTGAGACAGTTTCTGACAGTTTGTGCATAAATTCTTTGGTTATGCGAACCACACAATGCCATACACGCTGTCTGCCATCTGCCCTGTACAGTGAAAATCGGGATTCATCCATGAAGAGAACACCTCTCCAAAGTGCTAGACGCCCTTGAATGTGAGCATTTGCTAACTAAAATTGGTTACAAAGCCGAACTGCAGTCAGGTCGAGACCCCGACCAGGATGACAAGCATGCAGATGAGTTTCCCTGAGACAGTTTCTGACAGTTTGTGCATAAATTCTTTGGTTATGCAAACTGATGTGGTTACGTGTGGTCTGCAGTTGTGAGGCTGGTTGGATGTACTGCCAAATTCTCTGAAACACCTTTATAGACGGCTTATGGTAGAGAAATTAACATTCAATTCAAGGTCAACAGCTCTGGTGGACATTCCTGTAGTCAGCATGCCAATTGCATGATGCTCCCTCAAAACTTGCAACCTCTGTGGCATTGTGCTATGTGATAAAACTGCACATTTTAGAGTGGCCTTTTATTGTGGCCAGCCTAAGGCACACCTGTGCAATAATCCTGCTGTCTAATTAGTATCTTAATATGCCACACTTGTGAGGTGGATGGATTAACTCGCCAAAGGAGAAGTGCTCACTAAAACAGATTTAGACAAATTTTTGAGAGATAGACAATATTTGAAAGAAATAGGCATTTTGTGTACATATCTTTGCGTTCAGCTCATGATAAATGGGGCAAACACAAAAGTGTTGAGCTTATAATTTTACTCAGTGTTTATAGTATATGCTCAGTCCTATAGATTGTGGAAACCAGTTTTGATTAATTCTTGTGTGTTAGCATCCATCTTTGTTGTAATTGAGGTCCTCCTGGCTGCCACTAGAGGGTGCTGTTTGTAGATAGAAGAATGAGCAAATTGTCTCTTGGGAGCAGCCCCTGCAGAGCACAGGATGATGTGCTAAGTACCAGGAAGCTGCAGGCAATATTGAACAAAACTGAATATCTGTTCAACAAAGGCAACACACTGGCATTTTCAGGGGCTTCTGTGACAAGTAAGGGACAAGTAATGTTTAATATAAATGAAGTTATACTGTAAGGCTTCTTATAGACAAACACTGGCACCAAGCCTCTCACCCTTAGGGGATGCTCCCTAGTGTTGTTTAGTAGAATGTATTTGAACAACAGTAAAAATGAATATGCAGCACCTCTTCACCACTGTTCTTGCTCACATCAGTGGCTCCCTTGGGCCAGGTTTCACATGCAGAACATTAAACATGCAGCATGACATGACAAGCGCCAATTGCACATTAGCAATAAGGCCTTACACATCACATACACTTAACCTATATCGCCTCTGACAACTGCAAGCGGAGTCATCCTAGATAGCGTTTATTGAAAATATAATAAAATAAAATAAAAATAAAAACATTTTTTTAGCCTCTCCCATTTTTTATTTATTTACCTTCAGAGTTGTATTATTAAACAATATCTCATGTGACTCTATTTGACAGATGCCTCCTATGCAGTGGCTATATGGTGACCATAAAATGATGGAAATGATTGAGAAAAAGCGTACTCTGTGCAAAGAGATTAAAGCAAGACAAAAAACAGAAAAGGGACTCTGTAAGCAAGAGAGCATGCCTATCCTACCCAGCTGGAAGAAGACCAACGGGTCAAAGAAGTACAGCCCTCCTCCCTATTCCAAACAACAGACTGTCTTCTGGGACACCGCTATATGATGCAGACATAGTTTAAAGACTCTGTCACATGAATCTAAGTTTTGAATTGCACAGGTAGCAATGTTCACTTGATAGAGCAGTTGCATTTCATGCATAGGGGACATCCATGTACTCAATTTTACTGTTCACCTATTGCAGCTCAAAGAAGATTGACCTACCTATTTCATGTCACATATATTTATCAAGATTTTTTTAAAAGATATATACAACAATACTAAATGTAAATAATGAATCCATTTATGAGAAAAAGAAAGTACATTGTTAGAAAATAAATTATTACAATTTTACGAATAATTTTGATATTTTGTGTAATGTACTAAATGTAATGTTGTTTACTATTTTATGTAATATTTTCTTGTTTCATCTGATTCTTACTTTGAATTTATTTCTGAGGCATGCCTTTTGTTTCCCTTCTTCATATTGTCCTATGATTACCTATATGTGTTATATAACAGGAAACAGAAGGATGACAGAGATATATTAAATTGTCCAACAATATATTTTAAATGGTACTTAACGTGAGGAACAATCTTATAGGATATACTACCTACAGTATGTTGTGTGGCATAATTCTTCTGCTCAGCCCTTGTTCATTGCAGATTGATACTAAGTATCTTTTATTGCTATTATAAGTAAATAAGGAGAAGGACCTTCCTGGGACAAAATGTCATAAAAACAATATAGCACAGTTACACAGTTTAATAATGACATAAAACTGCCAGTAGACCCATAAATTGAATCAGTTACTTTAAAGGTTAATTTCATGTTTCTAAACATTTTTCTGAAAGTTACCCACTGAACTGATTCCCCCTCCCCCTCTCCTTTAAAACTTTATATTTAACTAAGTCTTGTACCCTGTCCAGCTGCATCTGGCTCCAATTTCTCTCTCTGGCTGTCCAAGCCATGACCTGTTAGAACCCATAGACTTCCATGGATTTATTACCCTCCTGTAGAGAGACACGCAGGCACCACAAAGAAAATGTCTTACCCTTTAAAGCAAAAATTATAATTTGCTTTCATGGTGAACACATCAGATATTTTCTTAAAGTGGAAGTAAACTCCCCTATCGTTTTCAGCCAAAGAAGCTGCCATCTTTGCCTCTGTTTAATCCTCAACCGCTATGGTGCTGCACATGTGATTCGTTATTACACCAGCCATTGGATGGTTTGATAGTTTGATAGTTTGGCTGAGAGCACAGCCAATGTGCAGTTAGCATTCCCGGCATGCCTTTTTTTTAACTGTTTAAATCGATGGGTTTACTTCCACTTTAAGCCAGGGTCCATTTTTATGTAATCCCACTTTAAGTGGCCAGTTTATGCACTAGTTAAGGAAAGTAAGTAGAAACCGGGTCAGATACTAACATTTACTGACAGTTTCTAGCATAAGGAATAGTTTAAGGGTGTTTGTTTTGTACTCTTGACTATTCCCTCAATATACATTTAACTAGGAGACCATTGTTCACTGTGACACAAGACAAAAAAACTGATGCAAGGCATTCTGTATGAGCCAAGGCAAATAATCATGGGCATTTGGAGCGGCAAGCTCCCGCAATGTTCCACTTTTTAAGTAAAGATAAAGAGACAACAGTGACAGAATTAGGCAAACCATGGAATCCTTGGTTAGGTATCTCTAGAACAGCATTTTATCATCTTTATCAGGGTTATAGATATTCAAAATTTTATGTAAATTACTTTGTCTTCCTGAAGTACGTATACCACTGCTGTAGTGTCTTAATAATTTAAATAACTATTATTCATCAATAAAGATACACATCCAATTGCCCAGAAAGCAAATATGGCCCTCAGCTACTGTATTTGTAATGTTACTTTTGCCTCTCTCTTAACTGATGTTCGGCACAACTGTTTTAAACTTTGATGAAATTAAATATTATCTGATTTCTTCATTCTTATGAAGTGCCTGAATTAGCATTACAAACTTCTTCAGAATATTTGGCAAAATGTGTTTGACATTTATCTCTACCCTGTTAAATTTGAAAGTGGCTCATATTTTTTAAATAATGCCCTGTTTAAATTAGGCAGTGTTTTAAGACTCAAAGTTAGTAGCAAGTGGCTTGATTATCTTGCATAGTTGTGTGCATACAGAGGATAAGTTCACCTTTACAAAAAAAAAAAAAAAAGAAGAAAACCCTACCTTTTGTAGGTAAAAAAAATTGTGTTTATTATTATTTAGGAGCCTGTAAAGCGCAGATCGTGGGTGTAATGCCATGCTCCTGTTGGTGTAGCTGTCTTCTTGTTCCTCCGATACAGGCAGGCAGTTACAGAATGAAAGGAAGCCCAATGAACTACCTAGAGCACTAATCAGTTCACTGAAAACTGTTCCTCTCCCGAATGTGCAAGTGATTTTTTTTCTGCTTCTAAACACTCCTGCCTCTAAACACCTGTGAATGCCATTGTGTAAATGGACACATAGGCTAACATTGAGGGGCATTTAGGAGACAAAAAAAGGTAAACGCCCTTAAAAGTGACAGTTTTAACGCCCAATATGCATGAGGCCTTATTCTCAGAGATAGATGTAATCAGTACAGAATTTCTTTAATAACCACTTATAGTGGCTACATAAACTATTTTTTAAAATGTAATCTACTGTTTAAATGCATTACCTTATCATCATATAATATCCAAAGTACATAGGTAGTAAGATAACTCTAGGACCAGTTTAGACAGAAAGGAAACAATATAATGGTATTTGTTTATTCTGTCGAGAGAAGATATAACACATGGAGGAAACCCACACAATAAAAATAACATAAGCTTCATGTAGATTGGATCAAGCCAAAGATTTGAACCGTGGACCACAGGGCTAAAAGACATCAGTGCAATCTCATAGTGTAACATAACTGACATGAGTAAGAACTTCTGCACAGTAAATAAATACTTAAAGTGGCTGACTCATGTCATTCCTTCCTTAATCCCATCTAACAATACATGTTGACAGAGACTCTTGTGAGATTTGTATTGCTACCTCTTTTCAATCACATTTCTCAAGTAGTCTTTAGATGGCAGCAGTAAAAACTCTGCATAAAAATCAACTGTGCCTATAAGGGCTCATGTACACAGCTGTAAGGGGTCTGTAAAGAGCTCAGGTCCTTCATAAGGAATTTTACCAAAACCCAAAGCTGCTGTATACAGCCACTGATAGATAGCAATTAGAAGATGCATCTGTACACCAGTAAGCACCAGGGGGTTGCGTAAAGCAGCGCATAGGTATATGCTCTATGTGCAGATGGAATTTGAAGCATATGTGTGTGCACATGCATGTGCTGTACAACACCCCTAGTGCACACCCCATAAAGCCACATCTTCTAACTGCTGTCTATGGGTGACTGTACGTAGAAGCTGTGGGACATCATCCCTCCTATGTTTCCTGTTTCCTATTGGCTGGAATTTTTCTTTTTCTTTTGGCTTGGGTCATCCAATAAACACAAATCCTGCCAGTAGGATAAAAGAGCAATGTAGAATGATAAAGAAAAGGTAGTAAAGTTGAGTTATAAACCAAGTTTCACAGCTGCTATCTAAGGATAGTAAGAGAACTGTGACATAAAAGTGAAAGCAATAAAGACCATACATTCGTTTCTGTGCACATATTATATAGCATGAGGAAGGGCACAAGTTACTTTAAACATATAAAAAGTCAAAGTCCTTCTATGTGTATTGCAGTTTTTTGACTAATGCTTATTCTCACTTTCTGTGTCTGACCTAAAAAAAAAAAAAAATTAAAATGCATTAACCATGACTTTATTTTATAGATTAGTTATATAGTTCCTACATCCAGTTTTTTTTTAGAATTGCAATGCATTTCTGAGCAGAGGTAAATAAATATACCCACAACAAAGTCTAGGGCATTATTACCATTGTTGACAACCTTGGAACATCTTGATGGTGCCTCCCAAAGACTATGCAAGAACATGGGTGTTTAATGCCTTTTAACTTGTTAAGGTGGATTTTTTTATGTATTGCTTGTGCTATTTGTGAATTACTAACAACGCAAAATTAACCTTCACTAGTCATTAATTGTCATGTTTTATTTACTGTGGCACTCGTATCAGACTAATAACTAGATTTTCATTGAAATGTATAACAATAACCTGGTCTTAACCATTCCAAAACAAAAGTCCATAAAATGTTAGTTGCTTTTTTTATGTATAAACACATTACTTGACCTCTGAGTGGTTGTAAAAAACACAGAATAGTACATATAACCTTTATAATTTAAGTTAACCATACTTACAGCTTAATTAGGTACAGAACTGCCTCTTTTAGCAACCCACACAGATTTTATGTAGCACACTATCAAGAGATACCAGGGTCAGAGTAACCTTTGAATTGTATTAGGTCTAAAACTCCAAACAGTTAAAACTGTTAATAACTGTTTGAAAAGTATCACCGGGAAAAAGATGAAAAATCATTTTAATGATGTCTCCTGTTTGAATTGGCCATAAGTGATAACAGTGTGCCTGGGATGTAATTTCATTCTCCGACAATTCTGTGAACTATCTTCACTGAAATATTGACTACTAAAATTGTGTATTTTCTGTTTGTAGATCCAGGTATCAGCCAAAAGCTAATAATCAGTGACATAACCAATGGCCAATTGATTTCCTGTTGGTTAGTGGTCTCCTGTGTTTTATTATAGTTTCACTAGTTTCACATGGCACTGCCTAATGCAAGTAGGCTAATTTAAACAAATCAACTCCTTTGTATATTCGTTATCTATTACATTATTACTAGAAATGTAATACAGATCAAGGGCTGAGTTAATTTCAGTGGCTACAATCCTGACAATGCAAGCTACACTCTACATTGTCCAAAGGGACATTTACAACATAAAATGTACGGAAATGCAGGGAAATGGTCATCAAGGTATGGATATTTAAAATTTTAAAGTTGTGATGTATAGATTATTTGGAAACAGGAATAGAGCGGAATTTATATAATATGTACCTATGTTTTAAATTGTGATTTATTGGTAATATTATTTATTTTTTAAGGGCCTGATTAGCTAAAGTCATAAGCCCATTTACTTGGGTTGCCCCATTGTGCAATACAATAAGAATTTTTTGTTTTCTATGTACAAACACGTACATAGTACATAGGTTTATAGTTGTAACAGATTATGTTCATGCCCTAACCACAAAGAAGCAAGCAGCCAGAGATTTTAAATGTCAAGATAATTATTTTATATTGTTTAGTGCAAATTTAGCAACTGTACATTTTTCATGTTTGCTGCAATTTTATTAGACTTAGATATGTGTTTTTACAATAAACTAAAAAATACATATCTGTGTCTCATATATATTTTTAAACAACATGTGCTATTTACTTTGTATAGTATAAAATATGGGTCACATTAAAATTCATTGTCAATGATAACACTGTCAACGCATGCATTCAATCTGGTGGTGTAATATGCATGTGATCCCAAGGACCTCTAGCCATTGCTGCTAGGTGCTTTATTAAATCATTGGGAAAGTATGCCTTGGTCCAACGGTCGCTAGGGGGTAAAAATATGCATGTCTACTGAGATCAGTGGAGCAGGCTTTGAACATACTCACAAAATGTTAAAATGTTGTTTTCCTTAAAAAAAAACTCATTTGAAAATCAGAATACCTTAATTGATCTCCCATAGTGGGCCTCCCAAAGATCGACTGCAAAGTGAGGCAGTGCCTACTCAACTGAATACACCCACCCTTGAGCAGGCATGCATGAGCAGTTAAAAACTGTTCATGCTTTGTGACAGTGAAAGCGTGACTTTATTAAATCAGGCCCTAATTGTAATTTAATTATTCATTTTTATGTATGAGGAAATATTGTATGTTTTACTTATGTTCACTTGTTTTTTTTTTGTTTTGTTTTTTGACTTGTAGACAGTTTTATGTTTTGTTTTTTATATTTTTCTATGAAATGCTAAAAAATTTGCTGGTGCTTTTGGGTTAATTAGAATATTAGCCTAAGTCTTAACAAGTTCCACTTACAGCAGTATAGTAAAGAGAATACATCTGAAAGAAAAAAAAAGGCAAGTGTTCAAATTGTTTCAGTTAAAAGTTAATTAAATATACATACTGTATTTGTTTCCCAGTAAAGTGCATGGCATTGTCCATTTGCATATAACATTAGTCATTCATATAACGTTGTATTAGTAGAGGCCACACTTGATTGAAAATAGAAGTCAATGAGCATTACACCAGATTAGGTATATACTTTGCTAAAGAATGTATACATTTACTAAATTGGTGTTGGTGTTAACTGGTTGGTCAAGCCTACTCAAATTTTATGACTTTAAGTGTATCATTCAGCACATATTTATATAGAAAATGCACTAGCACTTGCCTAAATCTCTTATTTGTTGTATCTGTTAACTTATTCTTAGACACCAAAGTGATTGAACCAACAGGCTATAGTAATTAAGTTTTTCCATGCTGAAAAATTATGACATTGCTCTGACATTATATTGAATAGAATTATGTAAGAGACGTTTTAACTTAAAAGGGTACAAAGCTTTAAGCTCTCTGAATTATGTTTTGATGAGACTGTACCATTTTTTTACCAATCTTAAGTTGAGACTAGATAATGACAACAGTAGTTTGTGAACATTATAACTCTCCCAAAGACAGTAGTATTGCTGTTTACGATCAGGTAAAAGTGAAATTCTCTCCCAATATCATGTATTTGATTCTGGAATGCTCAAATCAAAAAAGTGCAATATTTTAGGGAGAATTGGACTGGCTATTGCCCTAGGCATCTACCGCAGCCAATCAGTGGCCAAGAATGAGTAAAGACATGTAATCTTTTGTTGTGAGAACATGTATCCCCACATGAACTACTGGTACATGGCCCCACCCAGGGCCTTTAAATACAAGCCATTTTGCCCAGACATTAGTAGCTTGGAGGTTCAGCTAGTTAGATCAGTGCTGTGCTAAAATAAAAATAATTAGGATTGGGGGGGGTTCTACTGCTGTTTATAGAATATGTAGCAGCATTTTAAGAACATTTGGACTAGTACCATATAGCTGCATTGTCAAGCACTCCAACTACCCATTGCTTTATGCTGTGGAGCTTATTCTACTGAACTTGCAATAAAAGTATTACAACAGGCATTTAGCACCAGTGCTGCATGGTCAGCACGATATAGCTGTGCTGTAAACTGCTGTAACTGTTCACTGCTGTGCGTTCTGGAACTTACTCTGTATCATTTATATCAGGCAGTCAGCTGGCCTACTAAACTATACAGTGTTAGCATAGTTTTGACCTTCAAACTCAGAGGGCCAAAGCTGTAATTTTTGGCTACCTTGAGAGATGCCTACTGTGAAGTCAATTTTTGCGTTCGCTTGCTATCCTCCCTACAACTACTAAGTAAAAAAACTTTTTTGTCTGTTGGCAATGTTAAAATAATTTTTTTTTGGGGAGCTGACCAATGCATGCCTAAACTGCTAAACCAACACAAGCTGAGGCTGCTCATAGTACCAAAAAATATTTTTTTAACACATTAATTACATTGACTGACATTTCTGTAAAAATGTTTTTGGGGTGCTACTGATGCTGTGTAGAAGGAGAGTATATGTTGTCAGCACACGGTTGTCCAGCAGAGAGTTCCAGTGATTCCGTGACAGATTGTACAGCATCAAGGAACTTCCCCAAAGTGTAAATTCAAGGATTTGCCTCGTTTCTATGCCATACTGAAGCCACATATAATGACCCCCCCCCAGAGCTGTACACAGTTTGCCTCTTTTTTTTCTAAATAGCAACAAGTTTCCAGACTTTTTGTGGGCTTCCCATACCATTTTTTGCATTTGGCTGCTTTAGTTGCCTTCCAGAGACCCAAACAAAAGCACCAGAATTTGTTTGCATTGAATTCAAAAGGGTTTGAATTCAATGCTTTCTGAATCCAAAATATTTTGATGTGTTTGGCGGAACTGCCTGCAAATCAGAGGCATATTAGAGCAACACTCATCAACAAAACTGTTGATTATCTTCCTTTATTTAATTTTATATTGAAATATCAGATATATATGGGCTGATCAGCACTGTTAGTTGGTGCACTACCGATTGTGTTTAGTTGTGATTAAGAAGCTTGTGTCACAGTGGAGTGAGGTTAATGTAAAGGGGAAATTAGAGGTTATAGCTATGTCTGTTGTCTTGTGTTTATCTAGGGACGAGAAAACATATCAATCCCAAATGAAGAACAAGAGCACTTTACTGTATTTCTATGACTATAATAATGAACTCTTCTAATAAGTAGACTAGAATTTAATGTTTAACACTTTAACAGGTACGATTCATGTTAACAGCAATATGGACATTTTCTTATTTAGCTATTAATATATTATAGAAATTATTTTTTATGGACTACTTAATTTAAACTTAAGGATATTAAAAGTCACTGAAATGTAGCAGGAAGTAAAAAAAAGCTCACATAATTCAGGGGGGAGTTAGGAGTAACACAGTCTATTCTTCTTTAATACATTTTTCAGGATTAGGCTTTGGGTTCATTCACACTAGGGTTTGTGGTAAAAGCCTGTGGTTGAGCCGAGTTTCTATCATTTCCCCAACTGCTCCTGCCTTTAGCTGTAGAGGCAGTGTCAGGGGGTGTACAGATGGTACCCCCCCCCCCCCACATCATTTTGACTTATTCAAGTGAATGAGACGTTTCTGCAACTGTTCTGGTGCCCTAGTGCAGGCTTCAAGGGGGTAAAGCCAGAAGTGAGGAGGAGATACAACTCCTCCTTGCCGCCTGTCAAATGCTCTTTAAAGTGTGATCTGAACTTGGATTGCAATGCAAGTGTAATTAAGCCCTGAATATAAGGCCCAAGTATTCTTATCACACCAGGTAGCATAGTCTGTAAAAGATCTTGACCAATTGTATTGTTTTGTGTATAGCCAGCATAACTTTCACATAATGCAGGCATGAACCAGGTATCCATTACATTAGTGTAAGACTAAAATATTACAGTGACTTCTAATGCCCTTATTAGCTAAAACATAAGCAATCCTGTTGGACCCAAGATGTCACTGGTCAACAGCTGTTAACTTTTCAAAACTCCAGACTAGAGATGTTTTAAAGATGTCTATTGGTGGAATGGTAATGGACGGCAGTTGCATAGTGTTCATTTGTTGAATTGTTATTTTTTTTGTTTTGTTTTTTGCAACTATAAAGTCATCATTAGTTTGTATGACAAAGGGGCATGTTTATTATAATCTAAGACAGGACACTTGCTGGAGAGATGAAGAAGATCCACTTTCTTCCGAATTGTTTTACCAGGTCTGGATCTTGCAGATTCAAATTTAACCTGCAATGCTTCCAGTTGGTAAAACCTGGTATGGAAGCACTGTCAATTTAAAGGGGTGTTTAAGGGACCCTTAAATGTATTTTACAGAGGGCTCTGTAGTAAATGTCACTTTTTGGAAACCTCCTTGAAATCAAACCATTTTAGCAGCTTGCACCGAGAGTTAGCCATGGCAAATATTTCGAAATCAGAAGCATCGCACTAATCATTTACTATGTCCCCATCTATGCGCACAGTTATTCAATATGCACTTCTTTTATCTGCTGATAGATTTAACTATAGAGTAGCATTTTGTGTGAAGTGTACTGTGATTTCAAAGAAGCACAGACAAGTCACATTCTGGTCTTGTTACCCTTGCACTAAAATGTTGTTTTGTATAAATATATCTATATGTATACAAGTAGCTATATTTATACATGTGTATATTAGCAATGTATGTTTTCTTTATTGCCTATTGACAATTATATACAATGTAAAGTAATATAAAACAGTATGTTTTTAGTGTACTATGGCACAACATTTTTAAATACTGTAACATGGTTTTTAAGAAGAAACAGTATATATGTTCAGTGTAATTTGTTTACTGATCCTAAAACTGAATGTCATCATGTTATTTTTATTTATTTCCTCTCAGTTAAGGGCCACTATAACCAAATGCCATAATTTTCCTGAACTGGCAATAGGAAAGGTTTTAATTGCATTCATGGAAGATATGTAAAAGTTTCAGAAAATGGTCAGAACTGAAGATTCTGAAAAGAAAGGCGGACAAGTGGGGAGCAATATTTTCAAATACACACATGACTTTATGCCTGCTAATCTGATATGGGAAAACTAGTATTTGTCTTCTTCTTGCCCCTATTTGCCTCCATTGGCAGTATACATTGGACAGTGGGCTGCAAACTTTTTATTCCTGTAAAGCTATCGGGAACTTTTACATACATAGCTGTGGATGTTGTCAGCAGCACTTTTACACATTGAATATTTTGGTGGATGGTATAGTGGTCTTTTAACCATTTCAGGTGTTTTTGAAATAACAAGTGCAAATTCGGACAATTAATTTATCTGTCATGAGCCATTTTTGCATACAAAATAGTTCAATGGGATTTTCCTTTTTTAACATTACTTTTTTTAAAGTACCATGTATTTAAATGTATTTGATACTATGGTAGTAACATTTCAAAATTGTTTCAGATTCTAATCTTGCTTTCCTTTGTGCATTGAAAACATTTTATAATAATTATCTGCTTATTTATTTGTGTTCCAGTGGAAATAAAAGCAATAGTTTAACGTATGTTTATCTTGTTGGCTTTTCTGTGTGACAAATTTAGCATATGTAAAATTTATATCAGTTGTTACACCAGTAAAATTATTACAATACTTTAAAGTTAAATTGTGCTGCAACATAAAGGATATCCAAATCTAAATATAAAATTGAATCCATTGCAGCGTGACAGTCCTTAAGCCAGCCATAAATAGTTTGGATCTTGGCCGGTCAAGCAGGAACCAGGCTGAATATACCCAAGTTAATTGATCAACCAGCCTGTAGGATTTTACATGTGATTATTGCTAGCAGCTGTAAAATAATTATTTGATCCCCTGCAGATTTTTTAAGTCCCCCATTTACTAAAAAATTAAAGGTCTATAATTTTTATCATAAGTGTATTTTAAATGATAAAGACAGAATATCAACCAAAAATCCAGAAAAAACACATGATAGAAATGTTATAAATTGAGTTGCAATTCAGTGAATAAAATAAGTATTTGATCCCCAAGCAAAGCATGACTTAGTACTTGATGGAGAAACCCTTTTGGTCCATTCTTCTTTATAGATCGTCTCTAAATCCTAAGGTTTCTTGGCTGTCTCTTGGCAAGTTGAAGTTTCAGCTCCTTCCATAAATTTTCTAAAGGACTAACCACTTAAGCCCCGGACCAATTTGCAGCCAAAGGACCAAGACCCTTTTTGCGATTCGGCACTGCGTCGCTTTAACTGACAATTGCGCCGACGTGCGACGTGGCTCATATACGTGGCTATTTTATAGCAGTTTTATTATTATTTTTTTACTAGTAATGTCGACGATCAGCGATGGCGGACACTTCGGACATTTTTGACACATTTTTGGAACCATTGTCATTTATACAGCAATCAGTGCTATTTAAATGCAATGATTCCTGTGTAAATGACACTGGCAGTGAAGGAATTAACCACTAGGGGGCAGTGTAGGTGTTATGTATGACTTTATGTGTTTTTTATTGTAGGGGGCGTGGCCTGGCATGTGACTTTACACAGACCTCTCCTCGTTCTTCAGCTCTGTGACCTGATAGCGGGACACCAGCGGCGATCAGGTCCGCTGGTCCCGCTGCCACAGTTACGAAGCACAGGACTGGGTCGGGAGCATGCCGCCGGAGGCGCTCTCCCGACCCATGACTGGGCACTTAAAAAGAAAAGTACAGGTACGTGCTTGTGCCCAGCCGCGCCATTCTGCCGACGTACATTGGCGTGAGGCGGTCCTTAAGTGGTTAAGGTCTGAAGACTGGTGAGGCCACTCCATGACTGGGACGCTTCCTGCAGTCTGGAACATCCAAACCTGCATCTGGATCCAAGATCAGGATAGCAGACTTCAGTCACCCCAGCAGAGATATGGACCTGGCATCAGAGTTCCCGGGGCTGCTGTGGATCATCCTTTCAGCATACACCAGAACTGTGCCTGAGGATGAATACCTGGAGTTCAGGCAGCAGATTCAGGTGGAGCTGTTGATTGGAGCCCAGCTGGTATAAAACAGAGCAAGTGCTTTCCAATCCAAGAGCAATGGGCCAGTGACCAATGGGCATTGCAAATGGCATTCCTGGGTGAGCGGGCCCAGGAGTAATGAGTGACTGAGTTGGACAGGCTGGTCCAGCAGGAGATAGAGCTGGACAATCATTATTGGGCTCTGCAAGGGCACGCAGAGCAGGGATATTTAGGGGAGACAGCAGAATGCTCTCCAGAGGGATATGACTTTGGAGGCCCTGGATTGCTGTGGGAGAGCCTTACAGATCGTTTTGTGTTTGGCGATGAAGGGGAACCTACCCTTGAGGACATGCGAGAATATAGAAAGGCTATGCTTGGTCTTGCAAGGGTCTTAGAGCTTAAACCTGAGCTGGACCATTTGCTAAGGAAGGAACAGCATCTGGAAAAGGGCATACAGGAAACTGCTAGAACACGTTCAGCAGCATGCCAGAGAACTGGCAGTGGAAACTCCAGAGATTGCCACCCCTAAAATCTGAAGTGCTGACAACAGGGCAGAGCTCTGCTAACCTCTGCCCAGCACCAACAGTGGCTTTGGCCTTCTTGAGAGAAGAGGTAATCAGCCTTTCTCCCACAACACTGACAGGGACGTGATTTTCTGCCAGCAGCATCTGTAGTGTTGCAAGGAACTTCCCCAGCTGAAGCGCTGGTCACAGGACAGAGGGTCCAAGACCTCTGCCCTACCCCTGTGGCAGTTCTAGAGGCTCAGGGTGAGAAGGAGGCGATCATTTCCCAGCAGCAGATACAGTGGGAGAAGGGAGAGGAGGTGTTCATTGTCCCTCCTCAACAGTCGGCCAGGGGGAACAAAGCAGTCTTTCCTCTCCAGCAAAGATCCGTGCACCTGGGAGACAGTACCACAGACATGTCGTCCCAGCAGCCAGATGAGGGAATGGAAAGGGAAGCAGCCAGCTCACCTGTCCCAATGGCAGCTTGTCACGTACCTGGTGGTTGAGCCCACGGATGCTGGGAGCGGCTACTCGTATTCCTCCGGCTCAGGAACTCCTGGTAGAGGAGACAGAGGTTCAAGAGCGTGAAAGGGGCACAAGTGCCAAGCAGGACACAGGTGTCGGGACTTATCCGGCTCCGGGTACTAGAGAGGAGCAGATGCAGCAGGAACAGTGACCAGCAGGAGGTGAGAGCAGTGGAAGATGCACACGCTGAAGCAGTGGGGAAGGTGTCCTGTAGTACGGTTTCTCACAGCAGACCCACAAGCAGGTAGGGCAGGATACTGGAAGGCTGGCACCGTAGAGGGACAGCAGACTGGACAAAGTCGTGGACAAGCCGGGTCAGGAACAGGCAGGCAGATAGGTACCGAAACAGCAGGCAGAAGAATCGTCAGACAAGCCGAGGTTGTGGGCAGGCAGCAAACAAGTGGTCGTCAGGGTAAGCCGGGTCACAGGAGTAAACGAGTATCAAGCAGGTGCAAATGGATCACAACAGGAACGCTGTAGACCGGACAGCAAGGAGGCAAGGCAACAGGTCCCTTTAAGTAACCCCTTTGGCGCCAAGAGTCGTCACGCCGCGCACCCGCTTGTGCACACCAATCTCTCCGCGCACCCGCATGCGCTCAACAACACCAGCGCGCACCCGAGTGCGCCCATCTGCGTTAACGCGCACCCGCGTGCGCCCATCAGGTCATCCACGCACCCGCATGCGCCCACCTACGTTATCGCGCACCCGCGTTCGTCCACCTGCGTTAGCGCGCACCCGCGTGCGCCCACCTGCGTTAGCGCGCACCCGCGTGCGCCGACAGACACTCTTAACAGGGGCTTTGCGGCCCGAACCTTCGGGGGCAGTCGGATGACTGAGCTGACCTTCTTGACACAGCTACACAGTTTGGGAGTGGAGGAATCCAGCCTCCTGCCCCAACAGTTAGCCGAAGCAGATGATGTGGAGTCCCCAGCAGAAGTACTGGCAACGGGCAGAGAACTACCAACCTCTGTGCAGCACCAGCAACAAGTAAAGAGTTCCAGGGAGCTGGGGCAGTTGGCCTCCCTCCCCAACATTTAGCTGGAGCAGATGGTGTGGGGTTTCCAGCAGAAGGGCTGGCAACAGGGCAGAGTGCTGCTTGCCTCTGTCCTCGACTAACAGAGCATGGATTTCCTGTAAAGGTGGATGGGACTTCGGTCTCCACCTGTATACCCCATGGATGTTGGCATTCGGGCCAAAATTCCCAGCAGCAGACCGAGCCCCGGAATGTTAAAAACTACTCAGCTGAAGTGCTGGCAACCGGACAGAGAGTAAATGACCTCTGCGCCACACCTACTGGTGTCAACTATTCCTGGCAGCCAAAAATGGAGATCATGCAGACAGACTATGTCAGTTCACTTTGCCTGACTAACGCATGTCCAGAACAGGTGGAAGTCTGGGACCTTGTTAGTCCACCTTTGTTGGGGGAGAAATGTGACAGACCTAGCCAGGACAGAGGCTTTTGGAGAGGACTGAATGCTAGCCTCTTGGTTTGCTATTATGGGCCCTGGCATTTGGGGGAATGGTGCTCTTTGTGAGCTGCACGCCTGGGTACCCTGGAGGTGGTGTTACTTTAGATTCAGGTCCATGTCCCCCAAGACACACAGACTCTGGGAACCCTGTATATGCCCAAAGACTATACTTGGTTGTTAATTCTGAACAATACATGATCCTTGAAAGAGCTGATCGCATTGACGGACTGTCTGGTCACCTAGGCTGCCTTAAGTGCCTTGTTAATTAACATGTTAATGATGTAATTGTCTTTTAAGTTGTTGCTATAAGGGAGGGGGGAGTATGCATGAGCCAGCCCAGCCTCGTTATCTAACACCTTGTGTTAAAAGTGTATAAAAAGGCTGTATTCTGTCCAATAAATCATTCAAGATTCTCCAAGCTATTTTTGGCTAGACTTGTATTCAATGCCGCTATTATAATATATCTCTCTGATGGTCAGACTGGAGGAAGCAGTATTACTGACAGAAGCACTCAGCGGAGTGTGGGATAGGATCCGTCACAATGACCTTAATGTGCTTTTTCTTAAGCCACTTCTTTGTTGCCTTGGTGGTATGTTTTGGGTCATTGTCAGGCTGGATGACCCATCCATGACCCATCTTCCGTGTCCTGGCTGAGGGAAGAAGGTTCTCATCCAAGATTTTACAATACATGACCCTGTCATTGGCCCCTCAATGGGGCATAGTTGGCCTGAACCTTTAGCAGAGAAACAACCCCAAAGCATAATGTTTCCACCTCTGCGCTTCACAGTAGGGATTGTGTTTTTAGGGTTATAGTAGGCATCTTTCTTTGTCCAAACACAGTGGAGTTAATGCCAAAGAGCTCAATTTTGATCTCATCTGACAACAGCACTTGCCCCCATTCCTTCTCTGAATCATTTAAAAGTTCATTGACAAACTTCAGATGGGCATGTACATGTGCGTGTACTGCAGGATTTCAATGCATGGCGGCATATTGTGTTACCAATGGTTTGTTTGTTGATTGTGGTACCAACTGCCTTGATATCATTTACAAGATCCTCCAGTGTAGTTCTGGGCTGAACCCGCACTTTTTTAATAATCATTCTTACCCCATGAGGCGAAATCTTGCATGGAGCTCCAGACCAAGTGCGATCGATGGTTATTTTGTATTTCTTCCATTTGGCTTCAACAATTATCTCCTTCTCACCAAGCTTCTTGCTGGTGGTCTTGTAGCCCATTCTAGCCTTGTGCAGGTCCACAATCTTGTTCCTGGTTTCCTTTGAGAGCTCTTTGGTCTTACCCATGATGGCAAGGTTTGAATGGAAGAAATACAGCACCCAGAACAGCTAGACAACTGACCACACTGTGCTCTCATGCCTAGTGTGGTCAGTTAATAATAGGAAGGCAGAGAAACTGGCAGGAACACCAGGGATTTCACACAAAGGAAGCAATAGAGACAGAATAAGTTTTCATACAAGTACATGGTACAGCAGTCACATAAAATGTTGGATTTACATATTCTTTCATTTTGTTACTGTGACCTGACTTTCCATGACTGTCTTTTCCTAAGGGACTTTCCTGACAGATATGACACTTTACCTCCCAAGGGTCTTCTAGTCAGTCCAGTGATGTCATAGATCCTTACTTATATCTTCCATACTCTGAAGACTAAGTGGATATGTCAGTGACAGCCTGGCTTTGTTGGCAGTGGCTGCCATTCAATCCAGAAGAATGTTGTAATTTAATCCAGAAGACTGGCGTCATCTAGGAACTACTCCAAAAAAAAAGAGAATGGATGATGACTATTGCAGCAAAAATGTTTGCGCTGGGCTGTGGATGAGGAATTTCTGGCTAATAAAGATAATACATTGTGCAGTGTTTGCCCTTATGTAGGACTGTCAACTATAAAATGGAGTACCAATGTACTTTATTTATGTTGTTGTTAAGTTTAAGATCAGTTTGAAAACACTATTAGCATGACAGCCAAGACTAAACTATGAGCCAGCTGCAGCAGGACTTCATTCACTACATTCTGCAAAAATTTCAATGGTTTATGAACCAATGGACTGGAACCATGGCTGAATTCAGAAAGGACTATTTACATCTGGACTGTTAATGGGACCCCACACACAAAAACAACATGTAGTTCCCCAGTAACTCATACCAGGCCCTTCAGGTCTAGTATGAATTTTAAGGGGGACCCCATGCAATAAAAGAATACACAAAAAAACAGTTTGAGGTCCCACCCAAAAACCCATAACAGTCAACAATAACATAACAAAAATCCATATAAGTGCATGCAGCCTAGAAGGCCAGGAGAGGGGGGTAACAGATCTGTACCCCCCCCCCCCTCCTGAAACATACCAGGCCACATGCCTTCAGCATGGCAAGTGACTTGTCAGGGGTGACCCCCTGGCAAAGAACCTTGTCTCAGTGTTGCTGAGGACAAGGCTATTTTCCATACAACCTTAGCCCACTGATATTGTGGGTTTGTGGGCTGGGGCTTATCAGAATCTGGAAGTCCACTTTATCAAGGGGTTCCTCTTTTTCCTTATTTTATTTCATGGGTTTCCCCTTTAAAATCCATATGATACTTTGGGGGTTTGGCATATCATTTGTGACTAGGGATTCCTGGCCATGTACTGTAAGTGAATGGGTTGAATGACCTCACTGGTTGTTTAGGACTCGGCAGTGCCTGCACCCTTCAGTATCCTTAACAACCATTGAACTCCACCGAATAAGAAATGTTCTGGCGTTTGTTTGAATGCCCATACAGCAAAGGTTTAATCCAACACAAGTTCAAACCTTAAGTTCATCCTCACCAAAGACAGAGACTAGTCTGACATAAATTGTTTTTCCTGACGCATGATTGGTTAACTATAAAGTTGAAAGAGAGAAACCCCACTTCAATCTCTTTTTTATCCTCACCTGACAAGATTGGATGGACATTGCACACCTCTTACCACATTCGCCCCAGCAGGTTCAAGCCTCTCTTGTTCGGAAGTCTCTCCTGTATGGTCTCTAAAGAAGCTTTTTTGGAGATCGGGTGGTCTCAGGGGCATTAGGAAAATTTTCTGCCATTTTGACAAACTTTAAAGAAGCTTCATACCTTACAGTGGTCTCCAAGCTCGTTCGGAAAGTCCGGCGGACCTCCGCTGCAAAGTCCGGTGGGTTGTCCACCGAACTAAGTCTGAATAGTCTGATCGTGTGTACGGGGCATAACGCCACGTATGGAAAAATATGGGACATTTTTGATTCTATGGTCCAACAAAGAAGCTGGAATCCAATATCGCCAGAACCACCACAAATTTTGGAATTCCTCCACACAGGTATAGAAAGGGGTTTAAGCTCAAGTATCCTGAAGGTACAAATATCCGTCTTTAATGCAAAAACAGGCATTATATGGGCATTACATCCCCTCGTAGTTCAGTTTATGAGGGCATGCTTGCAGATCAGACCTCCTAAGGAACCAACACTACCAGCATGCAACCTTTCAATAGTACTTTATGCTCTTTCAACCCCTCGTTTTCACCCGGTCGAGTCAATCTCATTATGGGACTTGACTCCGAAACTAACCTTCCTCATTGCCATAACATCAGCAAAAAGAGGTTCAGAAATGCAAGCACTGATGATAACGGAACCCTACCTGGTCTTTTACCCTAACAGAGTAGTAGTAAGGTCTTCAGACTGTTTCATTCTGAAAGTGGCAACATCATTTCAATATATTCAAGACATCATCGTTCCATCTCTTTCTAATGATCAAGGGCAATCTCATGCTTTGGATATAAAGTCAGCTGTCACCAATTATTTGAGGGCTACAACTTCCTTTAAGAAAACAGATAATTTGTTGGTAATTCCTCATCAAGTCAGGAAAGGTCAGCCAGCAACTCCACATACTATCACATCTTGGCTAGTCAAGGCTATTGTCCAGACATATCCCACTATAGAGTAGACTCTGCTCAGTTGACAATGGTAGACTTTGGGAGAACCATTATTAGAGCTAATTCTTTAGCATTATGGAGAATACATATTATTTCTCGGACCCACCCGACTGGCA
This sequence comes from Lithobates pipiens, assembly GCF_037356315.1. Lineage (NCBI taxonomy): Eukaryota > Metazoa > Chordata > Amphibia > Anura > Ranidae > Lithobates > Lithobates pipiens. The sequence continues at coordinate 446,426,504 of NW_027507758.1, read as the reverse complement.
AGTTATTTCCCAGTGTGTGCTGCCATGATGCATCAGGAAAATGGAAAAATTGTATACTCTCACCTTTCTGTAATTTTCCTTTCCTGACGCATCGTCATGGCAGCACACAGCATCCTGCCCGTTCTTAAGATGATAGATACAGGGAATGAAGCGGGGTGTCTCTCTTTCAATTTTTATAGTTATCTAATCCTGTCAGGTTGTGGGGGTGGAGTCACAACCCAGTGTGTGCTGCCATGAAGATGCGTCAAAAGAGGAAAATTACGGAAAGGTGAGTATACAATTTTACATTTTAAAGTGCAATTACATAGTTACATAGTTACTTAGTAGGTGAGGTTGTAAAAAGACACAAGTCCATCAAGTCTAACCTATGTGTTTGATTATATGTCAGTATTACATTGTATATTTATATAGTTATTTGAAACTATCGATGCCCCCCGCTGAAACCACCGCCTGTAGAAGGGAATTCCACATCATTTACGCTCTTACAGTAAAGAACCCTCTAGATAAAGGAACTTGACAAACAAAAATTTGCTTGCAGGTAGAATTTCTGGTAAAAAAGACCTAAAGCAGTAATAAACCCTAAGCCAAAAAATGTATATATTGCAGCTTACCAAACACTAGACATAGTGGCTGCATTAGGTATCTTTTTTAAGGCTTTTTTCCTTCTGTTTTCCCCTGGTGATTTGGTCAGTAACACACCTTCTGTATTATACAGACACCATTCTAGATGAAGAAGCACAGGGGGCAGATTTGGACAACAGCATTGTCAGTTTGGGGAGAGGGGAGTTTTAGCCCACGTACACACGGTCGGAGATTTTGCCAACCAAATCCGTCGGATTTTGCCCGTCGGATTTAGTCCGACGGATTGTGTCCGAAACTGTTGCATACACACGGTCGGGCCAAGTTGGCGAAAAATCCGATCTTTCAGAACGTGATGACATAATTTCGTTACGATGGGACTACATTCAGGCTAGTAGCCAATAGCTTTGATGTAGGAATTTGATCTGAGCATGCGTGGCACTTGGTCCGATGAAAATGCTCTACACATGATCAGATTAGGTCCGTCCGGCCCAGTTGGTCGGGAAATATTTCCAACATGTTGGAAAATTGGGTCGGATGGAGATTCGGACAGAATCATCTGACGACACGGTCCGATAAGACTCATTCCGACAGATTCTCCAACCGTGTGTACAAGGGCTTAGAAGCACTAGCCTATTTAAATACAGTAACAAATTGAAGCTGAACTTCAGCTAATACTTTATGATCATTTACAGCAAACTGTTTTTTTTTCCCTTTTGGGATAAATGTTTAACATAAATAAATAAAAGCTGATCATTTTAAGCACCCCTGTCAGTATTTAATGGTCTGTATCATGATAAACAACATACTTGCTGGCTGTATTATTATCCCAAGGGCATTTTATTAAATAGAGGTAAAAAACATACTCACAAACAGTAAAGATGTACAGCATGTCAAGCCACATCTTGTGGCACAGTGAATAGTGGGACCCAGAGTAGTCCAACTACAAGAATATGCTGTCTAGGATCCAAAAACAGCTTACATGTTTCAAGGGTGAACCCTGTTCATCAGAGCCAACAGTTTGTACCCCTGGGATAATGTACTAGGCTGGTGTGCTCTCTGTTGCTTGTTTTATTGTTATCAGACAACCCCAGTCGCAAGGCCTGGCACTTTCCTTGATGCTGTTCTAAAAGGAGGCACATTGGAATTGACCCTCGTCCACCACACTTATGGGCAGGAAGTGTATATCATTATTACTGGCTGGATCACCAGATGAAAATAGAAGAATGAAAACTTAAAAAGGGAAACTACCGTATTTATCGGTGTATGACACGCACCAGTTTAGGAGGGAATTTTAAGGAAAAAAACTTTAAGGAGGGAGATTTAAGGAAAAAAAACTTACATTTAAATGCCCATCAATGCAGCCTTATCAGTGTCCATCTGAAGCCTAGTCAGTGTCGTTTGCAGCCTTGTCATGCAGCCTGTCCATCATTGCAGCCTTGTCATGCAGCCTGTCCATCATTGCAGCCTTGTCCTGCAGCCTGTCCATCATTGCAGACTGTCTATCATTGCAGCCTTTTGCATCGTTGTCCCCTTGTCTGTTAATTGCAGTTTTTATTTTTAAAAATGGCGTCGCCGAGATGTCCTGTGTATCTCGGCGGCGCCCGGTAGTTCTCGGCCGCCTTCGGCCGTTCTCGGTGGCTTTCGGCCGTTCTCGGTGGCTTTCGGTTGCTCTTGGCCATTCTCTGTGGTTTTCCGAGAAGGGCCGAAAGCCGCAGAGGATGGCCAAAGGCCGCCAGAAGAGCCGAAGGCAGCTAAAAGCCGCCCAGAGGCTGAAAATCGATCAGAAATCACGGAGCATCGGCGTATAACACTCACCCGCGACTTTCCCCTGATTTTAAGGGGAGAAAAGTGTGTGTTATAGGCCGATAAATACGATAATACAGTCATCGCATCTAAGAATTGATAAGCTGAAATATAATGAATGTTTGCTTTTGGGTTTAATACTGCATTAATAAGTCTTGTCTGCCATCAACATTTTGTTATCTGTACTCTGTACTATCTGACTATGCTATGCAGTATTCAGTTCTGTCACTGTACAATGCAGTGTACATACCCATCCCTGGCATCTACAAGATTCCAGTAGTGGACCCAGGTACCAGGATAATGTAACTCCAAACCACATGTAGCAAAAGTTACATCATCAGTGGCTGAAGCTAAAAGAAGCTGGACCCAGAAGTAAATCCAGCATTGTCTATCGATGTTTTCTACCTATTCCGGCGCACTGGCATTGTAAAGGTTGCACATAATTGTTCTACAGCTGCACCTTACTTGCCATATTTCTAAAGTTTTCTGCAGGATAAATTCTGCTTGGTATCTAAATTTTTGCAGCTATTCCATGCCCAGACAATGTGAACAACACAGGTTATGTCACGGTTACCCCAAACGCAGGTAGTCAAACACTATAGCTGGCTACAGTGTTCTTCAGCTATAGCAGCCCCCTTTCCCATAAGGCAAGCAGGCCTACCAGTACTTGGTTGCCCCCAGGACTTATACACAATGCTATAATACCTGGCTACCATGACAGGGCAGGCACGAACCGAGCAAAGCAAACAGGTACTTATGGTTGTCAGACAGGCAGAGTTGTTCAATGACAGTCCAGGTAAAAGATTGGAAGAGTTCAGCGAATAGTCATTATCCAGTCCACACAGGGAAATCCCATCTAGCAGAGCAGGGCAGACAGACAGGGAGCTTGATCAGATATTACACATTTAATCACACTCTATCACAAGCACGAGACTAAAGGTTTGGCTGGCTTAAATCAGGTCTGGCCTCCATCCAGAAACTGGCCACATCAATCACCTTGCAGGTGGGCAGGCAGACAAGGAGAATGCTGCAACCAAACCACTGATGCTGGAATGAAGAGCAGGAGCACTAGGCACTCCTGACAGGTTACTGGGTGATGAGAATAAATATACTGTAAAACATTAAGCTTGAACCCACTGACAAATTGATTAAGGAATTAATTGTTTTGCTGCAAGAAAAGTTGAAGTTGGGAGTGTTGATTAAAAAAGGAATATCAGTTTATTTATAATAAAACACCAAGGATCACAGTATTTTAATATCTCCCAAAATCACATAAATATATTGCAAATTCCCCTGGCTGCCCTACTGTTGCAGGTATAGCCACCCAAACCAAACTGATCCCATTTCATTGATGAATATTTACAAAAAATATGTAATGAAAATGCTAGCTAATCTTAAAAATACCATGAACATTCTCAATACCATATCTTCCATCACCTGATCAGAAGGCATATTGGGTACCATAATTGATCATGAAATTTACTGAGCATGGAATTTCTTTTTAAGAGCAGATGTCACCTTGCCACAAACGAATTATGATTATTATATCTTTAGGCCCACTGGATGTTTTTGGACGTTTTTCAGCAGCTGTTTTTGGCTTCAGACATTTTTTTCCACAGTCAATAAACTCCCCGTCATGATATACTAAGTGTCCACGCACACATAGACACATAGGCTGGTAACAGCAGTTTTTGGCTGGGGTGTTTTTTGGCTTTAAAAAAACCCCCAAACTATTGGGTTCCGAGAGAAGTTTTTCAGCTGTTTTCAGCTGTAAAAATGCTCTAACGGCAAAAAAAGCTGATAAACACCAATAAGCTCTCAAAAACGAGGCTCACCCATGTTTTTTTAAATGTTTTTGATCCATTAAAAAATAAAAAGCTAACGTGGAAAACGCTAAAAAACACCAATAAACACTAAAAACCGCTATTACAAAAACATTAAGAAACGTTGAAAAACTTACTGCAAAGCTACTGGCCTTTTTTCTAACATTATTTTAACATTCAGTGTGCATGAGGCCTAAGGCTGGGTTCACACTGGTAGGACAAATGCTCTGACATTGGGAGCTCATTGCCATGATCTGTGAAAATCAATGTTTTCCTATGAGAGCCATCTTAGCTGTTCCAACACATGCTCCCTGCACTACTTTGGTCCAACTTTGATCCTACTTTAGCCCATTGAATATCACTGAAGTCGGGTCGCGGTCTGAACTGATCTGACTTTTGCATGTGACTTGTGCTCTCATGATCTTGAAGAGGAACTCCATGCCAAATAAAAAAATGCCACGGATCCCCCCTCCAGGACCATACCAGGCCCTTATCCGAGCATGCAGCCCAGCAGGTCAGGAAGGGGGTGGTGACAAGTGAGGGCCCCCCTCCTGAACCGTACCAGGCCGCATTGCCTTCAATATGGGGGGTGGGTGCTTTGGGGCAGGGGTGCCTTACGCCTCCCCACCCCAAAGTCCCCATGTTGATGATGATAAGGGCATCTTCCTGACCACCCTGGCCGTTAGTTATGACTTCATAAGGGGCCTGGCCTCTGGGTGACATCACCCGGGGATCTCGCCCCATGCCAATATAAGTAGTGGCACACCACTCACCCAACATTAGAGCGGGAGAGAGCGTTGAGTCAATGTTTTTTCGGTGTGGGGGGTTCCCTCTAAAATCCATACCAGACCAAAGGCCTGGTATGCTCTTGGAGGCTGAACCTATGCCATTTTTTTTTAAAGTTTAGCGTGGAGTTCCTCCTAAAGATTCATCCAAAACACAACATGCCTACATTGTCAGGATCAAAGTCGGATTCCCATTCATTGAAGTCTGATGGATGGCGGACTTCAAGTCGCAGGGCAAAGTCGGATCCACAGTCGTACAACTGTCGTGCCATACCAGTGTGAACCCAGCCTTAAAGTTAAAGATACATTTTACCTTCAGGCAACTGGTACTGCCATGGGAACAAGGTTTGCATCCAGCTATTCCAATTTATTGATGGCCCTTTAAGCGTTCCTTAAAATCAGGCAAAATGTGGAGCAGAGTGTAGACCTTGTTGTAATGATTTAATAAGGGATTAAGCAGTAATGATTTCAACATTAAATTTACTGCCATGAGTAGCAAGGAGTCTATAAACTTTCTTGATCTTATTCCGTTATTGGAAAATTACAAAATCCATACCAACAATATTTATAAACGAGTTGATTCCAATAGCTTTATCATGTCAGATAGTTGTCCCATCAAAAGATGGCTATTTCATGTACCATAAAGACATATAGAAAATTAAGGAGGAACTGTAGTAGAGTTTGAGAGTACAGTTTATGCAAAAAGGGTACCAGAGGTTATATTAGAGGTGGAGACTATGTGAAAAATATGTCCAGGACAGAAACTAAGTAGATCTTCAGTATGAAAACTTTTACACCTTGGGGTTTAAATATGGAGCTGTTTGCTTTCAATTATGTGCCCAAGATATTCCTGTCATTTGTTGTGAACAATGTTATTTTTTTTAAACATGCTTTTATATTGTCATAAAATCTGATTTTGCTGTGCAGACTGATGGTTTTTATGAGTATTTCAAACTTGATCATTCTGTCATGAATTATTAGGATTTTTTCTTCAAATGTCAAATAAATTGGAACAAACATGTTATACAATGTTCTTTACCGGCACAACAGGAGGCAATAAATATAAAATCATCTCCAATCACATACAAAAATAGTAGAAAGCAATACCCCAAACCATAGTTGTCAAAAGGGACGCTTACATTGTATGGTTGCATCCAAATATATTATTCACATGTCCATAGGATCCACAAACTCTCCATGCTTGAAAGTCAAAACTAGGGATGAGCCTGACGTTCGGCTCGAACATCAGGTGTTTGTCTGTTCGCCGAATAGCGAACAATTTCGAATGCCGCGGAACACCCTTTTTAAAGTCTATGGGAGCAATCAAAGGTGCTAATTTTTAAGGCTTATATGCATGGTATTGTCATAAAAAATGTTTGGGGACCTGGGAGCATTGATTTTAATAATTCTTAAAGTGAAACAATAAAAGTGAAATATTCCTTTAAATTTCATACCCGGGGGGTGTCTATAGTATGCCTATAAAGTGCCGCATGTTTCCCATGTTTACAACAGTCTCTGCACAAAATTACATTTCTAAAGGAAAAAAAGTAATTTAAAAATACTCGCGGCTATAATGAATTGTCGGTCCCGGCAATACACATAAAAGTCATTGAAAAAAACGCCATGGGATTCCCCCACAGTCCATTAGCAGGCCATTTGCGTCTGGTATGAATATTAAAGGGAACCCCCAACCAAAATTTAAAAAAAATAATTGCGTGGGAGTCCCCCAAATTCCATACCAGGCCCTTCAGGTCTAGTATGGACATTAAGGGGAACCCGGCACCAAAATGTAAAAAAAAAAAAAAGTTTTCTTCTTCTCTTGCTCCACCGATTGCACGAAAATGGAAAAAAAAAGTGACCGACCTGCCTCCATGGGAGACTCCCCCTGTATGACGCATCTTCGCTTTGACAAATCTTTTATAACTGAGGGCGGGGGCCACAATGTGATGTTTCTGGGTGAACCCACCCCCCTCTGACGAACGGGAACGGGGACTTTCCTATGGCTTTCCTGGGGCGTCAGAGGGGGTGGAGTCTCCCATTTACATAACCAGGTGGCTCCACCCCCTCTGACACTATGGGGAAGCCATAGAGAAGTCCACATGTGGCAGAGGGGACGGGGTAACCCAGGAATTTCACGGTGTGGCCCTGCCCTCAGTTATAAAAGAACTGTCAAAGCGAAGAAGTGTCATACAGCGGGAGCCTCCCATGGAGGCATGTCGGTCGCATTCTTTTGACACTATCCACTGCTCTACTGACACTGTTAACTGCTCTACTGACAGCATCCTCTGCCCTACTGACACCAGTCACTGCCTTACTGACGCAATCCTCTGCCCTGCTGGCACTGTCCACTGCCCTACTGAAACTGTCCACTCTTCTACTGTCCACTTTTAAGGTAGGCTAAGTTTATATTTTTAGTGACTTTTTTTATCATATTTTTCTAAATTTTCCTGACTATTTAGTTAAGCCTTGCCAGTGAATAATAAAAAAAAAGGTGCGCCGAAGAGATCTTTGATCTCTTTTATATTGTTCAGGTATATCTCTAATTATCTTTTTTATAATTAACATTTTTTATTAGGAAATTAAAGGTTACAGAAAAAAGGCAGTAAGCCGTACACATTACATCAGTTAAAAGATCCTCATACAGAAAAGTAGGGGCATTGTAGTTACCTTTAACATAAAACAGCAGTTGTTGCCTACCCCTGGTCTAGTTGCTCATTTGGTTATTCCCTAAACCCAGTGGAGCTATGGTTTCTCCATTCTGCTAGTAGGTGCCATTGGTACCATTGACAATAGCGTGAAAAGCTAGAGTCAAACTGACTTATAAATAACTCCAACTCAATCCAGTAGGAGTTTGGCCACTGGTGCATGTTGGGGGAGAATATAAATATTTGGAGAAGGTCAGATGATCTCTCTCTTCCCCCTGTGCTGCTGCCTGGAAGGATGAGCAAGGAGTAACTGGCAGATTAGGCCTGGAACCTTAGGCCTGTGCATGTGCTTGGAAAAAAATGATGTCCAAGATGAAGTACCAGAGGTCACTCTGCTGCTTAATGTCCTGGGTGAAAAACTTGTGGGAAGCCTGGGAAAGAATAGAGCTGGGATCTTCAAGACTGCTGCTACTGGGAAAGATATAATTACTTTTGCAGATGGCTTCTACTAAAAGGCTACAGGTGCTGGATTTCAGCTTAAAGGCCCTTTTTCTGTACTGGAGTCTATTGGTACGCTATTCAGTCTGCAGGACAGTAATGGGTGTTCTGAAATACCCCTTACTCCCTGTAAATTAGGTGTTGGGTAATAATCTTTTTTGTTTTCACCTTAAAGTGACTGGTGCCCATCTGTTCACATTTCACATTATTGCCTAAGAGATCTACACCCTGAGGTGAAACATTAGCCTGCTCTGTCTCTGGGGGTACTACCATGCCTCTGGAAGTCAGGGGGGTAATATATGAAATAAATAATAAACGTGGATTTAATGTTGAAGAATGGGGAATTCATATAGGAAGAGAAAGGTGATGAATGAGAGTCTATTCAATGAAAATGCAGGTAATCATAGAGAATATTAATTGAGCTTTCTAACTACAACAAAAGATCTGATGGATTGGCAATGAATCAGCAATTTGAAACATCCTATTAATCATTTGCTACTTAATAAATATATCACAGTGAATTTGTGGAAAAATGAATTTATTTCAAAATGTAGATACAGAATCTTTTCAGTATTTTAGCGATGGAGCAGAAAATTAAAGCAGCAGCACCATCTAGTGGGCAATGTTTTGTGTTTTTCTGTCTAGCTTTTGCCAACAGAAATTATTATTGATTTGTATTACTCTAAATTGCTATTTTTTTATTAGCACTGATTTAAAATAACATAATACAGATGCAACATTAAAAAAAAAACAGTAATATTTAAACTTTGTAAAATGAGAAAGTCAACATCTTAGGGTGAAAACAGGAGGATTGCATTAATATGTTATAAACCTAACTGCTCCTTATAGTGTACTCTATATTTATTTAATGCTGTGTGAAGACCTTTTTTTTTGTTTTTGTTTTTTTTTAAGTTTCTTCAAGGCTTTGACACTTCATATTCAGATTCATATAATTATAGACAGATTAAACTCAAACTGTTTATCCCTTTGTTTGTTATTGCTGTTTCGTAACACTCTGGCTGTTGGTGAATTTGCTGCCTGATTTTCCACATTCAGTTTTGATTACTTTGACATTTTCTACTTAACTTGGCTTAAGAGTGGACCGGGATGCCTAAAATGGTTGTCATTATCTATCTACCAGATTAAAGTTTTGTTTTTTTTGTATCAATTTTGTTTGGCAACAATGGACTATATAAATTACAGTATATTTGATGTAAAATCCATCACTATATTCTACTTGGAACATTTTTTATTTAATTAAACTTTTAAAAATATATGGAAACTTTAACCAAATGGCCTACAGGTAGGAAAATAAATAATAAAAAAAACATTTTACAAAGTTGCACCGTTTTTTTTTTTTTTTTTTTTTAAATACCTACTAGGGCCCTGTGACCACATCTGCTATTTTCTAGTGGCTCTTTTGGGTGCAAAGTAGCTTACATTGGTCATGTCTGTTCTCGTTCCAGGAATGTATCGATCCTCTTGAACTGTGCAATTGAGGTCATTTCACTCTGCCATTGAAGGGGACTCTGATGACCTCAAATGTCTAGAGAAAGTGGTTGCTGCAGCTTAAAAGTGATGTAATAAACCAACCTATATATGAGGGGTCTTCAAAAAGTTTACCCACTTTTATATTTTCATTGGCAATAGTGAGAGCAGAAGGAGTAGTAAAGGGTCATGTATGAGAGTGTCAAATGACAAGTCTATCTGGCAATCCAGCTGACCTTGCAGTTTAGTATAAGAGTTGTGGCAAAGTTGGCTGTAAAACTTATAAAAAAAGTGGGGGTTATCGAAATATATACATCCAGACCAGACATGGTTTGTTCCCAATAGACAAGCCCCACATCAGACGAGACGCATCATTGACATTATATCCGTTTTAAATTCAGGCTGGGATGGTCTAGGTCAGAGAGGTGCATTGCTGGTCTCTTTAGACCTACATAAAGCGTTCGACTCCCTATCCTGGGGCTACCTTTTCTTCATTCTAGAAAAATACGGGTTTGGATCGAGCTTCCTGACAATGCTCAAAATAATATATAGCACTCCCATTCACAAAACATAAACATACGCAGAGGGACCCGCCAAGGTTGCCCCCTGTCCCCCCTATTGTTCATTTTGGCTTTGGAGCCACTGGCCATCAAAATCCGTGAATACCCTGACATATTGGGCATCAAATGTGGAGGATGCAAACATAAGTGTGCGTTGTTCGCAGATGATATTTTGCTACTCCTCTCCTCCCCAGTCACTTCTTTGCCCAACCTACATGCAATATTACGGCATTTACAGGTTTGAGAGTAAATCACTGTAAATCCCAGGCACTCAATGTCTCCCTACAATCACACATTGTCCAAGCACTACGACGTTCTTTCCCCTTCAAATGGAAGAACAAGACCTTACCATATTTGGCCATCACACTGACTCCCACCCTTACCACACTATATACTCATAATTATCCCCCACTATTCAAAAACTTATTAGAAGATCTCAAAAGGTGGTCAAATAACCCCCCATTGTGGTTCAGCCGGTTGTACTCAGTTAAGATGAACATTTTACCAAAAGTGCTATACTTGTTCAGGACCCTTCCGATAGCAATAGTAGGAAAAGATCTCCAGAAGTTTCAGCCAAAATTGTTAGATGATATATGGGGACACAAAAGACCCAGGGTGAGCAGACGAACATTGTATGCACCAAAATTGAGAGGAGTCCTTGGAATGCCCAATTTACTTAAATATTACCACGTGAATCGGATGCTCCACAGATGCTCAATAGGGTTTTGGTCTGGAGAAATGCTTGGCCAATCCATCACCTTTACCCTCAGCTTCTTTAGCTAGGCAGGAGTTATAATACAATTTAATATAGAAGGAATCAGAGGGCACTGCTCATTAGAGCTTACAATCTAGGAGGGAGGGTCAAGTGATGCAAAAAGTAATAAATGTGGGGGATGATATGATGGAGAAAATAAAATCACAGTTGTTAGGTTTGGGCAGGATAGGCTTCTCAGAAGAGGAGGGTTTTCAGGGATCATCTAAAAGCAAACAGATTAGGAGATAATCAGACAGATTGGGGTAAGGAGTTCTACAGGATGGGAGAGACTCTGGAAAAGTCCTTGAGGCGAGCATTGGATGAGGTGACAAGGAAGCTAGAGAGCAGGAGCTCTGGGGAGGAACAAAGAGAACAATTCCGGTGTTCGCTACACAGGCAACAGACTATGTTCGGGATGAACTTTTACTCGGCTCAAACTGTTCTTCCAACTCTATTTCACAGGCTTATCTAAATGTTGTGCAGCAAACTTTAAATGGGCTTCAACATGCTTTTTCTTCAGCAATGGAGTCTTGGCTGATGAGCATGTATGCAGGCCATGACGGTAGTGTCCATTACTTTTTTTACTTTCTGAAGCTCTCCACAATTGATCCTTGGCTCTTGGACAACTTTTCTGATAATTCTTTTCACTCCTCTGTCAGAAATCTTGCGAGGAGCACCTGGTTGTGGCTGGTTTATGGTAAAATCATTTTCTTTCCACTTTACAGAGCACCTTATGTTACTCATTCACGAACAAAAGTACAAGTAAATAAACACAGACATATTTGACATATAAATTAAAATAAAAAAATACAAAAAGCATATCCCACAGTGTAAATCCATCATCAATCACATTGTCCAGCAATGCAGGAACACCAAGACCCTGCTAGTCTCCCATTGCAGGTATTTCCTGTTTTTCAGTTCCCCAGAAATCCTGGCTTCTCCTCTTCTCCATGTGCCACGATAGGAAGCTGCTTCCTACGGCGGCACACCTGCGGGCTCGATCCCGAGACATGCTGATTCATAATCCCAGACAGCACGGCACTGCCCCAGATGGCATCCAATCCATGGACCACTTAAGGGTTCATGGACCCCTGGTTTAGAACCCCTGACTAAAGGCAAAACTTCTTTCATGTTAAATAGAGTAAGGGAGGGTTATGACCCCTGTCAGTTGTTTTGTAGTTATACTTTAAACCAATTTTGTTGAGCATGGGTATGTGGACTACAACTTAACCCTTTATAAAAAGAAGTTCCTATTTAAAGCTTTCAGACTGGTTGAATAAGACATAAACTTTTCACATTTTTTTGTAAATTATCATTAATGTAGGACTTAGAATTGTTAACATTGCTGCAGTAGGTACAAGTTTGTACTGTAAAGTTAAAGGTTAAGCACTGCTGGAGTCATAACAAAGACTGGGAGACACTCTTGAGGTTTAACACAGTCTTCAGGAAAAGATAAAAGATGGGTAATAGAAGAACAAAGAGTTCAACTTGGCATTTAGGATTAAAAGATCAACTAGGAAATGTGGAGCATGTGCGGAGAGAATTTTTAAGTTGAAATAACCTTGAACCTGATTATTCACTTGCATAAAGAAAATCAATAAGGTTATATAGGGACACAAAACCTTATTTTATTGAGAGTGTAGTGTGATAGTCTTCTCTATTAAAACATTACTGTCCTGCAATATAATCCAATTGGACACATCCACATAGATCATAAACAAACATAATCTACACTGCCATGATAAATGATAAAGCTCATTTTACTTACAAAGCAATAACAATTAAAATGTATCCAAACATAAAAGACAAATGACCATATAAACTATTTTAGGTGAAAGAAAACAATGGAGAAAACATGAGTTGTAACCCTTTAGTGACCAGAGGTTATTGATGCCTAGATACCCAAGCAAAATGTAGCAGATTCAGCATGAAAGGGTTAAATTGACAATGCTAGTATGGCTAACTTGTAAATAGATTGTATATATTTTTCAGTGCAGAACTACACTCTCTCAATGAATATTTGAAAGACAAAAACATAACATTCCATAGCTCAATTTACCAACCAGCCTGCTGACCAACCAAATTAACCTGTCCAACAGTCTGTTAAAAACAAGAGTTTAGTTAGCACTCATTTGCAAACGCATGCGAAAGCTGTAAGGACTCTTCACAGCACCCTGTGTTGCTTGCAGTCCTAACACTACTGAATTTATAAACGTCTCCACAGTGGAAGCACATGCATTAAATGGATAGATGAGGGGCAGTCCATTCCCCGTTAAAGGAACAGGAGCACAATGGACACCCAGCAATGGCAGCGAAGGTGGCCAGTGTGTCCCTGGACCATATTTACACCAGTAACAAACATTGAGCCTGCCCCACCCTCTCTCAGTGAACATTTACTATTTTTTATCCTTATACTGCTAGCATTAGTAAATAGATAGGAAGGTAAATTATATTTACTTGCTTTTAACTTTTCTTTTACATTTCTTTAGTTACTTACTCATTTCCAGGCCTAGGCAAATTATGCCATTCATCCCAGAAGTCTTCAGGAGAGGAGGAAAGAATTTGTCATCTAAGCACACCCTGCTGCCTGAATGCCTGAACTAAGGGCAGATTAATTCCAGGAAGTAAATGCTACATGAATCATCTAGCCCTCACAAAATGCTGGGGCAGTGTTTTTTTTTTCAAAATGATTTTGTAGCAAAATAAAGCATGGGGACATGGATGGATGGGTGAGTTTGCTCTGAATATTACAATTGAAAGTCTTTTTTTTTTTTACCATAGACTGACAAATGGAGAAACAAATTGTCAAAGCTAGCCAGAATTAGGAGCAACCAGCTATGCAAATGTGGGATGGTGGCTTTTAAAGGAAGGAAGTTTATAAATGTGTCAATAGAAAGTGGCATAATTCTGGGAAGTGTTAATATACAGAATGTAAATGGAAAATGTTTAAAGATGTATTTTTGTTTGCTGAGGGAAAGGGACAGAAAAGATTTACTTCTCAGCCTCCTCTTTAATACACACTCTAGACCTGTTTTTACTAGCATTCATGTATTAGTAGCAGCATAGCAATGAGAAATAGGAATTATTTAAGATTTGTTTTTTTTAAGAATGGAGGTCACACAACAGCAGCGATGGGCCATATAGGAACAACATTCAAAGATTTCCAATAAAAAGGGGGGGGGGGGGACATGGGACTTTTTAAGGCAATCAATAATTTTGCATAATTCTAAACAGTTCCAAATCTTATTTTGCATTAGGTAAAAAAAAGCCCCATATGAATTTGAGGCATATAATACATTACTAAAATATCATAAAAGCCTAAGAGACACATATTATACATAGGAAAAGACATAGAAAATAATAACAAAATCCCCATATTAATATGCCACATGAGGAGAAAAGGAATACAAAATGTATCATAAGCCTCAAATTTATATGGGGCTTTTTTTTAGCTAATGCAAAAAAAAAAAAAATTGTGTAACTTTTTAGAATTACGCTACATTATTGAGGGCCTTAACAAGTCCCATGTTCCCCTTTTTCCTTTTTGGAATATGTTGCATTCTAGATAATTGGTATATGACAAACCTTTATATTTTAGTACAAGAACATGTAATGGAATTGGGAATAAAATTATTTGCGGCATGAAGTTTCTTTGAACAAAACACATATTTTTGTTCTTAGCAGAAAAAAAAACATGCTGTTGGAGCCCATCCTCTACAAGCTGCAATATTTTGTGCGTTCAGAGGCCTTTCTGCATATCACTGTTGTAAAGAGTGCTTAATTGTGGACAACCTGTCAGATTGAACAAATATAAACATCCTCTTTTGGCTTCCCTCACCAACAAAGTATTTATGTACACAGAGTCAGTGGCGGAATTATAGGGGTCGCCGAGATCGCCATGGCAACCAGGCCCCTTGCTGCAGGGGGACTTTGAGGGCCCCCTGTACTCTTCGAAAGGAGGGGAGGCTGAGAGAAGCTCCCCGATTGTCAGCCGATTCCGAACTGTAATCGGCACTGTGCGGGGAGCTCCTCACATTAGCCTTAAGTGAAAGCAGTGTGTGCTCTTTGTCTCCCCCTACAGTGCTGTTCCCGGCAGGAAGAGCCAAGGTAAATGTCTGCCGTTTTTTTTTATATAAGACTATCTACTGTATGTGTGTTTATATGTGTGTGTGTGGGTGTGCATGTGTGTGGGTGTGCATGTATGTGTCTGTGTGGGTGTGCATGCATGTGTGTGTGGGTGTGCATGTGTGTGTGTGTGTGTATGTGTGTGTGGGGGTGTGCATGTGTGTTTGTGCATGTACATGCATGTATGCACGTGTGTGTGTGTGCATGCATGTATGTGTGTATGTGCATGTATGTGTGGGTGTGCATGTATGTGTGGTTGCAAGCATGCATGTGTGGGTGTGCATGTATGTGCATGCATGTGGGTGTGGGTGTGCATGTATGTGTGCATACATGCATGTGTGTGTGCGGGTGTGCATGTATGTGTGTGTGTGTGTGTGTGTGTGTGTGTGTGTGTGTGTGTGTGTGTGTGTGTGTGTGTGTGTGTGTGTGTGAATTCATATTCACTTTCCTAACACCGAACCGCCTCTCCACCAATCAGGTGTGCGGGTCTGTTACCTGTCCTGATTAGCTGAAACGATAGGCACAGCTATTGGACGCCTATTAGGAGGAGAGGACGGGAGATGAGGATGGCAGGAGACGCATGGAGGACCCCGCTCGTGGCCGTCACCCACTGCCCCACCAAGACAGGGTAAGTGCCGGCAAGACAAGTGGGCGGTGGGGATTTACAGTGGCAACATTTGATGGCACACTGGCAGCATTTAATGGGCACACCAGTGGCAGGATTTGATGGGCACAGGGGTGGCATTTGATGGCACAGTGGCAGAGCTTGATGGGCACAGTGGCAGCATTTGATGGGCACAGTGGCGGCATTTGATTGCACAGTGACAGCGTTTGGTGGGTACACTGGCAGTATTTGATGGGCACACTGGCAGCATTTGATGGCACAGCGGCAGAGTTTGATGGGCACAGTGACGACATTTGATGGCACAGTGGTGGTGATTGATGGTACAGTGGCTGCAATTGATGTTTTTTTTTCAGAATTTTTCAGTTTGCTTGGCCCCCCTAAAAATTTTGAGCACCAGCTGCCACTGGTTTATATGTGCGTGTTTATGTGCAATTATATATATATATATATATATATATATATATATATATATATATATATATATATATGTGTGTGTGTGTGTATGTGTTTTTCTATATGTGTGTGTATGTTTATATATATGTGTGTGTATGTTTATATATATATATATATATATATATATATATATATATACCGGTATATATATATATATATATATAAAATGTGTGTGTGTTTATATGTATGTATACACATTTTATGTAAAAAAGCTGTTCCTCTGAAAAGCGATCCATGCTCAGATCACTTTTCAGAGGCATTTGACAGCCAGTAGAGAGACAATATGTTGCCTACTGACCACCTGTTTTAACTCCTTAAATGCATCATCACTATGCTGCAACTGCATGCAATGCACACAGTTGCAGGGGGGTTGCAGTGCAGCCCCATTCACCTAGGGGTATACTTCAAGGGTGCCCTGACTGGAAAAAGATTGTGTAACACGGACATAGAGGAACCCATCTATCCATTTTCCTCCTGCAGCCGCTGAATGCCTGTGGGTGGGGGAGGAGGAGAAGTGGGAGGAAATAGAGAAATCGGTTACTTTATATGCAGCCACCCACTTGTGACGGGCCCTGGTGTTCCGCCATCAGGCTGGGAGCAAAGAGCTTTGTCTGGAGGTCGGGGGGGGGGGGGGGCCTCCATGGTTTCTTGCATGAGGGTTCTAGTTACGCCACTGCACAGAGTCCCATGAAGTCTACAAAACACATGTGTGTCAGTGATAGAATCACTCACAACATATATACCTTTATTCTCCCAACATATGTGACAGAAAGTCTTGTTCAATTGTTGGTTCAGCTTCCTGAAGATGTCCAATCAGGAAGCAATGCATTGAGGCATGGTCCCTAGGTTGCTACATCACTTTTGCCCACTGGTACACACGGTGCTTCTGGGTTCCAGATCGGCAGCAGTTGCCTGATCCAAGGCTGCATACTGTACACCTAGTGTCAGGTACACAGGCATATATACAAATGAGTCAATTTTTAATATGCCTAGTTATATTTAATAAAATCAGATGGTTTGCGCAATGAAATGAAATACCCTTTGGTATTATCTCTCCTGAGTAGTGGTGTTATTACTCCTGAGTGGTGGTACATAATAAAAGGAACATTTGAAAGCTGAATCCTTGGACCGATTGGGTAACCCACAGCATCAAGGGTTTCTGACCCTAAGGCGCAGTGTGACCTAACTAGAAATATTAAGTCAAAACATTCCGGTGAGTGTAAGTCCATATGGAGACTTTGGGAACACCCTTGTGATAAAAGTCTGTCACTTGTCTCATTGTGTAAAGGAGCACAAACACTTCCTTACTTGTTGTATGATCACAGAGGACATGGTCACAGAGGGACTGTTTGGACTATTTATGTTTTTGATCACAACATTTTCAGATCTGTGTTTATTTATATGTATTATGTCATAGTATTTACATACATTCGAACACATCAGAATTTTTGGTTTTGGCAGATGGGTTTTTTCATCTAGTTATTTGTTCCTTCACTTAGTAATCCATAACAACTACTCTCCTCTTCTTGACTTGCCACGTTACCTGTTATAGCATTGTTACTTCATATCTTGTAGTGTACTTACAGATCCTCGTTTTTTTGAAAGGCCTGAACCCACATGTATCCCTTTGAATAACTTCAGACCAGGTTCAAAATTGTTAATGTAACTTTACTGGAGAGATAAAAGTTCAGTATGAACAATGTCCTTTCCCTAAGCCTGACTATAATAATGTAGTGGCCTAGGCATGCCTTCATGAGGTGAGAGGTCATAATTGTAATGTCCATTGCTTGGATGTCCTCCATGAATCCTTCTTCAGTAGTGGCAACTAATTTGTTTACATTTTATACTGGAACCACCAAAACCCGCTTCTTTTTATCGGACTTAAGCAATTCCCCTCTTTATAGCTCAGGTGGACTGGCTAGGACCAAAAGCCCTGGAACCGAGACAGAAACGCTTAGCCCTTTCCCCAGCCTAAGCCAGCCCTGGCTCACTAAACCATACACACTTCAACCTGCCTACATAGAGATAGATATTCAATCAATCAGACTGCAAAATGGTCCCTTTGATGCTGCTGCCACTATCCAATGCAATAACTCCCATGTCATTGAATTCACTTCTGCTCACCTCTGCAAATATGTGAATACAGTATATATATTAAATAGTCCTCTGGACCTATTTGCTAAGCAAAAATGAAGATATACTAAAAGCATTCGGTGGAACTAGTTGTACTGCCATGAAAGTCAAAGTTGAGCCATGACAGCTCAACTCTACAATGACAGCGATGAATGCAAAGTGAAGACCCAAACATTGCTGTACTTCATGACCCTGTGGAAAAAAGAAACTTGGTGGGCAAATAATTGACTTGTTCATACCACCACCATTTGTCACGGATTTTCCTCTTACCATGTGGGCAGCATGGTCAGCAGAAATAATTAAATATTGTGCCTGCTCTGTGCTTGGGAACCCTCAAGCATGCTCCTTGATTTGGTTATGTGTGTATTTGATGATACAACATTCCTTCTTAATATCAAAGCCTGCAGGAGGTTTTGAATGTGAGTGGAAAACATTTGTGTTACTTTTGCAGCTCTTACACTGCAAATAAAAAAATATCAGGCTTGTAAAGACAATACAGCTTCCTTTTTAAAATAACTTGAAAAACATTCATTTTATTTAACTTTAAATCCTCTAGGGGCAGTAGGAGTCCAGATTTTCAATTCACCTCCTGGCACTTAGCTGCAAAAAGTTTCTTTTTTTTTTCAAATAGATGGCAGAGTCGCTTTAAGTGCCAGTGTCAAGTGGAATTAACCAATCAGTCATAGCCATAGAAGATGGATGCTGGGTGGTTGTTACTTAATAATTAGTACCTAAGAAAAATAACTCTTTATTTAATATAATAGTAAAACAAATTCTTACTAATTGATATGGATAGATAAAATGCATTTGGAAAATACATGGATTATGAATACCAC
The DNA here is from genome assembly GCF_037356315.1 of Lithobates pipiens. NCBI lineage: Eukaryota > Metazoa > Chordata > Amphibia > Anura > Ranidae > Lithobates > Lithobates pipiens. Next base: position 446,407,394 of record NW_027507758.1, on the reverse strand, counting down.
TTCAGTTTAGAAAATGTATTATTTCTTTTGTAAGTAAAAATAAACTGTGCCGAAGACAGAAGAGCTGTAGAAATTGGAATTGGAATTTTCCAAAGCTGTAAATGTTTCAGAATACTTGGGTCATGCTGACACGAACAAGAGTTATATGAGCAGCCTTACTGCAGTATTGTAATTTTGGCATCAAATCCCTGGAAAACAGGATTTTATTACATGCAATTACATTTTTTTCATTGCGGTACATATTGCCCCTGGAAGATGTTATCTAGCAAATAAAATATATTTAACTGTCAAAGCAAGATATCCGACTGCAAATGCCTAGGTTGTTCAGTCTTACTTACAAGGGAAATTGAAAGACCATAATACGCTCAAAATATTCTTCAAATATATCTAAGTACAGTATGCTCTGGGTAACAGCTGCCTGCTATCAGCTCCAGCAAATTGCTATTTAAGAAAAAGTCTTCATGACCGGGGTACTCTGTACTCATGCTTCTACTAACTAGACTCATCTCAGCACTTTTGTTAGGGATGGCTAGATAAAGGTATAGTAAGTCTAAATGCCCTATTTATAAAAGTTGACTAAATAGTCGTTTTCACTTTGCCATACTTTTTCTCACTATCACCATTCTTCCTAAGTCTTATTGGCCATTTATAAAATCCTAAATTGAGAATGTTTAGTGCGGCATAAAAAATGGCAGATGTGGCAAAATCATGACTCAAGACATTTTTGGACCAATGTAAAAATTTGAATTATAAAAAAATGTTTGCAATTCTATGTGGATTTGTTTTCTTCTGTGGGCTTCTTTCACAATTTCCACCTGGTTCAACATTCACATTCTTTATGCATGCAAATGTATGTGAAAATACTGCATGCTGATTTTCTGTTCATTTTCAAGTGGTTGTAAACCAGAGGGGTTTCAGCACACATTGGGGGGCAAGGGAGGGCAGCAAAAAATCCTGGCAGCTTAACCTTTATTTTCTCTTTTTTTGTATTTCTTTTATTTATAAAGATGATATAACAATATTGTCTTGTCTATTATACCCTACATTTTCTATAGTAAAGACTGAGGAGAAGAATGCATTTAACACAGATGCCTTCTCCCTGTCTAAACTAAAGACAAAACTATTTTTTTGTTTTTGTTTTTGTTTTGTATAGAGTGAAGAGGAAATAGAACACCTATTAAGTTTTTATTGTTGCCTGTGCCCCATTAGTAAGATTCACCTCTGTATTTGTCCTGTTTATCATTATCATTGAAAGTGAAAGTAAAAGAAAATCACAAATTTTGTGTTGTCCCCAGAAAAGAAATAGAGGGGAAATCTTCTGATGGAGGCACTAGTTCTGGTGAATTGTCCTTGTCATTAGGGATGGGGCGAGCTCCCCCTGTTCGGTTTGCAGCAGAAAGTTCTAATCCGAACGCAGAATCCCATTTAAATCTATGGGAGCCGAACAGGAAAAATCAAAAGTGCCCATTTTCAAGGCTTATATGCAAGTAATTGGCAATAAAAGGGATATGGGGGATTTTTAGGAGCAGTGATTTTAATGATGCTTAAAGTGCAACAGTAAAAATGAAAAATTTATTTAAATATAATGCCTGGGGGATCCCATTAGTCTGCCTGTAAAGTGGGGCATCTGTAGCATGAATAGAACTTGCTGTAGCAAAAATTATATTTTGAAAGAAAAAAACAGTTAAATCACACTTAAAATGACTAGCGGTTGCAATTGCTGGCTATTGAAGAAAAAATAAAGAAAAAAGTGACATGGCTGCCCCCCCAATCCATTCCAGGAACTTCAGGTCTGGTATAAATTTTAAGGGGAACCCCATGCCAAAATGTAAAAAAAGAACAGTGTGGTGTCCTCCCCAAAATATATACCAGACCCTTTTCCAGGCATGCAGACTGTCAGGTCAGGAAAGGGGGAGGTCAAATGAGTGCCCCCCCTGAACTATACCAGGCCACAGACCTGACCTCCACCCACCCCAAAGCACCTTGTTCCCATGTTGATGGGCAGAAGGGCCTCATTACCACAACCGTTGCTGGTGGTTGTGGGGTCTGCAGGCAGGGGTGCTTATCAGAATCTGGAAGCCCCTTTTAACAAGGGGACCCCCAGATCCCACCCCCCCATGTGAATGAGTGTGGGGTACATAGTACCCTTACCCACTTACCAAAAAAAGTGTCAAAAAGTAATAAAAACTCAGGGCATATAGCTACAATTTCCTCCTCAAAGATAGGTAGTTCTCTCTGGTCAGATCATGCCCCCATTTTCTTGGAGATTGATATAATGAAACGTAATGCACCTAGAGGTGTATGGAGGTTAAATAATAATTTGTTACAGGATGAGATATGTGTAGCGGAGATACGTTCAGCTATTTTGAATTTCACACAGGACCATTTGAATGACAATACATCAATTCCCATTCAATGGGAAACCATAAAATGTGTAGTGAGGGGCTTATTAATAAAACATGGAGCCAGGTTAAAGAAAGCAAAAGGAAATAAAATAATTTTACTTCAACAAGAAATTACACAATTAGAAAAGCAACACAAACAAAAGACAGAACGGGAGATATTAATGATATTAATGAAGAAACAATTAGAATTGCGCACATTATTGAATGAGCAAACACTAAAGATAAGTGATAGAAATCGTATATTATATCATCAGCAAGGAAACAAACTGGGTAAACTATTAGCTAGTGCTTTATGCCAGCAAATAAATACTACAGCTATAGCTAAGATTAAAACAACAACAGGAGAGATGGCATATGATCCAAAAGATATCTTGAAAGAGTTTCATGGGTTTTATTCAGAACTATATAATATTCCAAATCAAATAGAAATAAAGGACTTCCGGAGAATATCAACAAAGAATAAAGAAATATATAAATGATAATGCTATACCATCTTTGACTTTAACCGAAATAGAACAATTGGAAAACTAATTTTCTGGGTTGGAGATACTGAAAGTAATTGATACAATTAAAATAGGTAAAAATCCAGGCCCAGATGGTTTTACTCCACGATTCTATAAAATATTTTTATAGATCAATTAGCTCTAATTATGAAAAGAACTTTTAATTCTGTATGTCTTACTCAACCATTCATCCCGCAGAGTATGCAGGCATATATCTCACTTCCTAAGGCAGAGAAATATCATGCACTCTGCAGGAATTATCAACCAATCTCACTAACAAATGTTGATCTCAGAATATATGCAAAAATTATAGCCAATAGATTTTCACCAAAATTACCGAAAGCCATTCATTTAGATCAGGTGGGCTTTATAGAGGGTCGAGAAGCAAGAGATAATACCTTGAAGGCTCTGACCCTGATTGAATACGCCTGAAGACATGCCATCCCATCCTGCCTTTTGGCAATTGATGCCGAAAAGGCGTTTTACAAGGTGGGATGGCGATTCTTTGAAGAGGCACTGAGACAATGGGGATTGGAACCAGTACTTTTGGGAAAAATAATGGTCCTATATCAGAAACCCACTGTCAGGATAAGAGCAAATGGGGAAATATCTGAAACAATGACTATAACAAATGGCACGTGGCAAGGATGCCCTATGTCCCCATTAGTGATGGACAAGCTTCCGACGGGACGTTTCGTGAACCCAGACCGCGAACGCGGCCTATATTTCGCGAACCGGAACGTTCGCGGCGGGCCCCATTGACTTCAATGGGAGGCGAACTTCGCAAACCTACAGGTCAAATTTGCAGCCACAAAATAATTAATAGCTGTGCAAACATAGTCCCACCACATGGCCAATGACATAACACATGTATGAGGTGAATCTGGGATCGGCAACTACAAGCATTCTTTTTTTATATGGGAAATTGTTGTGACAATTCAGGACTGTGGAGCGCATGAAGGCAATGGAGGAGAGGGAAGGTCAGGGTAGGCAAAGAGGGTGCAGGAGATGATCACCAGCAGAGTGACATACAGCAATGACACCTGCACCGTGATAGAGTCATCTGACAACAGCACCGTGATAGAGAGCACTGACATCAGCAGCGTGACATAAAGCACTAACACCAGCACCGTGATATACAGCACTGACAGCAGCACCGTGCTAGAGAGCACTGACATCAGCAGCGTGACATAAAGCACTAACACCAGCACCGTGATATACAGCACTGACAGCAGCACCGTGATAGAGAGCACTGACATCAGCAGCGTGACATAAAGCACTAACACCAGCACCATGATATACAGCACTGACAGCAGCACCATGATAGAGAGCACTGACATTAGCAGCGTGACATAAAGCACTAACACCTGCACCGTGATATACAGCACTGACAGCAGCACTGTGATAGAGAGCACTGACATCAGCAGCGTGACATAAAGCACTAACACCAGCACCGTGATATACAGCACTGACAGCAGCACCATGATAGAGAGCACTGACATCAGCAGCGTGACATAAAGCACTAACACCAGCACCGTGAAATACAGCACTGACAGCAGCACCGTGATAGAGAGCACTGACATCAGCAGCGTGACATACAGCAATGACACCTGCACCGTGATAGAGTCATCTGACAACAGCACCGTGATAGAGAGCACTGACATCAGCAGCGTGACATACAGCAATGACACCTGCACCGTGATAGAGTCATCTGACAACAGCACCGTGCTAGAGAGCACTGACATCAGCAGCGTGACATAAAGCACTAACACCAGCACCATGATATACAGCACTGACAGCAGCACCGTGATAGAGATTACTGACATCAGCACCGTGATATACAGCACTGACACCTGCACCGTAAGCAGCCCCAGGAGAAAGTCAGCATAGCACAGGGATGGTGGGAGCCCCTCATAATGAGCATAGCACAGGGATGGTGGGAGCCCCTCATAATGAGCATAGCACAGGGATGGTGGGAGCCCCTCATAATGAGCATAGCACAGGGATGGTGGGAGCACCTCAAAATATGCACAGCAGAGGTACAGCCCCAGGAGGAAGTCAACACAGCACAGGGATGGTGGGAGCCCCTCATAATATGCACAGCAGAGGTACAGCCCCAGGAGGATGTCAGCAAGGGCACAGGGATGGTGGGAGCCCCTCATAATAAGCAGCCCCAGTAGAAATATGACACCGCTTAACCTCTTGAAAGAGGAGGGTACGGGCATATTGTACGGTGTGCTTTTTTTGGACAAGGAAGTGAGCCAAATGAAGAAAGAAAGTCTCTGTGCTCGATTAAAAAAATTGTTTATAGACATATACATGGTCTACTGGTCACATGTGTTGAATTCCTCCGAGATCCATGCCTCATTCATTTTTAGAAATGTGAGGTAGTTAACACTGTTGTGAGCTAGGCGAGTACGCTTATCGGTCACGATCCCCCCTGCTGTGCTGAACGTCCTTTCGGATAGAACACTGGATGAGGGGCAAGCCAAAAGTTCGATTGCAAATTGGGCAAGCTCTGGCCAGAGGTCAAGCCTGCCCACCCAGTAGTCCAGGGGTTCATCACTCCTCAGAGCGTCCACATCGGCCGTTAACCTGATGTAGTCGGAAACCTGACAGTCTAGGCGTTCCCTGATGCTGGATCTGGATGACACCTGTCGATGGGTCGGCTGAAAGAATGACCTCATATCCGAAGTCACCAACACATCTTCAAACCGGCCTCTTCTTGCAGGCGCTGTTGGATTGGTACCCGCAACTCCTTCTCTGGGAGTGGGAATTGCTCCTCTGCCAGCGCACGCAAAGGCAGAATGCAGCATTTGTCGAAGCAAGGCCTGAAAGTGCTCCATTCTGCCAGCCCTCTGTGACGGCGGTAACATTTCCGCCATTTTGTGTTTGTACCGGGGTCTAAGTACGTTGCCACCCAGTACTGGTCCTTGACCCTTATGCTTTTTATACGGGGGTCCCTATTAAAACACTGGAGCATGAAGGCCCCCATTTGCACTAAAGTAAAAGCGGTGTGGTGGTCTGGCTCCTGCTCATCATCCAGGATAATGTCGTCCTCTTCATTCTCCTCTCCCCATCCACGCACAACAGGGATCCCAGAAAGGTTTAAAGCATGCTCTTCTTGCTCCTCCTCATCCGCCCCGGCACCATCCTCCTCTGACTCCTCTTCAGACTCCTGTTGTTGACTTGTCTCAGATAGAGTAGCCCCCCTGGGAATTCATCCAGCATTGCGACTTCCTCATCTTCCTGCTCCTGCTCCTCCACAGCTTGATCAATGACACGACGCAATGCACGCTCCATAAAGAAGGCATAAGGTACCATGTCACTGATGGCGCCATGGCTGCGACTGACCAGTTTGGTGATCTCCTCAAATGGCCACAGAAGTCTGCATGCGTCGCGCATGAGCAGCCACTGGTGCGGTGAAAAAAAAACCAGCTCCCCAGAACCTGTTCTGCCGCAGAGTTCATACAGGTAGACGTTAACTGCACGTTTCTGCTGGAGCAGCCTATCAAGCATATAGAAGGTTGAGTTCCATCGCGTCGGGCAATCGCAAATAAGACGTCTGACCGGCAGATTGTGTCGCCGCTGAATGTCAGTAAGGCGAGCCATGGCCGTGTAAGATCTTCTGAAATGGGCCGAGATTTTCCTTGGCTGCCGCAAGATGTCCTGGACCCCAGGGTATTTGACAAGGAATCGCTGCACGATCAAGTTTAAGACGTGTGCCATGCATGACACGTGCGTGATTTTGCCCTGTTTCAATGCGCTAAGCAGATTGGCACCGTTGTCACACACCACTTTACCAACTGTCAAATTGAGCGGTGTTAGCCACTGATCTGCTTGTGAACGCAAAGCTGAAAGGAGTGGCGGGCCAGTGTGGCTCTTGGCTTCCAGGCACAACAGACGCAGCACGGCATGGCAACGTCTCACCTAGCATGTCGAATAGGTTCTGGGGAGCTTGGGCGGCGCAGCGGAAGAGACGCTAGCAGCGGAAAAGGAGGAGTCAGCCGAGGAGGAGAGGGAGGAGGATGGAGTAGGAGGAGGAGGAGGAGAAGAGTCAGGCCTGCATGCAATCCGTAGCGGTAAAACCAAATCTACACGGGTGCCACGGGTTACATGCTTGACGGCCGTCAGAAGGTTCACCCAGTGGGCAGTAAAAGTGATATACCTTCCCTGCCCGTGTTTGCTAGACCACGTGTCTGTGGTCAGATGTATCTTGGCACCGACACTGTGTGCCAGAGATATAGCTCTGGGATGCCCTTCTCTGAGAAATACTTCCTTCCTGGGACCTTCCATTGTGGTGTTCCAATGGCCACAAATTTGCAAAAGGCCTCCGAGTACACCAGTTTATATGGCAGTAGTTGGCGGGCTATGAGTTCTGACAAGCCAGCCATCAACCGTTGGGCAAGAGGGTTATCCGTTGTCATAATTTTTTTACGCTCGAACATTAGGCCCACGGAAGCCTGCCTTTTTGCAGAAAAACGTAAGCTTGGCGTGATGGAAGGTGGAGTGGAGGACAATTGTGAGGAGAGAGGAGAAGGAGAAGTAGAAGACGAGGCTGGATGGTGAGAGCCTGGAGTGTGGCTTTGTGTGTTCCGTTGCTCCCACTCGGCTCGGTGATGGCTGCTCATGTGCCTTCTTAAGGCGGTCGTCCCTAGGTGAGTGTTGGGCTTACCGCGACTAATGCGTTGACTGCAAAGATTGCAGATAGCAACGCTATTGTCAGCAGCGGACACGTTAAAAAAAGCCCACACTGCGGAGCCATGTGCCGGTGTCATGGGAGCGCCAGATGTGACCGTACATGGTCGATGACTCGCTCCTGATACATTTGCAGTCTGCTTTGTCCCTCCTGTGCAATGTAAGTTATTCCTGCTTCTCCTCCCTATCTGCTGGTCCATATCTCCCTCTGAACTCCCCTCCTCTTCCTCTCTTGTGGGCACCCATGTGACATCACTAGACACGTCATCGTCGACGTCACCTTCTCCACCGCTATAAGTAGAGATCTCGGAGTAGGCAGCAACACCGGGGACCAACCTCCTCCTTGGGCTGATCTGGGTACTGTCGTCAGACTGCTGAATAGCGGTTGTTGCTACCTCCTCTTCCTGATCCAATACCAAGAGTGGCTGCGCATCAGAAATGTCTTGATATGGATCGGAAAATAATTCCGGTGACTCAAGCGGAAGGTATGTGGTGGTGGTGTTGTTGGTGGTAGTGTCTTTGGGGGTGCACATAGCAGAGAGTGAAGAAGAGGGTGCAGATCGAGAGGATGAGGAGGGTGCAGAAGAGTAAGGCTGAGTGAGCCACTCAACCAAGTCTGGTGCGTCCTTTAAAGTAATTGAACGCACCTTCTGCAACTTCCCACTTTGGCTCAAGCCTGTTGCCCCTGCCCTAACCCTACCACCCCTGCGGAAGGGCCTGCCTCTTCCTCTGCCTCTCATTTTTTAAATGACCCTGTGACAAAACTCTCAGTCCCTATACCGATGAAGGACTGCTGCAGTATAGGGCAGCGGTCAGCAGTAGTGCACCTCCACCCTATGTATTGTGGACCTATACCAGTCCTTATAGAATGGCAGACTGTACCTCACTCAACCCTATGTACTGTAGTACCCTATACCTTACCAGTCCTTATAAGGACCTTTGTGGAACAAGTAGGTTGTGTGTGAGTGATTAGCAGACTGTACGTCAGTCCCTATACCGATGAAGGACTGCTGCAGTATAGGGCAGCGGTCAGCAGTAGTGCACCTCAACCCTATGTATTGTGGACATATACCAGTCCTTATAGAATAGCAGACTGTACCTCACTCAACCCTATGTACTGTAGTACCCTTTTACCTTACCAGTCCTTATAAGGACCTTTGTGGAACAAGTAGGTTGTGTGTGAGTGATTAGTAGACTGTACGTCAGTCCCTATACCGATGAAGGACTGCTGTAGTATAGGGCAGCGGTCAGCAGTAGTGCACCTCAACCCTATGTATTGTGGACCTATACCAGTCCTTATAGAATGGCAGACTGTACCTCACTCAACCCTATGTACTGTAGTACCCTATACCTTACCAGTCCTTATAAGGACCTTTGTGGAACAAGTAGGTTGTGTGTGAGTGATTAGCAGACTGTACTTCAGTCTCTATACCGATGAAGGACTGCTGCAGTATAGGCCAGCGGTCAGCAGGAGTGCATCTCAACCCTATGTATTGTGGACCTATACCAGTCCTCCACCACCACACTCTCCTGCCACCCCCTCCAGTGCTCTCCTCCACCACCACACTCTCCTGCCCCCCCAGTGCTCTCCTCCACCACCACACTCTCCTGCCACCCCCCCCAGTGCTCTCCACCACCACCACACTCTCCTGCCACCCCCCCAGTGCTCTCCTCCACCACCACACTCTCCTGCCACCCCCCCAGTACTCTCCACCACCACCACACTCTCCCCCCCCCCCCAGTGCTCTCCTCCACCACCCCACTCTCCTGCCACCCCCCCCAGTGCTCTCCACCACCACCACACTCTCCTGCCCCCGCCCCCCCCAGTGCTCTCCTCCACCACCACACTCTCCTGCCACCCCCCCAGTGCTCTGCTCCACCACCACACTCTCCTGCCACCCCCCCAGTGCTCTGCTCCACCACCACACTCTCCTGCCACCCCCTCCAGTGCTCTCCTCCACCACCACACTCTCCTGCCCCCCCAGTGCTCTCCTCCACCACCACACTCTCCTGCCACCCCCCCAGTGCTCTCCACCACCACCACACTCTCCTGCCACCCCCCCAGTGCTCTCCTCCACCACCACACTCTCCTGCCACCCCCCCAGTACTCTCCACCACCACCACACTCTCCTCCCCCCCCCAGTGCTCTCCTCCACCACCACACTCTCCTGCCACCCCCCAGTGCTCTCCTCCACCACCACACTCTCCTGCCACCCCCCCAGTGCTCTCGTCCACCACCCCACTCTCCTGCCCCCCGTGCTCTCCTCCACCACCACACTCTCCTGCCCCCCCCCACAGTTCTCTCCTCCCCTGTTCTTGCTGCCCCCCCGCTCTCCAGCTCTCCCCATCCTTCTCTAGCCACCATCCCAGTGCTCTCCACCCCCCCCGTTCACCCCCAGTGCTCTCCCCCCTGTTCTCCCCCCACAGTGCTCTCCTCCACCACCACACTCTCCTACCACCCCCCAGTGCTCTCCTCCACCACCACACTCTCCTGCCACCCCCTCCCCCCCCCCCAGTGCTCTCCACCACCACCACACTCCCCTGCCCCCCCAGTGCTCTCCTCCACCACCACACTCTCCTGCCAACCCCCCGTGCTCTCCTCCACCACCACACTCTCCTGCCACCCCCTCCAGTGCTCTTCACCACACACTCTCCTGCCCCTAAGTGCTCTCCTCCCCTACCACACTCTCCTGCCCCCCCAGTGCTCTCTTCCACCACCACACTCTCCTGCCCCCCCCCCCACAGTTCTCTCCTCCCCTGGTCTTGCTCCCCCCTGCTCTCCAGCTCTCCCCATCCTTCTCTAGCCCCATCCCAGTGCTCTCCACTCCCCCCATTCACCCCCCAGTGCTCTCCCCCCTGTTCTCCCCCCAGTGCTCTCCACTCCCCCCAGTGCTCTCCCCCTTCCCCCCCCAGTGCTCTCCTCTACCACACTCTCCTGCCCCCCCCCCCCAAAGTTTTCTCCTCCCCTGTTCTTGCTGCCCCCCCTGCTCTCCAGCTCTCCCCATCCTTCTCTAACCACCACCCCAGTGCTCTCCCCCCTGCCCCCCCAGTGCTCTCCCCCTGTTTCCCCCCTGTTCCCCCCAGTGCTCTCCACTCCGCCCAGTGCTCCCCCCTGTTCCCCCCCCCCACAGTGCTCTCCACTCCCCCCAGTCCTCTCGCCTCCGTGCTCTCCCCCGTTCACCCCCAGTGCTCTCCCCCCTGTTCTCCCCCCACAGTGCTCTCCTCCACCACCACACTCTCCTACCACCCCCCAGTGCTCTCCTCCACCACCACACTCTCCTGCCACCCCCCCCAGTGCTCTCCACCACCACCACACTCCCCTGCCCCCCCAGTGCTCTCCTCCACCACCACACTCTCCTGCCACCCCCCCCCCCGTGCTCTCCTCCACCACCACACTCTCCTGCCACCCCCTCCAGTGCTCTTCACCACACACTCTCCTGCCCCTAAGTGCTCTCCTCCACTACCACACTCTCCTGCCCCCCCCAGTGCTCTCTTCCACCACCACACTCTCCTGCCCCCCCCCACAGTTCTCTCCTCCCCTGGTCTTGCTCCCCCTGCTCTCCAGCTCTCCCCATCCTTCTCTAGCCCCATCCCAGTGCTCTCCACTCCCCCCATTCACCCCCCAGTGCTCTCCCCCCTGTTCTCCCCCCAGTGCTCTCCACTCCCCCCAGTGCTCTCTCCCCCTTGCCCCCCCCCCAGTGCTCTCCTCTACCACACTCTCCTGCCCCCCCAAAGTTTTCTCCTCCCCTGTTCTTGCTGCCCCCCCTGCTCTCCAGCTCTCCCCATCCTTCTCTAACCACCACCCCAGTGCTCTCCCCCCTGCCCCCCCCAGTGCTCTCCCCCTGTTCCCCCCCTGTTCCCCCCAGTGCTCTCCACTCCGCCCAGTGCTCCCCCCTGTTCCCCCCCCACAGTGCTCTCCACTCCCCCCAGTCCTCTCGCCTCCGTGCTCTCCCCCCGTTCTCCTCCCCAGTACTCTCCCCCCTGTTCTCCCCCCCAGTGTTCTCCCCCCTGTTCTTCCCCCCAGTGCTCTCCACTCCCTCCAGTGCTCTCCCCCCAGTGCTCTCCCCCCTATTCTCCCTCCCAGTGCTCTCCCCCTGTTCTTTCCCCCTCCCCAGTGCTCTCCCCCCAGTGCTCTCCACTCCCCCCAGCGCTCTCCCCCCTGTTCTTTCCCCCCCCAGTGCTCTTCAGCTCCCCCATCACTCTCCAGCCCCCACCCCAGTGCTCTCCAGCCCCCCATTCTCCCACCCCTGTTCTTTCTGCCCCCTGGTGCTCTCCAGCCCCCCCCCCCCCAGTGCTCTCTACATTCCGTGCTCTCCACCCCTGTTCTTTTTGGCTCCTCCTCAGCACTCTCCACTCCCCACCCCTGTACTCTCCACTCCCCCTGCATTTTGCCCCCACCCATGTGCTCTCCACCTCCATAGTGCTCTCCAGTCCCCCGTGCTTTCCACCCCTGTTCTTTCTGGCCCCCACTGGTGCTCTCAAGCTCCGCCCCATTGCTCTCCACTCCCTCCTTCTATTTGTACCCCCCAGTACTCTCCAGCCCCCGTGCTCTCCACCCCTGTTTTTCTGCCCCCCCCCAGTGCTCTTCACCACCCCACACTCTTAGCCCCCCCCCCCCAGTGCTCTCAGCCTACCGTGCTCTCTACCCCGTTCTTATTGGAACTTGCTCTCAAGTTCCCCCCCAGCGCTCTCCGCTCCCCACCCCTGTGATCTCCACTCCCCCTCGCTCTTTGCCCCCACCCATGTGTTCTCCAACCCCGTCAGTACTCTTTGCTCCCCCTTCTCTTCAACTCCCACCCAGTGCTCTCCACTTCCCAGGACCAGAGGACAGGCTGACTGGGGCCGGAAAATGAGGAAGGCTGAAGGTGCAGGTGGCCAGGGACCACTCCATCTCACAGCAGACAGATCCTCTGGAAGGAGCACCGCCCCCATCCAAAACGAGAACAGACCCTGCCTGCTGCTGGCCATCATGGATATCCTGCTGGCATGCAAGGTACCGTACCAAGCATCAACAACACACCTTCCCACAGACAGGGACTGCAGACTGGGACATGGGGCACAGAAGGGGCTGCAATGATGGGCACAGTGAGACTGCATTCATGGCACAGTAAAGCTGCATTTGATGGACACAGTGAGGCTGCATTTGATGGACACACCGAGGCTGCATTTCATGTACACAACGAGGCTGCATTTGATGGACACAGTGAGGCTGCATTTGGTGGGCTGTATTTGTTGGGCACAGTGAGGCTGCATTTGGTGAGCACAGTGAGGCTGCATTGGTGGGCACAGTGAGGCTGCCTTTGATGGACACAGTGAGGCTGCATTTTATGTACACAGTCAGGCTGCATTTGATGGACACAGTGAGGCTGCATTTGGTGGGCACAGTGAGGCTGCATTTGGTGGGCACAGTGAGGCTGCATTGGTGGGCACAGCGAGGCTGCATTTGATGGGCACTGGTGAGGCTGCATTGAGCTCTTGCATCAAGTCTGCAGTCTCTGACCATCCCCTGTAGCATGTCTGCAGTCTCTGAGGGAGTCTGGAGAGGAGTCAAGAGTGGGAGCACCGCCGGGATGGGGGTCATGGGAGGAGTCAGACTTGTGTGGACTGTGGACAGGAGACTATAGGATAAAACCAGAGCCACCAAGCTGGAGCCGACTGACTGAGCCCTGCACAGTGCACCTGAGAAGGAGGTCAGTGAAAGCACCGCCAGGCCAGTCGGGGGGGGGGGTCACTGATGTAAGGGGGGAGTGAATACGATAATGTAAGGGGCACTGATATAAAGGGTTTCCTCCTTATATTAGTAACCCACCCCCCTTACCTCAGAGTATTCTTCCTGCAGAAGGTGCCCCCCCCCACGTTCTGAGTTTCTGGGGTCCCCCTTGATGATTGATTGATCACTTACCACTATTAACTGGAATTTGAATATATATATATATATATGTGTGTGTGTATATATATATATATATATATATATATATATATATATATATATATATATATATATATATAAAAGCCCTATGTGATTTCATATCTATATCTAATACTCTCTTCATCAAACGTGCTTTAAAATGTATGGATTTCCCTTTCATGAACAAGAAAGTAATGACGTTATGCTGTTGGGCTGGTATAATAATGCTGTGAGGCTGGTATGACGTTTTTTACAGGGCTGTTTTTTTTAAAGCGGCGTCCGCAAGGTTACTTAGGTGGCTGGGTACCATGCCCATATAGCCTAGAGAATGTGCATCTTTTTACATTGCAATACATCTGTTTTTGCCATATTTTTATCTTGATGAAAACAGCCTATACAGTGACAGTATGAGATCAAAATATGGCCACAACAGATGTATTGCAATGTAAAAAGATGTACATTCTCTAGGCTATATGGGCACGGAACACAGCCGCCAGACTAACTTCCAATACAAAGTGAAGATGAATTATCTCTTATATAATACATATGTATTACCAGTGGAAAGATTTTCATGAGATTGTCGAAAAGGTGAGTGGCCTTAAAATGATGCCCCCCCTTGGAAAAGGTTCTGCGGACGCCCATGGTTACTGATATTGAAATGAAATATTAAATAAGAAAGAAGATAGGATATTGTATGTGTAAAAGAAAGTAAATCAAAGGATGTAACCCAAAACAAAAGATTATAGAGTATGGAATGGTAAATGTTGGTTATATAAAATGTTAAAAATGGTTTGATAAATAAAGATTTATAAAAAAAAAGTAATAAAAACACAGAGAAAGCTTTTGACAACTCCTTTATTAAAAAATAAAAAAAACTGTCCCCTAAAGTAAATCCATTTTCAATCACGCCCCTGCCGCCCCACTTCCGCCATCCATGAAGGCTGGCTGCCTATTGCAGGCCCTGCATTTTGACAGTTCTTATATTGGTATTGGACGGGCCACCTGGCATTGTCAGCTGGTGGCACCACCCGTCTAGGGATGTCACAGACCGGTGCATACTGGGTCAGTGACATCAGAAGGGGCATCACCAGGTGGCTCCGCCCCTTACCTATAAAAGAACTGTCAAATGGCAGAGCCCACAGTAAGCGAGGCTAGGCGGCCAGCCTTCATAGACAGGGGGAGTGGTTTATTTTTTGTTTTTCGGGTGCGCCGTGCGACACGATTGATGATGGATTAAAATGGGGGACACTGTTTTTTCATACACTACGGGGGGCTGGGATCTGAGTGCCCCCTTGTTAAATAGGGCTTCCAGATTCCGATAAGCCCCCCACCCACAGACCCTGACCTGCCAGGATGCATGCCTGGATAAGGGTCTGGTATTGAGCTTGGAGGGGACCCCACATCTTTTTTTTTTTAATTTTGGATTTTTTTTTGCTTTTTTTATTGCCATTTTTTATTTTATTTAACTGTCTTTGGGGAAACCCATTTACAGCTGATAACTCATCTCTTGTTAAGGATGCCACGGCTGGCTTGCCAGCCCTGCTCCTTAACAGCCAGCTTATACTACGCCCTGATTGGGCAAAGCTTTACCCAATCAGGGCACAAAATGCACTGTGCAGCACGCAATGCATCGCTGGGCGTTTGGCGGGCTGAACACCCGTCAAACACCCTCCAAATTCAGGGCCAAACTGTTCGCCCAATACTACTCCTCACCACTTGAACTTTCCAGAATGAATACTCAGCATCTATCACCTGAACAACTGTTGTGGCTCCAACCTGCCCATTTGACCTTCAGCTTCCTATCTAGTAAAACCTACTCCCCTTCCACACTGAACTCACATTTTAAACCTTTTCTGTCCTGTTCCTCCCCCTAGTCGTGCAGACCCTCCATCCATTTTTTCCTCTCTGCATCTCAGGCCGCGTACACACGGGCGGACTGTTCGCACAACTTTGTCCGCTGAACAGTGTTTCAGCGGACAGTCCGCCCGTGTGTGGGCTTTCAGCGGACAGTTTCAGCGGACAGTTTGACGGACAAAGTCTTTCGGAATTTCCGAAAAACTGTCCGCTGAAACTTTGTTTGAGCGAACAGTCCGCCCGTGTGTAGGCTACTTTCGAAATGAGCAAACTGTTCCCGCTCAGAGGAAAGTCTGCTCATTTCGAGCGCGTGTGAAGGTAGGCGGGGCCCGCGACGGAGACGTCGCGGGCTCCACCGCGGGCTCCGCCGCCTGGAATGGACTTAAAGGGGAACCCCAACGCTGAAAAAAATCGGCGTGGGGGTCCCCCCAAAGTCCACAACAGACCCTTGTCCGAGCACGCTACCCGGCCGGCCAGGAAAGGGGGGCGAGCGAGCGCGCCCCCCCCTCCTGAGCCGTACCAGGCCGCGTGCCCTCAACATGGGGGGTGCCTTGGGGAAGGGGGGGCCGCGCGGCCCCCCCACCCCAAAGCACCTTGTCCCCATGTTGATGAGGACAAGGGCCTCTTCCCGACAACCCTGGCCGTTGGTTGTCGGGGTCTGCGGGCGGGGGGCTTATCGGAATCCGGGAGCCCCCTTTAAGAAGGGGGCCCCCGGATACCGGCCCCCCACCCTATGTGAATGAGTATGGGGTACAATGTACCCCTACCCATTCACCTGTAAAATAAAAGTACCCAAAAAAAAAACACAACACACGAGAAAAAATATTTTATTGCACAGCTCCGGGGGTCTTCCGTCTTCGGGGGTCTTCTCGCCGGACTCCTCCGCTATCTTCGTGTAGCTCTTTTGCTAGCGGAGGAGTCCGGCTTTCTTCCTCCCCGCCGCCGGCCTCTTCTCCCGACTTCGGGGGTCTTGTCCCCCTCTTCGGTTCTTCTGCCGGGCCACCGCGCCTTCTTGTAGCTCTTTTGCAGGCGGTGGCCCGGTCTTCTGTCGCCGCCGCCTTCCGTTCTTCTGCCGGGCCACCGCGCCTTCTTATAGCTCTTTTGCAGGCGGTGGCCCGGTCTTCTGTCGCCGCTGTCGCCGTCGCCGCCTTCCGTTCTTCTTCTTCTTCTTGTTCTTCTTCTTCTTCTCCAGGAGATGTTGACACGACGCTCTCTCCGGCCGGAATGCCAGAGCCGCCCTGCGCTGCCACTTATATAGTGACAATGGGGCGGTGTCACATGGTATATGTCACATGGGTTGGTCACATGGGTTGATGTCACATGGTGACCCCGCCCCCTTACGATGTCATAGTCCCCATGTGACATCAACCCATGTGACCAACCCATGTGACATATACCATGTGACACCGCCCCATTGTCACTATATAAGTGGCAGCGCAGGGCGGCTCTGGCATTCCGGCCGGAGAGAGCGTCGTGTCAACATCTCCTGGAGAAGAAGAAGAAGAACAAGAAGAAGAAGAAGAACGGAAGGCGGCGACGGCGACAGCGGCGACAGAAGACCGGGCCACTGCCTGCAAAAGAGCTATAAGAAGGCGCGGTGGCCCGGCAGAAGAACGGAAGGCGGCGGCGACAGAAGACCGGGCCACCGCCTGCAAAAGAGCTACAAGAAGGCGCGGTGGCCCGGCAGAAGAACCGAAGAGGGGGACAAGGCACCCCCCATGTTGAGGGCACGCGGCCTGGTACGGCTCAGGGGGGGGGCGCGCTCGCTCGCCCCCCCTTTCCTGGCCGGCCGGGTAGCGTGCTCGGACAAGGGTCTGTTGTGGACTTTGGGGGAACCCCCACGCCGATTTTTTTCGGCGTTGGGTGTCCCTTTAAGTCCATTCCAGGCGGTGGTGCCCGCGACGTCTCCTTCGCGGGCCCCGCCTACCTGTACACGCGCTCGAAATGGGCGGACTTGCCTCCGCCTTACGTGGGCGAGTCCGTTCATTTCAAAAGTTGAGCGAACTGTTTGGCAAACAGTTCGCTGAAACAGTCCGCTCGTGTGTGGGCAAGTCCGCTCATGCAAATTTTGAGCGGACTGTTGCGGCAACTGTTTGACGAACAAAGTTTCAGCGAACAGTCCCCGCATGTGTACGCGGCCTCACTGATTTGAGGAATGAGTTTTACAGAGTCAGAAAGGTAGTGGTTCAAAGTCAATGTACACAATTATACAGGATTGCAGGATGCGTTTCACATAGACAGTGAGAAGGGTAATGGTTATACATTGATGTGCTAAAAATTAGCTTGGTCTTTGGTTGTATGCAGAGGTATTTGCTTGCAAAGAAGTCTAACCTCATATGTCATACAAGAGCATGTAAATGTAATCTGTCCAAACTATTGTATGCAATCAAACCCAATTTATTGTAGACAATAATAAAGCTTAAACTGTATAATTAAAGCAATAAAACAGTCATATCTGATTTATCCATATCAGCGACCCTGATATCCAATTTAATATCTTCTAATAACTATGCTATCCAGCATGAAAGCATCATTCAACAAAAGATGTCTAATTTCCCCAGCCCCTTAATTCCAGTGCTGTCCTAGGCCATGGCCTCTTTAGGCCTTTCAGAATTATTTTCCAGAAATTGAGCTAAATAATAGGAAATAAAATTGGATCGTTGTACTTGGTTCAATAATCTGTCCAGAACTACTATGTCTGCGCTATGGTCACAGAGGAAAAGTGGAATTTGGAGACAGATGTTCAATTTGTAGAGTTCTTGAGGTGAACATCTAAATCTGCCCTAAATGACAGTTGCGGCTAATACTATCTACTATTTACTGCACAATTGTGCACATATTCTCCAGGAATAAGTATTCATGCCTGCCATGAACTGAAATATTCTGTATTGTATCTATTTTTCAAATGTGCATTGTTATAGGCCTACTGTGATTTCAGAGTTATATTACTGATTAATGTAAGCCTTCTATATTCTGCAAGATCAGTGGGAACTAAACTTCCTTAAGACCTGCAGCCACCAATCTGAACAACTCTCCATAAGTCAAGGCACCAGGCAAGGCTGCCCACTAAGTTTCTGGCCCACACAATTTGATTTTCCCCCAATATTAGTGGAGTGGCAGTGGCTAGAAATCCCCACAAACTCTGCTTATTCATATATAATGTCCCCACCCTGCCTCTCCAACCCTATTATGTCCCTTTCCAACCTTATGCAGCTATGAGAATTTGGTGCTCCCACATCTCCCACCTACAAGTCAAGCCACAAGTCAAAATCTAAGGAGCTGAATGTCTCTCTCCCTCTTCACACCTTTTCAGCTATACAGACCATGCTTTTTTTATCATGAAATCAAACTAAACTCCCTCACTTAGGCACCTCTTGAATAAGCATTCACAACACTCTGTACCAGGCCAACCATCTCTTACTTAAACTACATTACAAGATTAGAGAGACTTTGAATAGAACAAATGTACTCTGTACTGTATGCAATGGTATAAAGTAGGGATCAGCAGTGTGGCTTTTGATTTTGTAACAAAATGTGGCCTCTGCCAAATTTTGACAATGTGGATACTCTCAGTGCCCATTAACACCTGTTAGTTGCAGTTTGTTGCGGTAATACATTTGTTTCTGCAATGCATGGCAACGCACCAAACATATGTAGTATGGCTACTTCCCCCTTAAGGTGTGTGCTCCTCAGTAGTCCGGCCTTGAGGAGAGATGGTAGGAGGACTTACTTTGGGTCCATGTGCAAAGAGAGAACAACAGGTTGAAAATCTAGATTGGGAGAATTTTCCACTCTGAAGAAAGGCCTGGAGAGGACATGACCATATGATTTGTTAAGCACCACAGCAACCCCTCCTAAGTAGCATTAGTGCTACTTTAATAAATTGTTACATATTTTGGAAAGTGATACCATGTTATCCGGACTCCAGGCTGCCAGTCTTTGGAACTATTACTGCTAGTTGCATCAGAACTACAATGCCACCAACATGGCTCTATGTACACTATGCAATTGAATGTTTGTGAACAGCTTGGCTATGTTTCACTGGTTGACAATGCAATACAATGTCGTCAGTATGTATAAGTGATATGCTTAGTGTCTTGTTTTAATAGACATCGCCTTTTAGGAAATTAAAGGGTCTACACAAAATATGTGATCAACTTTTAGTGGATATTGGAGTTTCTTACATCTCATAGGAACTTCAGTGGCAAGATCAACGTACTGTTAGGAGCTGCAACTCAGCCGTTCCCTTTTACCTGGACTGAGTGTTGGAGGTTTCTGGGCAATAAGTCCTGCTTCAGCGATGATGCCCTCTCCACTCTGGTTGACCAGCAGCGGCATTCCATTTGGCCTCTGATTGGTGAGTGGTGGCACTACCTTTCCACTGCATCCTCAGTTGCCTGGCAGTGTATTGGCCCCATCTACTTAGACTACTGGCAGGCGTATATCCAGACAGAGATGCTCTCTCTTTCCAACTTCCTTGGTGCCAAGAGAGAGAACTTTCTTGGATGGTTTAATAAAAATCATCTCTCCATTCTTCCTACTGCACAGCACATATTGGGATATGTAGTGACTCCCAGGATTCTCAGCACTCTGCATAGAAGTCTATGGGCTTGCTTGACTTTAGCTCTCTCCTTCCTAGATGGAGGAGGATGGTGCAACATAATATTAATATCACAGTAGTAGTATTAATGTTTCCTTTTGCACGTTGATGTAGCCCAGCACCTGCCTACATTAAAAAAGTTAGAAAGAATAATTTTATTTCTACTTTTGTTGTGAAAGTGCATTTCTGGACCACTTCAACACCATATAAGATCATAATTAAAGAGGAAGTAAACCCTGATGGGTTTACTTTCTCTTTTTTTCCCTGCAAAGGTAAAGCATAATGGACTACTATGCATCGCATAGTAGCTCATTATGTGTCACTTACCTGACACAGGAGCCAGCGAAGTCGCCGCTGATCCCTGTAGTCCGCCGCATCCATGTTGCTGGTGGCGTCTCGCAGCTCCGACGAATCAGAGCGGCGAAGCCGCGATGACGTCACTCCCGCGCATGCGCACGGGAGTCGCGTCTCGCAGCTCCGCCGCTGCCACTCGGCGAAGCCGCGATGACGTCACTCCCGCGCATGCGCACGGGAGTCGACAAATTTGGCAAATCCATTCATGGATTTGCCGCATTTAGTGCGCCTGCGCGCCGCTGTCTACGGCGCATGCGCCGTAGACAGCGGTGCCCATTTTCGGGCAAATATCTCCTAAACCATATAGGTTTAGGAGATATTGCTTGGACCTACAGGTAAGCCTTAATCTAGGCTTACCTGTAGGTCCAAGTTGTTTGGAAGGGTTTACTTCCTCTTTAAGTGGACAGGGCAACATAAAGTCACTTCATGACTCACTGCATGAGAAACAATCAGATAATCAGAGTAAAATGCAAAGTGATCCCAAAAGTTTACGTTTGCTTTTTCATCTTTGGTAATCTTCTAATTATGGCTGTGCAATGCTTGGAATGTATACAGTACCTGTGTAATCTGCAAAGTTTACTTTGATCAGGTAAAGGAGGGCAAGTAAGGACACAATCCATTGAATACATTATTCAATTAAATGTTGTCAACTCTATTAAAACAACATGTCTTGGCATGACTGCTGAAATGTTACACATTGTTCCTATAAAAAAGCATATTCTTACATCCCAGTTAGTAAACATAAATGCAAGCCACCTAGCGTGAAATCCAAAGCTTGGGAATTCCCAAATGCTAACACAAAAGCCCCGAGGTAAATCGTTTTTCTGTGTGAGATGTCATACTTATGCATTGATGTCAAGAACTTACATTCCTAACAAAAAAAAAAGGAAAGGCAAATGTGTGAGCGGACCACCTTGTGACATTAGTTATCTGAAGAATGTTAAGTACAACATATATAAATAGGCTAAATGGACTTGCTTACAGTTAGTTTTGCTACTATAGAGTGACTAAAGGTTATCTTTTGACTAATGGGTTATTGAAATGCTTACTATAAAAACTGCTTTCGTTCACAGATAAAATACTGAGGGTGAGCTAAAGGTATGTGGTATATTTCTCATGATCATAAAAAAGCATAACATTACCTAACTGAAGAAATAGCATGAATACATGTCTAGAAGTAATATTCAAAGCTAATAGGCAAGGGATGATAAAAAACAAAATAAAAAATATTTTGGCAGAAAGCAACTCTGTTCATAAGGCTTAAATATGTAAAGGGTAATTTTAGAAAATACAAAATTCTCTTGCATTCGTAGGGGATCCCTTAAAGCGGTATTAAATCCAAAAGCAAAAAGGTTATATATGGTTTCTCAATGGTGGTGGCTGCATTAGTTTTCTTTTATTTAGGCTTTTTTCCTTTAATTTCACTTGATGACCTGGCCAGTAACACGAATCCTGCCTTAAGTTACCTCCACTCTTTTGAATGAGCAATGGCACTTTTATACAGCAGCATTGTCAACCTATGGAGAGGGCAGTGTTAGATGAAATAACAGATTTGGGTGGACTTGACAAACAAATTAATGTTTAAATCCAGCTACCACTTTTTTAAGTGGTTGTAAATCTCAGACATGAAAAATGAGCAAAGCACATCCAACTATAGTGTGTGCTAGCCTGATTCTAATGCAGTGAGTGTGATTCTCCAGTGATCTCTCCTCTCTCTGTTATCTGCATGATTATTATCTGCCACTCATTGGTAGAACACTTAGCCAACTCAGCAGCCCCCCTGGAAGTTTTTCTTTATGAGCCTGTTGTTGATGTGTCCCTTCCTTCTAATCAGCTATCAGATTTAACGGAGCTGTGTGTTACAGTGTGCATGACATTGGATACCTGCACCCTGCTTCCTAAGGTTGAGAAACATCCTTTGATCAGTGTGTTTTAGAGCCATGTACAGGACAAACGACTGCAGATAAACATATACAACTTATAAAGGATCATTGGTGTATCACCTGAGGCTAGTTACTTCACTGGGTTTATGTAAGGGTTTACAACCGCTTTAAGCAGTTACACCATTTTTTTTCTTTTCCTTTTGGGCTAAAGGGTTAAATTATATATATATGATCGCATCGCAATCTCATCACAGGGAGGAAGAATGGGGATATGCTAATATAAACAAGCATCTCCCCGTTCTGCCTAGTGACAGTGTCACTGATCTCTGCTCCCTGTCATCGGGAGCAGAGATCAGTGACATGTCACACACAGCCATGCCCCCCAACAGTTATAAACACGCCCCAGGACACACTTAACCCCTACACTCTAATCTAGTGGTTAACCCAGTGTCATTTACACAGGAATCAGTGCATTTGTATAGTACTGAGTGCTGTATAAATGACAATGGTCCCAAAAATGTGTCAAAAATGTCTGATGTGTCTGCCATAATGTCGCAGTCACGATTAAAATCGCTGATTGCCGCCATTACTAGTAAAAAAAAAAATTTATAAAAATGCAATAAAACTATCCCCTTTTTTGTAAACGCAATAACTTTTGCGCAAACCAATCAATAAATGCTTATTTTGATTTTTTTTTTACCAAAAATATGTAGAAGAATATGTATCGGCCTAAACTGAGGAAAAAAAATAGTTTTTTTATTTATTTTTGGGGGATATTTATTATAGCAAAATTTAAAAAATAATGCGTTTTTTTTTCAAAATGTACGGTCTTTTTTTGTTTATAGCACAAAAAATAAAAACCTCAGGGGTGATCAAATACCACCAAAAGAAAGCTCTATTTGTGGGGAAAAAGAGACGTCTATTTTGTTTGGGAGCCACGTCGCACGACCTCGCAATTGTAAGTTAAAGCGATGCAGTGCCGAATCACAAAAAGTGGTCTGGTCTTTGGCCAACAAAATGGTCTGGGGCTTAAGTGGTTAACAACTGCAGCACTTACCTCCGAAGGAGCTGCTGATTTTATTGGGCTTACCGTTACCTTCATGACCTTGTGTGCATCTGGGGGTTTCCCGAGGTTGATGGCCCAAAATTTTTTAGAAACTGACACTGGATCCGCTATTGTGATTTTTATTTGCAAAAAGGAGTAGACAAAACATCTCTCAATAAGGGTTAGAGGGTTTTAGGTAGAAAGTTCAGGTACTCTTGGAACTTATTCAAAGTAGGTAGTCTCTCACTATAACAATCCAGAGAATAGCCATTCACAACTGGATCCTTACGGCTACCAGATAGACCTCCTCTCACTAGGCCTAGCAACCAATAGAGTGCTCAGATAAAGTGAAGCCTCTGCCACTGGTTTGCACATGGAACGTTTGAATAAAGTCTCTGCCACAGACTTGTTGAATAACACTTGTAGTAAAGTCTATGCCACAGACTTGTTGTAGAACACTTGTAGTAAAGTCTCTGCCACAGATTTGTTGTAGAACACTTGTAGTAACTGAAGGATATAGACCAATTTAGAGAGCCCTCATACGGTACCAGTATCTTGCAGCCGGCCCGGCAATACCGTATGAGAGTAGATTCACTTGGGGTCTTTCAATAAGCTTCCAGGCTCTTTCTGAGAAACTAGCCTTCCGCATGGCCTTCTCCTGAAGAGTCCTCCCCTGGTTGCTTCCTCAGTTTCTGGGCCTCTCCACAGATGAGACAGCACCGGACCACCTCCAAATCCTCCCTCCAGTTACTTTGCCTTGGGCTAGCCAGCCCCGAGACTCAGAATTGGATGGATCCACACCCCAGGCCATGAGGGCCCTGAGGGCTGGTCAAGAGACCAGGACCAAACAGACAGAAAGATCTTCTGGACCGGAACCCAGAAACACATGATGTCAGTACCTTATGTACCCTTTTCCAGAATGCACAGCAGGAAGATACGCCCACTGGGCCAGTTCTGCTAAGGAATGGCGCTCAATGCACCCAGCTGAACTGCGTTCTCACACCTGCTAGTGATGACAACGCCACCTATGGTCAAGCAGAACACAGTGCAATCCAGCTATACTGGTACTGAAACCATAATTTGGTATAATTAAACCTAAAACCTAGGAACGTTAAATAGAGAAAAACACCTAGCGTGTGCTCTTCAGGAGCCGGCGCTACATACTCCCCCTTCCCTTTTAGACAATGTCCTCATCGTCTGGAAAAGAAAGGAAAGAACAATAAAAACACTTATAATCTTAAAAAAATGGAGTACCTGAACTTTAGGATTGGAAAGAGGAAAGGGAAGGAAAAACAACAAAGAACTTTGAGCAGTAAAAATGTTTAATAGTAAATACAATGAAGTTACATGTCATGCAACCCAATTCCTATCTATCTATACCACCCACTCTCCGGCAGCTTGATAGACGCTCTGTAGAAAAACACATATAAAACAGTAAACACACATTGTTCTTAGAAGGCAAGTCCTCATCACATAAATGATGAGTCCCTCTCTTCTAAACTTAAAACCTTTGCTAGCAAGCCAGAAGTCTAAATTTTTTATTTATTTTTTCTGCAAACCCACACCACCTAGTGGCGAGAGACATAAGTGCCAGTCTTTTCCTTTAAACAAGTACTGTGGTGTGTAGAAATCTTGACGCATAGTCTCTCCGGGAACCTAATATCTAACTGACTACCCACAGTCCTTGAATTCAAGTAGAAAGGAAAACTTTCCCCCCCCCCAAAAAAACACTGTTCTGATAGCTCATCTATCAGTAAAACCTGGGATCTGGTAGAGTTAATGATTTCCCTTGTGCATCTATGGTGGTTATAAAATAGACCACATTGTCTCTTCCCGGTCTACAAATGACAACCTTGTCTGCATAGATGTGCCTTCCGTAGCTCCAGTGCTGGAGGCACCCAGTATAGCGTTTGTACATGTCTAGGGAAAATATTTTTTTTCCTGAAAGGCTTTGGAACTTTCAGGTAGTTCCAGACGTCCTCTTGCAGATTTTCTCTACAGAACATGTTCCATAGGAAACCATGTTAAATGGATGTAGTGCAAATCTGCAAAATGCAAAAAGCACAAAAAATGCATAGGTGTGAATCAGGCCTTAGATTCCCCACATCCACAGAAGAGAGATGCCCTCTCTATTCATCTTGGTGACTGTTATCTCTGTGAAGTTGGGAGAAAAATGCAAACATTTTTGAAGTAGTTGGATGTTTGTGAAAAGTCCTGAATTCCACATAAATCTAAATCTCTTCCTGCAAAAATAAATAAATTAAAAAAAATTATTAGAAGGAACAAGAAAGAACATTATATCTGTAAAAAACTTAAGGTATTTTCATATAAAGAAAATAAAGAAAAGATAATGAAAAATATAATTTGAGCAACTACTTCTATTTCTTTAATAGAATACAATTATATGAACTTTCTCCCAACTTTTCTTCTTTTAATTTGTATCCTCGGTTGAACTTCCATGATATTCCTTTTTATCACTTTTGTGATGATTCAAGTTTATTAAAACAGCGAGAAGGAGCAAAGTGGTAATGTGTTAAAGAACACAAGATAAAATGAATGTGGCATAATCATACTAAAAAAATCTTCTCTCTCTTCCTGTGTACAAATGTGCTAATTCATACAGTAGAATTTAATGAAGTGCTTAAATATAACCAAAAAGCTATACTGCACCTTACTGGTCATAGAGGTACCCAGACGTTTTAGAGGTTTAAACCTTATTGAACAATATTGTCATTAGCTATATAATATCCACACAATTATTTAATACTTAACACGAAAATAGTTAAACTTAATAGTGTAATGCTAAACATTCAAGTGAAAATATTCATATTACATAAAGGTAATTATATGTTCGCAAAGTGTCACAAAACAACTGACAGCAAATGGATGGGATGATCCCCTTTAGGAAAGCTTCAGAAAATGAGATTGGCTCAAACAGGTGTAAGCAAACTTCAACACACAAGAGGGTGCCCAAAGGCCACTCACCATTTCAACGAATGTCCACCTTGCTACAGTCAGTGCTCTACTGGCTTCCTCTGCAGTATTGATAAAGGTGGGGGAAAGGCAGGCACC
The DNA here is from genome assembly GCF_037356315.1 of Lithobates pipiens. Lineage (NCBI taxonomy): Eukaryota > Metazoa > Chordata > Amphibia > Anura > Ranidae > Lithobates > Lithobates pipiens. Next base: position 446,381,072 of record NW_027507758.1, on the reverse strand, counting down.
TTCCTGTCTAAATGCGGGGGAGGCTGCAATGTCCCTGAGGCACATTGAAGAAATCAGTGCTCAGCTTCACACAAAGTCAGCTTATGATTGGCTAGTTGTTGGTGCCAAACTACTTGAGTCCATGCCCTGCTTCTTATTCAATGGGCAACGATCCACCTCCTGGTAGAAGAAAGCCTTTGCCATATTGTGCCAAACTCCTGGCCTATTATAAGGCTCCCATATAACTCATTCTATCTACTCACCTTGGGTTGTTATTCCACTTTGGATTGTAACCAGTGAAATGTTTCACCCCATTCAGGGCATTTCCCAGATCAAACTACCCCCGCTTCTATGGGTCAGACTGGTAATCCATACTGGCTTTCCTAACTAAGATACTGTATAATAGCAGAAGTAATACTAGGGTTATTTCTTTCGAAGCCCAACCATGGCACTACCTGGATAGAGTTTGCACATTCTCCCTCTCCAGGTGTTTTCTCCCACACTCCAAAGACATGGTGGTAGGTTAACCACTTAACAACCGGCCCATAGCCGAGTGACGGCTACAGGGCGGTTGTTTAACTCTGGGAGGCCGTCATATGACGTCCTCCCAGAATTCCGCTCTCGCGCGCCCCCTGGGGCGCACACTCAAGAGCATCCGTGACTGCCTCACGGATCACGGTAAATGGCCGCTCATCACGGTCGTTTACCACGTGATCACTCCGTCAAATGACGGAGTGATTACTTGTAAACAAACCGGCGTCATGTTATGACGCCGGTTCCTCCCTCCCCCTCTCTGTACCGATCGGTACAGCGGAGGGGGAAGAGATCGGTGTCAGCAGCGATGTGGGCTGCATCTGCAGTGCCCACATCGCTGCTCACCGAAATGTAACCCCTCAATTCCCAGCCATTACTCTGCAATACTCTGCAATACCCTGCAATACCCTGTAACACTCTGCAATACCCTGCAACACTCTGCAATGCTCTGCAACACCCGCCAATACCCTGCAACACTCTACAATGCTCTGCAACACCCGCCAATACCCTGCAATGCTCTGCAACACCCGCCAATACCCTGCAACACTCTGCAATGCTCTGCAACACCCGCCAATACCCTACAACGCTCTGCAACACCGCCAATACCCTGCAATGCTCTGCAATGCTCGGCAACACCTGCCAATACCCTGCAACGCTCTGCAATGCTCTGCAACACCCGCCAATACCCTGCAACACTCTGCAATGCTCTGCAACACCCGCCAATACCCTGCAACACTCTGCAATGCTCTGCAACACTCTGCAATGCTCTGCAACACCCGCCAATACCCTGCAACACTCTGCAATGCTCTGCAACACCCGCCAATACCCTGCAACATTCTGCAATGCTCTGCAACACCTGCAATACCCTGCAACACTCTGCAATGCTCTGCAACACCCGCCAATACCCTGCAATGTTCTGCAACACCCGCCAATACCCTGCAACACTCTGCAATGCTCTGCAACACCCGCCAATACCCTACAATGCTCTGCAACACCCGCCAATACCCTGCAACACTCTGCAATGCTCTGAAACACCCGCCAATACCCTGCAACACTCTGCAATGCTCTGTAACACCCGCCAATACCCTGCAACACTCTGCAATGCTCTGCAACACCCGCCAATACCCTGCAATGCTCTGCAACACCCGCCAATACCCTGCAACGCACTGCAATGCTCTGCAACACCCGCCAATACCCTGCAATGCTCTGCAACACCCGCCAATACCCTGCAACGCTCTGCAATGCTCTGCAACACCCGCCAATACCCTGCAACACTCTGCAATGCTCTGCAACACCCGCCAATACCCTGCAGCACTCTGCAATGCTCTGCAACACCCGCCAATACCCTGCAACACTCTGCAATGCTCTGCAACACCCGCCAATACCCTGCAACACTCTGCAATGCTCTGCAACACCCGCCAATACCCTGCAACACTCTGCAATGCTCTGCAACACCTGCAATACCCTGCAACACTCTGCAATGCTCTGCAACACCCGCCAATACCCTGCAATGCTCTGCAACACCCGCCAATACCCTGCAACACCCTGCAATGCTCTGCTACACCCGCCAATACCCTGCAACACTCTGAAATGCTCTGCAACACCCGCCAATACCCTACAATGCTCTGCAACACCCGCCAATACCCTGCAACACTCTGCAATGCTCTGAAACACCCGCCAATACCCTGCAACACTCTGCAATGCTCTGCAACACCCGCCAATACCCTGCAACACTCTGCAATGCTCTGCAACACCTGCCAATACCCTGCAACACTCTGCAATGCTCTGCAACACCCGCCAATACCCTGCAACACTCTGCAATGCTCTGCAACACCCGCCAATACCCTGCAATGCTCTGCAATGCAATACTCTGCAACGCCATACTCTGAGATACCCAGCCATACTCTGAGATACCCAGCCATACTCAGAGATACCCAGCCATACCCAGCCATAGTCAGTGATACCCTGCAATACCCATCCATAGACATCCCCCCTCCCGCCACCCTCCGGTGCTTCTACCGATTCGCCAATATGATCAAAGCCAGAATCTTTTTTTTTTCAGGCTTCCCAGCTTAGAGGTGAGATGCGGGGTCTTATTGACCCCATATCTCACTGTAAAGATGACCTGTCATGCCCTATTCCTATTACAAGGGATGTTTACATTCCTTGTAATAGGAATAAAAGTGATCAAAAAATTTATTTTTGGGGAAAAAAATGTCAAACTAAAATAAATAAAGTAAAATGAACAATAAAAAATGTTTTTTTTTAAAGCGCCCCTGTCCCCATGTGCTCGCATGCAGAAGCGAACGCATACGGAAGTTCCGCCCACATATGAAAACGGTGTTCAAACCACACATGTGAGGTATCGCTGCGAACGTTAGAGCGAGAGCAATAATTCTAGCCCTAGACCTCCTCTGTAACTCAAAACATATAGCCAGTAAAAAAAATAAAATCGTCGCCTATGGGTATTTTTAAGTAGCGACGTTTGGCACCATTCCACGAGCGTGTGCAATTTTGAAGAGTGACATGTTAGGTATCTATTTACTCAGCGTAACTTCATCTTTCATATTATGCAAAAATTGGGCCAACTTTATTGTGTTTTTTTTTTTTAAGCACAAAACTTTTTTTCCCCCAAAAAAGCATTCGAAAAATTGCTGCGCAAATACCGTGCGAGATAAAAAGTTGCAACGACCACCATTGTATTCTCCAGGGTGTTTGCTAAAAAAAATATATAATGTTTTGGGATTCTATGTAAATTTCTAGCAAATAAATGATGATTTTTACATGTAGGAGAGAAATGTCAGAATTGTCCTGGGTGCTCCAGAACGCATAATGGTGCTCCCTGCATGTTGGGCCTCTGTATGTGGCCACACTGTGTAAAAGTCTCACACATGTGGTATCGCCGTACTCGGGAGTAATAGCAGAATGTGTTTTGGGGTGTAATTTGTGTTATGCATATGCTGTGTGGGAGAAATAAACTGATAATATTTTGTGAAAAAAAAAGTAAAAAAAATCTTGATTTTGCAAAGAATTGTGGGAAAAAATGACAACTTCAAAAAACTCATCATGCCTCTTACTAAATACCTTGGAATGTCTTCTTTCCAAAAAGGGGTCATTTGGGGGGTATTTGTACTTTTCTGGCATGTTAGGGTCTCAAGAATTGAAATAGGTCGTCACTACTTCAGGTGTGATCAATTTTCAGATATTGGTACAATAGCTTGTGGACTCTATAACTTTCACAAGACCAAATAATATCCACCAATTTGTACTTATTTTTACCAAAGATATGTAGTAGTATAAATTTTGGCCAAAATTGATGAAGAAAAAATTACTAATCTGCTAAATTTTATAACAGAAACAAATAAAAATTCATTTTTCTACAGAATTTTCTGTATTTTTTCTTTTATAGCACAAAAAATAAAAAACCGAGCAGTGATTAAATACCACCAAAAGAAAGCTCCATTTGTGTGAAAAAAAGGACAAACATTTCATATAGGTCCAGTGTTGCATGACTGAGTAATTGTCATTCAAAATGTGAGAGCACCGAAAGCTGAAAATTGGTCTGGTTATTAAGGGTGTTTAAGTGCCCAGTTGTCAAGTGGTTAATTGGCTCTTGTCTAAATTGGCCCTAGTATGTGAATGTATAAATGTGACCTAGGGACCTTCGTTTTACTGCTACAGGGCAGCACCTGTGCACCGGATAACGTATATATAACTGATAAGACTTTTCCAGGTAGGGGGCATGCATGCGTGCCACAGGTGGCTCACTCCCGCTGTGATTATACATACGGGTGCCGCACGGCGGGTAGAGCTGATCGGGAGGAAAAGACACAGAACTGTGATCTGCCTATGTAAACAATGCAGATCACTTTTCTGACAGGAAGGAAGGGGGTGGAATTTGTGTCCTTGCAAAGCAAGGAATAAATTACATCCCTGTCCATAGTAAAAGTACCTCCCACAGTACAGCAAAACACTGGCTAGGCACACAGTTAACTCTTTGATTGTGCCTGATGCTTTACCCTTTCCCATCCAGTGTCATTAGTACAGTAAGTGCATATATTTCTAGCACTGATCACTGTATTAGTGTCACTGGTCCCCAAATAAGTGTCAAAAGTGTCAGTTAGTGTCAGAATGTCCACTACAATATTGCAGTCCCACTATAAGTTGCTGATTTCCACCATTACTAGTAAAAAAAAAATCTCATAGTTTGTAGATGCTTTAACTCTTGTGCAAACCAATCAATATATGCTTATTTTGGGGTTTTTTAACCAAAAATATGTGGCAGAATACATGTTGGCCTAAATGTATGAAGACATTTGTTTTTTTTTCCTAATTTTTTTATTGGATATGTTTTATAGCAAAAAGTAAAATTTTTTTTTTTTTTTAATTGTCAGTCATTTTTTGTTTACAGTGCCTTGAAAAAGTATTCATACCCCTTGACATTTTCCACATTTTGTCATGTTACAATCAAAATCGTGAATGTATTTTATTGGGGTTTTATGTGATAGACCAACACACAACACAAAGTGGGACATAATTGTGAAGGGGAAGGAAAATGATAAATGGTTTTCAAGTTTTTTTTAAAATAAATATGTGTAAAGTGTGGCCGCCATTTGTATTCAGCCCCACTGAGTCAATAATTTGTAGGAACCCCCTTTCACTGCAATTACAGCTGTATGTATTTTTGGGGATGTCATTACCAGCTTTGCATGTCTAGAGAGTGAACTTTTTTCCTATTTGTCTTTGCAAAATAGCTCAAGCTCTGTCAGATTGGATGGAGAGCATCTGCGAACAGCAATTTTAAAGTCTTGCCACTGAATCTGATTTGGATTTATGTCTGGATCTTGACTGGGCCATTCTAACACATGAATATGCTTTGATCTAGACCATTCCATTGTAGATCTGGCTGGATGTTTAGGATTGTTGTCCTGCTGGAAGGTGAAATTCCACCCAAGTCGTAAGTCTTTTGCAGACTCTAATGGCGCGTACACACGACCAGACTTTCCATCAGAATAAACTCTGACGGTCTTTCTGACGGAGTTTGCGATGGAGTTTCTACCGAACGGATTTGCCTACACACGATCACACCAAAGTCCGTTAGTTTCGAACGCGATGACGTACGATGGGACTATAAAAGGAAGTTCAATAGCCAGTAGCCAATAGCTGCCCTTGCGTTGTATTTGGTCCATCGGAATAGCATACAGACAAACGGTTTTCCCGATAGGAATTGATTCCGTCTCAAAGATTTAAAACATGTTCTGTTTCTAGGTCTATCAGAATTTTTGAAGAAAAAAGTCTGATGAAACCCACACACGATCGGAATATCCAATGAAATGATTCCGTCTGACCTTTTCTTCCAGAAAGTCCAGTCGTGTGTATGCGGCATAACAGATTTTATTCTAAGATTGCCCTGTATTTGGCTCCATCCATCTTCCCATCAGCTTTCCTGTCCCTACTGAAAAAAAGCATCCCCGCAACATAATGCTGCCACCACCATGGTGTGTTCAGGGTAATGTGCAGGGTTAGTTTTCTGCTCCACATATTGTGTGAGCTGATTCACTCCTCTGCCAGCAGCACAGAGACTGAAACAGCCGGGACTTTAAACTTACCATCGGCAAATGCAGCCAGTGTAAATTCGAATAGGAGCCGAAATAGAAAAAATAGTCCTCCAGCTACAGTTTCCCCCGGCTCTCCCGATGAACTGATGCCCCCAGCCCAGGGGTCCCCCCTTATCAGCAGCCGTGGATAGAGCACTGGATGGATGGCCAGTGGGCCACCTACCTGTATGCAGGCTGGGCAGCGATTGCAATGGGCACTCCACTGTCCAATCCTGTGTTCTCCAAGCTAGGTAGCAGCAGATGGGGAGGTGTACAGGGGTGTCTGATGACCGGCCAGCCGACTCAGAGAGGCTCAATCCTTGTAATCCACCACCATGGGACTGGGAAAAGTTGACCAGCGAGACCGGAAGTGAAGCAGTTCAACTAAAAGCACCGCCCAATGTCCGCCACGTCTTCGCCAATCACAAAGAATAATTGTATAGTAGGAGTGTTGGGGTGCTACAGTATTTGTAGCTGCTGACTTTTAATTTTTCATGGTGGGGGCGGAACACCTCTTTAACTATAAAAAAATGTTATTGTATTGCTCTTTATTATCTTAGTTAGAGATTTCCTCTAATTTCCTGTGCTGTTTAAAACACATTAAATATATTGGAAGTTGAGACAACTTTTCTAAATGGGAACATAGACTGAAAAAAAAAATTGTTTTTAATCTCTTGGTTGAAGTTAGACTAGACCAGGTGCTGGCCAACATCAACAATGCACTAGGAGATGTTAAACGGTAACTCCACTTTTGTGGGAACAAAAATTGAAAATAAAAAAAATAATAACTTACCATATACACAAGTCATATCCTAATTGAAAGTTATTAAAAATGACCTTTCCTTTTCTGTAAAATGTGATGCAATATGGCTACCTGGAGGTGTACACAGATGGTGTACAGAACCCAACCCCCCCACAAATGTAATTACCTTCTTGTGTGATTGGCTCACTTATTTTCCCAGAGATACCCCCAAAAGGAAATCGAGACTTTCCTCATTAGAGCCCTGCATGTGCAGCAGCTGATTAATAATGATAAAACAACTAGCAAACAGGTTCACATATTTTTTTTAAACAATACATGTATAGCGATACCCTCACTTAAGAGGGCAGCAAGTTTGGTTTGGGCCCTGAGCACAGCTCCGCCAACCCCCCCCGGCAATCTGCTCTACCCACTCTGGCACAGTTAGTATCTAGCAATACACATTAATTCGCTTATACTCTAAATATGTGTGTGCGTGGGTGGATAACTCAAGCTCATAGACAATCTTTGAAAGTATATGACTGACTTTACTTGTTGTTTTATAAAAGGAATAACATGAATCGAACATTTGGTTTGCAACACATAAGCAGGTCCCTGCAGTAACCAGTAACAAAGATAAACAGAGTAATCAGCATAATAAAGTATTGCTATGCAACTCTAGCGCTGCCCTTTTTCAGCTACTTCCCCGCATGGGTAAACTAACACCCAGCACTATCTACCTATGCAGTCAGGCCTGACTGATCTAAATGGAAGTCCAGTGAAACAATATTCGCTAGCAATCTTTTGGTGGTGCACTTGAAGAATAACTTTGTAATCCAAACGAATAATAAAGATAAAGCATCTGTCTTTAAACAGCCTTCACCACCCGGACAAGTCCGTTTCCTCCGCCAATTCGCTTAGGAACAGGAATTCACCGACCTCCGAGTCTTCAATCCTTCTAGTGTACTGCAGAAAGGATGAGAAAATGTCTCTCAGGTGCAGCTAGGCTGGCAGAGGGCTCTTTGGAAAAGAGCACAAGGCCCAGGGTTCAGGCCTTGTGCCTCCAGCAGTTCAGCACAGACCTCCTCTTGCTAGGAGAGGGGGGGGTGTCCAAAGAGAGCGAACTAGGCCTCTCCCCCTCCTTATATGCCCTCCCCCATGAGTCTCTGGGGCATAACTCCAAACATCCTGGGAACCAGCGGGGTTCTGGGAACAGTAGTTTTATAGTGCTTAAAGAGACCCCGCTACACACTCCCCCCACTTAAACTCTTTGGTCCCCAAAGATAAACTTTTAACACATATCCTGTACCAATTTTGAAAGTGCTGGGTATGATGTTGGTACAGGGAATTTCCACCAGAACTCAGAGGTGGGATTCCCTGTCCCACAGGTCACACTGGCATGAGTGGCCTGCCTAACTGTGCCAGAGAGTGAGCTGGGGTTGCCCTCCACCAAATGGTCAGTGGAGGGATTAGAGCGTTCAGCACTTCTTCTAGCAGTCACAACAGAGTCCTTAGAGCTCTCCCCCATTTGAGAGTAGGTTAGCTTCTTGGGGGGTCTCACAACTCGGCGAGCTCTCTGTTCTCTTGGGACTTCAGGCTCTGGTGCCACAGGCTCTACTTCAGGAACACACTCTGACAGCATCACTGGTTCTGGAACATCTGTCCTTTCCTCTTCTGAGTAAATGCTAGGGATATCTTCCCAGCCTTCAGGCACACCACTAGATGGAATGAACTCTGTAGCTTCTGGGTTCAGTGTTCCATCCTGTGTATCCTCAGTAGGTGGGAGATCTATGACAGAATTTCCTGGAGTTGATGAAGGCCACAGCCACTCAAGCTCTCCCCTTCCACCTTCACCTCGTTGGGAATCTTGTCCATCTCTAACCTGGGAGGTCTGAGACCGAGTGCTAGGTCCCAGGGTATCCAGAATGGAAACAGATTCAGGTGGATTTCTCACTGGAGGTATTCTGACTGCTTCAGTAAGCGGGAGCAAATGATTCCTGTGCCAAGTCTTCAAGGGCCCCACTTTCCACTCTGGTTTTAACTTATACACAGGCAATCCAGGTAGCTTTCTGCAAATGACATAGGGCTCCGATCTCCATCTATCGGCAAGCTTGTGCTTCCCAGGGATCCCCAGATTGCGTAGCAGTACACAGTCCCCAGGCTGCAGGTCTTGCACTCGAACCTTCAGATCGAAGTTCCTCTTGTTGCGGGCTCCCTTTTGGTCCGAGGCCGCCTGAGCTCGTTCATGGGCCACTTTCAAATTGTGTCTAAGTCGGTCCACATATCCCTTGTGGGAGGTAGCAGAGGCATGGTCTAGGGAAATGCCAAAGGCCAGATCCACCGGCAATCTTGCTTCTCTCCCAAACATGAGCCGGTAGGGGGAGTAACCCGTCACATCACTTGTGGTGCAGTTGTAAGCGTGCACCAAAGCTGATATGTGTTGGCTCCAGTGTTGCTTCTTCTCTGTCTCTAGAGTTCCAAGCATGTTTAGTAAGGTCCGATTAAACCTCTCAGGTTGGGCATCCAGTAGGTTCCGGATCAGACGACTCTCAAAGTCCCTTCCTTGGTCTGAGTGGATTCTCTGTGGTAATCCATAGTGGACAAAGTATTTTTCCATGAGCACCTTGGCCACAGTGGAGGCCTTTTGGTCTTTGGTGGGGAAAGCCTGGGCATAACGGGTGAAATGATCGGTTACCACCAGAACATTTCCCAATCCACTCAAATCGGGTTCGAGGCAGAGAAAGTCAATGCACACCAGATCCATTGGACCCTGACTCTGTAGGTGGCCCATTGGGGCAGCTTGATGGGGTAGAGTCTTCCTCTGGATGCATCGTGCACAAGAATGGCAATATTCCTCCACTTCTGCCCTCATACAGGGCCAATAGAACCGGCTTCTGACAAGCTGGAAAGTTCTCTCTGCCCCTAGATGGCCATGCTGGTCATGTAAGGCAATTAGTACCGTCTCTCGGTGCTTCTCTGGGAGAAACAACTGCCACTTATCTTCTGAGTTATCAGAGGAGCCCCTTCGGTAGACCACTCCCTGATGTACTTGTAGCTTATCCAACTCTTTCCTCAGCAGGCGAGCCTCCTTGGAAGGGTGATGTCGAAGTCCCTCTGGATTTTCGTTCTCCAAAGCTTCAAGGACCAATCTCCCCATGGGGTCTTCCAATTGGTCATAGCTCAGCTCCTTTCTGGACAGCTTTGGCAGGAGTTCCTCTGCTAGTTGAGTTACCCCACAGTAGGGTTGAGGGACTCCCACTGCGGTGACTCCTATCTCCTCTGCTCTGGAGCCCCCTCTTGCTTGAAACTCAGCACCCTGACAGAGTGCTCGCACTCCTTCCGGTGCTACCTGGGTCCAGTCTTCCCAGTCATTGACCATGACATGAGATCTTCGGGACAGGGCATCTGCATCCCTATTTCCAGCCCCTGGTCTGTACTTTAGACTGAAGTTGAATCCGGATAATGCAGCCAACCATCTGTGTCCGGTTGCATCTAACTTTGCAGTAGTGAAGAGGTAGGTCAGAGGATTGTTATCTGTCTTTACGGTAAACTCCGCCCCATAGAGATAGTCCTTCAGTTTGTCTACTACTGCCCATTTGAGGGCCAAGAACTCCAATTTATGAGTGGGGTAGTTCTTCTCCGAGGGAGTCAGGCTCCGGCTCACATAGGCCACTGGTCGCAGCTGCTCTTCATACTCTTGATAGAGCACTCCGCCTAGGCCCTCATGACTGGCATCGACATGTAGCTCATATGGTCTGGTGGGGTCGGCATAGGCCAGGACTGGGGCCGTGGTAAGGCTCCTCTTCAAGGTTCGGAAAGCCTCTTCACACCTTGGGTTCCACTGATCTTGAACCGACTCACCGGCCCTCCTAGGTCCCAAGCCATCCTCTTCTCCTTCAGTCTTGAGCAATTCGTTTAGTGGCTTGGCAATCCGGGCAAACCCATCCACAAATCTTCTATAATAGGAGCAGAACCCCAGGAAAGATCTGAGCTCTGTGACTGTTGTCAGTCTTGGCCAAGAGGTAACTGCCTCCAACTTCTCAGGGTCTGTAGCCACTCCCTTTTCAGACACTATGTGTCCCAGATAGTTCACAGAGGATTGGTAAAACCGGAATTTCTCGGGAGAAAGCTTGAGTCCCTCTTCGCTGAGTCTTCTCAACACCTTCTCCAACCTGGCCTCATGTTCTTCCAAAGTCTTCCCGAAGACAATGACATCATCCAAGTACACAAGGACTTCTATGAAGTTCATGTCTCCAATGGTCTTCTTCATGAGGCGTTGAAAGGTAGCAGGGGCTCCAGACAGGCCCTGAGGCATTCTGTTGAATTCAAAGAATCCCACTGGGGTTATGAAAGCTGTCTTCTCTCGGTCTTCCTGGTGCATGGGGATTTGGTAGTACCCACTCTTGAGGTCCATTACACTGAACCACTTGGCACCAGACAAACTCTGTAGGGCATCCTCTATTCTCGGTGTGGTATACTGGTCAGGGATGGTCCTCCTGTTGAGAGTCCTGTAGTCGATACAAAGCCTCAACAACCCATTCTTTTTCCTGACCACCACTATGGGGGAGGCATAGGGACTTCTAGACTCCCGAATCACACCAGTCTTCTTCAACTCCGCAAGCTGCTCCCTCAGATCCTCAAGATCAGCTAGAGGGACCCGCCTAACCCTTTCCCTGAAGGGTTTGTCTTCTTGGAGGTGGATTCGGTGGGTGGCACTCCTGGCACATCTCACATCAAACTCATCCTTTGAGAAAATCCTCTCCCATCTAGTCAGCTGGGCCTTGGCTCTCTCCTTCCAGGCTCCAGGTAGGTCCGGGTTCTACATGGAAAGTTTTTCCCAAACATCTCCTCCTTCACCCGTTCCTTTTACTTCTGACCAGCTGACTGGGGCCGCAGGACTCACCTGCCCCAACAGCATCCTGGCAGGGATCTCTATGGGTCTCTCCGTAGGGTTTCTCACACTCACTGGGACTCTTCCTCGAGCCTTCTTCAGGGCCTTGATTGGAATCACTTCCGGTATCACTTCCAGGCCTGAGTGGTCCTCCCTTGGATCGGATTCCAGCATGACAAAGGGGCCAGGCTGCTCCCAGGTAAGCTTCACCGTGGCCCTGAGGCAGGCTACCTCTCCGGGCTGCAGCACCACTCCTTCTCTCCCAAGTCTCCACACCTTCCCTATCCCCTCTCCTGGGGTTTTCTGCTCTAGGACCACCTGTTGGTAGGCTGTCTTCAGCATGGGATGGATATTGGGATCTTGATGGTTTCTCGTCTTCACTAGAGGGGTCAGAAGTCTTCGCACCAGATCCGTATTGGTCCCTATGATGAGGGACATCTTGCTGGCCCCGGGCGGTCTAGGACACACAACTGCCAGGGTGTCAAACACCTCTGTTTTCCCCGCCACAGATGGATCGAAGGTCAGCTTTATGGGCAGGTAACCATCGTAGGGGAAACTCTGAGCTCCCAGGCCCCATATCTCCAGCTCTTCTATCTTCTGTATAGGCAAATGGCTCAAGTGCCTATCATAGAAGTCTCTGTACAACAAAGTCACTTGAGCTCCAGTGTCCAGGAGGGCCTTCGTGGAGACTCCTTCCACCTGGATGGAGACAGTGGGGGACGGGCCGACCAATTCTTCTGGGTAGGGCCGGGTTGAGGCCACCCTCTTCTGGGGACCCATCTTCATCCAGTTGGTTTTTGACTTTATTCTTTTTCGAGCCTGGTATGCATTGACCCTCCCCACAGTAATGGGAGTACAAACCCGCTGAGGGATGTTATTGTTTCTTATTTGTAGACATTCCTTCTGAGGGGTCTGGTTTTCTCTCTTTCTCTTCCTTCTATTCAGTTTGGAGTTCACTGAAAGGCATGGGCACCCGGTTGACTCCCTCACCGGGGCCCTCTGGAGTTTCCCGCCGGCTGGCGGTTATCTATCTTCTTCTTCTTGGGACTGGAACATCTACTGGCGAAGTGGCCACTGCCCCCGCAGTTGTAGCATAGCATCTCTTCTCGGTCTCGAGTGGGGCTTGGTGTTGGTGTATCTGGAAACAACTCCTTCCTAGGACTTGTTTTCTCGGCTCCCCCTTGACCTTTCGCCATCATAGCAGTCAACATCTCCATCACCTGGGACATCTGTAACTTCAAAGTGTCCACCTCCTTATCTCTAGCGGGAGTCATGGCCGGTGTAACTATTGCTACCGGTTGTACGACGGGCTCGATGAGATGTTCTTCCCTTTTCTCTTCCAGTAGGGCCTCTTCCTCTCTGATCATTCGGATGAGGTCAGTGTACTCCAGATTCTTCCCATCCTGTCGGGCACGCAGTGTCCATGCAATAGGATCCATGGGTTGAGCTCCCCTCAGTACCTGTTGAGCACGGGCCTCATCTACTTTCCCTGGGCTGATCCCCTTCCTTAGGATCATCCTATGCAGGATTTTATCTGAACGTCCCATGTAGTCTGATAGTTTTTCACCTTTCTTCTGGTAGCAATGCTCTAACTGATAAACAAGCTCAGAGATTTTCTCTGTCCCACCAAACACATTCTGTAATACATCTAGGTACTCCTGCGCATTACAGTCTGTCCTGCTCATCTTCAGGTTGCGTACGGCCTCTAGAGCAGGCCCCTTTAGACTTTCCACAATCCTCTGCTTCTTTCTGCGCTCTGGAACTTCCCATTCCTCTAGTGCCTGAGTTGCGCTATCTAGCCACTCTTCAAATCCCTCTTCTTCCGAAGGTACAGGTTTCCTCCCTGAAAACATCTGGAGTTTTCTGTACCCCGACATCGGGTAATCTGTGGGATCCTTCTTGCACTGGGCCACAATCTCCCCCAGGACAGCACACAGTTCTGCGCTAAGGGTGGCCGGTGCTGGCCTGAGACTCTCGGGTGAGGTACGGGCTGCAGCCTGCGGTGATCCCGTTGGCGATGGCTCCTCCTTTGTTGCGTGCGCCAACCTATAGGATCTGTTGTCTTGTGTCCGTACACAGTTGTGCTTGCAAGCCTCCGGCATCCCATCCCAGTATTCCACTAGCGCGTACTTATATGAGATGTCTGGGTCTGATTTTATCTCCATCACCCATGGTTCATGGTCTGGGGACACTGACTTCATTAACTCCTCTACGGTCTCAGTCGACCATTTCTCCCCTGGGAGGCTAATGACCACTGACTGACTTGGGTCGGCCTTAGCCACTTCACACCACGCTCTGACTCCCTGTGGGTCCATGCCGGTACCTCTGGTGTGTTCACCGCTGTCTCAGAAATCCCGGATTTACGAGCCCCCAGGTATAGCGATACCCTCACTTAAGAGGGCCGCAAGTTTGGTTTGGGCCCTGAGCACAGCTCCGCCAACCCCCCCGGCAATCTGCTCTACCCACTCTGGCACAGTTAGTATCTAGCAATACACATTAATTCGCTTATACTCACATATGTGTGTGTGCGTGGGTGGATAACTCAAGCTCATAGACAATCTTTGAAAGTATATGACTGACTTTACTTGTTGTTTTGTAAAAGGAATAACATGAATCGAACATTTGGTTTGCAAAACATAAGCAACACATAAGCAGGTCCCTGCAGTAACCAGTAACAAAGATAAACAGAGTAATCAGCATAATAAAGTATTGCTATGAAACTCTAGCGCTGCCCTTTTTCAGCTACTTCCCCGCATGGGTAAACTAACACCCAGCACTATCTACCTATGCAGTCAGGCCTGACTGATCTAAATGGAAGTCCAGTGAAACAATATTCGCTAGCAATCTTTCGGTGGTGCACTTGAAGAACAACTTTGTAATCCAAACGAATAATAAAGATAAAGCATCTGTCTTTAAACAGCCTTCACCACCCGGACAAGTCCAAGTCCGTTTCCTCCGCCAATTCGCTTAGGAACAGGAATTCACCGACCTCCGAGTCTTCAATCCTTCTGGTGTACTGCAGCAAGGATGAGAAAATGTCTCTCAGGTGCAGCTAGGCTGGCAGAGGGCTCTTTGGAAAAGAGCACAAGGCCCAGGCTTCAGGCCTTGTGCCTCCAGCAGTTCAGCACAGACCTCCTCTTGCTAGGAGAGGGGGGGGGGGTGTCCAAAGAGAGCGAACTAGGCCTCTCCCCCTCCTTATATGCCCTCCCCCATGAGTCTCTGGGGCATAACTCCAAACATCCTGGGAACCAGCGGGGTTCTGGGAACAGTAGTTTTATAGTCCTTAAAGAGACCCCGCTACACATGCTTATTGAATTTTTATAGGAAATACGTAGAACCAGATAGAGGTGTTTGTTATTTTTATTGCTGTTATGAAAAGTTGACTTAAAGGTTTGAACAGATTTTAGTAAATGGAAAACACAATTGTGGAGTATTAAAGATGTAAAGATGTAACTGAGTACTCAGCAACAGTGACAAACAATCCAAACCCCCCCCTTCCCCTGGGGGGGGCAGCAAAGAGACTACCATAACCACCCCACCCCCGGTCGGGCTCCTGGCGGCGATGCAGAGCAGAGAGACTGCTCCAATGACAGTGGCCATCTTCCAGATCTCCCCATACATCCTCCCTGCCGGCCAATATGATCGCTTCTCCTCTCAGCCAATCGGGTCTTAAGAACCGCTTCCTGATTAGCCGGGAGGAGAAACGGGAAAACAATAGCGGATATTAATTAGCTATTGTCACACAACTGGGTGGGCTCAGGGTGCAATGCCCAACCTTTTTTGAAGCCAATTAGAGCCTGAGTCTAATCATGTGCTTTAAAAAAACCATTGGATTTCATGCATCCGGCACCCTGCATTTACATTAAAGGCCAGGCGCATTGATTAGGGGCACTGTGCACTGCTTAGCAGTCCCCTTTTAATTTATTGGATCTTCTGCACTTTTTGGTGTCATTTTGCACTGACACACATCTATTAAAATGTACAGTAAATATCTCCTAAAAATGCACCATTTAGGAGATATTTACTTTATTTGCAGCTGGTGACATCACTGGCGCATGTATTCTGAAGGAGCGGCATGCCCATGCCGTTCCTTTAGAGACATGCAACAAAAAGCAACTCCCGCGCACATGCGCAGGAGTGATGTAATAGCCGGCCATTCATATTGCTGAAGCCCGCAAACCTGGAAAGAAGACCAAGTGAAGATGGAAGCAACTTCAGCAGTCACAGCGCACCACTGAGGGCTTCGTTTTCAGGTAAGTCTGTCATAATGTGTGATGCATACTAGCACATTATAACTTCAACTGCCAGGGGACTAATTTTTATTTTTTTATGCGGTTTACTACTGCTTCAAATATAGCCTTCTTCTTAGGCTTTGTTTACAAGTGTGCCTGTTTCTGCTGTGCCTCTGAAAAGAGATCCACACTCAGAGTGGGAATTTGCAAAGACTTACATTCCATAGGTCCTGGGCGCACAGGGGGCACAGGGGAATATAGGGCACAGCCAGGGGACTATTTTAGTAAAATACACTTTTTATTTAATACCACTTTAAGCTTGCCGTATACTGTATGAATGTCCTTAGAAATCTGTTGAAATGCCTTTAGTGGGTGGCTCTGCCAGCCACCTCCTACCTGGCATCCATCAGTTAAAAAATTAAAGGAGTCGGGTGAAAAATTGTGAGAGCAAGCCAGTGAGGCCAGCTGTCAAAATACAATATGAACAGCAGAAGATGTATATTTGCTTTGTATATGAATGAATCTGCAGGCAAAATTAGACAAAAAGCTAGTAATGCATGTGTAGCGCCCCCTAGCATTGCTGAAGTGCTAGTTTTAGGATTTTTGTTTTGGTAGGTACATTTTCAGGCTTGGCTGGCAGCTACAAGCCTGTGTGTTTTTCTGGGTTGGATGAGTGACTCAGGTAGGCTAGATGACTCATCAGTAGCTTCTCTGATGACTCCCCCTGCTATCTGGAAACTAGGAGAAGATTCCAGAAGCAGTTGGGAGAGGTCTAGGAGGAGCTAGCTGGAGTGTTCTGAGGGCCCTGACCAGTCCCCAACAGCAGGGTTGGCAGGGGGCAGGCCGGCACAAATACTCTGGGTCAGCCCAGCTGGGGTGTGTGAAGTTTGGTTGGAAGATGGAGATGAATTGCTAGGCTGTCGGGGCCTTTTAAAATAGCCCCTTAGTTGGGGGGGTGAACTCAGGCCTTGGCTCGGGTGTGGAAGGGACCCCTCTTCATAACACACAGGGGGATCTTGACCAGGTGGCACGGGAGCAAGGAGAGGACAACAGGAAAACACTGCCGGGCAAATCTCCAGGGAAGAAGGTGAGTGTTATAGATAGAGCACTGAGAGGCATGTCTGAAGGGACTGGGTGCAAGCAGTCTGTAATAGATGCAGAGTCAGTCTGGGTGGACAGTGAAGAAGTAGCCAGCAGGGCTAGTTAAAGAGCCAGCTGCAGCCAGACAGGCTGGCAGTGGCTGAAGAGGTGGTACTGGGAGGGAACAGTAGCAACAGGAGAAGGACAGCTAGCACAGAAGACCTCTCTTTTTGCTACACTAAAGGGCCTGTGGTCCCTGCCTGCAAAGGGCATTTGTTATGGTCTAAGTATGCTTTTACCAGACCATCCCCAAAGTGCTAGCTGGTCCTGGGAGTCATAGTTCTACAAGCAAGTTTGTGCTGGAGGTATGAGAAAGCAGTGTGTATATACTGGCTGTATATTGATTGAGTCCCTGAAGAGTTCTACTGATCAAATGGGCATCCCATATTAATTCTTCCCCATCCAAGTTCAAATTACCCATTAAAAAAGCAAAAGAACAAAGCAAGGACTGCTTCTTGATTCCAGAGTGTATGGAAAATTCATGTGCCTGGCTGTGCAGGGTAACCAACATTCCCCAGCAGCTCCTATGGGGATAGCGCTACACATGTCCAGCCTTATGCTCATTCAGAGCCTGCATATGTATAACAAAAACGGAAAACTTAGATTTGTATATAAGCCCAACTGCGGCTACCTCTTTTTTAACACTTGAAAATGGCTTAAATAGGGTGAAGCTCTGCTGACTTCTGTCATCCAATCATGTGCAATCAAATATACAGTTTTTTTCTTTCATTGCGCATTATTGGTTATTCAATGGCCAATGAACATCTAAATGATTCAGAGAAGGATTGGGAGAAAGTGCTGTGGTCATATGAGACCAAAATTGAGCTCTTTGGCATTAACTCGACTCACCGTGTTAGGAGGATGAAAAATGGTGAATATGACCCTAAGAACACCATCCTTACAGTCAAGCATGGCAGTGTAAAAATGATGCTTTGGGGCTGTTTCTCTGTTAAAGATACAGGCCGACTTAGCCGCATTGAGGGGCCATGTATTGTAAAATCTTGGATGAGAATATTCTTCCCTCAGCCAGAACACTGAAGATGGGTCATGGATGGGTCTTCCAACATGACAATGACCCAAAACATATCATCAAGGCAACAAAGGAGTGGCTCAAGAAGAAGCAAATTAAGGTCATGGCTTGGCCTAGCCAGTCTCAAGACCTTAATCCTATAGAAAATTTATGGAGGGAACTAAAACTTCGAGTTGCCAAGAGACAAACAAGAAACCTTAAGAATTTAGAGAAGATCTGTAAAGAAGAGTGGACCAAAATCCCTACTTAGATGTTTGCAAACCTGATCAACAACTACAAGAAACGTCTTACCTCTGCGCTTGCCAACAAGGGTTTCTCCACCAAGTACTAAGTCATGTTTTTGGAGATCAAATGCTTATTTTACTCACTGAACTAGCATTTGTTTTATGTGTTTTTTCTGGATTTTTGGTTGACATTTTGTCTCTATCATTTAGATCAAATAATTGATCTAACACACACACACACACACACACACACACACACACACACACACACACACACACACACACACACACACACACACACACACACACACACACACACACACACACACACACACACACACACACACACACACACACACTATATTG
The DNA here is from genome assembly GCF_037356315.1 of Lithobates pipiens. Taxonomy (NCBI): domain Eukaryota; kingdom Metazoa; phylum Chordata; class Amphibia; order Anura; family Ranidae; genus Lithobates; species Lithobates pipiens. The sequence continues at coordinate 446,362,340 of NW_027507758.1, read as the reverse complement.
TCAAAAGTATTGGGACATCTGCCTTTACACACACATGAACTTTAATGGTATCCCAGTCTTAGTCCGTAGGGTTCAATATTGTGTTGGCCCACCCTTTGTAGCTATAACTGCTTCAACTCTTCTGGGAAGGCTGTCCACAAGGTGTTCTATGGTGTTGAGGTCAGGACTCTTTGCGGGCCAGTCAAATTCCTCCACTTCAAACTCACTCATTCATGTCTTTATTTACCTTGCTTTGTGCACTGGTACAAATCACTTGGTGGAGGGGAGATTATGGTGTGGGGTTGTTTTTCAGGGTTTGGGCTTGGCCCCTTAGTTCCAGTGAAGGAAACTCTTAAGGAATCAGCATATCAAGACATTTTGGACAATTTCATGCTCCCAGCTTTGTGGGAACAGTTTGGGGATGGCCCCTTCCTGTTCCAACATGACTGCGCACCATTGCACAAAGCAATTTTAACCACTTAACAACCGGCCCATAGCCGAATGACGGCTACAGGGCGGTTGTTTAACTCAGGGAGGACGTCATATGACGTCCTCCCAGAATTCCACTCTCACGCGCCCCCTGGGGCGCGCACTCGAGAGCATCCGTGATCACGGTAAACGGCCGCTCATCGCGTGATCACTTGTAAACAAACCGGCATCATGTTATGATGCCGGTTCCTCCCTCCCCCTCTCTGTACTAATCGGTACAGCAGAGGGGGAAGAGATCGGTGTCAGCAGCGCTGTGGGCTGCATCTGCAGTGCCCACATCGCTGCTCACCGAAAATTAACCCCTCAATTCCCTGCCAATACTCTGCAATACCCTGCAATGCCAGCTAATACTCTGCAATACCCTGCAACACTCTGCAACACTCTGCAACACTCTGCAATACCCTGCCATTACTCTGCAATACTCTGCAATACCCTGCAATACTCTGCAATACCCTGCCATTACTCTGCAATACTCTGCAATACTCTGCAATACCCTGCAATACTCTGCAATACTTTGCAATAGTCTGCAATACCCTGCCATTACTCTGCAATACTCTGCAATACCCTGCAACACTCTGCAATACCCTGCCATTACTCTGCAATACTCTGCAATACCCTGCAACACTCTGCAATACCCTGCAACACTCTGCAATACCCTGCAACACTGCAATACCCTGTACTGCTCTGTAACACCCGCCAATACCCTGCAACACTCTGCAATGCTCTGCAACACCCGCCAATACCATGCAACACTCTGCAATGCTCTGCAACACCCGCCAATACCCTGCAACACTCTGCAATACCCTGCAACATTCTGCAATGCCCCGCAACACTCTGCAATGCCCTGCAACACTCTGCAATGCTCTGCAACACCCGCCAATACCCTGCAACACTCTGAAATGCTCTGCAACACCCGCCAATACCCTGCAACACTCTGCAATGCTCTGCAACACCCGCCAATACCCTGCAACACTCTGCAATGCTCTGCAACACCCGCCCTTACCCTGCAACACTCTACAATGCTCTGCAACACCCGCCAATACCCTGCAACACTCTACAATGCTCTGTAACACCCGCCAATACCCTGCAGTGCTCTGCAACGCAATACTTAGCAACACCATACTCTGAGATACCCAGCCATACTCTGAGATACCCAGCCATACCCAGCCATAGTCGGTGATACCCTGCAATACCCAGCCATAGACATCCCCCCCTCCCGCCGCCCTCCGGTGCTTCTACCGACTCGCCAATACGATCAAAGCCAGAATCTTTTTTTTTTTTTTTTCAGGCTTCCCAGCTTAGAGGTGAGATGTGGGGTCTTATTGACCCCATATCTCACTGTAAAGAGGACCTGTCATGCCATATTCCTATTACAGGGGATGTTTACATTCCTTGTAATAGGAATAAAAGTGATCAAAAAATGTATTTTTGGGGGAAAAAATGTCAAACTAAAATAAATAAAGTAAAATGAACAATAAAAAAAACGTAAAGTGCCCCTGTCCCCATGTGCTCGCATGCAGAAGCGAACGCATACGTAAGTCCCGCCCACATATGAAAACGGTGTTCAAACCACACATGTGAGGTATCGCTGCGAACATTAGAGCGAGAGCAATAATTCTAGCCCTAGACCTCCTCTGTAACTCAAAACATATAACCAGTAAAAAAAAATGTAATCGTCGCCTTTGTATATATATATATATATACATATATATATATATTTATATATATATATATATATATACACTACCGTTCAAAAGTTTGGGGTCACCCAAACAATTTTGTGTTTTCCATGAAAAGTCACACTTATTCACCACCATACGTTGTGAAATGAATAGAAAATAGAGTCAAGACATTGACAAGGTTAGAAATAATGATTTGTATTTGAAATAACATTGTTTTTACATCAAACTTTGCTTTCGTCAAAGAATCCTCCTTTTGCAGCAATTACAGCATTGCACACCTTTGGCATTCTAGCTGTTAATTTATTGAGGTAAGCTGGAGAAATTGCACCCCACGCTTCTAGAAGCAGCTCCCACAAGTTGGATTGGTTGGATGGGCACTTCTGGCGTACCATACGGTCAAGCTGCTCCCACAACAGCTCAATGGGGTTCAGATCTGGTGACTGTGCTGGCCACTCCATTACCGATAGAATACCAGCTGCCTGCTCCTGCTGTAAATAGTTCTTGCACAATTTGGAGGTGTGTTTAGGGTCATTGTCCTGTTGTAGGATGAAATTGGCTCCAATCAAGCGCTGTCCACTGGGTATGGCATGGCGTTGCAAAATGGAGTGATAGCCTTCCTTATTCAGAATCCCTTTTACCCTGTACAAAGCTCCCACCTTACCAGCACCAAAGCAACCCCAGACCATCACATTACCTCCACCATGCTTAACAGATGGCGTCAGGCATTCTTCCAGCATCTTTTCATTTGTTTTGCGTCTCACAAACGTTCTTCTTTGTGATCCAAACACTTCAAACTTGGATTCATCCGTCCACAACACTTTTTTCCAGTCTTCCTCTGTCCAATGTCTGTGTTCTTTTGCCCATCTTAATCTTTTTCTTTTATTGGCCAGTCTCAGATATGGCTTTTTCTTTGCCACTCTGCCCTGAAGCCCAAAATCCCGCAGCCGCCTCTTCACTGTAGATGTTGACACTGGTGTTTTGCGGGTACTATTTAATGAAGATGCCAGTTGGGGACCTGTGAGGCGTCTGTTTCTCAAACTAGAGACTCTAATGTGCTTATCTTCTTGCTTAGTTGTGCAACGCGGCCTCCCACTTCTTTTTCTACTCTGGTTAGAGCCTGTTTGTGCTGTCCTCTGAAGGGAGTAGTACACACCGTTGTAGGAAATCTTCAATTTCTTTGCAATTTCTCGCATGGAATAGCCTTAATTTCTAAGAACAAAAATAGACTGTCGAGTTTCAGATGAAAGTTCTCTTTTTCTGGCCATTTTGAGCGTTTAATTGACCCCACAAATGTGATGCTCCAGAAACTCAATCTGCTCACAGGAAGGTCAGTTTTGTAGCTTCTGGAAGGAGCTAGACTGTTTTTAGATGTGTGAACATGATTGCACAAGGGTTTGCTAATCATCAATTAGCCTTCTGAGCCAATGAGCAAACACATTGTACCATTAGAACACTGGAGTGATAGTTGCTGGAAATGGGCCTCTATACACCTATGTAGATATTGCACCAAAAACTAGACATTTGCAGTTAGAATAGTCATTTACCACATTAGCAATGTATAGAGTATATTTGTTTAAAGTTAGGACTAGTTTAAAGTTAGCTTCATTGAAAAGTACAGTGCTTTCCCTTCAAAAATAAGGACATTTCAATGTGACCCCAAACTTTTGAACGGTAGTATATATATATATATATATATATATATATATATATATATATATATATATATATATAATAATGGCTGAAAGCCCTTTGGCTGAGACAGTTATGAACCACATAAACACGTGACAAGACTTACAACATAACATAGACCTGGGGTGTGCCTTGGTCTGCTGGTCGGTATGACAAGAAAGGGGGTATACTCAATATAAGTAATAACTGATTGTGGAGAGAAATGTGCTGAGAAGTGGCCTGAAAAAGGGGTATTGGAGGGAGGGTATCACACACTGTAACTGACAAAGACCACAGGTGAGTGGTTTGCTTAAATACCCCCCGGACTCCTCCCATAAATTCAGGCCACCATACTGGTCTATATATAAATAGTTTTTGATACATATAACAAAGAATCTGAATATTATTTATGATTTTCTAGTTAATCAATACATTTTTCCTACTTTAAATTAGTTACATGCTCATCAGTATATTATTCTTTTTAAATAAATTGTGACGCAAATTTGACGTAGTTTAATGTCTTTATAAGAGATGCTATTTAAAATATCTTAACACACATGTGAAACTCAACATTAAAATAAATCTTGTTACCTGCAACATATTTGGATTCACTGAGCAGCAAAATAATTCTGTATCAGAGGCAAAAACAATTGCATACAGAGAAAACACTTAGCATTTTCCTCATATTTAGTGCAGTACCTTTGCCTAGGAATTATAAGCCAGGCTTCTAGGACTGTAATGAAAAGTACATGAATCTCTGCTCAATTTAACATGACAAAATTATGACCACATAAAACATTTTTTATGGCACCGGTGGAAAAAAAATATGAATTTTAGATGAAATTCCATTTATCGCCACTAGATGCCCCACTTACATCTATATTTGCAAATTCAGACTGCATACATCACAGTTGTGTACAACAAAATGCTAGCAAAAGTTGTAGGTGGTATTCCCAGGAAATAAAGTGCTGTTTTGTACAAGTTATTGAGCGTCCTTATATATTTCAATAAAATGCCTGTTGCTCTTTACCTTTTAGAAGAACTATAAGTCTCAACTATCCAGGCAAAGATAAAAGTGCTAAAGATATACAAGGTAGCCTACCTCACACCTCTCTAAAATGGGAAATGCCATGCAAAAAACAGAAACATCATAAAATCGTTATATACAAATGTATATTCTCATGATATCTTATCCACATTATCTACATATGCAATGGTGTAAAGTGTGATATTGCAATGATTGTAAATGTTATGCTGTTATTCTGTCGTGTGTGGATGTTAGATGAAGGCATCATTGGTTGTTTCCACATCAGTAACAACAATACATTTTGATACACTGAAGTGGTTTAAAACAAGGATAAGGTACAATATTTAAAAAAAGAAGCATGGCCAAAGCTTTTTTGGCCTATATTTCTCTAGTGGGTCACAGGAATGCACCTATTTCTGCACTCCTGTGACACAGATTTGTCCCAGAGCCAGTTCAGGATCTGCAAGGTGCTCCGACTTTGAGGTCGGGATTCACCCAGATTCCTGACCAGCACCTGGAATGCTGTTCAAGCCAGCTGCTCACACCTCTTCACAGCCCAGCACTGCAGTGAGTACGGGAGGGGTAGAGCATAGAGTTAATGACTGACAGTCCCACTTTCTGCTCATTGAAGACCAAGAACTGAGTGATCAGCAGTCATGTGATCGCTTCGTTTTTGGCCTCAGAGTTGGCGGAGGACAGCTGCAGCATCGGAGCCATGCTGCAGCCATATAAGTGATTATGCATGTTTGTTTTTTGCTATCACACTCTTCCCCTTTAACTGGGTTGATGCCAGCAAAAGTATAATCATTAAAATGGGTAAGGTGTCCTTAAAATAATCACATTTGCTCACATTTATAAAAACATATTATAGTATGTTAAATGATAACTAAAACCCAAAACAAAAATGTTATACATAGATATACCATAACATAAAATCCAGGTTATCAGTCCTTAGATGCAGTCCTTGTTTTTATTTTTTATTTTCAGCAAATATATAAAATATCTGTTAATCGTGCTGGAAATACATCATCCTCAGGGCCATCTTTAATATTGATTGGACCCTGGACAAACATTTTCTTGGGGCCCCCCATTCCACTAATCCACTATTTGCAGGCAGCATGGGCTGAAGGGGCAGCTGCTTTGGGACCACAACATTGACTGGGCCCAGGGCAGCTGCCCATTTTGCCCTGCATTAAAGACAGCCCTGATCATCCTTGTCATTTCTGGTGAAATGAACTGAAAACACAAACAATAGTATATTCCTTTTGCAAACTACTTATATTCCCCTCCATGTTATGAAGATTGTTGGGTTGATTAATTAAAAGCAAAAAGGCTATTCACTTTGCATTGTAATTTTCCCCAGGGGTTAGTGGTATGTGGAATGTGGTAAAATTTCACATATCAAATATCATATGCAAAGAAAAACTGTTTTTGCTTGCAGATGATTGCATGTTGAAAGTCAGCATAGCACCTCCTTCACAAAGCTCTGGGGTAAAGTCCCTTGCAAAGCATAACTTTCCTTGCAAAATGAACAGTCTAGTTGCGTTTAGTAAATCAACCCCTAAGAGGGAAAAACATGTTTGGAATTCAGCCTGGCTGGCGACCATGGCTTATTCCATTGATACAGCCATCTAATCTATGAAGTGTTAGGCTGCAATATGTGGAAAGGCTGGCCATAGGAGGAGGAGCCTGAGAGGGCTATTTAAACCTCCTCTGTTAGGGCCAGTGTTGGCAGGATTTCTGGGTTACCTTACACCTTAAAGTGGTTGTAAACCCTTACAAACCACTTTGACCTAAAGGTAAGTCTAGATTAAGGCTTACCTGTAGGTCCATGAAATATCTCCTACACGGTTTAGGAGATATTTACCAAAAGGCATGCGCCGTAGACAGTGGCGCGCAGGCGTACTGAGTATGCTGCTGCTAACGGCGAGTGATGTCATCGCTGCTCCGGCCCTGTGAGTGGCCAGAGCACCGATACCCAGAATCAGATGGACGCTCCATGTTACAGGGGACAGTGGTGACATCGCTGGCTCCTGTGTCAGGTAAGTGCATAGTAGCCCATTATGCTTTACCTTTGCAGGGAGACCTGATGGGTTTACTTCCTCTTTAAAGGTAAAGTTTACCTTTACAGAAAAATCTGTAAGGGGAACTTACACAGGATCCCCTCTTTACCCCCACCCCCTCCCCCCACTGACCTGGAACCAGAGGATCTCTTGCTAGGAGACACCGGGTCACCGCCTCACCTGTCTGGGGCTTGGAAATACCCTCGGCTTAAGCTCCTAAACATACCTCATCAGGAGGTACGTTTAGGACGATTCTAATTGGTCGGCGCCAACCAATCAGAACTTGCGTAATCCGTCCTGTCACCTTAGGCGAAGAGGAGAGAAAGCTGCAGGGATTTAAAATCTCCTGACTAGTAAAGCAGCTATCCAATGTGTCAGAACGGATGATTGGCAGACTCCAGGTTAGCGTGACCAAGTGGGATGGGGACAGGGTCCAGTGTGAGTTCACCTTACAGATTTTCTGTAAGGTGAACTTACACTTTAAGGTTTCTTGGCTGTCTCTTGGCAACTCGAAGTGTTAGCTCCCTCCATAAATTTTCTATTGGATTAAAGTCTGGAGTTCGGCTAGGCCACTCCATGACCACTCCATTGATACAGTGGAGCAGTGGAGCCAGCCTAGCATAGGAAGTGTGTTATTCACAGGATTACCAAGTGGAAAATAAAAGAAACAAAAGCCTCAATTAAAAAAATGAATGCAGCCATCTAATCTATAAACTGGTTAGTTGCAATATATTTTTGTTTTGGGGTTTATATACAACTGATTATATACAACTATACATATTTCAACGGATATATCTATCTAGTCGGTGATCAAAAATGAATTCAGAGTATTAGATAAATTTGCACATTTTGTTAAAGTTTATTTTTTTTTATAGTTCCTCTAAAATAATCCTGTTTCATATAGGGATCTATTTAATTGACTATTGCACAAGACTGAACTTTATGAACTATAAACACATTTGTAACTTAAATAGTACTTTAATTTGAAAAAATCCATACACTGAACCTAAACGCACAGCTTCATAAAGAAACTTGTAGGGCTGGAATATACCTACTAAATGAGTAAGGTTTTAATTCTAACTGTTGTTTTAGAGACATCAGTACGATATAGTGTAAAGCTATAAGTAAATCTTTTTTCTAGAATGTGCAATGAGAAGAAAAGGGGTAAAAGCACAGTGCCAAGTGGAGCAGGTCTTAAAAACTCTGCCACCAGGGATTTGCAAATGCACAAAGGAAAGTGGAAAGTAGCTGTCCCCCTCATCAGTATGCTGGAGAAGGCTTCTGAAAAGCTATCTGAGGACATGCTTGACGCATGATCTATTTTCCAAACACAAAAGAAGCACCCTATAGCTCCGACATTCACTCAGCCCTAATTAACTCAAAAGCCGTCAACTGCTGCTGGAAAGGATGTATACTGGGCCTCACGGGTAAAAACAGGAGGGAGGTAAATTGTGTGCCTTGTCCATAGCAACGGGCCAGAATCAAACTGACATTGTCCTGATACAAGTTCAAAGATAATTGCTGGAATCTGGTTGCCATGGGTGACAAGGGCACTTTTGTTTTCTCCAGTGTATAAATATTAGCCCTATTGTTGGGTTCCAAAAACCATTGTACCAATAAAAGAAGTGAAATCCTCATGTATACTAACACTCTGATCCTTGCAATACAGCTCCGTAGAGAACGGATGATAATAGTGAACATTTCCATTTCCATGTGCAGACTCAAAATCCAAATAATATCTGTTTTAACATATTAATCCCACTGTCATCCATTGCTTTGGCAGGGAAAGAGCAAGCACACAAAGGATAGTGAAGTCACACACATGGAGAAAACGTATTGATTCCTGGCCAGCGCGTGGCATGTGACTCATCCGCTGAAGTCTGTAGTAAGGCTTTGTTTTTCTGTCTGCCATGAAACGTTTCCAGGTGTAATGACTGCTGCGGGGGAACTGATGTCTGTGACAGCGATCATAATACCATCTGATTACAATGCCCCTCCCTGTAAAAAATGAATAGGATATCTGCCTCCAAAAATAGCCGCTGCAGCTAATTTATTTAAAAAAACTCATTGCAAATCATTTTTTGCAATTTTATTGTTTATTGCACATTCCTGCAGCACACAAAAATGCATATATTTCTCATAGGTGTACTGTGGTGCCATTCATTCTAAGACCTCATGCACACAGGACGTTTATTTTACTCTCTAATGCCCTGTACACACGACCGGTTTTCCTGTCGGCATAAACTCTGAAGGTTTTTTCCGACTAACTTTTGCTAAAACTGTCTTGCATACACGCGATCACACCAAAGTCCCATCGTCAAGAATGCGGGGATGTACAACACGTACGACAGGACTAGAAAAAAGAAGTTCAATAGCCAGTAGCCAATAGCTTCCGTCACATACTTGCTTCAGAGCATGCGTCGTTTTTGGTCTGTCGGAACAGCATACAGATGAACGGTTTTCCCGATTCTAGGAATTGGTTCTGTCTGAAATATTTAGAACATGTTCTATTTCTAGGTCCATCAGAATTTTCATCATAAAAAGTCAGATGGGGCATACACACGATCGGAATATACGATGAAAAGCTTCCGTCTGACTTTTTCTGTCGGTTGTGTGTACACGGCATTAGAAGCCAGCAGCATTTTTGCACAAAAAATGTCTGACGCTTGTAAAAGTGTTTATAGCTTGTACAAGCTTTGAGGAGCATTTACAGGTGTCAAGCTATTGGATGTTAATTAATTTCATTAAATGCCCCTAGCGTTTAGGCATGTTAAGCAGCTTTTAGTAGCATCAAGTGTTTTTTCTGCCCAAACTCTGCTGCTTCTGGATGCACTGGCAGTGTTTTTCTTTCTTTTCCTGTCTCTAAACTCTCCTGTAACTAAACACTGCTAAAAGTCTATGGAGGTTATTTATGAAAGGTAAATCCACTTTGCACTACAAGTGCAAACTACAAGTGCAAAGTGCACTTGAAATTGCACTGAAGGTGCACTTGGAAGTGCAGTCACTGTAGATCCGAGGGGGACATGCAAGGAAAATAAAAAACAGCATTTTAGCTTGCACATGATTGGATAATAAAATCAGCAGAGCTTCCCCTCATTTCAGATCTACCCCTCTAACCCCCTTTACAGCGACTGCACTTTCAAGTGCACTTGCAGTGCAATTTCAAGTGAACTTTGGTAGTGCAAAGTGGATTTGCCTTTCGTAAATAACACCCATAGGGGGTTATTGCATGTTCAATGGGCTAAGATGCAGTGGAGTTTAGAGGCAAGAAAAAAAGCCAGATGCCCCTAGGAGCAGATGTAAAAATAGTCAGTGGGCATGAGGCCTAAATGGCACCCCAATGCACTTTAATAAAGCATGTTTGTTGTAGCCCATCACAATGCATTGTAACAACAACAAAAAAAAAAAGGTAAATGCACTTGTTTGGTGTGATTCCTGCATATTGGGTAGCCCATGCCAATAAATGCACACCCCAATGGACCTTGCTATTGCATATTTGTTGTTGTGCACTACAATGCATGGTAACAATACTATACATTGTGGTGCATTGCGTTAAAAAAAAAGGTACACATATATCTATGGTGTGATTTCTGTGCATTGGGCAGCCCATTCAAATGAATAGGCTGCCCAATGCAGCACACATTAATGCTGTTACCAGGGTCGTTTTTAAGCCAGGGCAAAAGGTGCAGCTGCCCTGGACACTGTCATTGTTGTGGGGCCCAAAGCAGCTGCCTCATACTTGCCAACTATCCCAGTTTAAATTCCCTGAGGTTTTAGTCCTGGGCTGTGTCCCAATATCTCAGTGTGAAGTGCTGCTACTAATGCTGCCTAGCTCTGCCCTATTGTGTACAGATGACACACCTTCCGACCCTGTGTTTACATATGTAAATAGTGGTAGCCAGGGGTGTTGATATGTATATCATGCCCCCCTGAGGTCATATCCACAGTAATCTCTAGCAACCAATCAACAAGCAGAAATCATGTGCTGTAACCTCTAGCAACTAATCAGTGAGCCATAATGTGCGCTATAACCTCTAGCAACCAGTCAGTGAGCGGTAATGATACTGTAAGCTCTGGCAACCAATTGCAATAGCTGCCTGATCTGATTCAGTAAACTGATTTTGAGTCTGGCTGCTATTTATTGTATGTCAGAGCAGGTGGAGAGCAAAACTGCATGGGGGGGGGGGGGGGCAAGAAAAGTTTTTTGCCAAGGGTCCAATCAATATTAAAGACGGCCCTGGCTGTTACCACAGTACACACATGTGAACCGGGCCTTGTATTGGACTGTTGGATCAGGTTAGGATCTGCTTTTATAATGACAATCTAATAGTGTTTTGTTTTATGGTCAACAAGTTACAGTAGGTAAGTTCACAGCTCATGTTGTAAGTTCATTACTAAATGAATGGTCAGTCATGGAGGGCAGGAGGCAATTTCTGGTCATGTGGTCTGATAATCCAGAATTTCCCATAAATCAACTCCCTAATTATTCCTCACTGGTTACAACAGATAGCATAACATCCCATAGAGATGTAATGAAACAGGACAGACAGTGGACACAATGAGGTTGATTTACTAAAGGCAAATAAACTATGCACTTTGGAAAGTACAGTTGCACTCTGCAAGTGCAGTTGCTCTAGAGATTAGTAAATGAAGTAAAGCTTCACTTTGCAATGAGTACCCAATCACGTGCAAGGAAAAAAAAACAGCATTTTTGCTTGCACGTGATTGGAAGATGGAAGTCAGCAGAGCTTCTGCTCATTTACTAAGCTCTGGAGCAACTGCATTTGCAGAGTGCAACTGTACTTTGCAAAGCGCACATTCTATTTGCCTTTAGTAAATCAACCCCACTATACCACAGGTATTATCTTGTTGCTATGCCTCACAATATCAAAGCTGTCAGAAATGTGAATGAAAGTGTAATTAAGTGTCTCAATCAGACATGAGGTTAATTTACTAAAGGCAAATCCACGCTGCACTGCATTGAACTTGAAAGTACACTTGGAAGTGCAGTCGCTGTAAATCTGAGGGGTAGATCTAAAATCAGGGGAAGCTCTGCTGATTTTATTATCCAATCATGTACAAGCAAAAATGCTGTTTTTTTTTGGGTTTTTTTCCTTGCATGTCCCCCTCAGATCTACAGTGATTGCACTTCCAAGTGAACTTGTGTTGCAAAGTGGATTTCCCTTTAATAAATAAACCCCAGTATGAATTATATCAAATGTCAGAATTATGCTAGATGTTTTCATGAACAACAGAAGGTCTAAAGTTTCCAAGGTTAAAGTACAGAATTAGGCAAGTAAGCCAAATCCAAAATCCAAATCCAAAAGTAAGCCAAAAAGAAAAACAAAAAGCTCCGGATGGTGCAGGTCAAAACAAACCAACAGGTTTATTAAGGCTCGGTTCACAAAGGGGGCGACACGAGGCGACGCGACTTGCCGTGCCGCGACCTGACAAGTCGCCCCCGTTCTGTACTACGGAACTGTTCTAAGAGGAGCAACTCGAGTCGCTCCGACTTAGAAAAAAGGTTCCTGTACTACTTTTGGGCGACCTCGGGGCGACTTGCATTGACTTCTATACAGAAGTCATTTGCAAGTCGCCGCTGAGGTCGCGGCAGGTCGCGGCGCGGCAAGTCGTGTCGCCCCCTGTGTGAACCGAGCCTAAAGGTCATATGATGTACAAATGACTCAAACAATGTGGCTCAATTTCTTGTACCCCGCATTGCTTTTATATTTTGTATTTTAATTTTGTGATCACTTTTAATATTTTTGAGCCATTTGTACATCATATGACCTTTAACCTCCCTGGCGGTATTATTATTTCAGATTTTAGGTGCTGAAAGCGGTACAATTATTTTGCATGAAAATTTGGCGTTTTATATTGTAGTCCTGTAATTCTTAGCAATAACTCGCTTAAATCTGTCCAAACCAGAGTCTAGCAGACATCCCGGGTATGATAAAGTTTGAAAAATGAAATCATAAATTATAATATAATAAATAACTATAAATAATTATACCAAATAATAATATAACAATAATAAAAATTATTCAATAATGTAATCAAATCAAAAACACTGAAATTTGCTCAGTTGCAGAATTGTCACTGTCATTACTTTTCAGTATTTGATGACGTATCTCCCCACAAATCACTATCGCTCAATTCTGCAAGTGATTCTTATTTATTATCGCTGTTTTCTAGCTGGTCTAAAATCATTTTTGATGTAAAGGGACAGTTTTGGTTGCTATGGACAATCTCCAGTTTCCAGGCATAAAGAACAGTTTTTATAATATAAAACTGCATGCAGGACACTGGGCAGACCACTAGGGACAAAGGGGATGTGAAATAATTACATACAGCAATGTAATCTGTAAGATTACATTATACTGTATGTTTACTGTGTGTTTCACTTTTTGAATTTGGCGATGTTCTCCGTCCCCGTGCGTCACAACGCTCGCAGGAAACGGAGATCGGCTCCATGATAGATCGAGCAGAGGGGACATCGCTGGATCCAGGGGAGAAGGTAAGTAAAGCCTCCCTGCATTCAGCGATGCGGTCCCGAGTCTGTCTTTTGGTACAAAATCGAATACCGAATACCGCCAGGGGGGTTAATAAACCTGAGATTTTTGTTTTTCTTTTTCCTATATATATCATCCTTATGAATTTTATTTAAAATTCGTTTTTGGATATACTTCGTCCAAAACATCTGCTTCCTTGGAGTCTGGATACGACCAGGTGCGGACTCCCACTAGGAGTGCCTGTTTTGTTTGAGTTTCAAGACTGGGAAATGAGGATTGCTTACCAGGATCCACCCTACAGAGCCTGACTGGGACCCATTGAGATTACAAGCCTTGCTGACCCACTGTCGTACGACAGGTGGGTCCAACACCATTGGTAAGAGTACCCATATTTTATTTGTGGAAGATTGATTGCAGATACAGCTTCAGTCAATTGTTTGTTGTTGCTGGTTCCATTCCTTCATATAGTCTCTCTACCTCCTTGGGATCACCATATGGGAAGATTTCCATCTATATTTCCATATTTGGTACTTTGAGAGGACTGTTTGGAAAGAACTAACAAAAGTCAATTTTTCTAACGTTAACTATATGAAGTTACAGTTTTATTGAATTGTACATAATTTGTGGGATTACATATCCCCCTAGTATTCACTACACAAATTTTTTTGTTTTTTGTATTTTTGTATACTACACTTTATACATAAATTGTTTGCACATTTTTTTTAGCACTACACTAATTTTTTTTACATCAAGGATAAATGACTGGTATATATTTTTATGGGTAACCCCATTCTGTTTTCTTTTTTTGTGCGCAGTCCCTATTAATATCTCTACCAGACATTGATCTATGATAAGGGTCTGGAACAGATGAAGGGAATCACCAGCCCCCTTCTTCACAAACAGAATAAGCATCCATTTTTTCTTCTTTCTAAATATAAATGCTGCTCCCCAAAGTACATTTTTTTTAAATAATTCTTGTTTTTGCTGTGGTACATGTACCCCAGGCAAGTTATTAGCACATTCGGATTTGGTAGCATCTTGAACTAAAACTGGGTTCATCCTAATCATTAGGGCAATAGCTTTGCTCACTCTGCTTTCTTCCCCTTTCAGTATGTTTGCTAAGTGCAAGGGTGAACCACAAAGAAATTGTCATGATCCTGCTTGTGATTCCAAATCACAGTAAAACTTATTTTCGTGTCAGTTCCCTATTGCAGTAGGCATTAGTTATTATAAATTTGAAACCACTAATCAATATGATAGGAGTTGACTATCTAAAAAAAAGTCCAGAACCACACTTTCAGTTCACAAACCTTTAGATTCTTGTATCACCTCTTAGTATATATTCATCAATTCAAAGAAGATGCTTTTTCAAGTTTATGAAATGTCAGTCATTCTCATTCAGTTTTATTAGAGAAGCATCTTCATTTTAATATAGCAACCTACTGCAAGGCAGAAAAAGGGAGTGTGGAAGGCATATTTGTTCAGTTATAAACCCCAGAGTCATTTCATGGATATCATAAAACTTAGCAGCACTGAACTTTTGATAAAAATGAATGTCAGCTGTGGTTTAACTTGCTTTTTAAAACTATCTCATCTAACGTTAATCCCTGATGTATATATCACAGTATGTAAATGACACCCGTACAATGTTCACACTTTAAAGTTTCAATATGTGAATGTGTAATGTTTAAAAATCTAGACAACCCTGGATGTACCGGATGTGTCATATGCAAGACCACCGACTCTTGGTAATTGTTTGAAATGCCTGATGTGTAAATGGGTAGATTATTTTGTCTTTTCTATAAAATGGCCACTTGGCAAAAGTAAAAAAGGTTGCTCTAATGCAGCCTCTAATTTACTTATACGTGTGGGTGATGGCTCCTTCCCCAGAATCCTTTTCCCAGTTGGATTAGAATGTGTACCTGGATAATTCCTCCAGCACATGGTACCACAAAATGTAAATCCAGGAACACTCTACAGATAATGGACATGTTAAACCATACCCTCAAATCAAACATGCTTCAGCAAACTGTGGGAGCAGACAAAATGTGGTAACAGTGGCAGGGGCTTAAATTGTAGGGTGAATAAATGAGTCTATGCTGCTGTGGGTCACAAGTAGCTCAAGGAGTGCCAAAGTCAGGCATAAGTAATGCAGGGCTCAGGCGCAAA
This sequence comes from Lithobates pipiens, assembly GCF_037356315.1. NCBI lineage: Eukaryota > Metazoa > Chordata > Amphibia > Anura > Ranidae > Lithobates > Lithobates pipiens. The sequence continues at coordinate 446,346,751 of NW_027507758.1, read as the reverse complement.
TAACACAGAGAGAAGAAATGCCGAGTCAGGAGTAAATTACGCAGAAGTCAGGTGAGAAGTCTGGGCTGCTAAGCATCTGGACAAGAGTTTGCTGAGGGCACAGGACTTGTTGGATTCACACTACTGCTGATAGCAGAAGGAGACTAAGTTTACCTTAGGCTTGCCTAAACGTAAGTGGGTTACTGTACAGTACTATAAACTTCACTCCCTGACCCCCCCACTACAGCCCATGGCCCTCCACTATAGGCCCTGATCCCCCCTCTACAGCCCCTGACCCCCCAGCCTACAGCCTCCGACTCCCCAGAAGTGAAAAAAGGTATTGCTTCACTTTAAGTACATTTTAGTTTTACATACATACACAGAGGTCAGGTGAGATGTTCCTTGTCCCATTGTGTAATTAAAATTGGGGTATGCATGTACTACTGCATGTAGAATACTTAAAAGGATGGTACTTAAGTGCACACTCAGTCATAAAGACTGGGCCCCAATGGATAGCTAGCAGAAGGTTCAGAGCAATCGATAAACAAATTAATGCTATCAAAGTGATCACCCACAGAGTTGATAGTCAGAGACACACATTGAAGGTTAAATACAGAGTGAACTTTTAGGACATTCACTAATTGCTATGAGATAGTTTTACTGCCTTGCTATTGTCTTACCATTCTTAATACAGTTTTATTGATGATATTTTTCTTTGTTTGATGTACTTTTGTGGTATAATTACCAATCATATATAATATAATAACGGTTAATTTCTATAGAGTGATAGCCCTTTATTTGATTGATTGATTCATTCTTGTAGTTGCTTACCCTTTACCTGTGACAATATACTCTATTTGCAGTCAACCAGTTTTTATGTAAAATTTTGGTGCTTTTTCATAGTTATGTGCAGGATATTTATACTTGTGCATGCATAGGTTTCTGCAGCTGTCTCTTTCCCAACCAGGAGTGTCAGAGTGTACTGAGCTGTTTGCACAAGAACAGAGGTATTGGTACATCAAGCAGCTCTTTCAAGCTGCATAAGTAACACAGAGAAAGCAGAGGCCAAGTCAAGTGTAAGTAACGCAGAGAGAGCTCAGAGCAGAGGTAAGGCCAGGACTAAGTGACGCAGAGGGATAAAAGGTCAGGTGAGGTATAAGTCACGCAGAAAAAGCAGAGGTTATGTCAGGAGAAAGTAATGCAGAGAAAGAAAAGGCCAGGTTAGGAGTAAGTAACACAGAGAGAGCAGAGGCCATCACTTTGGCTTGTTGGATCACTGGTTATGCTCTGATTTCCCTCATATGAAGGTCTGTCATCTGTCCAAAACATCTCCCCTTATATTTCTATGTAAACCAGAATGATTATAGAATAGGTATAAAATAATGGGTAAAACAGAATGGGTATTGCAGGCATTGCCCTCCTCACCAACTTGTGATAAAGGATTGGCCAATCTCATAGCGCACTGTCACTTGCATAACAATGCCACTCTCAACTGCACCCAGGACAAAGATTTCCCAACTTGTGTTACCCAATCTAGGTGCCAGCAGCCCAAGATTAATTGTCACTGGACTACGTTAATTAAACAATTAACCCTTTAAACTACCACCACCATCTTTTGACTGAGAAGGAGGAATGCTGGTTTCAGCAGAATTCAGTCAATGAGCAAGGTGTTATTGGCAGACATGGGAGTAAGTCACACATGTGCAAGTCACAAGCAAGTCTCAAGTCTTAACCTTCAAGTCTCAAGCAAGTCCCAAGTTACTGTGGCGAAAAGCAAGCAAGTCAAGTCGAGTCCCTGCTAGAAGTCAAGTAAGTCAAGTCATTTATTTTGGTCAAGTCACAAATCAAGTCAAAATACTGACCTACCTCATTTCCACCTTTAAATAAGTTAAAAGTCAGTGTTCATGAAAGGTTTTGTTTTATTTTCAACATTAACAAAACTGCTTTGTGCTTTTTGGCGTATTAAAGAAACACTTTGAATGCCCAAACATCAGACAAGGAGCAGAACACTCAGCAATTAAATGGCCAACAAGCCTGAAAAAATGTAGTCCTTGTTGAGGGTTTGAGCTTCAAACTAATAACAATGTATTTTAACATCTAAATCAGTGGACACAATGCCAACATCTGGACACTTGAATGATGATGAGAATAGCCACTTAAAATGCCAGATATGGGGGTGTGCAATGGATCAGTTTTAGGGTTTTAATATACTTTGTAAATAGCACCCTATACATTTATAGTCAGTGGTAGTTGTACCCTCTGCATTATGCCCTGATAAAATAACATTTAATTACAGTGCAGGTCAGTGTGATAATCGCTATGATTGCATCAGCTAGCACTTATGTACAAGTTTCATATAAAAACAAAATTTTTAACATATGTAAAACAAGTGACCTAATGGACAATTCTTAGTGAGATTCTTTTTGAACCAAAGATGTTGGCTTTATTTTTTGCTTGTGTATTGTACTACAGCAGAATCAAAAAACATGCTATATAAAAAATATACTATGCATATACAATATACTAAACCTAGTATTGACAAGATATCTTCCCTATTAAAGAGGAGGATATGTAGAGGTGGTTGTCCATATTAAAATGGCAGGGATGAGGGACAAGGAAATTACTTCTCACTAGCATATATATATTACTTATTTATATATTAAATTACTTCTCACTAGTTTTATATATATATATATATATATATATATATATATATATATATATATATATATATATATATATATTAAATTACTTTATATTAAATTATACAGTATCTTATATTATAAACTTTATGGTCAGGCAGCCGTGTACCTGATCGGCGGCGACCCGGCGGGCGGCAGCCATTCCAGTATTCAAAAGCCGAGCCTCTTCCTCGTCTGTGATAGGCGGAACACTCAATTTCCCAGCATTCAGTGTTCCACCTATCACGGACATCCACTCATCCTCATAGCACAGGCTAGGATGAGAGGATGTCCGCGATAGGCTGAACACTGCCTGTTGTGAAATTTAGTGTTCCGCCTATCACAGACGAGGAGGTGTGGCCTTTGAACACTGCAATGTCTGCCGTCTGTCTGCATGACACGCTGATCAGGTAGGCAGACGGCGGCTTGCGGTTAGTGTGTTAGTGGTGGTTACGGTTAGGTGTAGTGTTAGTTAGTGGTAGTAGTGTTATGGTGCCAACTTGCCAAGTCATTGCAAGTCATATAGCCCAAGTCAAAGTCAAGTCGCAAGTCAGTAGTGACAAGTCAAAGTCAAGTCGAGTAATTTATTGAATTCAGTCATGCAAGTCGCAAGTCCTCAAACAGGTGACTCAAGTCTGACTTAAGTCAAGTCATGTGACTCAAGTCCCCCACCTCTGGTTATGGTTCTCAAACTTGACAGATGTTCCTTGTTTGATGATACATGAGAACTGTCAAATTGTGGATCTGCATAGCTACACTCAGGAAACTGGAACCAAATTATATTTTTTTCCCATAATAACCATATATATTTAAAGTAAGGTTTATTTACAGTGAAACCAAAATCCATTCATACACCAGGAAACAGGTAACATAAATATATAAGTGAAAGAGGGTAACAGAAAGCCTAACTAGCAAACTAGCAAACTAACAATTTACAATATATACAAATGGGTAACACAGGACAGCAGGGTAAAACTAGAGGTGCAGGGAACATATAGGAGGGAGGACCAAAACTAGGATCAGGAACAAGAGGGAGTAAGAACAAGGCACCAGGGTTCAGGGTATAGGTACAAGGCAAAGAATACGATCAAGAGCAGGAACAGGCTAAACAGCTAGCAGTATCTGGCAGCAAAACGCTGGACCGACAGGAAAATGTAAAGGAGGAACTAAATACCCTCCCATCAGCCAGCATCAGGTGGAAACTGATTACTGGGATCTGCTAGAGACACTTCCTAGTGGACACTGGAATTACAACCTTCTGCTCTATGAAGCACGGTTCCACCAGCAGGTGGTCCAAGTCCTGACAGGACCCAGATGGGATGCGTTCAAGACCCCCTAATGTGGTAAAATGCATGGTCCACTTATTAGATCTGGAATTCCTCCCTTGTAAAAATTGCAGCATATTAGTACTTTAAAAAACGAGTAAAGACTATACTTTCTGGAATCATTTGTATAGTTCTTGACTGTCAAAGTGTGCTCGAGAGTGATCAGAAAATTTGTTTATATACTTACCTTCCCTATTCTTCCACCTGCAGAACCTGTTTGAGCCCTAATAATAAGAAATAAGTGTCCTTAGCAATGACAGTGATACATTATTCAATAACATATATGATATACTCTCTCATTGATGTAACTTTGTATTTTCCTAGAAGAGCTCTTACTTGTATATGAAAGGCTTCCTTAAGAAATCCACAATGACAGTGATATAAGATGGTTTACTAAAATAGCTCACTTCCCTTAGGTCAGTGTAGTTTCAATCACTTCAGTCATCCAACCATGTGCCAAGGAAATTCTTAAGTTTTAGAATTTCTCTGCACGTGACTGGGAGTTTAGTATAAACACAGGTCCACTTGGCTAAGTGAAAAATGTAGTCTTTTAGTAAATTACCCCATAGCACGCTGTCACAATGAGGAAAACAGATGAGTGAAGTGGGGAAATACTATTTAGGGAGGAATTCTTTCCAGCCTCTGGCAATTAGTAAAAGCTGTCAGTAAAACTCCAATAATTACAACTTCAAGCTGTTTTCTGTCCTGAAATCAAATAAGTGCAGAACCAGCGCAGCAAAACCAACAAGGTGATTGCTCAATGTTATGTTTCCATGGAAACAAGTTGTGGCTTTTAGCATTATCTTGTCAAATTATTTATTGCTGCACATTCTTCACCTGCATTTTAAGAATACTTGTGAAAGAGTTATAATTAGTATCTTTAGTTTTGATTATAGGTTTTTCTTACATCAGGAACATCCATGGAAGTTTGTTTAACAATATTTGGCAGGTTGAATGTTGTCAAATAACGTATGAACACATATGTGCTAAGATTGTTGCCTGTGTGGTTTATTTATGTGCAGCTAGTAAACACGGGTTTATCATTCAGGCTCTTGTTATCACAGAACTTCATGAATAGAAGTTATTATCCTTATGTTTTCTGGATAACGAGTTTATCTATTCCAATTGTAGCTGCGGTATCACATGGTATGTTGGGCGAAATATGCTTCTTAGTTTTTTAGTTCTGCTTTTTTCACACTTCTTCATGTGCTCATGCGTATGAAAGAAGAGAATATACATGCTGTATAAAATGTAAGCAACATACATGTGTTGGCCATTTTTTGAAGCTCTTTTCATTTTGTCAAAATGCTGTTTCCATGACTTTTAATGAAGTGCTCCACTCCTTATGGCGGCTAAACTTTCTATTACCAGATGTTGGAATACAGTAGACCAGATGTTGGAATACAGTAGATCCCCCTTCCATTAGTGCCACTGTAAAATATCCTTAACCACCAGTGTGAAATGGAATGGCTCATATGTATTACCAATCTAACAACCACAACATTTTTTAATGTATATGGTTATGCAATCCCAGGTGCACGATCATGATTTGATGAAGAACAATATATGAGATGAGATAGTATGATGTGGATACGTCCTCCATCAAGTTTTGCTGACTGGATATTTCTGTTTCTGTGTTTGTATTACTTCCTCCCCTTATCCCAATCCCTCCCCCCCATTCCCCTTTCCTTACTCCCCTTTTCCTGGTTAAGAGGTGACCTTATTAACCCTCATGCTGTATAGGATATGTCTGTTTTTATGAACATTTTGCTTTTTATCATACATCATATATGTACTCTTCAGACCTCTCTAATGTTGTTGATGTATTGTATTTGGTATACCTCAATAAAGAACTATTGAAAAAAAAGAAGTGCTCCAGGTATTGATATTTTATACATAGCTACATTGGTCCAGTTTTAACCAATGTAACTATGTATATACCATACCTGTCTGTTGCCACTGGAAGCCACTTGATTGTTTTTACAGGTGATTGGAGGGGGGTTGTCCCCTCCTACCACCCTCCAGTGCTTCTATTGGCTTGCCGGTGCAAAAAGCGAGCCAAAGAATGAATAGGCCAGTGGCGGACATTTACCATAGAGCTGAGCGAGGACCATCTCTATGACCTTCAGAGTCCAGGTGCGATGTTATGATATCACTTACACCCTCGGCAGATGTAAACACTTCTGTATTTTTAGCTGGAAAGACTGAGATCGTGTTTTTTTTGTTTTTGTTTTTTTATCTCAGGTTTCCAGCCTAGAGGAGAGATGTTGGGTCTTATAGACCTGTCATGCACCATTCCTATTACAAGGGATGTTTACATTTCTTCTAATAGGAATAAAAGTGGAAAAAAAATGTAAAGGGAAAATGTAAAAAAATAAAAATAAAATAAACAATATAAATAAAAATGTAAAGCTCCCCGTCCCCGTGTGCTTGCTTGCGTTGCGGCTGCATATGTAAACGGCGTTCAAACCACACATGTGAGGTATCGCCACGAACATTAAAGTGAGAGCAATAATTCTAGCCCAAGACCTCCTCTGTAACTCTAAACAGGTAACCTGTAAAACATTTTAAAGCGTCCGCTATGGAGATTGTTAAGTACCAACGTTCGGTGCCATTCCACTAATGTGCGCAATTTTAAAGTGTGACATGTTAGGTATCTATTTACTCGGCATAACATCTTCTTTCATATTATACAAAAAATTGGGCTAACTTTAGTGTTTTGTAAAAATATCATATTCGTATTCTCACAAACAGTTTTTTATCCAAAAAAAAACACGTTTGAAAAATTGCTGCACAAAAACCATGTGACATAAAAAGTTGCAACAAACTGAGGTTCTGAGTAAGTTTCTAGCAAAAAAAATATGATTTTTACTTGTAGGGAAGGAGTGCCAGAAAAGGCTTGGGCTGGATGTGGTTAAAATACTGCAAACCAACAGACAAATATACAACCCTCTTGTGCTTGAGTGTGAGCCTCAGAGGTAGTAGTTGCCAGAATTTCCATCCTGGCTTTTGTGGACATACCAGGCCTTGTTGCCCTCTCAAGACTGGGAAAGTCTGTATACACTGAAGCCATAAACAAAACAGAGGGTGCACCAGCCTAGTGCATAAAACATTTATTTTATTATTAACCACTTACCGCCCACCATATAGCAATATGATGGCCGCAAAGTGGTTTAATTAAATTGCATCCCAGTCTTAGTCCACTTTTCTGGGAAGGCTGTTCACAAGGTTTAGGAATGTGTCTATGGGAATGTTTGACCATTCTTCCAGAAGCGCATTTGTGAGGTCAGGCACTGATGTGGACGAGAAGGCCTGTCTCACAGTCTCCACTCTAATTCATCCCAAAGGTGTTCTATCGGGTTGAGATCAGGACTCTGTGCAGGCCAGTCAAGTTCCTCCAGCCCAAACTCACTCATCCATGTCTTTATGGACTTTAATTTGTGCACTGGTGCGTAGCCCTGATGGAAGGGGCCACCCCCAAACTGTTATGGCAAAGTTGGAAGCATGAAATTGTCCAAAATGGTATGCTGATGCCTTAAGAGTTTCCTTCACTGGAACTAAGGGGCTAAGCCCAACCCCTAAAAAATAACCCCACACCATAATCTCCCCTCCACCAAATGATTTGGACCAGTGCACACAGCAAGGTCCATAAAGACAAGGAGGATGGGATAAACAGCTCAACCTCAGTATTTGTGGACGATACTAAGCTAAGCCAGGCATTAACTTCTCTGCAGGATATGGAGACCTTGCAAGAAGATCTGAACAAATTAATGAGGTGGGCAACTACATGGTTAGGTTTAATGTAGAAAAATGTAAAATAATGCATTTGGGTGGCATAAATATGAATGCAATCTACTCACTAGGGGGAGAACCACTGGGGGAATCTGGGATGGAAAAGGACCTGGGTGTCCTAGCGGATGACAGGCTCAGCAATGGCATACAAAACAAAGCATACATATATTTAATTAACAGATTACAGTTCACTGTAATCTGTTAATTAAATAAACGTATGCTTTGTTTCAATGTAATTCTTATCCTGTAGAGGATTTCTTCCTGAAGAAGCGGGTACACCGCAAAACCGGTAGAGGATTCCTGTATATCCCACCTCAACTCTAGCCCTACGGGGGTACCTGTTGGGAATTTGTGTATGTGTGGGATATTTTTTAATATGCTTGTATCTGTTTTTTGCTTGAATTGTATTAAAATGTATATATTTTTATCTTAAACCTTGGGTCTGTGTATCAGTGTCGTGATAGTCCATTAACCCCTCTGGGTGTCCCTGTTTATTGGTCAGCAACTGTCCTCACATTTTCAATCTTCCCCCTTTCTATATTGTCAGAAAGGATTACCAAAAACCTTTGAACCTATGACAAAAATGTTCCTTGCTAGTACTACTACTTATGTATCTGTATATGATTTTATGTAAATATGTATGTTTAATTTAGAACACTTGAAGCAAATATAGCTGAACACAGTATATTTCATACAGAATGCCCAGTTTGTATATTTGAGTTTAAATGACTACATCAGCTCGAATTTGCACTTCAAAAACATTACACAATCTGTACAGAAAAATACCATGCTTTTAACTTGATAAATACACATTTATTAAACAGTCAACTGGGAGTTTTACATTTGCTGGTAATTAATGATTATGAATTTGTTGCCTCGAAGAATGCTTGTAAATTGCAGTGTTAAGCATGGTGAATTTCAGTCTTTTTGCATATTTGGATTGGATGAATGTATAAATAACACGGTTAGAAATTCACTTAGCTGCATTTACTTCAGTACAAAGGAAAGCATTCAGGATAGGATAGTTGAGTGGTTTTAGGTCAAGTGTTAATACTATGGATGTAGTTGTTTTGATAACATTAAATTTGCAAAGCATTTTACAGCTAGTAGCATGATCACGTCACATAACTGTCTTCACACATGAAAGCACTCTACTGCTGTAATGGTAATGCAACTGGTACATACCCTTTTTATGTGTACTTGTGTATTTAGGAGGGTGTCTAGTGGAATGTACAAAGTTCTACTCCATTAGGAAATGGTCGATTAGGAGTGATTTACACAGTAAAAGCGAGTGTAATAAAATAATTATGAAATAATATGGACCATAGGAAAGATCAGGGACAGTGCATCCTAATAATCAAATATAAAAATGTTGTTTTTTTGTGTAAAAAAAATAACGTTGCCTGTTTTACAAGATATGGTTATATTTTTTTTAAAAGACCTGGAAATCATGGGCTAGCTATATGCATGTCTCATTTGTAACTTAAAGTGGAACTTCAGTCATTTTTTCAACTTTCCATCTTTTAAATCTACTGCCCTTGTTGTTTTAACTTTGGATAGTAATGCCCCGTACACACGAGCGGACTTTTCGACATCCAAACTCCGACGGACTGAGTCCGTCAGACTATCCGATCGTGTGTGGGCTGCAACGGACTTTAGCTTTGCTAAAGTCTGACGGACTTTAGAAATGAAGCATGCTTCAAATTTTCCCGACGGAACTCCGCCGGACCCGGTCCCCTTCGAAAAATTTGCTCGTGTGTGTGCTACTCCGACGGACTAAAACCGACGCTAGGGCAGCTATTGGCTACTGGCTATGAACTTCCTACGTCGAATCCAGTCGTACGTCATCACGTTCGAATCCGTCGGAGTTTAGTGTGATCGTGTGTGGCCAAGTCCGTTCGGCCGAAAAGTCTGTCAGAACTCCGTCGGAACTCCGGCAGAACTCCTTTGGAAGTCTGTCGGACATAAGTCCTCTCGTGTGTACGGGGCATTACACATTTTTTTCTGCCAGTAAATACCTTATACAGCCCACTTCCTGTTTCTTGTCTGGTAAAAAGGCCTAGGCTTATGACATAATGCACAGCTCTCTCTCTCTCACTCTTGTGAGTTTGCCAGGAAGGGAGGGGGATGAGTCATAAGAGGGCCAATGAGATCGCAGGTGTACCTCTGTGTGTCTGTGTAAATCCAGGAAGTGAACAGGCAGCAGTTTCAGCTGCCCACAGTTAAAATGATTGCAGCCAGACTCAGTGGAGGGAGATTTCTGCAGCATATTTGGCAAGTACAGAAGCACAGTATATATAAAATAATATGCAAAGTGGTTAAAGGGAAGCTTCAGAATGGCAAAGATGTTTTTATTACAGATTATGTGAGCAGACTGCAGTTCCTCTTTAATGCATTTTTGTTGAACATGAAGTGTGGGTGTCTTCTCTGGTCCCCGTCTGGATCTGTTCTTCTTTCTTCCTTTTCTCCTTTTTTATCCTTTCTTTTCTTTGTCTGTCTGATCGCCCTGGCACTCTAGGTCTTTAAGTGTTCTTTAGAATAGCTTTAGACAAACGTGTCCTCTCATGATTGTACATTTGTCTTTTACTTGCTTTGGGAAGTGGGTTAACTGGATGCTTTGATTGAAATCATGGCTCATCATTCCAGAATAACTATCTACTGTATTCTGTTACTTTTCAGTTGTCTTCCCTTTTTTCCATTTTTTTTATATTTGAAACTGATGATTAATGTACTTTTGTAGTATTGTTGGCTTTACGTTTACACAATATCAATAAAAAAATATTGAATGTAAAATAACAGGGAGGGGGTCTGGGCGAACTCATGGTTAAAAGGTTCTTATGTTTTTTTTTTGTGTTTTCACAATTTATTGCCTTGCTATATCATCTGAACTAATATTGGATCTCCTTTTTAAGCCTGCTATGGGAGCTATCCTTCAAAAGTGTCTATTCATTGCTACTATGAGTGGTCTGAAATTGTTGACCTGGGGTCTTAACTCTAAGCCCTTGTACACACGGTTGGAGATTCAGTTGGAATGTTTCCTATTGGACCGTTTTGTCGGATATTCCGACTGTGTGTGGTCTGCATCGGACTGTTTCCATCGGAATATCCGACGGATCAATTTTTCCAACTTACCGGTAAAATTTTCCAACAAAATGCTCCTATCAGACATACTCTGATCATGTGTAGCCTTCTCCGAAGGACAAAGTGCCACACATGCTCAGATCAAATTCCTAGACCAAAGCTATTGGCTACTAGCTTGAACGTAGTCCCATCGTAACAAAATAACATCATCACGTTATGTACAATCAGATTTTCCGACAACTTAGTCCGACCGTGTGTATGCAACATCACTTCCGGACCTCTTCCGGAATTAATCCGTCAGAATTACTCAGACGGATTTGGTTGTCGGAAACTCTGACCGTGTGTACAAGGGCTAAGAGGTCCTTTGTTTTTTACTATATTAAAAGAACCAAACTGCACATTATTTTGTTTCAGTAAACACACTCACTGGGCTTCAACTGGGCTTCAACCCACCATTTAACATGCTATTTTTCATTATAACTATCCTTCGTAATCTAGAGTGAACTCCATTCTATTTGTTAAATCCCTTCATAAACAAATTATAGAAGTTCAGATGGACTCCTGATGGTGCTATGTCATTGTGTTTTTTCTGTATCTGGATTGTTGCTACACTGTTCTGAATGTTTATATACCAACTCATTTTGGCCTAAACCCCTTACTTAATGTATGCAGGTTGTATTGACAGTGGCTAAAAGTTCCATCATCCTTGATAGATTTTACCAATGTATGGAGATGGAAGTATCCCTAGCACAGTGAATTATTTTTCTGATGTTTACCATAATATCTTCAGACTGGATGTTTTAGTATCTAATACCCTTCTTTCTAGAGTTGTTAAATATTTGCCTAGAACTTTTTCTGATTACGCCCCCTTGGAATTTGAAATTACTACATCTCCCTCGTCAGATTTTTGAATTTGTAGAATGGGCCCATATTGGTTGAATGACCCCATAGTGCTATAAAAATGTTGAGAGGATATGTCTCAGTTTTGGCAAGAAAATGCTCCCAAAGCTTCGGAGAGTCTTAAATGGGAAGCCTTTAGACTACTATGAGAATTTAATTTCTTGTGCGGGTCAGTGAACTTAAAGTGAAACTAAAGTCTGTTTTTTTTAGTTAAAAATAACAAACATATTAAACTTACCTGCTCTGTGCAGTGGTTTTGCACAGAGCAGCCAAGATCCTCCTCGTCTTGTGTCCCTCTTTGGTGCTCCTGGCCCTTCCCTCCTGTTGAGAGCCCCCACAGCAAGCAGCTTTCTATGGGGGCACCTGAGCCGAGCCACAGCTCCCTGTGTCCATTCAGACAAGGAGCCGTGGCTCGCCCCCTTTCTATCCTCATTGGCTGATCTTGATTCACAGTAGCAGGAGCCAATGGCACCGCACTGTTGTCTTAGCTAATGAGGAGGGGAGTCCTGGGCAGCCATCACACTCCTGCAACATCGCTGGATCTAGATGGACCTCAGGTAAGTATTAGGGGGACTGCAGAGCACACAAGAATGCATTAAGATAAAAAACATTCTGCCTTTACAACCACTTTGAGAAAACTACCAGGGAAAATATAGAGCTGCTGGGAAAAGCAGTATCAAAAGAGGAAGCTCACTATGTTTTAGATCCCCCAGAAGTTATGAAGTGGCATGTAGAGTCTGTATGAGTCGGCTCTCTCAGAACAAACTCAAAATAAGCTAATTTATCAGGTGCTATACATATTTGAATCTGGAGATAAAGATGGGTGATCGCTTGCCTTTTTTTGACTAAACCAATACATAAGGCCTTTGTTATCTTGCTAATTCATGATCATAACCAGATTTTACAAACCTCCTTTCTATTCTTTTATTCTAAATATGGACCACAGGTATCTTATGATGACACCGATGTGCTTAATTATCTCCAGTTCCTTACGAATTTTGACTATCTCTCAAAGAAGATTCTAGATGCTCCTTTTACTAGTGAGGAGAAAGGGGGGTTTCCTGTCCACATATACTAAAAAGAGTTCAAGAGTTACGTCTGATCTCATTAAAACTGGGACAACACAAATAATAATTAACTGGTCCAAGAAAAGAAACATTACAAGGATGGTCTACATCTACATTTGGTGTTTTAGTTTTCTCATTTTTTAGAATGCTTATTACAGTAAGTAAATAAGCTAAAATAACAATAAAATACATAAAATATATTATAATACTATAGGAACAAGATTATATCATATATTCAAGATTATAATACTATAGGAACAAGATTCTATCATATATTCTACTAGAATTGTGAAATCATGAAAGAAGCCAATATTTTTTACTCGTATACACCAGGAACTTGTTATTTCTCAAATGTTTCCTGTCTTTATACACATTTAACAAAAGGAAGTTTTAGTTTTCCCATTTGGCATTTTATGTGGTTGTTTGTTATTTAGACTTACTGTAGATGGTGACTCAATCAATACAAGCTACCCTGTAGGCACCAAGAGACCAAGGAAAGTGCAGAATCATTAAACTGAATTACACACAAGCAGTTGTGGAAAAAAAATACAGATTTCGTTACTATAAAGTGTCAGCTCTTTTCTTTATAGCTTTGACAATTGAAAATGTTACAAAAGTAACAAACTCCTGTCTGGCACAATTAAGTCAAATGGATTTACTACTGTCATTTTATCACTTCAGCCCACAAAAGGGATGGCATTCTAGCATTATTTTCTCTGTCATGTTTCACCTTGAAGTCTACCTTTTAAAAATGTATAAATGCTATGTATCGTGAAGTAGGGGTATCTCATGCAGCACCCTTTAGAAGTGTAAATAGATTTTTGTTTAGTGTAGGTAAATTTGTTCAGGCTTGGTTGGCAGCAAAGCCTGTGTGTTTTTTTACTGGGTTGGGCAGAGATCAAGGTAGAGCTGGGTGACTCACAGACAGCATCGCTGAGACCTGCCCCCTCCTTCTCGAACTTACTAGAAACTTCCAGAAGAATGGGAGAGGAAGTAAGGTGTAGCTGCCTGGAGTATTCACGAGGGTCCTGACCAATCCCCAACAGATGGATTGACAGGAGGAAGGCCCCCTCAAATACTCAGGGTCAGCCCAGCTGGGGGCAGTGGAGTTCGGGTGGAAGATGGAGATGGGGTATTAGGCTGTTGGTGGCCCTTGAGGGAGCCCCTAGTCTGAGGGGGTCACATTATGCCTGGGCTCAAGGTCAGAAGGGAAACTTCTCATGAAACATGGAGGGATCATGACCAGGAGGCATGGGAGAAAGGTTGAAGACAGCAGGAGAACACTGCCAAGCAAATCTTCAGATAGATGCAGAGTCAGTCTGGGGAACTGTAGAGTCTAGTAATCTCCCCTTTGTCAGCAAGCAGCTGGCTTCAAGGGAGAGGAGAGAACATGCAACCATGGCTAGTAAAGCCTAACATGATGACACCCATAGGCTGCAATGGCCCATCGGTTGTTGGCGCTCCCATCTCTCCTCTGATGCTACTGCTGGCTGAGAACAGGGGAGCAAATCTTGTGACCAGACTGGAGCAGCATTAAAATAGATAAGTACAGAGATCTTTCCTGCATAGGTTAGTAAGTATAGGTGTTATGGGGGAGGAGTAATTTTAAGAGTAGTTAGGGTTATCCTAGCGTTCTACTTTGATAAACAAAGAAACAATTAAATTAGTAAATGTTAACAAACATACATGCTTTTTTTTTGTTGACAACAATTTTATTTCATTTATCGTAAAGCCATTTCAAAGACAGTCATACGTCTATTCACATAGAACAAGAAAATTGAACTGCGGGCGCAGCCGCAAATGCATACACATTAACATAACAATCAAACAGTGCAATAAACATAGTCAAATTAATCCGTACATTGAATCCTACTTATCTCTCAACAAGGGATTACTCATAAATGTGTAGAAATTCGATGGGAATCATTAGTTCTGTAATGGGTGAAAGTATATCTAATATTCGGCCACGTTATTGCCTAAGAAGTTTTGAGTTTTAAATAAATTGGGGCAAAATAAATCAAACTTTGGAAATGTGGGGAGAGGGGGAGTATCTGGTGAAAGGAGAGGATAAATCTTCACTTCCTCTGCTAATTAAGGGGAGACTGTGAGCGATTATGTCATATTCCATGGGGACAAAGTTCTAACTGAAAAGCTGGAATGTAAGAAAAGAGGGTTGGAGTGGCATATCCTTGTTTAGGCCTCAGGTGTTGACATGGAGTAGTGTAATTATCCTATCTAATGCGTTGTTTCAGGTCTGCATGTACCTCTTGTAAGTATCTGTGGTCATGAAGTAAATCCAGCATGACCAAGTAGATGTGAATTTCGTTTGTGAATCATTCGCCTGATGTATAAGGTCCTCCATTGTCATTATGGCATGAATGCGAGAAAAACAGTCCTTAATGGTAGGTGGGCTCGGGGAACGCCAGCGTATAGGAATGCAGACTTGCTGCATTCACCATATGCATGGCCAGGGATTTGAAATAAACCCGGTGGGGTAATGTAGAGTGATGGAGGAGAAATTGGGCAGGGGACATATCCAGAGAGAGGGTGGTAACGTCTGTGACAATTTTGTGGACGTTTGACCAATAAGGTTGGGCATGTCCACCAAATGTGGAGCAGCGTACCTACATCTCTATTACAGCGCCAACACACCTGGGTGTTGGATGGGTTCATTCGGTGTAGCTTGTATGGAGTATTATACCATCGTGAGGCAATTTTGAAGGCATTCTCCTGTGTTTGCACATTGACCGATCCCTTGTGGATAGAACGGTATATGTCCTCCCAATTAGCATCCGTAATTTCGGTTTGAAGGTCTAGAGCCCATTTACATCTTAGTTGGTAATTGACCCGGGTATGTTCTGAAAATAACAGTGAGTATGTAGTGGAGATTGTATGACGCTGTGGTTCCTCTGAGGAACAGATCGATTCAAAGGTTTTTAACGGTCTGGACCACAGTTGATTGGTGTTACGGTTAAGTAAGAAGTGCCGTAGCTGCAAATAAGTCCAAAAGGGGAAGGAGTTTTTGCCCGTAAGTGTTGCCAAGTCCGTAAGGGACCTAAGTTTGTCATTTACAAAGAAGTGGGAGGCTCTCACCGTCGTGTGTGGCCAGTCGGTCGTTGGGAAGGAGGGGTGCATGCTGGGTGTTAATTCCGGATTCCATCGAAGGGGAGACATTGGGCCATACGTGGTGGAAATGTTGTGGTTATCGCATGCCCACCTGTAGGAATTTAAAGTCGGAATGATGAAGGGGTGGTCCGAATGTGTACGGGGGCTATATCGGCGATTTATCCACGGCAGGGTCGTTAATGGTATGGCGGAAAATGATTGTTCAAGTTGGACCCAAGCTTTCAGATGTTTGTGGGTGTGCCAATCAATTATTCGAGTAAAGTGACATGCCACCTGGTATTTGCGAAAGTCTGGGAGACTCGTGCCCCCTTGTAGTTTAGGCAGGGTTAGTTTAAGAAAGATCAAGCGAGGGCGAAGTTTATTCCAAATGAAGTCAGTGCATAATTTACGACAGGATGCGTAAAAGGCTGGGGGGAGCCTAATCGGGACGGTTTGTAGGAGATAAAGTATGCGTGGTAGCACATTCATTTTAATTATTGCGATTCTGCCGAACCAGGAAAATCGTTCTGGTGACCAAGTCTTTAGGTCATTAGTAATTTTCTGTATCAGTGGGATGTAATTTAGGGCATAAAGATCTTTAAGAAAGGCTGGCAGTTGAATACCCAAATATGTAGATGATCTAGGTTTCCATTGGAACGGGAAATTGGTGCTGCAGAGGGAACAGAGCGATTGAGGTAAGGTAATGTTTAGGGCGTTAGATTTGGAAAAATTTATTTGGAGATTCGATAGGTATTTAAATGTATTGAAGTCCTGGAGAAGGTTGGGTATTGTGGTGAGAGGGGCAGATAGAAAAAGCAAAATATCATCAGCAAAAGCTGCTACCTTGTATGTATGTCCCTCTATCTCTAAACCTTTTATATTTGGGTTGTCTCTAAGGCGTCTCAAGAAGGGTTCTAAGGTCAGGATGAAAATTATGGGGGATAGCGGGCAGCCCTGGCGTGTACCGTTGGAGATGGAGAAGGCATCCGACAGGTGGCCATTTACCCTCACCTGTGCTGTTGGGATAGAGTATAAAGCATGGATAAGGTTGAGCACTGTTGAGGGCAAATGTATCGCTTTGAGCACTTCATTCATATAATCCCAGGCCACTCTGTCGAATGCCTTCTCTGCATCCAATGATAGCATGAATCCTTGCTGTTTGGATTGGGAGAGCCAATAGTTTATATTTATGGCTTTGAGAGTATTGTCTCTCGCTTCCCTACCTGGAACGAAGCCTACTTGATCCAGATCAATAAGTTGAGGCAAGGTCAGGATGAAAATTATGGGGGATAGCGGGCAGCCCTGGCGTGTACCGTTGGAGATGGAGAAGGCATCCGACAGGTGGCCATTTACCCTCACCTGTGCTGTTGGGATAGAGCATAAAGCATGGATAAGGTTGAGCATTGTTGAGGGCAAATGTATAGCTTTGAGCACTTCATTCATATAATCCCAGGCCACTCTGTCGAATGCCTTCTCCGCATCCAACGATAGCATGAATCCTTGCTGTTTGGATTGGGAGAGCCAATAGTTTATATTTATGGCTTTGAGAGTATTGTCTCTCGCTTCCCTACCTGGAACGAAGCCTACTTGATCCAGATCAATAAGTTGAGGCAGGAGAGGTAGTAATCTATTCGCTAGTGTTTTCGCATACCACTTGAGGTCGACGTTGAGCAAAGAGATGGGGCGGTAATTAGTTACCACCGAGGGGTCCTTGTCTGATTTAGGTATCACGGTTATATGTGCTCTGAGAAATTCTGCGGGAGGGTCAACTGTTTTCGTGAAGGAGTTATAGGCCGACAAAAAGTGAGGTGTGAGGATCTCTGCGAAGGATTTGTAATAGGCTACTGTTAGGCCATCGGGACCAGGGCTTTTTCCGGGTTTGAGTTGTGCCAGTGCTGCAGAGACTTCTGAGTGCGTGAGCGGGGCGTCCAGGTCATGCGCTATACTATCTGAGATCGGGTTAGGGCTATATTGTTGCAGGAATTCTTTTATTCCTTGTAACCGTGATGTGGAATTGGTAGGTGACTCAGGTGAGGGTAGATTGTATAATTTGGAGTAGTAATTGACAAATTGGCTTGCGATATCAGAGGATTTGTGTAGTTTCCGACCCGAGGTATCTGTCACAAAATTAAGCATTTTGTTGGCTTTTTTGATTTGGAGGGCTCTAGCCAATGTCTTGCCTGCCTTATTGCCGAATTCATAGAAGGATTTTTTAGATAATATGTATTTCCGTTGAGTTTGTTTACCTAGGAGTTCTAACAGTTCCTGTCGTGCATTCGTAAGTGCCTCCATTGTGGTCACTGCCTGGGTACGTTTATGTGCAGATTCCAGTGTTTGGATGCATTCTAAAAGGCTGGAGAACTGTTTCTTCCTATCGTTATGTCTTTTAGATGTCAGTGCTATAAAGGTTCCCCTTATAACACATTTGTGGTTAGCCCAATTGGTCAGGGATGAGGTATCGGATGGCTGGTTTTCCGCAAAAAAATGCTTAAGCTGAGCGAGGACTTCAGCTGTGAAGACTGGATCTGACAATAAGGATGGATCCAGTCTCCAGGTGGGAACCGGCCTTTTTGCGTCAGGCAGTTGTAATGTGATAGAGATAGGGTTGTGGTCCGATATAAACATAGGGTCGATGGTCACGCGTTGTAGTAGGGGAAGATCTGTTTGCGATAAGAAGAAAAAATCTATGCGGGAATAGCGATTGTGTGGGGCCGAAAAATATGAGTAATCCCTACCGTCAGGATGTAGAGCGCGCCAGGTGTCATGCAGCAACAGGGATGTCAAGCATGATTTTATAGTCTTCAGGGCCCTGTATGGGAGGAAGGATGTGCCCGAGAATGTGTCCACAATAGGATTGAGGGGGACATTGAAGTCTCCTCCTAGAACTACCATTCCTTCTTGGAAGGTGATCAGAGCGTCAGATAGTTTCCTGAAAAATGAGACCTGGTGAATATTAGGGGCATAAATCTTAGCTAAGGTGAGTTTCGTACCTGCATAGTAGCCTTTCAAGAATATATATCTGCCCTTATCGTCAATAAGTTGGTCAGTTAGTCTAAAGGGACAATTTTTGTGTAAAAGGATGGATACGCCTTTCGATTTGGATACAGGAGAAGTCGCATGGTATGAGGTCGGGTAAAAATGGTTCTGCAATTTCGGACTGAGTTTGTCTTGAAGTGAGTTTCCTGTACGAATATGTCGGCTTTATTTTTGCGCATAGTAAGGAGGAATTTGGAGCGTTTTTCTGGTATATTCAGGCCTTTGGCGTTAAGCGATATTATTTTAGCGTGAAGAGGTTTTGTTGAACTGTGGGACGAGTCCATCATCGGCCGGGGAATCAGGGGAGGCAGTAAGCTGTTCAAGGCCTAAATGGAGGGAAGTAGGAGCAAAGGAGGAGTTTGCTCTGTAATATCAATCGATAGACAATGCACTTCTAGCCACTGACAGGAGGAGGCCCAAAAAACAAAGAAACAATATAGAGCCTGTGTGACACTGAGTGTCACAGGCTCGAATTACTGGCAATGGAGACACCCTGTGCACCAATGTTAGTGCCAGGTAATCTGTAAAATATATAAACCAGTCACGGTCAGTGACTTGAAGGGTAGCTAAAGAAAGATTTAAAATCAGTGCCACTGTGTTGGGGTTGACCAAACTCTGGAAGAGTGAAATGCCTATTACCTGGTACAGATAAGTTGGAATCGATCATTTGACTTTCTGAGTAGAAAACGCACAGGAGTCTGCGGAAGAGGTGTTTATATGCAAAAAAGTGATTCTTACTAACTTGTGTCTCCTATTCAGTGTCAGTCTCGTCTTTAAATATAATGTCTTTTTAAGAAAGTATGGTATGGCAGTCTTGCCTGTGGCCAGGGATGCTACTCTAGCGTAGAGTGAACTGGAGTTACTGGGGAATGGACCATAGTGACTTGCAGCTTATGAGGTGTGTGGGTGCGCACTAGGTACATCTGCTGTAAGTAAAATGGTCTAGGAGCCCGTTGAGGTAAGAGGTGGCCCTGCATTATCAGTAGGTCAATTCAGAGATACACAACATAATGCTAAAAACACAGCAGAAGAAAACAATAAAAAAAAACCTGAAAGAAAGGTTGAAAGTGAACCCTTATAGAGATAGTAACTGCATGAAAAGAGCGCATAGGCAATCAAAAGTAAAACAGAAGAACAACTAACCTTTGAACTTTATAGGTGAATGCCTGGGTCCCAACTACGGTGTGGGTCAGGTAGTGCTCCCTGTATCTAGTGGGAGAACCCCCTTCCATCCCACCTGGAGGGGGAGATCCAGGAGATCGATAACCATATCCACCCGCT
The DNA here is from genome assembly GCF_037356315.1 of Lithobates pipiens. Lineage (NCBI taxonomy): Eukaryota > Metazoa > Chordata > Amphibia > Anura > Ranidae > Lithobates > Lithobates pipiens. The sequence continues at coordinate 446,326,504 of NW_027507758.1, read as the reverse complement.
CATATGTAAATTCAGGAGTCAAGGAGTAGGAAAGGAAGAGAGGGAGTATCCTAGTACCTGAAAAGACTTCATCGTGTGGCATAAGGCCCTGTATATGATGATAGAGGCCGGGTCGGAGACGACCTCCTCGTGTAGGTTAGCTCTGGTTTTGTGGTAAAATCCACTGCATGGGAGTTACAGCCTCGACTCCCTCTACTTTAAAGAAACACAGGTGGGAGGTCAGATCTAAATTCCATTAACCCTACTAGGTTGGGCCCCAGAGGAAGGGGTGATAGGGGAGTAGGAGAGGGGGGACATACTGAACAGAATGAAATACTAATAAAATCCGGGAAATTGCCTGTGGGATAGGATGGTTAGACTGCAACTAAGTGAAAATAGCTCCATATCTGGCAGCAGCATCATCCTCTAGTAGGGAGTGGTAGCACGTCCTGCAACAGAGTATAATTATATCCCACCCCTATGAACCCATAAAGTCCATTCATACATTCGGGTACCTTCATGGGAGAGGAGGGGGGACAGATCTCATTGCAGTTCTCTGAAAAAATCTGTGTTCCAGCATTGTATGATCTGTACCCTTCAAGTTGCGCGTACATTCAGCCGTGCAGGGCAGTTCACATATAAGTGGCATAAAAAAAAAGAGAGAAAAGAGAGGGGGGGGAGGGGGGCTGCAGTCTATGCCGTTGTAGCCTAAGAGCATAGAATAATACGTTTTCCCCGTAGTCCGGTTGTAATTGGGATGTCAGCTGGGATGAAGTCCATGGCCACTGCACACATGGCTAGTCTCAAAGTTACATAGAGAGTAGTCGGGATGAGGGTTCTCCAATGTATTTGCATTCCGGATAGGGGGAAGTGCGAGAGCGCAGGAATACAGAAGTAGTCAGGTTACTGTGAGCGTTGGATAGGTCATCGAAACTCTTAACCTACCGGTCTCTACGTGCTCTTCGTGGAAGCGGAGCAGCCGTGGGGCTCGGCGAAGATTGCCTGATGCGGCTCGGTCTAGTCATGGATGGCGATCTGCGTCTGCGATATGTTGAGGCTTGAAACTCCATGAGGTCCTCTTCTGGTCTGAAGGAGCTGCGCTGAGGGAGCGGAAATTCCGCGTACCAATCAGGAAGGGCAACATACGGTATATCAAGCGTGCGGCAGAAGGAGTCTAAATCCTCTGGTACTCTCAGTGTCGCTGTACGGCCGTACGGCCTTGGCGAGACGCTTGGAGAGCGAATGGAAACCTCCATCGATAACGAATCTCTCTACTTTTCAGGATTTCCAGCAGAGGGCGTAAATCTCTGCGGTGTCTAAGCGTGATTGCTGATAGATCTTGAAAGATGTAGAAAGCGCGTTCATCGAAGTTTAGCTGTATTCTCTCTCTGGCCTTCTTAAGAACATCCTCTTTAATGGCAAAGTCATTTATATAGCATATCACGTCTCGCGGCGGGTCTATTTCCTTACCCTTAGGGCGTAATGCTCTATGGATACGTTCCATAGCGATTGCCGTTTGGGGAGGTCTATCCAACAGATCATTAAATAAGGCCGTGACAGTGCTCCATAGATGATCAGGATCCACCGATTCCGGCAGGCCCCTCACTCTAAGATTGTGCCTGCGGCCTCTGTTGTCGATGTCTTCGACGTGACGCTGGAGGTCCCTGAGCTGTAGAGTGTGGGTATCCAGCTTGCGATCAGTCTGCCTGAGCGCCTGTTGGTGCTGATCTGCCTTCTGTTCCACAGCTTGTACTCTGCCAGTGATCGCTTGGATCTCGTGGCGGAGATCCGAGGTGGCAGCCGTAAGCGTCTCCTTAATGTCTGTAGCGACCGCCCGCAGATCTTGGAGGCTCGGATGTTGATGAGGGGAGTGTTGTCTCTCCTCAGAGGAGATTCCCTGTTCAGCTGGAGTGAGGGTGATCCCAATGTGGCTGCGGGCGGGAGAATTGGTCGCCATGTTAGGGCCCTGATTTCGGAACAGCTCCGGTATCGTGTGGTGAGAGCGGGTCCCGAAGTCTCTAGGGGAGCGCGAACATGAGGCAGATTGATCCCGGGAGGATGTCCCCGTGTTTCGGTGGGTGCTCAGCTGAGTAATCTCCGGTTATCTGGTGCTAAAGGCCACAGGCGAGACGGAGCTCAGGCACTAGGCATCCATCTTCCTCCAAGGTTGGCCACGCCCCCCAACATACATGCTTTTATATACAAATGCTTTCTTTTTAATAGGATCCCCTCATAATGAGTAAATTAAAGTGAAACTTATGTATTATACTGCCTGGTCAAATCAATAACCATAGGAGCAAGATTATGTGAAATATAACAATCAGTTGAAGGTTCCATATCTAAGCAATGCCAGCCCTCCAGCTCGGTTAGGCTGCATTCCTGGATTGTCCTGGATTGTCACTTGCCACGTCACTTGCCACACATTATGGATTGTCACTTGCCACGGCCTGGATTGTCACTTGCCACACATTAAGGATTGTCACTTGTCACATCACCTGCCACACGTTGCGGATTGTCCACTTGCCACGTCGCCTGCCACCAGATGCAGATTGTCACTTGTCACACATTGCAGAATGTCACCTGCCACATGTTGCGGATTGTCCACTTGCCACGTCCCGGATTGTCACTTGCCACGTTACCTGCCACACATTACGGATTGTCACTTGCCATGTCCTAGATTGTCACTTGCCACGTCTCGGGTTGTCACTTGCCACGTCACCTGCCACACATTACGGATTGTCACTTGCCACGTCACCTGCCACACATTACGGATTGTCACTTGTCAGGTCACGGATTTTCACTTGCCACGTCACCTGCCACATGTTACGGATTGTCACTTGCCACATCCAGGTTGTCACTTGCCACGTCACCTGCCACACATTACGGATTGTCACTTGCCACGTCCTAGATTGCCACACATTACAGATTGCCACTTACCACATCCTAGATTGTCACTTGCCACACATTATGTATTGTCACTTGCACGTCCCGGGTTGTCACGTGCCACGTCACCTGCCACACATTACGGATTGTCACTTGTCACATCACGGATTTTCACTTGCCACGTCACCTGCCACATGTTACGGATTGTCACTTGCCACATCCAGGTTGTCACTTGCCATGTCACCTGCCACACGTTACGGATTGTCACTTGCCACGTCCCTGGTTGTCACTTGCCACGTTGCCTGCCACACATTATGGATTGTCATTTGCCACGTCATGGATTTTCACTTGCCACGTCACCTGCCACACGTTACGGATTGTCACTTGCCACATCCCGGGTTCTCACTTGCCACGTCACCTGCCACACATTACGGATTGTCACTTGCCACGTCACCTGCCACACATTATGGATTGTCACTTGTCACGTCACAGATTTTCACTTGTCACGTCACCTGCCACATGTTACGGATTGTCACTTGCCACATCCAGGTTGTCACTTGCCACATCACCTGCCACACATTACGGATTGTCACTTGCCACGTCACCTGCCACACATTACGGATTGTCACTTGTCACGTATTTTCACTTGCCACGTCACCTGCCACATGTTACGGATTGTCACTTGCCACATCCAGGTTGTCACTTGCCATGTCACCAGCCACACGTTACGGATTGTCACTTGCCACGTCCCTGGTTGTTACTTGCCACGTTGCCTGCCACACATTATGGATTGTCATTTGCCACGTCATGGATTTTCACTTTCCACGTCACCTGCCACACGTTACGGATTGTCACTTGCCACGTCCCGGGTTGTCACTTGCCACGTCGCCTGCCACACATTATGGATTGTCACTTGCTCTGCCACTTTCCCGCTGTGTCACAGAGTCAGGCAGCAGATTATCAGTCAGGCAGCAGAGAGATAATGTCATCTCTCTGCTTCCTGGCTGCCTGCACAGTGAGGGGGAACTGCACTGCAGGGATGAGAGGGCGGCGAGAGATGATGTCATCTCTATGCTCCCCCGCCCGTCAGCTCCCTGATTGGCCAGCCCGCTCACGCCCACTCTCTCACCAGCGGACCGGCCACTCTCATCTGCCTCCCACTATCACCCGCGGAGCCGCCCGCGGACCACCCGCGGACCACCCGCGGAGCCGCCCGCGGACCGCCCGCGGACCCGCCCGCGGACCACCCGCGGAGCCGCGGACTACCCGCGGGCCGCCCGCGGACCACCCGCGGAGCCACGGCACCTATCCTCACCGGGCCCCACTTGACTGCGGGCCCCATAGCGCCCGCATGTGTTGCTATGGCGGTAGTTCCGCCACTGGGTGTGACAATGCATCATAGTGTGAACGGGGCCTAGAGAGTTGATCCACTTCATATTAGGTTGATGTAAAATAAAACATTCAAAATACTGTATATGAAAAATGTATAGCCATCCTTAATCAATCTCTGCAAACAATTGGCCCTCATCATAAGGTAAGATTAAGATACTGTTCAAATATGTTCTATTTTTTTCCTTTTCATCTCCTCTTCAGTTTTCATTCTGTATTTCTTCTTAGCTATTCTTTATCTTGGATGTGAAAAATGTCATGTTTAATTTATTTTTACTGCACCTGCAACAGGGATGTCAAGCATGATTTTATAGTCTTCAGGGCCCTGTATGGGAGGGAGGATGTGCCCGAGAATGTGTCCACAATAGGATTGAGGGGGACATTGAAGTCTCCTCCTAGAACTACCATTCCTTCTTGGAAGGTGATCAGAGCGTCAGATAGTTTCCTGAAAAATGAGACCTGGTGAATATTAGGGGCATAAATCTTAGCTAAGGTGAGTTTCGTACCTGCATAGTAGCCTTTCAAGAATATATATCTGCCCTTATCGTCAATAAGTTGGTCAGTTAGTCTAAAGGGACAATTTTTGTGTAAAAGGATGGATACGCCTTTCGATTTGGATACAGGAGAAGTCGCATGGTATGAGGTCGGGTAAAAATGGTTCTGCAATTTCGGACTGAGTTTGTCTTGAAGTGAGTTTCCTGTACGAATATGTCGGCTTTATTTTTGCGCATAGTAAGGAGGAATTTGGAGCGTTTTTCTGGTATATTCAGGCCTTTGGCGTTAAGCGATATTATTTTAGCGTGAAGAGGTTTTGTTGAACTGTGGGACGAGTCCATCATCGGCCGGGGAATCAGGGGAGGCAGTAAGCTGTTCAAGGCCTAAATGGAGGGAAGTAGGAGCAAAGGAGGAGTTTGCTCTGTAATATCAATCGATAGACAATGCACTTCTAGCCACTGACAGGAGGAGGCCCAAAAAACAAAGAAACAATATAGAGCCTGTGTGACACTGAGTGTCACAGGCTCGAATTACTGGCAATGGAGACACCCTGTGCACCAATGTTAGTGCCAGGTAATCTGTAAAATATATAAACCAGTCACGGTCAGTGACTTGAAGGGTAGCTAAAGAAAGATTTAAAATCAGTGCCACTGTGTTGGGGTTGACCAAACTCTGGAAGAGTGAAATGCCTATTACCTGGTACAGATAAGTTGGAATCGATCATTTGACTTTCTGAGTAGAAAACGCACAGGAGTCTGCGGAAGAGGTGTTTATATGCAAAAAAGTGATTCTTACTAACTTGTGTCTCCTATTCAGTGTCAGTCTCGTCTTTAAATATAATGTCTTTTTAAGAAAGTATGGTATGGCAGTCTTGCCTGTGGCCAGGGATGCTACTCTAGCGTAGAGTGAACTGGAGTTACTGGGGAATGGACCATAGTGACTTGCAGCTTATGAGGTGTGTGGGTGCGCACTAGGTACATCTGCTGTAAGTAAAATGGTCTAGGAGCCCGTTGAGGTAAGAGGTGGCCCTGCATTATCAGTAGGTCAATTCAGAGATACACAACATAATGCTAAAAACACAGCAGAAGAAAACAATAAAAAAAAACCTGAAAGAAAGGTTGAAAGTGAACCCTTATAGAGATAGTAACTGCATGAAAAGAGCGCATAGGCAATCAAAAGTAAAACAGAAGAACAACTAACCTTTGAACTTTATAGGTGAATGCCTGGGTCCCAACTACGGTGTGGGTCAGGTAGTGCTCCCTGTATCTAGTGGGAGAACCCCCTTCCATCCCACCTGGAGGGGGAGATCCAGGAGATCGATAACCATATCCACCCGCTCATATGTAAATTCAGGAGTCAAGGAGTAGGAAAGGAAGAGAGGGAGTATCCTAGTACCTGAAAAGACTTCATCGTGTGGCATAAGGCCCTGTATATGATGATAGAGGCCGGGTCGGAGACGACCTCCTCGTGTAGGTTAGCTCTGGTTTTGTGGTAAAATCCACTGCATGGGAGTTACAGCCTCGACTCCCTCTACTTTAAAGAAACACAGGTGGGAGGTCAGATCTAAATTCCATTAACCCTACTAGGTTGGGCCCCAGAGGAAGGGGTGATAGGGGAGTAGGAGAGGGGGGACATACTGAACAGAATGAAATACTAATAAAATCCGGGAAATTGCCTGTGGGATAGGATGGTTAGACTGCAACTAAGTGAAAATAGCTCCATATCTGGCAGCAGCATCATCCTCTAGTAGGGAGTGGTAGCACGTCCTGCAACAGAGTATAATTATATCCCACCCCTATGAACCCATAAAGTCCATTCATACATTCGGGTACCTTCATGGGAGAGGAGGGGGGACAGATCTCATTGCAGTTCTCTGAAAAAATCTGTGTTCCAGCATTGTATGATCTGTACCCTTCAAGTTGCGCGTACATTCAGCCGTGCAGGGCAGTTCACATATAAGTGGCATAAAAAAAAAGAGAGAAAAGAGAGGGGGGGGAGGGGGGCTGCAGTCTATGCCGTTGTAGCCTAAGAGCATAGAATAATACGTTTTCCCCGTAGTCCGGTTGTAATTGGGATGTCAGCTGGGATGAAGTCCATGGCCACTGCACACATGGCTAGTCTCAAAGTTACATAGAGAGTAGTCGGGATGAGGGTTCTCCAATGTATTTGCATTCCGGATAGGGGGAAGTGCGAGAGCGCAGGAATACAGAAGTAGTCAGGTTACTGTGAGCGTTGGATAGGTCATCGAAACTCTTAACCTACCGGTCTCTACGTGCTCTTCGTGGAAGCGGAGCAGCCGTGGGGCTCGGCGAAGATTGCCTGATGCGGCTCGGTCTAGTCATGGATGGCGATCTGCGTCTGCGATATGTTGAGGCTTGAAACTCCATGAGGTCCTCTTCTGGTCTGAAGGAGCTGCGCTGAGGGAGCGGAAATTCCGCGTACCAATCAGGAAGGGCAACATACGGTATATCAAGCGTGCGGCAGAAGGAGTCTAAATCCTCTGGTACTCTCAGTGTCGCTGTACGGCCGTACGGCCTTGGCGAGACGCTTGGAGAGCGAATGGAAACCTCCATCGATAACGAATCTCTCTACTTTTCAGGATTTCCAGCAGAGGGCGTAAATCTCTGCGGTGTCTAAGCGTGATTGCTGATAGATCTTGAAAGATGTAGAAAGCGCGTTCATCGAAGTTTAGCTGTATTCTCTCTCTGGCCTTCTTAAGAACATCCTCTTTAATGGCAAAGTCATTTATATAGCATATCACGTCTCGCGGCGGGTCTATTTCCTCACCCTTAGGGCGTAATGCTCTATGGATACGTTCCATAGCGATTGCCGTTTGGGGAGGTCTATCCAACAGATCATTAAATAAGGCCGTGACAGTGCTCCATAGATGATCAGGATCCACCGATTCCGGCAGGCCCCTCACTCTAAGATTGTGCCTGCGGCCTCTGTTGTCGATGTCTTCGACGTGACGCTGGAGGTCCCTGAGCTGTAGAGTGTGGGTATCCAGCTTGCGATCAGTCTGCCTGAGCGCCTGTTGGTGCTGATCTGCCTTCTGTTCCACAGCTTGTACTCTGCCAGTGATCGCTTGGATCTCGTGGCGGAGATCCGAGGTGGCAGCCGTAAGCGTCTCCTTAATGTCTGTAGCGACCGCCCGCAGATCTTGGAGGCTCGGATGTTGATGAGGGGAGTGTTGTCTCTCCTCAGAGGAGATTCCCTGTTCAGCTGGAGTGAGGGTGATCCCAATGTGGCTGCGGGCGGGAGAATTGGTCGCCATGTTAGGGCCCTGATTTCGGAACAGCTCCGGTATCGTGTGGTGAGAGCGGGTCCCGAAGTCTCTAGGGGAGCGCGAACATGAGGCAGATTGATCCCGGGAGGATGTCCCCGTGTTTCGGTGGGTGCTCAGCTGAGTAATCTCCGGTTATCTGGTGCTAAAGGCCACAGGCGAGACGGAGCTCAGGCACTAGGCATCCATCTTCCTCCAAGGTTGGCCACGCCCCCCAACATACATGCTTTTATATACAAATGCTTTCTTTTTAATAGGATCCCCTCATAATGAGTAAATTAAAGTGAAACTTATGTATTATACTGCCTGGTCAAATCAATAACCATAGGAGCAAGATTATGTGAAATATAACAATCAGTTGAAGGTTCCATATCTAAGCAATGCCAGCCCTCCAGCTCGGTTAGGCTGCATTCCTGCACTCCATGTGCCATTCGTTGTTAATTGCACTCCAAACATGGCAGGAAGAAACACATTTTTTTAAACATTTTTTCACAAAAAAATTGCAGAAACTGTGCATTAAAAATGCTCAAATTAGCTACTTTTCCCGCATTTGGCATTCAAATAAATTTGCTGTCCTATGCAGGTGGTGTGACCAGGGGCGTAACTAGAAATCACAGGGCCCCATAGCAAAATGTTGTATGGGCCCCCCCACCAAAAAAAAATGAACTAATGCCATTAAACAACAGACTACCACACTCATGTGGCACAGTACCCAGGCAACAGCTTATATTAATTTTGAACAACAAAGTATGCAGTATACTGTATGCAGCCCCTGAAGGGAACACATTGCTGACCTCCAGGCCTTCTAACCAATTTCTGTTCTGTTATATAAAATGAAATAGTTCAACTCACCATAATGCAAAATCAGTGGGATCCCTGAGCGTGTCACTTGCCATCATCGCCTGCCACCAGATGCAGATTGTAACTTGTCACACGTTGCGAAATGTCACCTACCACATGCTGCGGATTGTACACTTGCCACATCCCAGATTGTCACTTGCCAAGTCACCTGCCACACATTATGGATTGTCACTTGCCACGTCCTGGATTGTCACTTGCCACGTCACTTGCCACACATTATGGATTGTCACTTGCCACGGCCTGGATTGTCACTTGCCACACATTAAGGATTGTCACTTGTCACATCACCTGCCACACGTTGCGGATTGTCCACTTGCCACGTCGCCTGCCACCAGATGCAGATTGTCACTTGTCACACATTGCAGAATGTCACCTGCCACATGTTGCGGATTGTCCACTTGCCACGTCCCGGATTGTCACTTGCCACGTTACCTGCCACACATTACGGATTGTCACTTGCCATGTCCTAGATTGTCACTTGCCACGTCTCGGGTTGTCACTTGCCACGTCACCTGCCACACATTACGGATTGTCACTTGCCACGTCACCTGCCACACATTACGGATTGTCACTTGTCAGGTCACGGATTTTCACTTGCCACGTCACCTGCCACATGTTACGGATTGTCACTTGCCACATCCAGGTTGTCACTTGCCACGTCACCTGCCACACATTACGGATTGTCACTTGCCACGTCCTAGATTGCCACACATTACAGATTGCCACTTACCACATCCTAGATTGTCACTTGCCACACATTATGTATTGTCACTTGCACGTCCCGGGTTGTCACGTGCCACGTCACCTGCCACACATTACGGATTGTCACTTGTCACATCACGGATTTTCACTTGCCACGTCACCTGCCACATGTTACGGATTGTCACTTGCCACATCCAGGTTGTCACTTGCCATGTCACCTGCCACACGTTACGGATTGTCACTTGCCACGTCCCTGGTTGTCACTTGCCACGTTGCCTGCCACACATTATGGATTGTCATTTGCCACGTCATGGATTTTCACTTGCCACGTCACCTGCCACACGTTACGGATTGTCACTTGCCACATCCCGGGTTCTCACTTGCCACGTCACCTGCCACACATTACGGATTGTCACTTGCCACGTCACCTGCCACACATTATGGATTGTCACTTGTCACGTCACAGATTTTCACTTGTCACGTCACCTGCCACATGTTACGGATTGTCACTTGCCACATCCAGGTTGTCACTTGCCACGTCACCTGCCACACATTACGGATTGTCACTTGCCACGTCACCTGCCACACATTACGGATTGTCACTTGTCACGTATTTTCACTTGCCACGTCACCTGCCACATGTTACGGATTGTCACTTGCCACATCCAGGTTGTCACTTGCCATGTCACCAGCCACACGTTACGGATTGTCACTTGCCACGTCCCTGGTTGTTACTTGCCACGTTGCCTGCCACACATTATGGATTGTCATTTGCCACGTCATGGATTTTCACTTTCCACGTCACCTGCCACACGTTACGGATTGTCACTTGCCACGTCCCGGGTTGTCACTTGCCACGTCGCCTGCCACACATTATGGATTGTCACTTGCTCTGCCACTTTCCCGCTGTGTCACAGAGTCAGGCAGCAGATTATCAGTCAGGCAGCAGAGAGATAATGTCATCTCTCTGCTTCCTGGCTGCCTGCACAGTGAGGGGGAACTGCACTGCAGGGATGAGAGGGCGGCGAGAGATGATGTCATCTCTATGCTCCCCCGCCCGTCAGCTCCCTGATTGGCCAGCCCGCTCACGCCCACTCTCTCACCAGCGGACCGGCCACTCTCATCTGCCTCCCACTATCACCCGCGGAGCCGCCCGCGGACCACCCGCGGACCACCCGCGGAGCCGCCCGCGGAGCCGCCCGCGGACCGCCCGCGGACCCGCCCGCGGACCCGCCCGCGGACCACCCGCGGAGCCGCGGACTACCCGCGGGCCGCCCGCGGACCACCCGCGGAGCCACGGCACCTATCCTCACCGGGCCCCACTTGACTGCGGGCCCCATAGCGCCCGCATGTGTTGCTATGGCGGTAGTTCCGCCACTGGGTGTGACAATGCATCATAGTGTGAACGGGGCCTAGAGAGTTGATCCACTTCATATTAGGTTGATGTAAAATAAAACATTCAAAATACTGTATATGAAAAATGTATAGCCATCCTTAATCAATCTCTGCAAACAATTGGCCCTCATCATAAGGTAAGATTAAGATACTGTTCAAATATGTTCTATTTTTTTCCTTTTCATCTCCTCTTCAGTTTTCATTCTGTATTTCTTCTTAGCTATTCTTTATCTTGGATGTGAAAAATGTCATGTTTAATTTATTTTTACTGCACCTGGTGTTGACTGGGTGTTCGAGGAAGACATGATTGTATTATTTTTTTCCTGCAGCTCACATACTAAAAAACACTGATCTAACTAGGGACACAATGATCTTTTTTATTGTAGTTCAATATAATATAACAACCAATAAGCCAACAGCAGGTTGGTTGCAACACAATGAAACAACCTCATACTGTGATTATCCCTATGATCCAATGACACCCTCTAACAGTCTGCCAAATCATTCTCAAGTCATTGAAAAAAATGTTTTTTGTAACCTTGTTCAGAATATATCAAATTTCTTTATACAATTGTCAATCTTTTCATGTTTACTTTGTAAAAATACAGAAAGTCTTCAACAAAACAGTATTAAAATATAACTAAGGGCAATACTTTTGTTTTAGTTTTGTGTAGAGTGGAAATGGATTAGAACACCGGTCAGGTCTCTATTGCTGTCTGTACCCCTGTTGGGGTGATTCGCCTTAATTGTCTCCAGGTTTATGTGGGTCACCAGAACACGCATAAATAGGAAATATTTCAACTGGGTGACTAGAGTTGATGACCCTGGTGATGACTAGAGATTCCATCACTTTGGAGGGATTTCCTTTCACTTTTTGCTTTGGCGTTGGGATATGATTTGAAAGAAAATGTCTCAAATTAAACACAGGTGGCAAACAAAAAAAGCAAAAAACTGACAGGTATTATAACCCTCTCTTATACTATCCATTTGAAGAAAAACACTGTCATACTGAAAAGGAGAAGAGGACCAAATAAAAAAACAAGTTTAAAAAAGTTATTTAAATTAAAATAGGAATATTTAAATTGATTTACATGAGGGATCTTGCTTTCTCATCTAACAGTATCTGTAAGAATCTGAACCCAGAGATTTCACTTTGTCTGGCAGTTGCTCATTTCAGAAGCTACCAGAAAATCCAGAGTAGCTCCCTGCTTGATATTTTTAAAGCTGAACGCCAGGAATATAGCTACTTTCTAAAATGTTCTGGATCAATAGGGGTTAATTCCCACAAGGTGCTTGCCATCTTTTGGGGTTGTTTCTTTCATTTACAATTTTTTTTTTGACTAAACTCTAGGAGTAAAGCTAGTATTATGCTTCTGGTGCTCATTTTGCCTGCCACTCTCCTCCTTCTGCCCAATCACAGAGGACTTTGTATTATGTGAACCCATTTACAAAATACAAAGGCTTCTGTAAATGGGTAGCAGAGCGAGGGGCAGGCAGAGGTCCTTCTGTATGAGAAAGCAGTGTATCAGAGCACCGGGAGTATAGTGATAGCTATACTCCTGTTTTTCAGTAAAACGGTCAGTTTTAAATAAAAGAGATGAGTCCACTCTGTTGAACTGAACCTTTAAGCAAGCATATTTTAGACATTGGCTGAATTTCTCGAAATTCAGCCTTAAGCCATGCCCTGTGCTTCATATTTGCCAGATTATTGCACCTATACTATCTTTTTTTGTCATCTGCTTCACTGTTATCAGCTACTCCTACTTGACTTACTTACCAATTACTCTTTGTTGTTCTCCAATCTCCACTTCTTTCTGATACCACTAGCCACCAACACCAGCTTGACAACTGACTACATATCTCCCTCACTCCATCTCTTCTGCTGCCATCTGTGTACTGAATCCAGCCGCCTATGACCTGGAATGTTTCTGTTGCTCCAGAAACTGGACTCCCAGATCCCAAATCGAGAGAGTACATGTGCATAGAGGTTGTTGTATTGCTCCCTCTATCTTGTCACAGCTCTAGCCATACCTACCATAGATAGCAGCAGTGAAAAAAATCTAATTTGGCACCTTCCATTTTCACTTTCTTCAGCCCTCCTTTTCCCATTCAATAAAATGATATATTAGTATATATCGCCAATCTGGAAAGCAGATGAAATTATAGCCAAACAAACTGAATACAGGCGACATACAGTATAGACAGACCTTTGAAGGTAAGGATAATTTTACACAGAGTTTTCACAGCTGATGATTACGAACTGCTTGAGAGCTGTGGGACACAGGTGCGCCTAGATAAGAAAGCGAGCGTCACTTTCAACATTTTTTGACATATTTTTTAGAATAGTTGGCAACGTTTCTGATTTATTATGTCTAATTGGATCTATGAGGCAATATTTATTTTGTTGTAATCAAAGATATCTCTCATGGTTGGTACAATAAGTAGATCAAAGTTAAGGGATATTTTGTATATCACTCTTTACTTTAAATAATTATCTCAAACTGAATTACAAATCCAAATGATAAATATCTAATTAATGATTAAATAATCAGCGTTTTAGTCAAGACAGATGGCTGGAGAGTGATCTGCAATTTATGAAATAATCGTCTGTGCTTATGTATAAACCATACCTACCTCAGTAAGCCAGCACAATGTGAGTCTCACAATTATCAAAACATTATGATTAAATAAGTACAGTTCTTGAAACACGCAACTGCCTATAACTTACGGTATTTATACCACTATAAATATAATCCTATAAAAAAACATGTCATCCTACTAAGAAATATAACTATTTTAAATAATATGTGTGCCATATTTGAAATAAAAATTGTGGTGTACAAACATAAATCGAATTGCTGTTATATAACTCCACTTTTCATACAAATATAGCTCCCATTAACAAACAAATTTCAAGTCAGTGCACAGGTGATGCTCTCTAGTTGGTTCCACACCACAATCTTTCTATATTATAAAACACCCACATTGCTAAGTTCCACTTCTCCCTCAATATATGTACTCTCACCTTCAGGGATAGACCTCCTATGGCTAATAAGATCAGCTTGAACCCTCTCAGGGGTAAATAATATGTTTGAAATAAAGTCTGTGTTGTGAGACCAGCTCGGGAGTAGTGATGGACGAACTTCCGACGGGACGTTTCGCGAACGCGAAACGCGAACGGACACAAACGTTCGCGAAAACGACCGTTCGCCGCGGGCTCCATTGACTTCAATGGGAGGCGAATTTCGCAAACCTTTAGGTCGAATTTGCGGCCACGGGGTAATTATTAGGGGGTAGCACGTAGTCCCACCACCTGGACAATAGCATAATACATGTATGAGGTGAATTTGGGATCGATAACTACAAGCATTTTTTTTTTATTTGGGAAATTGTTCTGACAATTCAGGACTATGGAGCTAATGAAGGCAATGGAGGAGAGGGAAGGTCAGGGACCAGGGTAGGCAAACAAGAGGGTGCAGGAGATACAGAGCACTGACAGCAGCACCGTAATACAGAGCACTGACATCAGCACCGTGACATACAGCGCTGACAGCAGCTCCGTGACATACAGCGCTGACAGCAGCTCCGTGACATACAGCGCTGACAGCAGCTCCGTGACATACAGCGCTGACAGCAGCTCCGTGACATACAGCGCTGACAGCAGCTCCGTGACATACAGCGCTGACAGCAGCACCGTGACATACAGCGCTGACAGCAGCTCCGTGACATACAGCGCTGACAGCAGCTCCGTGACATACAGCGCTGACAGCAGCTCCGTGACATACAGCACTGACAGCAGCTCCGTGACATACAGCGCTGACAGCAGCTCCGTGACATACAGCGCTGACAGCAGCACCGTGACATACAGCGCTGACAGCAGCTCCGTGACATACAGCGCTGACAGCAGCTCCGTGACATACAGCGCTGACAGCAGCTCCGTGACATACAGCGCTGACAGCAGCTCCGTGACATACAGCGCTGACAGCAGCTCCGTGACATACAGCGCTGACAGCAGCTCCGTGACATACAGCGCTGACAGCAGCTCCGTGACATACAGCGCTGACAGCAGCTCCGTGACATACAGCGCTGACAGCAGCTCCGTGACATACAGCGCTGACAGCAGCTCCGTGACATACAGCGCTGACAGCAGCACCGTAAGCAGCCCCAGGAGGAAGTCAGCACAGCACAGGGATGGTGTGATCCCCTCATAATAAGAACCCCCAGGAGGAAGTCAGCACAGCACAGGGATGGTGGGAGCCCCTCATAATAAGAACACCCAGGAGGAAGTCAGCACAGCACAGGGATGGTGGGAACCCCTCATAATAAGCAGCCCCAGTAGAAATATGACACCGCTCAACCTCTTCAAAGAGGAGGGTAGGGGCATATAGTACGGTGTGCTTTTTTGGGTCAGGGAAGTGAGCCAAATGAATTAAGAAGGTCTGTGTGCTTGATTCCAAAAATTGTTTATAGACATATACATGGTCTACTGATCACATGTGTTGAATTCCTCCGAGATCCATGCCTCATTCATTTTTAGAAATGTGAGGTAGTTAACACTGTGGTGAGCTAGGCGAGTACGCTTATCGGTCACAATCCCCCCTGCTGCGCTGAACGTCCTTTCGGACAGGACACTGGATGAGGGGCAAGCCAACAGTTCGATTGCAAATTGGGCAAGCTCTGGCCAGAGGTCAAGCCTGCCCACCCAGTAGTCTAGGGGTTCATCACTCCTCAGAGCGTCCACATCGGCCGTTAACCCAATGTAGTCGGACACCTGACGGTCTAGGCGTTCCCTGATGCTGGATCCGGATGACACCTGTCGATGGGTCGGCTGAAAGAATGACCTCATATCCGAAGTCACCAACACATCTTCAAACCGGCCTCTTCTTGCAGGCGCTGTTGGATTGGTACCCGCAAATCCTTCTCTGGGAGTGGGAATTGCTCCTCTGCCAGCGCACGCAAAAGCAGAATGCAGCATTTCTCGAAGCAAGGCCTGGAAGTGCTGCATTCTGACAGCCCTCTGCGACGGCGGTAACATTTCCGCCATTTTGTGTTTGTACCGGGGGTCTAAGTACGTTGCCACCCAGTACTGGTCCTTGACCCTCATGCTTTTTATACGGGGGTCCCTATTAAAACACTGGAGCATGAAGGCCCCCATTTGCACTAAAGTGGAAGCGGTGTGGTGGCCTGGCTCCTGCTCATCATCCAGGATAATGTCGTCCTCTTCATTCTCCTCTCCCCATCCTCGCACAACAGGGATCCCAGAAAGGTTTAAAGCATGCTCTTCTTGCTCCTGCTCATCCGCCCCGGCACCATCCTCCTCTGACTCCTCATCAGACTCCTGTTGTTGACTTGTCTCAGATAGAGTAGCCCCCCCTGGGAATTCATCCAGCATTGCGACTTCCTCATCTTCCCGCTCCTGCTCCTCCACAGCCTGATCAATGACACGACGCAATGCACGCTCCAGAAAGAAGGCATAAGGTACCATGTCACTGATGGCGCCATGGCTGCGACTGACCAGTTTGGTGATCTCCTCAAATGGCCGCAGAAGTCTGCATGTGTCGCGCATGAGCAGCCACTGGCGCGGTGAAAAAAAACCCAGCTCCCCAGAACCGTTTCTTTCGCAGAGTTCATACAGGTAGACGTTAACTGCACGTTTCTGCTGGAGCAGCCTATCAAGCATATAGAAGGTTGAGTTCCATCGCGTCGGGCAATCGCAAATAAGACGTCTGACCGGCAGATGGTGTCGCCGCTGAATGTCAGCAAGGCGAGCCATGGCCGTGTAAGATCTTCTGAAATGGGCCGAGATTTTCCTTGCCTGCCGCAAGATGTCCTGGACCCCAGGGTATTTGACAAGGAATCGCTGCACGACCAAGTTTAAGACGTGTGCCATGCACGGCACGTGCGTGATTTTGCCCTGTTTCAATGCGCTAAGCAGATTGGCACCGTTGTCACACACCACTTTACCAACTGTCAAATTGAGCGGTGTTAGCCACTCATCTGCCTGTGAACGCAAAGCTGAAAGGAGTGCCGGGCCAGTGTGGCTCTTTGCTTCCAGGCACAACAGACGCAGCACGGCATGGCAACGTCTCACCTGGCATGTGGAATAGGTTCTGGGGAGCTTGGGCGGTGCAGTGGAAGAGACGCTAGCAGCGGAAAAGGAGGAGGCAGCTGAGGAGGAGAGGGAGGAGGATGGAGTAGGAGGAGGAGAAGAAGAGTCAGGCCTGCATGCAATCCGTGGCGGTAAAACCAAATCTACACGGGTGCCACGGGTTACATGCTTGACGGCCGTCAGAAGGTTCACCCAGTGGGCAGTAAAACTGATATACCTTCCCTGCCCGTGTTTGCTAGACCACGTGTCTGTGGTCAGATGTATCTTGGCACCGACACTGTGTGCCAGAGATACATTCACTTGCCGCTGAACATGGCCATATAGCTCTGGGATGCCCTTCTCTGAGAAATACTTCCTTCCTGGGACCTTCCATTGTGGTGTTCCAATGGCCACAAATTTGCGAAAGGCCTCCGAGTCCACCAGTTTATATGGCAGTAGTTGGCGGGCTATGAGTTCTGACAAGCCAGCCGCCAACCGTTGGGCAAGAGGGTTATCCGGCGTCATCATTTTTTTACGCTCAAACATTAGGCCCACGGAAGCCTGCCTTTTTGCAGAAAAATGTGAGCTTGGCGTGATGGAAGGTGGAGTGGAGGACAATTGTGAGGAGAGAGGAGAAGGAGAAGTAGAAGACGAGGCTGGACGGTGAGAGCCTGCAGTGTGGCTTTGTGTGTTCCGTTGCTCCCACTGGGCTCGGTGATGGCTGCTCATGTGCCTTCTTAAGGCGGTCGTCCCTAGGTGAGTATTGGGCTTACCGCGACTAACGCGTTGACTGCAAAGATTGCAGATGGCAACGCTATTGTCAGCAGCGGACACGTTAAAAAAAGCCCACACTGCGGAGCCATGTGCCGGTGTCCTGGGAGCGCCAGATGTGACCGTACATGGTCGATGACTCGCTCCTGATACATTTGCAGTCTGCTTTGTCCCTGCTGTGCAATGTAAGTCATTGCTGCTTCTCCTCCCTATCTGCTGGTCCATATCTCCCTCTGAACTCCCCTCCTCTTCCTCTCTTGTGGGCACCCACGTGACATCACTAGACACGTCATCATCAACGTCACCTTCCCCACCGCTATAAGTAGAGTAGGCAGCAACACCGGGGACCAACCTCCTCCTTGGGCTGATCTGGGTACTGGCGTCAGACTGCTGAGTAGCGCTTGTTGCTACCTCCTCTTCCTGATCCAATACCAAGAGTGGCTGCGCATCAGAAATGTCCTCTTGATATGGATCGGAAAATAATTCCAGTGACTCAAGCGGAAGGTATGTGGTGGTGGTGGTGGTGGTCGTGTTGTTGGTGGTAGTGTCTTTGGGGGTGCACATAGCAGAGAGTGAAGAAGAGGGTGCAGATCGAGAGGATGAGGAGGGTGCAGAAGAGTAAGGCTGAGCGAGCCACTCAACCAAGTCTGGTGCATCCTTTAAAGTAATTGAACGCACCTTCTGCAACTTCCCACTTTGGCTCAAGCCTGTTGCTCCTGCCCTACCCCTACCACCCCTGCGGAAGGGCCTGCCTCTTCCTCTGCATGTCATTTTTTAAATGACCCTGTGACAAAACTCTTAGTCCCTATACCGCTGAAGGACTGCTGCAGTATAGGTGAGCGGTCAGCAGTGGTGCACGTCAACCCTATCTATTGTGGACCTATAGCGGTCCTTACAGAACAGCAGACTGTACCGCACTCAAGCCTATGTACCGTAGCACCCTATACCAAGTTACCAGTCCTTATAAGAACTTTTGTGGACCAAGCAGGTTGTGTATTAGTGTTTAGCAGACTGTACGTCAGTCCCTATACCGCTGAAGGACTGCTGCAGTATAGGGCAGCGGTCAGCAGTGGTGCACGTCAACCCTATCTATTGTGGACCGATAGCGGTCCTTACAGAACAGCAGACTGTACCGCACTCAAGCCTATGTACCGTAGCACCCTATACCAAGTTACCAGTCCTTATAAGAACTTTTGTGGACCAAGCAGGTTGTGTGTTAGTGTTTAGCAGACTGTGCGTCAGTCCCTATACCGCTGAAGGACTGCTGCAGTATAGGGCAGCGGTCAGCAGTAGTGCACGGCAACCCTATGTATTGTGGACCGATAGCGGTCCTTACAGAACAGCAGACTGTAACGCACTCAGGCCTATGTACCGTAGCACCCTATACCAAGTTACCAGTCCTTATAAGAACTTTTGTGGACCAAGCAGGTTGTGTGTTAGTGATTAGCAGACTGTACGTCAGTCCCTATACCAATGAAGGACTGCTGCAGTATAGGGCAGCGGTCAGCAGTAGTGCACGGCAACCCTATGTATTGTGGACCGATAGCGGTCCTTACAGAACAGCAGACTGTAACGCACTCAGGCCTATGTACCGTAGCACCCTATACCAAGTTACCAGTCCTTATAAAAACTTTTGTGGACCAAGCAGGTTGTGTGTTAGTGTTTAGCAGACTGTGCGTCAGTCCCTATACCGCTGAAGGACTGCTGCAGTATAGGGCAGCGGTCAGCAGTGGTGCACGTCAACCCTATCTATTGTGGACCGATAGCGGTCCTTACAGAACAGCAGACTGTACCGCACTCAAGCCTATGTACCGTAGCACCCTATACCAAGTTACCAGTCCTTATAAGAACTTTTGTGGAACAAGCAGGTTGTGTGTTAGTGATTAGCAGACTGTACGTCAGTCCCTATACCAATGAAGGACTGCTGCAGTATAGGGCAGCGGTCAGCAGTAGTGCACGGCAACCCTATGTATTGTGGACCGATAGCGGTCCTTACAGAACAGCAGACTGTACTGCACTCAGGCCTATGTACCGTAGCACCCTATACCAAGTTACCAGTCCTTATAAAAACTTTTGTGGACCAAGCAGGTTGTGTGTTAGTGTTTAGCAGACTGTGCGTCAGTCCCTATACCGCTGAAGGACTGCTGCAGTATAGGGCAGCGGTCAGCAGTAGTGCACGGCAACCCTATGTATTGTGGACCGATAGCGGTCCTTACAGAACAGCAGACTGTACTGCACTCAGGCCTATGTACCGTAGCACCCTATACCAAGTTACCAGTCCTTATAAGAACTTTTGTGGACCAAGCAGGTTGTGTGTTAGTGATTAGCAGACTGTACGTCAGTCCCTATACCAATGAAGGACTGCTGCAGTATAGGGCAGCGGTCAGCAGTAGTGCACGGCAACCCTATGTATTGTGGACCGATAGCGGTCCTTACAGAACAGCAGACTGTAACGCACTCAGGCCTATGTACCGTAGCACCCTATACCAAGTTACCAGTCCTTATAAGAACTTTTGTGGAACAAGCAGGTTGTGTGTTAGTGATTAGCAGACTGTACGTCAGTCCCTATACCAATGAAGGACTGCTGCAGTATAGGGCAGCGGTCAGCAGTAGTGCACGGCAACCCTATGTATTGTGGACCGATAGCGGTCCTTACAGAACAGCAGACTGTAACGCACTCAGGCCTATGTACCGTAGCACCCTATACCAAGTTACCAGTCCTTATAAGAACTTTTGTGGACCAAGCAGGTTGTGTGTTAGTGATTAGCAGACTGTACGTCAGTCCCTATACCAATGAAGGACTGCTGCAGTATAGGGCAGCGGTCAGCAGTAGTGCACGGCAACCCTATGTATTGTGGACCGATAGCGGTCCTTACAGAACAGCAGACTGTACTGCACTCAGGCCTATGTACCGTAGCACCCTATACCAAGTTACCAGTCCTTATAAAAACTTTTGTGGACCAAGCAGGTTGTGTGTTAGTGTTTAGCAGACTGTGCGTCAGTCCCTATACCGCTGAAGGACTGCTGCAGTATAGGGCAGCGGTCAGCAGTAGTGCACGGCAACCCTATGTATTGTGGACCGATAGCGGTCCTTACAGAACAGCAGACTGTAACGCACTCAGGCCTATGTACCGTAGCACCCTATACCAAGTTACCAGTCCTTATAAGAACTTTTGTGGACCAAGCAGGTTGTGTGTTAGTGATTAGCAGACTGTACGTCAGTCCCTATACCAATGAAGGACTGCTGCAGTATAGGGCAGCGGTCAGCAGTAGTGCACGGCAACCCTATGTATTGTGGACCGATAGCGGTCCTTACAGAACAGCAGACTGTACCGCACCCAAGCCTATGTACCGTAGCACCCTAGACAGACCAAGTTACCAGTCCTGATAAAGAGCTTTGTGGAACAAGTGAGTTGTGAATGATTAGCAGACTGCAGCAGAAGGGCAGCAGTCAAGTATAATATTCTTTCTATATTTGGAAGAAAGAATATTATACGTGTACAAGCCTATTACCGTACCACTGATACCAGTCCTGAAAAGAACCTTTGTGGAACTAATAGTAACAGCAAGTCTTTAAAATTATCCTCACTGCCTGACACACTGCTTCCTGCCTGTCCCTATACAAATTGGCAAAAAAGAGTAGGCTGGAACGATTAGCTGGAACAGCTCTTTTGTGGACCTGATAGTAACAGCTAATGATGATGATGATGATGATGATGAAGAAAGACTAATCTGGCTGAGCTGTCCCTAAAATAGCAGCATACAGCGCTCTGTCCCTTTATCTAAACTGACAAAAGAAACTCAGGCTGCTGACCTAACACCTATACCAGTCCTGAAAAGAACTTTTGTGTACCAAATAGCTAGCGTTTTCTCTGTCCCTACTCCACACAGGATCCTTTCCCTACAGTGACAGAAGAAAGAATGTAAAATGGCCACCGGATCGGGTGTATTTATAGGTTAGGGGGAATGTCCAAGTGTCCATGAGCTGTCATGTCTCAATTGGTTGTCCTGTAACACATGATAAACGTGTCACGAAAGGTTAAAGTTCTTGTATACATTAAACACGTAAGTCCGCCGGGGCGAACGACGGAAAAAGGCGTTCGAACCCGCGGACGGCGAAAGTCGGAAATTCGCCGCGAAACGACCGCCGGGCGAACCGTTCGGCCATCACTACTCGGGAGCAATACTTGTACACTGGCTAAAGGAATGCAAGATCTGCCAAAAAAATTCTATTTGTTTATTCATATGGACAATATGTATATGTATTAATTGTACTATTACACTTTACAGATACAATGCCATTATTGCTATGGGGTTATTACTATAAATGGACTTGTTTGCACATAGCAATTTTCATTAGATTTTGGCAAAAAAATATCATCTGACATAGAGTATATTTGAATTGATTAGTGGTATGACATATGAACATAAATAAAAGTTTTATATATTTATATTTTTTAGTGACATGGATAACTTTTAGGTAGTTAAGTGTTTCAAACTCTGCAATTATGTACTCACAAAATTTGCAATTTATTGTTTGCTCCCAGAAAATAACATCTTGTTTCTTTCCAAGTTCTCTTACATTCATATGATCTCAATGTAGAAGATGTTTGTAGTTCATATTTGCGATGCTAAATGTAATATTTGAACAAACTTCTGAGCATTACCCCAATGATTAGCTTTCCAGGAAATCAGAAAGGTCATTCTGATTGCTGCAGAACTTTTTGGGATTAAAATTGCAAAAAATTTACCAGAATATACCATATTCTATGTTTTATTAAATTCAATGCAGCCACATCTAGCAAGTTATAACAAAGGTCCTGGGCAGAATGGCAGCCTCGTCTTATTTTCTGTTAAGTGGTTGAGGTTTCAGTGAGCAAGCTAAGAGCCGAGGAACCTTAGATTAATAGTAGAATGAAACCAAATAACGAAACTCTCATATCAAATTTTAGCATGTTAATGGCATTTTAAATTTCATTTTAAATCTTTTTAAATATACTACCGGTGATTCTGCCATGAAATTCCCTGTTATAAAACACCTGTGATCCCATTACGGACAGTCACTCTCTCTATTTATTTTATCATTATCATCAAAAATTAAAGTAAAAGTCTATCCCAAATTTTGAGTTGACATTGAAGCATTATTAGAGTGGAAATCTTGCAATGGGAACACTAGTACTGGTGACCCTGGTGACAACCTGAGATTTTTGTCTTCTTTCTCTTCTTCCACTCTTGTTTTGGCTATGGGACAGGAAGTAAAGGGAAATCTCCCCAATAGGACATGAACAGCGAAAAAAAAAAAATTACAGGGGTTATAATCCTTAGACATGTGCACACTGAAATATTTCGTTTCAGAATTTCATTTTTGTCTGAAAAATAAATTTATTTTGTTACTCCCAAAATTCGTTTTTATTTATTTTGTTTCGTTAAAAAATGCATTCATCCGAAAATCCCAAATAATTAAGGTTGAATCTGTCATTGAAGGCTCACGGTGTCTGTCGAATGTTCTAAGAAGATTTAACGGAATAGCTAAACTGTACAACGCCACAATCGTACATTTCCAGTCGAATGTTCCGCCTACAAGCTATAGTAGAATTCTAATGTTGTATGACTAGTAATAATTATATTTACCAACATTAGAATTCTTCTATAGCTTATGGGCGGAGCATTTGACCATAAATGTCCACTCGCGACAAGTGCTTCATCAAATCTTCATGTCAAATCTTTTCTCTCTATGTAGAATAATCTTGGACAAATAGAGCTAAGGTTAGGCACATTCGACCACAGGTTTGATGGACACAGATTGCTATTGTCAGCGTCATGTCGAATCTCCTATCTATATCGAACTGTTGTCACAACGAAAACTAAAATAAAACATTTGTTTATGTCGGCTCTTTCGGTTTTAAAATTCTGCACGTTCGAAAATACCTGAAATTCGGACGAAAATGCATTCGGACAAAAACAAATGCACATGTCTTATAAACCTAACCCTTATACTAAAAGGTGTCATGCTAATGCTTAATGCACAACCATGTCTTATAATTGTCCCTATCAGGAAGCCATGCAGTGACCCCTGGGAACAGCAGAAAGTAACTCTAAAGAGTTGGAAAGGAACAGCAAATCAGAGAAGATAAGCAGCACTGGAGTAAAACATATGATGAAAAAAAGGTGAAAACAGTATTGTCTTTAACCACTGGCCATTTTTTGCAATACGGCACTGCATTACTTTAACTGACAATTACATGGGCGTGCGACGATGTACCCTGATAAAATGTATGCTTCCCCCCCCTTTCTTTTGGTGGTATTTGATCACCCCTGCATTTGAATTTCTTCATCAATTTAAGCCAATATGTATTCTAGACATGTGCAGAATGAAAAAAAAAAAATGTTTTGTTTTGTTTCGATTTGTTGTTTACATAAATTTGTTTCGTTAAGTTAATCTGTTTAATTCTTTTTCGGAATTTGTTTTGTTTATTTGTATTTTAATTGATTTGAATTTTCGGAATTCAAATCTATTCGAATTGTTTTCAAATCAATTTCGAATAGTTTTCAAATTCGAAAAGGTTTTGAATTCGAAAAGTAATAAATCGAATATAAAAAAAGAAACAGGAACAGAAAAGAATATAACAGAAAATAAAATAATATAATAGTATAGCGTAAAACAGAACAAAATGGAATAGAAAATAAAAGAACATATAAAAGAACATATAGTAATAATAAAATAGAAAATAATATAATTAAAAAAATAGACTAGAATAGAAATTCAATTTTGAATAGAATAGAAAAGAATAGATTATAAGAGAATTGAAAAAAACTGAATAGTATAGAAAAAAAACAACAGAATAGAATAGAATATAAATAATATAACTATCTTCCTATTCTATCCTTAATCTTAATCTATTCTTTTCTATTCTATTCAAATTCAAAATGTTTCTATTTGAATTTTGGGACATGGTTATATTCTTTCTATTCTATTCTATTATATTCTATTGTTTATTGAATTATGTTATTTTTCTATTTGTTTATTCTATTCTAGTCATTTCTATTCTATTATTTTCTTTTCTAATATATTTGATTCTTTTCTATTCAAATTTATTCTATTCCACATTTGAATTTTGGAAGATTGTTATATTCTTTCTATTCTATTCTATGCCATTCTATTCTGTTTTGATTTTTTTCTATACTATTCTGTTATTTTCTATTCTATTCTAATCTATTCGTTTCTATTCTATTAAAATTCGAATTGATTATATTTGCATTTTGGGAAATGGTTATATTCTTTCTATTCTATTCAATAGTTGTTTTAAATTGTATTATTTTCTATTCTATTATAGTATATTCTATTATAATATTTTATTTTCTATTTTGTTCTGTTTTACACTATTATATTCTATTCTTTTAATTTCTATTATATTATTTACTATTCTATTTTGTTTTTGTATTATTTTCCTTTATTTTCTATTCTATGTTATTCTCATTGGAAATTGAAAAAACAATTTGACTTCGAAAACTATTTTAAATTGATTCGAAAGCTATTCAAATCATTTTGAATTTGAATTTCATACAAATTTTTATTTTCGTTATTTTGGATTTGTTTAAAAGCACCACAAACCCCCCCCCCCCCCCTACGTTTTATGGGCCGTTTTTGGGCACCTCAGTGTGAAAGGAGTCTTAAAGTTTGCAAAGGACCCCTTCCTCAACACACCATATACGAGGTGTGTCTATTAAATAATGAGACTGTGATCCCACCTAGTAAACAAAGCAATCAAGAACATGTTTGAACCTGCATGACAGGTAGGAACACTCTATAACAATCAGTTGATTGTGGGTCGCCATTTAGTTTGGTTGTATTTTCTGTAGTGTGCCGAAAAATGCTATGTTTAAAAGTTGAACGTATCAATTTGAAAAGTTTTGTAAAATTACAAAAAACAATAACAGAATGTTTTCAAATGCTTACTACAGCTTATGGGAATGAAGGCCTGTCTCATGCTTGTGTCTTTGAGTGGCACAAATGATTCAGCGAGGGCCGTGAGAATGAATTCCCAACAGTTAAATCAGTGCTTAAAGGGACACATTTGGAGTCAGTTGATGCTGTAAAGAAGAAAACGGTGGATGTGTTGAAACAGCTGACAGAAATAGATTTTCTCCATGCCTTTGAACCAGTGGAAAACAAGATTGCAGCAATGTATTAGTGCAAATGGGGAATATATTGAAGAGAACAAGCATTGTAATACATATAAATAAAGGTGAGTTATTTAATCAGTCTCGTTATTTAATAAACACACCTCATATTTTTTGTTTAATTACTTTGATTATTATGTACTCCCCATGACAGTTGTGCAAATGTTTAAAAAAGAAATATTTTCAATAAAAAATAAAATACGATTTTTATTACCACACAACATAATCTACTAAATTACATTATATACAGAAGATAAAACATATGCTTTAATAATGTTTGTAATTGTTAAATCTTTCAATAAAAATCTATTGAAAAAAAAAAATTGGTTCTGTTACTGATTGATGTTCTAAATGTGGAAACTCATTTCCTGTCCCTATGACTCACTGTAAACACAATCAAACCAAATGAAGATTCCAACCCTTGCTACATATAAAACATTAAAAAGGAACATATGAGTGTTTTAGCAAAAAAACTAGTCAACTTTTTCATACCTTACCTTGGTTCCCCCGAATATAAGACCTAGCGGGATTGGCGGTGATGGCTGCAATATAAGTCCTATCCCCCAAATAAGCCCTAGTTAAAGTCCTTGTAGGTCTTATTTTCAGGGTAGGGCTTATTTTCAGGGAAACAGGGTAGGGCTTATTTGGGGGGTAGGGCTTATATTATAACCATCACTGACAATCTAGTTCTTATTTTTGGGGACACATGGTATATCACACTATGGCTTATTACGATTGTACATGGACGCCTTGGTTTGATAATTGCAATATCTTTGAATGAAGCATGATGATTAGCACTATATTAATGTTGATGTCTTTTCTACAACCCTCTCTAGAAGTAATTGAATTCCCATTACTATTTCCTGCTGTTGTGTCATGCTAATTGCACATTTTGTTTAGAACGTGCCGTTTTTGTCATGATTTTGTGCTATTGGCTATTTATTTATAAATGTGTTTTGATGTGAATTTCAAATTCCACTATCTCTGTACCACTTTTTTAAACTTTCTAATAAAAGTTTGTAAACAGGGAATATTAATTGTCAAAGATAACGATTAAGGTATTCTAATATTGTAGAAGTATTGAGTCAGCTACAGTACCAGCAACAATGCCCTATTATACATTTAACTATTTGGACCAATAGGCATGAACTAAAATGAGCAATTACGCAAACAGGTAAAAATAAGTGTTTACTATAATTGTAGTAATTAGTCTTCCAAGCCAGTCAGTAAAATTGATAAATATGACCTCAAAGGAGTCATATAGCACATGTACGTGTTTCATCTTTCTTTCTGAACTGGTGGATGACCACATGGTCAGTGAGCAGAGTCAGCTGTTCTGAAATATCCAGGAACCATGGAGCCAGTACATGATTCAGTGCTGTATTTTTAGTCATGGTGTATGACCTGAAAATCGCCACAGCATATCTGAGGTGTTATTAGGCTCCACCAGTCCCTGGTATGTAGCCATTGATTGACTTGTACACATATGAAGAATCAAGCTGAAAATCATTTTTCTACACTTCATGACTCACTCATATTACAACCGAGAAAAAAAAAGCTCAATAGTCAGAGATACACTGATGTGTGCTTATTCCAAATGCCAATGCTTTGCACGTGTCATATTTCTCCTAGATAACCTAATAAAATATTTTACAGATCACGCAAAGAACACAAATAACCAGAGGGATGTTATTGGGAAAACCGATACATTCTAAGAAGCGGTCAAGCAATATAAAATTGTATACTAGTGGGTGTTTATTTGAATCTTTGTAACAAAGCTTTAGAAAGTGTATAAGGTTACCTTTAATAAAATTGAATTGTTACAAGTATTATAACGCAATTAAACCTGGCAAAAAAATATGTAACTCCAAAAAGACTTTGTAGGCCACAATTTTTGACAAATTGTTGCCTATAATGGCCCATTGGCGTTACATATATTTTTTGCTGGAGTTACATAGGAATGTTGACAGCACGTGGTTCTGTCTACGATTCTTTTCTCTTACTAATATACCTAATGCTTTCATATACGTGAAAGGATAATGCCCCACTGCAGGCTGCACTCCCCTTTCTTGTCTCCCGGATGTAAGAGCAAGTTGTCTGCTATCTTGAGCTGCTGGACATGTAGCACTTCAATAATCCAAAAAGAGGAAGGGAGAGCCACTCATCATAATAGCCAACTTTAGTTTATTGAAGCAAAGCAATACGCAGATAGTCTACCAGGTGCCAAAACAGTCCTCAAAGGAGTGTCAAGTGTTACTAAATCCACAACAGTAAAATCAATCTGTAAATGCAGTAAAATATGCTTGTTATACTCACTGTGGAACCTAAAGAGTTAAAGGATTCACCTTTGGGAACATATTCTACCTGTTTTATGGGTGGCACGTGTAACATGTTCCCAATGCTGCAGCCGTTGCCCGGCTGGCCCTCCTCCCTGTGGCAGCAGTGCGGGAAGAGGTTTCCCATACTAGCTGTTACATTTTAAAATCAGCACAGCCGCGTGGATCTCCGCCCATGCAGCCACGTCATTCATTCACATAGCTCTGTGTGTAAATGAACTACAAGCCCCAACATCCTTTGCAGTTGTCTGCTTCTAGTTCTCAATGAACTACCATGGCACTGTAGAGCACCGCCGAAGTTCATTGATTTCTTACTGTCAGTGTATCTGCCTGCTCATACAGAATGTACAGTTACACAGATATATTGACAGATCTAAGGGAGACCTGCATGGCACCAAGGATTTGCTGATCGCTGGTGCAATGCTTTACAGGCTCCAAAAAAAATAAAAATAAAATAATAATAGCACATTTTTTACCTGCAAAAAAAATGTGCATTTATTGTTTGTTTCTAAAAGGTGAGCTTATCCTTTAATCCTCCGCATTGTGTAAAATGGCAGTTTGAACCTATCTTCTCTGATCCTCCCTCTCTTCCACTGTCCCAAATCTATCTCCAGATAATACAGAGCCTTTGCAGTCACTCTGCACATGCTTAGTTTGGTATATTGCTAGAGAGTTTTTTTCATGGGAGGGTGCATGTAATCAGCACAGGGCCAATTAGCACTGTCCAGACAGAGGGTCAGGGGTCCTGGAGCCTAATAGGATAGTCAGAGTAATATGAAAACTCCTCCTATAAGCTTTAACCAGATATTAATT
The DNA here is from genome assembly GCF_037356315.1 of Lithobates pipiens. Taxonomy (NCBI): domain Eukaryota; kingdom Metazoa; phylum Chordata; class Amphibia; order Anura; family Ranidae; genus Lithobates; species Lithobates pipiens. The sequence goes on along the minus strand of NW_027507758.1, from coordinate 446,297,328 downwards.
GAAGTCACAAGACTAAGTCTAATTCCTGTATTTCTTTGCCTGTTTTCTCCTGTTATGCTTGTACATGCTTCTAAATTATACACTGTACACTGTGGGAAATGTACACATTTTTATTTTCCAGATTCTCAGAGAGATCTTTGCCACGAGGTGCCATGTTGAACTTCCAGTGACCAGTATGAATGCTCCCCATTCACACCTGAGACCTTGTAACACTTACGAGTCACATGACACCGGGGAGGGAAAGTGGCTAATTGGGTCCAATTTGGATATTTTCACTTAGGGGTGTACTCACTTTTGTTGCAAGCGGTTTAGACATTAATGGCTGTGTGTTGAGATATTTTGAGGGGACAGCAAATTTACACTGTTATACAAGCTGTACACTCACTACTTTATATTGTAGAAAAAGTGTAATTTCTTCAGTGTTGTCACATGAAAAGATATAATAAAACATTTACAAACATGTGAGGGGTGTATTCATTTTGTGAGATACTGTATATATATATATATATATATATATATATATATATATATATATATATATATATATATATATATATAATATTTTGCTTAATGTTTTTCAGAGTTTGTGTGGTGACAATCTTGGCAGTGGTTATAGGTACATTTGGGTAATTTTGGCCAGTAATTAACCAGTTCTACATTCTGCCTGTATTGAATGCCTCCGTGTTCTCTCTCTTTATGTTCCTACAGACCACACCTGATTGCATTTAGAATGACATAATTGATCATGTGATCAGTATTCTATGTATAAATCTAAGTTTTGGGTCTGTGGTCTTTCAGCTATGACTAAGCACCAGTAAGGGTGTGAAACGCATCAGTGGTATCTGTACCTGCACCTCTGTTGCTGTATGGATCTTTCTTCACTACAATAAAGGTGTTTGCATTGGAGTGCGGCACTCCATACCTTCTTTTTCCCATTGACCACAAATTCAGAGTCAGCACCCTTTATCTTTCATGCAAGGATGCTGTAATCCCGGTTTTAATACCTGGAGGAGTATAAACCTTTTTAATAAGTCTCTATATACTGTATGTGAGCCTGCTGAGATGCAATAATTAATAATAATAATAATAACAATAATAATAACAACAACATAACAGATAACATTATAATCAGTTATGAGTTAAAGCAGATCTGCAGCCAAATATAAGAAGATACAAATGAATACCCTATTAAAACATTTTTAAAAAATCAGTTTTCTACAATATTCACTTTCAATCTAGAAATTTGCCCTGCATTACATTTTTTTCTGCAGCTAGATGTCCTTGCGTTAATGGGCAGCATCATTCAACCTACCTCCTATGAGCCCAGGTCATTCTGTATAGTGAAAGCAGAAGCAATACATTGACTACAGAAGCAATACAGCCATACAGTACTTCTTCTTCAACTCTTTATCTAGCTCTGATTTACAGGGACTACACAGATAACAGCAATAAGGTATTTACACTACTTGCATATAAAAAAATATGTTTATAGATTCTGAGAGTTCAGTTTTATGTAATCAAATCTAATGAAAGTTAATGATAAGTGAGAGTGATATCAACTTTTTTCATTAATGTGGAGGTCCACCCTAAAATAAAAAATGACATTAACATTCTCAAAAAATATATAAAAAAAAGTGAAAAAATTATTTTTTTTACTTACCAGAAACCCCTGTTGCTAAGCAATCTTCCTAATCTGCCTCTTCCTATTCCGCAGCGATTCCTCCTCTTCGACGAGCTGCCCCGTTGTCTTCTGGGACATGTGTGTGTGTCCAAAAAAACAACAGGGCCATTCACAAAGCATCATGTGACTCTCACATGTGCATTAGGAAACGAACAGTGAAGCCGGAAGGCTCCACTGCCTGTTTCCCTTCATTAAGATGGCGGCGCTGGCACCCGATCCGATGAACGGATCGGCACTCGGGGGGGGGGGGGCGATGTTGCAGGCTCCCTTATTAAAAGTCAGCAGCTACAGTATTTGTAGCTGCTGACTTTAAAAAAAAAAAAATGTGGCTGGAACACTGCTTTATTGTTTTTTCTCACACATTTTTCTGAATTTTTTAGCAAAATATATTTTAACAAAAGTTTACAAAAGTCATCCACAGTGAGGTTCAGGACTAATATGCTGTGTACTATGGATCTCAGAGGTAAGAAAAATAAGAGGAAAATTAAATATCTCAGTTTAATCCTCCAACGTGTCCAATCATATTCCTTTTTTTTTCTGCTTTGGAATGAAGAACAAAAATCTCCACTGCACAAAAGAAGATTGTTAAACAGAAATGCTAATTCCTCGAATGCCTGTTGGAGGTAAAAAGCTTGGATGTTAAAAGAAAAACAGGTTTCATTCATGTTTTCTTTCTGTTGGTCAATGTAGACAGGAATTTGAGTCAAGGTCATGGGAAAGGGCAGTGCCCTAGATTTTCTGCTGTCAGATCTATGACACTTCATGAAACCCCTACAGAACATGAGTTGTTCTGGTAATAGTATCCTGCGCTTATGTAGAAGAAAACATGCTCTGGAATCTTCAACAAGTAATATCCACAGAAGAATAGCAAGGCTTATGATGAGTGCCAGATGACAAAAGCAATCTCTGACTGATCTTTTATAAAATTACATGCAGCCGTACTCAAGACAATTAAGTATTGGAAACTGCTATATTTAGAGACTTACAAGAAAAATGCCATAATGGGGAAGATGCAAATACACAAAACTATACATGTGAAATTAAAAGGTCTGGATGTACTTAAAAAGAAGCAGGCTGGTGACTTAATTAAATAACCTTTCCTATAAACTTTATTAATATAAAGTTATAAAGTATGCTATTGCTATCACATAATGTATTAATTATGATATAGTGCAGAGATATGCAATTAGCGGAGCTCCAGCTGTTGCAGAACTACAAGTCCCATGAGGCATAGTAAGACTTTGACAGCCACAAGCATGACACCCAGAGGCAGAGGCATGATGGGACTTGTAGTTTTGCAACAGCTGGAGGTCCACTAATTGCATATCCCTGATATAGTGTGTAGGACAGGGGTGCACAACCTTTTGAAAAGCGAGGGCCACTTAAGTGACTTGGTACCCGGTTGCGGGCCACGGTGAGCAGAGCAGTCGGATGACAGGTCTGTGCAGAGTGGACACTGACACAGCCCACGCTACAGGTCCTCAGATCCGATCCTCTCTGATGGAAGGGGATTGATTCTCTTGTGTTTTTTTTTTTTAGCAAATCAGATTATAGGTAGGCGGGTGTAAAAGGACACAAATCTGTTTACATCTGCCGATGGAGACAGTGGCTGGTGCTGCTGGGCTCATGCTCGTCACTGGAATGTATGAGTTCAGATAAGAAAAAGGGCAGCTCTGGGGGCAGCTGCAGCACAGAAGGTTTTTCACCTTAATGCATAGAAATGCATTAAGGTAAAAAACCTTGAGACTTTATAACTCCCTGTATTGATTGTATTGATGATGTTGATGTATTGATTGTATTGATGATGTTGATGTATTGATTGTATTGATATTGATGTAAATGATCTGGTTCCCGGGCAGGCAGTTCTACACCCCAGAGGATATGCACAGTCCCCTTGGCTTGAAGTACAAATTAACAAAAATCAAAACTGAAGTGCCACACCACCGCTAGGAGATCAAAATAGAGCTTTAATTCATTAAAAGTTAGGAGGACAATCAAAACAGTTGCCAACGCAGTTTGGGGGGAACAAGCACACTCCCTTTATCAGAGCTTGATTGCCAACAATGTGAATATCTTAGACGTGAACTGGCCCTCTATTATTATTTTTTTTTCAGTGCGATTGCAAGCACAGGCCTTGTCAGCAGCTGATTTATCATGCTTAGCAGTGGGTGGCACTTCACTTTCAATTTTAATTACATATTAGCCATTGTGTGCCATGTGAAAACAAATCCCAATGAACTTTCCATTCCATATCCTTCCTTTTTCCCTTATTATATGTTATAATTTGCATAGTATCACTTAGCAGGCTTTTATATTAGTAAAATGTTGTTTTAATTGATGTGTAGTAGCTTTACAATTTTACTAAATATTATTTGACTATTTAAGGGAAATTAGGTAGATCATGCCAAATTTTGCTAGGCACCATTAAGTAAATAACAACTGTATGTGTGAGTAAATGAGTAACAAAATTAACATTTAAAATTTCCCGGTAACAGAATGTCTTCACTGATCCATTCCATGACCAGTTCCTAGAATATTTGCTTTAGAGCTAAAGCTATGGTTTCCCAAAGAATCCTTTAATTTGACACTTCCATCCACTGTCCCTTAAAGTGACCTTTTCATATACCCAGTGAAGGGACTGACTTCAGGGGACACACAGAGGAGATAAAACAAATCCTCCTACATATTTGTACCTGTTTATCTGCAGTTCTCTCTTCTCCACATCTGTTCAAAGCCCAGAATATATCAGCTTCTCTAATTTGTCAGAAAAAAGAGGGCAGAGAGCAGAAATTACATTCTACAGAGCTCAGTGAGGGGAGTTAATTGGAAGGAAATGTTGCACCTCCTTCACACAGTCCACAGGAACACTCAGTCAGTCAATCAGCTGGAGCTCCCTCCCCGTCACCTTTTTTCTCTTGGTGTCAGGAAACTTGTAAGCCCTTGTACACATGGTCTGAGATTCCGACAACCAAATCCGAGTTATTCCGACGGATTAATTCCAGACAAGGTCCGGAAGTGATGTTGCATACACACGGTCGGACCAAGTTGTCGGAATTTCCGGTTGCCAAGAACGCGGTGACGTAAGCCGTGTACGGCGGGACTAGAAAAGGGAAGTTCAGCACCACGTCCGGCACCCTTTGGGCTCCTTCTGCTGATCTCATGTCTATTGCGTGTTAGTAGAAGTTTGGTGAGAGACGATTCGCGCTTTTCAGATTAATGATTCAGTTCGATACTGCTCTTCAGTTTCTGCTTGTCTTTGCATATCTGATAATCAGTGCATGTAGTCAGTAAATATTTGTTTCTCATTGTGGACTATATCTTGGTATAGTACACTTTGATTTGCATTGCTTATTGTCTGCTTGCTTCTGCTATTCAGTTCGTTCTTTCAGGCATTGCTGTTTATCGGTGCTTTCTGTTGTCCGTTCTGACCAGCCGACCGTTTTCAAACCATGTTTCCTCTACGTACTCGTCGTAGAGTTTGTGCTGTGCAGGGGCTTCGTGTTGGGGTTGTTACTTTGACACAAGCCCGGTCCATGAACAGGGAGGGGAGGCGTTTGTGGACCAAGAATTGGTTGCGCCAGCGTGACCAGTTCTCGCACATGCCTTTGCTCCATGAGATCCGGGAGAATAATCCTGATGATTTCAGGAATTATCTCAGGATGACGGACCCCGTTTTTCACCGTCTGCTGGCTTTGCTGACCCCTTATATCACCAGGCAGGATACCTGCATGCGGCAAGCCATCACTCCGGAGCAGAGGCTCATCGCCACGTTGCGCTACTTGGCGACTGGGAAAAGCCTTCAGGACCTCAAGTTCTCTACAGGCATCTCCCCCCAGGCTCTGGGGATCATTATTTCAGAGACCTGTTCTGCCATCATTCAGGTCCTGCAGAAGGACTATATGAAGGTAAGTTTTATCCTTTAACATCACATTCTATGTATTTAATGATTGCTAATGTCTTGCATTTCTTTCCTCATTCCCTAATTACCATCATTGCAATATGCTCTAATTCATATACTCTGCCCCTCATGCATATTTGACTCACTAACTTCCCCACCATGCTCTTCTTGGCCCATAAAACTATAGTCTAGTCACTTAGCAATGTCTTATGTCAGCTCCATAGTATTGCTTTCCCCTAAACAACCCCTAAAATGTCTACAAATGTGATGTGTTCAATTCATGCAGAGTGACATTTTCTTTTTGGTTGTGCCAAACGAATTAGGAACCCCCCTACCCCCAACTGCTAGCTCAGCTGCTAGCAATCCTCTATCTGCTGACTTTACCAAACCCAATACACACTATATCTCCCTTTTTATGGTCACATTTATGGATGAATTCACCAAAGCATGTAGTGCAAGGGCCTGCCTCAATACTTTCAAATGCTATCATGTTTTAATTTTTTTTACCCTATTATTATCTTGCTATGTAATAGCAGAATGTCAAAATGTGCTTTCATTTTGTTTTCTTTTTGATATTATGACACTTATTACCTGTCCGGTGGGCTGCCAATAGTGTAAGTAAGGAGGGGCTTCCCAAAGTATCACACATTATTTAGGCATTCAGCTCTCAATCAAGTGGAGGGGCTTACCTTTCCAAAACATCCCCCCTCATTTTTTAGCATGGGGGGATGGGGGTGGGGGTGATGACACTGATAAGGGGACCTTATACTTTAGGCTTTAAATACTCAGTTCCCAAAATGTTATACTAATCTTGGCCAAAAATGTTTGTGTCTAATCTGCTTGCAATGTTGATTTGTAAAATTACAAATTTTTGGTCTTGTTTCACTCCACAGTGTCCTTCAACGCCACAGGAATGGCAGACTGTGGCCTCCCACTTTGCCAGTCTTTGGGACTTTCCCAATTGTGGAGGTGCAATTGATGGGAAGCACGTCCGCATTGTCCCACCACCCAACTCGGGGTCGTACTATTTTAACTACAAGGGATTTCATAGTATCGTGATGTTGGCAGTGGTGTCTGCGACATATGAGTTTTTGTATGTGGACGTGGGGCAAAATGGACGGATGTCGGATGGTGGAGTGTTCGCACGGACGGAGTTCTACTGGCGTCTCCAGAGTGGCAGTCTGGGCTTGCCCCCCCCCAGAGGAGAATCAGGAAGGACTCCCGTTCATCTTCGTCGTGGATGAGGCATTTGCCCTGGCGAACCATCTGATGCAGCCTTTCCCGATGAGGACCCTCACCCCGCACCAGAGGATTTTTAATTTCCGCCTGTCCAGAGCCCAAAGAGTGGTGGAGAACACCTTCGGAAAACTGGCCAGCCGGTTCCGCCTTTTTGTAACGCCTATCCACATGGCGGAATGCAAACTAAATCACATTGTGCTGGCCTGCTGTGTTCTTCACAATTTCCTAAAAAGACATTCTGCAAACTATGCAGTCTCAGTTGTCCAAGAAGCAGATTTGCTGGAAAATGATAACCTCACGAGCATTGAAGCTGCTCATCCTGGCTTGCCCCCCCAAAGCGCCCGTGAGGTTAGAACCCAATACATGGACTACTTTGTGGGTAGGGGGGCCATTGATATGCCCGACAATGTCTGAGCGGCATTTTATTAATATATTTTTCTTTGAAAATCCAATATTTGTTTACATTTACTGCTTGGCTTGGTTTTAGGTGCCTCCTAGGTAAATTTATGTTTTTTCTTTTTGTGCCTTTTCACCAACAGTGCAAACCCAAGTTCTGAGCGAGATGAGGGGACAGTCTCTTCTTCAGATAATCTTATTATGTTGTGTGTCTGCTACACACACACCTTGGTTTTGGTAACTAATGTATGTAGTGCATTACTGACCAAAACCGTGCTCATTTTCAGCACCATGGCAGGAAAATGGCATGATTGTGAAAATTAACACATCACTGTGGGTGTTATTTACTAAAGGCACATCCACTATGCACTACAAGTGCACTGCAAAAGTGCACCTGAAACTGCACTTGGAGTGCAAAGTGGAGTTACCTTTAGTAAATAACACCCATTGTCACTGAAAACAACAATTTTCCTCTAAATACATCATTTGCGCAAAAAAGAAATGAAAAGAAATGAAAAAGGAAGCCACACATTGTTGATAATTTAAATTTTTAATCAAAGCACACTCACATGTGCGTTTAGAAAAGGGTGTTACAACAAACCAACAAATTGGGTGTATCAAAAACATTATTTCAGGTAATTTTTGTTTACTTGGTGTTTTTGTGTAAACAGGCATGTATCAAAGCGTAACATACAGAACACAGGAACTTACAAAGTTCAACTTTGAAAAGTGAAGACAATATCAGACATGAGTATGTACAAACTGGGCTGATATTGCCATGGGGTGTCACCCCTGTAAAATCCCAATTTGGAAGATGCACAGAGTGGGTCAACATGTGCTATCTCCCATCATGGGGGATCAATGTACATGTTTTGGGGCTGCAACCCCTTCATCTCAGCCACTTTCCACAAAACACGTACATTGATCCCCCATGAGCGCATGTTGACACACTCTGTGCATCTTCCAAATTTTGATTTAGAAAAAATACAAAAGTTGTGGTTTAAAAGCCAAAAAATAAAACCCTAGCTAGTTTGGGCTGTTTCACACTCTCCCCAAAACATCAATGATGTTCTTCATTTTATTTTTAACATCATATGATGTTTTGCTGTATATTTTCTAAATCCCGATTGCACCCCATTATCTCCCCAATCAGGATCTGGGCACTTTCACTGGTAAAATGGGATTCTTCTTCCACATCACCTACAAAACAAAGCAAAAAAACACACCATGTATTATAAATATGGTGACATACATTGATGAGCTTACCGGAAGCTGTGTTCTCCGACACTCACCTGTTGTGGTGAAAATTTGTCCCACTTCAAGAATCTCTCCTTCCCCCTCCTCCTCCTGCTCCTCTGCTTCTGGTTTTGGAATTTTGCCTTCTTTGGAAGGGGTGTTGTCCCTGGTGTCCTCATACTTGCCGAGTCTTCTCTCCCCTATGAGAATGTAAAAAAAGAATAATTAGCACACAGAGGGCAGAAATAGGAATATGAAACATTGCTTGGAAGTGTTGTACTATTGTGTTTTTTGGCCGAGTTCCAAGGTGAGAACATTATTGTGGACACTTTGTTAAGCTGGAATACTTACCTGCAGAATGATGTTTCTTACGAACGAATGAAACTATGAACTTGAAAGTGGCCATTTTAAAATGCACAACATGAAATCAAAGTACATGGAGCAGTATGCAAGCAAGAATAATGATATGAACACACGACAACTACTTACTTTTTTGAAGAACACGCTTGATCCTTCTGTACTCGTGCTCCCTCAGTTTCAGGTCTGACCAGCGTTTTTTCAGTTGATCATTGGATCGGCGCACCCCAAAACTCTTATGAAGACTCTTCACAACTTTAGTCATGATCTTGGCCTTTCTGATATTTGGGTTTGGGTAAGGTCCATACTTCCCATCATAGTCGGTCCTGTTCAATATGTCCACCATCTCCAATATGTCTCCAAAAGACATATTTGAGGCCTTAAAGCTTCTCTTCCAGGATCGGGACGTTTCAGGCTCCGGGCTTTCCTCGCCCTCCTCCTCGTTAGTGGAACTCTGATTGCGCACCTGCGTTCTCTCCACCATGTGCTCTCCCCAATGTGCTGAAAGCGAAGGGGCGGTGAATAGTCTAGAAAGAACGCCAGGGGCGGGCGGAGTTTCGCGCATGCGCACTGTATATAAAACGCAACACGCATGTGTCGTCTGTACGATCTGTGAACAGAGTGAGGAGCTGACGCGACAATCATGCAAACGAAGTTAAAATTTTGAACTTGGTACATCACTAGACTAGACTGCTTCTATCTAGGCCGATGTTGGGACAAGATTAGGAGGGTTTATCATGGCATTATTAGTGTTTTAGGGTTTGTCTTGTGTTGTGTCTTGCAGAGAAGATGGATCCCTTCCAAAACCCCAATTTTATGAGTCTATTCCTGGAACTGTACAGGGAGATGCCCTGCCTGTGGCAGATCAACAACCAGTTTTATCACGACAGAAGAAAGAGGAACGCATCGCTGGAGAAACGTCTTTCTTTGGTGCGGATCATGGTCCCCACTGCAGACATGGATTATGTGAATAGGAAAATTGGTGTAATGAAGTGTATATATCTCAGGGAGAGAAAGAAGCACCTGGAGTCCTTGCGATCAGGAGATCCAGATGCCATTTATTACCCCAGGATGGTTTACTTCCAGAGGCTGCATTTTCTGGTAGACCAGGGGGTACCCAGGCCACCACTCTCCAGTCTTCCTTCAAGGCTTCCTTCACCCCCAGCTGAGGCTTCCAACGTCCAACCTGGTCCTTCCAGGCAGCAACATGTGGTGGGGCCCAGCTTGAGACAGGTATTGCATTGTTGAACATATTTCTTGTGGTACATTTAATGATGTTAACTAGATCTTCTTATTGATCAGTAAGTTATGATTTAACAAAGTGGTTTACATATCAATAGACAGTAGTGACCAAAAATGATTGTGACGAGAATGAAAAATGCTGGGCTCAGAATGATAGTCTGTTCTATTTGGTAACATTCAATTTGCAAAAGTCATGAGCTAAAAATGGTGTGATTGATGAGCAAAAAACTAAAACTATGTCCCATTTTCATACACAGAAAGACTTCAGTCGGGGGGAGGCTGTGGCAAGTGGCAGCCAGGAGGTCGACCAACGCCCTCCTTCTCCTCCTCCTGCCACAACTACAGGAGCCCAGCTACAGCCTTGAAGGATGCCTGGAGGGAAGTGCCTAAGGAAGACGAGAGAGTGATGGCCTGGGTTCAGTCTGGTCTGAAAGAAAATGCAGCCTCTTGAAGAACCACATCCTGGGGACAAAGATGGCATCTGATTTTCCTGATCTCTAGGACTTCTGGACCAGACTTCTCTCCCTGAGATATGTACTCCTCAGGCCACCAATTTTTCTTTTTCTAATTAGTTCATGTCTGCCCGTGTCTGCCCAAGTTTCTCCAGCGCTGCCTTCCTCTTTTTAGTTGTTTGAGACCTAAATAAAGTTTTTTTTTGTTTGAAGAAATACTTGCGGATGTGTTTTTTGCTTCCAAAAGGACAGTTTATTTGTGAGCAGGCAGGTACATTTCAAAAATACAAAGTGAAATGAATAACAAGGGGCACCAACACTAAACAACCTCCTGTAGATTAAAAAAGAAAATAGAAAAAATATAATAATGTTGTTGTGGTAAGTTTACACACAAAACACACCCCAAAAAATGGAAAGATGAGCAAAATGTCAAAAAAGGAGATGTTTATGAAAAAAAACAAACACAAAATTCACCCAAAAAACAATAAACCAAAGATAAAATTGTGTAGATGTGACAAATTCAAAGATTGTATTGCTGAAATGAGTAAAAAAGAGTATGGAAATACGTTCGGGAGAAGTGTGTGTGACTATGAGCATCAAAAGAAGTTCCTTCTTGCAGCATTGTAAAGAACAAGAGAATGCACTTCATGAAAGAATTTTTAACATTGCAGTGTGACGAATGTGCTATATCGATTAGTAGTTTGACCTGAGCGAGCGCTTCCGTGTCCGAATTGGATTGTGAGCATGCATGGCACCTTGTCCGTCGGAGTAGGCTACACATGATCGGAGTATGTCGGATCGGAGCATTTTGTCGGAAAATATTGCCGGCAAGTTGGAAAAGTTGGTCCGTCGGATATTCCGATGGAAACAGTCCGATGCAGACCACACACAGTCGGAATATCCGACAAAACGCTCCGATAGGAAACATTCCGACGGAATCTACGATCGTGTGTACAAGGGCTTAGAAGTGATTCATGCTGATAGCAGCAGAACTAAGCAGCAGACAAAAATAATACTTAGGCCCCTTTTACATGGGCAATCCGATCAGGTCCGCCTATCAGTTTTTCAGGTGGACCTGATCGGGCACCCCAAACTCTTCTATGGAATGGTGGATGTCAGCGGACACATGTCTGCTGACACCCACCATCCGATTCAATCTTGTCTGCCAAAAACAAGCAATGGACAGGCAGTCTGTTTCTGTGTCCATGTCTGCTCTGCATAGTTGAGTGGACATGGACCAGTCATACGCCTGTTCAGCGGAGATCAGAGGAGGGATCCCTTGTTAAGCAAGTATATTTTGCTTCACAGAGGCATCCATGTGAAAGGGGCCTTAGTGCTCTCAATGGAGACAAATACACACTATAGAGGGATATGCTTTATTCATATTCCATGTCTGAGGTTTACAACCACTTTAAGTCAAAACTGGGTTATGAGTTCTGACACCCCTCAGTCAGGAAAATCAAAAATCATACATGATCTTACACCATTTTAAAAGCAGGAATTAATCAAAATACATCTCTGCACTTGTGTAGACCTTATCATCATGAACTATAGAAGCTACAAAAAAAAAACACAATTGCTGGTTGCCAATAATGGAATTCTAATAGTTACAAAATATAATTTACCCTTTCACCAGTGACCTTAAAGTTTGTTTAATGGCAGCTTTTTTGTGTAGATTTGTTTATGGAAGGGTTAAAATCGTTGTCAGGTTTGGGGAGAAATACCTTTTCTATTTGTCCTGGTGATCATTGTCACTGCAACAGAAAGTGATGGAAACACCATTCACCAACCATTTATTTTACTATGGTTGTCACAAGAACAGGACATGAAGTGGAATCTTCCAATAAGGAGAACTGTTCCCATGACACCTGTCTAAAATGACATTTGCCCTAATTTTAGAGACATTTCCTTTCATTGCTTTGTTGTGTCTCCTGGACTGGAAGTGAAGCAAAATCTCACCAACAAGACCAGACATAGACAGAAAGAAAAACTGACCAAGCTTGGAACTACTCCCTACTCCAAAAAAAAAAAAAAATGGCTTTAGGAATATTAATAAAACCAGCACCTAGCGTTTACATTTATTTTTATGATCCAGATGGCAATCAGGTCACATAGCAGATTAGGAGCCTTTAATTAAAAATTAAGGTAATTCCTCAATTGCTCCTCATAAAATAAATACACATGAAGATTTCCCTTTAAAGCAGTATAACATCAAATGTGACAATGAAAAAAGAGCAACCCTGTACTGGGTTGTAGACACTTTTTAAGACACACGGGTGACTTAACATAGATCTCCAAATTAATCTGTGGTTGGCAGAATGGTCAAGAATCCATAGTGGTGACATAGCACAGTAGTACAGTATGCTAACATGCTGTCCTAGCATTCTGATCCTGACCTTCTGCTTCCTGGCACTGCTTGTGGAAGGGAATCTATGTTGGACAGGTGCATTAAGTCACTTACACACAAACTGTTTGACAGGTGCGTGCATATTCTGTAACTAAGTTTGCACATAACTGCTGCAAATAAAATGCTAATCTTTTAAGGAGGCTTGTTCACTAAACGACATTAGTACTAGTTAACAGCTATTCAGGTTTCATTGGAGCTTAGCATTTTCATTAGTGAATGGTTATTCAAATTACCATCTGTATACTGAAGTAACGGGGCAATGACTAGAAGCCTACAATTAAATAAAGTGATGAACAGTATGGTATACTTAAAAAAAGAAAACATGCAATAGCGTGACCATTTATTTTCCAATCAGTTTAGCAAACTTAGAGGTTGATTTACTAAAGACAAAAATGCTGTGCACCTTGCAAAGTGCAATTGCACTCTGCAAGCGCAGTTGCTCTAGAACTTAGTAAATGAGCAGAAGCTCTGCTGACTTCCATCATCCAATTACGTGCAAGCAAAAAGGGTGTTGTTTTTATTTTCTGTGCCCCTGATTGGGTATTCTTTGCAAAGTGCAGCTTTATCTGAATTTACTAAGCTCTGGAGCAACTGCATTTTGCAAAGTGCACAGTCGATTTGCCTTTAGTAAATCAACCACTTAGTGTGTGGTAAAAGCAATTAAACGAAACAGTGTGTATTACATATATATTAACTTCACCACACACTGTTAAAGGCTTATGAGTGTATATAAGACCCTTAAGCATGGTTACAAAAATTATTATGGTTTAGCTGTCTGCCACACTTCTAGCAGATGACACAGTCTACCTGGATAGACATGCCAATGTGCCATGCAAGAAAAAACTTGGTATGAAAATTTGCATCCTCAAATATATCTATCTACCATTCCTCAAACATATTTCTCCAGAACCAGCCATGGAAATTATGTGACCTTGGCCATATTAAATATGTTATTAAAATCTAGAAAACGTACTAAACACACCACCTATTTTAGCCACAAATATACAGATTGAACTATTGGTAGATTTAAAAGTAGCTATTGCAACTAATACAGTAGTCATCCTTTTCTTCAACTAGTCAAAGACTTTAGATGCTTCCCTAAGAGTCTATCTATTGTAGTACTTGGACCTGATAATTTTTCTTGTATGACTAAACTTGTGGACTGAAGTAATGCATGCTTTGAGTAGAAAGAAGTAAACTGAAAAAATCTCAATTGTCAATAATAGGTGAAACTTTGGGTAGCTCTGAAACTCTGTCCTATGTCTGAAACATAGTAATTCCTTCACTAGGGTTGGATTAATGTTGCAGAATTCAATTCATCTACCATATAACACTAACTACAGAGTCACCTTTCTGATGGTATAACATGTCCCCATACTTACAAAGTACAATTCTTTCTTTTCAGCACTTGGATAACCCTGGGCCAAAAATAGATATTTTGTAATCATGGTCTAAAATATAACCACACCTTCCTGTCCAGAACAGGCCTTTGCTAGAGCTATACCATACGGGAGTCCCTCTATGTGTATACTCAACTGTAAACCTTTTGGATTCTTCTACTTGAATTAATATTCAAAGCTCAAATCGCATTTGAACATATGACATAAAGAATAATGAACAAGTGGACTCAGAAGTACCAGGGGAAGAATATTAAATTAGAGATTCCTTGGTACACTATATCTCCCTTACCTCTCTACGTACTTGTGTGATCATTGGGACAGAAGGCAAGTGCAAAAAAATTAAAATAATTTTGTGGTTCCCCTTTCAGCCAACAAAACATGTTCCTCATTTGTAAGTCAGTTAGTTACAAGGTTGCTTTAAATTGTCATACCATAATATTTTTAAAACTAATAGGTAATATAGCATTCAGCAAAAATGTTTACACAGCTAACAAAGAGTGTTTTAATGTAAAGGTAGCCTCAGGATCAGCTAACAGAATCCCCGTTGTTAACTAAGAACTTGCTGTCTCTTCTATAACATCTGGATAGCTGATAACTTCATAGCTATTTACACCTACATAAAAAAAGTCTCAATATGTAAAACATGTCAGAATGTACATGTTTCAACTTTGATGAAGGTCATACAGATGCTTAGAAGTACAAGGCTTGATATAAAGTGCAAACTTAATGCAAAGAAATTAAAGATTAATTAGATGAGCCAATCTATCTTTTATAACAATTCCCTGCAGTCTATGCTACAAAGTGTTAGACAGCTTTTAACATGTGAGAGCTCTAACCAGCTCTTAAACATTCTGGACAGATCTATTTGAGGACTAAATACAAATGACTACGTAAGAAATATCCATTCAGCTTGCTTTAAGAGCCTTTAGTAGAATCTAAACCCAATGGGTTGATGATCTGATTTTTCAAAGAGACCCTCAACGAGTTTGACGAGATTCACAAAAGCAGAAAAATCTTTCCAGTATAAATTAAAGAGGATTTATAGCATTTTAAATATACATAAATGTGAATGTGATCAAGACTGTACTTATTCTCCTAGATATCTTAAAGTATAAAGGCAAGGCTTTGTTTAGTTTGAGTAGAATGGTGAGGGGTCAGAACCAATATCAGTTTTTATTGCTACACTTGGGACTTTTGTGGACACACTTTAGATACTCATGTACGTTCTTACACAGCATATGCTGGTTGGCTGGTAAATGTGCTGGCAATGTGTACCTAGCTTTAAAAAATCTAGTTATTTGTTGCTGTGATTTACTAGAAAGTATTCAGCTGCATTTTTTCTGTGTCGGGCTTCTGGTAATGTCTCTACAATTTTTTAGGAGGATTTAGTTACCTCCAGTCATATCTGCTTTTAATCTATTTATTGCGATGTATGTCCAAGGATGGTCAGAGTAGTGACCACTCTACACGGAGGGGTCTTGATGAGGGAGCTGGTTTCAACATATATTTGCAAATATTTGCTACTAATACCTCTGTTTTTAATACATAAGTGGGCATTTACTAAAACTGGAGCATGCAAATCTGATACAGCTGTGTACGGTAGCCAGTCGTTTTCTAACTTCAGCTTGTTCAATTAACCTCCCTGGCGGTATGATTATTTCTGATTTTAGGTGCTGAAAGTGGTACAATTATTTTGCATGGAAATTTGGTGTTTTATATTGTAGGCCTGCAATTCTTAGGAATAACTCTCTTAAATATGTTTAAACAAGAGTCTAGTAGACACCCCGGGTATGATAAAGTTTATAATATAATAAATAACTATAAATAATGATAACAAATAATAATAAAAATTATTCAATAATGTAATCAAATCCAAAAACACAGACATTTGCTCATTTGCAGAATTGTCGCTGTCAGATTTAGTGTTTGATGATGGATCTCCCCACAAATCGCTATCGCTCAATTCTGCAAGTGATTCAAATTTATTATCGCTGTTTTCTAGTTGGTCTAAAATCACTTTTGACATAAAGGGACACTTTTTGGTTGCTATGGACAATCTCCAAATTCCAGGCAGAAAAAAAACAGTTTTTATAATATAAAAATGAATGCAGGGCACTGGGCAGACCCCTAGGGACAAAGGGGATGTGTATTTTTTATACAGTACTGTAATCTTACAGATTACAGTATACTGTATGTGTTTTTACTTTTTTGAATTTGGTGCCGATCTCCGCTCCCGTGCGTCATAACATCGCAGGGAATGGAGCTCGGCGGCACTTACTGTGTGAATCGAGCGGAGGACAGCTTACACACACAGCGGGGGGGGGGACATCGCTGGATCCAGGGGACAAGGTAAGTAAGTCTCCCTGTATCCTGCAATGCGATCCCGAGTCTGGCTCGGGGTTATCGCTCGTGGTACTGAGATTCCACCCCAAGCCAGACTCGGGAATACAGCCAGGCAGGTTAAGCTGTGACAATAAAACTTGGAAGCTGACTTGTTTCTATGCAGAGCTGAACCAGATTTTGCATGATTCAGGTTAAGCACCCCAATATTGTTTGAGGAGTGCCTGGATATTTCTTTAATTTAGATTTACATGGTGCCACAGTTGTCTGCACACCTTTCTATACTGTCTGTGGGTGATGGAGCTGGACAGGATGTTGCATTTTAGGTTTTTATGTATTGCTTTCTTTATTCACTCTCTCTAATTGTCCCAGTGTTACCATGGGGGTATAAAAACATTGGGCGCCAGTCATGAATAAAGATGGGATTTATTCTCACCAAATCACAGGGGATGCTCAGATGTTCAGGACATCATACAAACTCCAGTACGCCAGACAGCAATTTTTCTATAGCACTCCTCCCTAGGCCTAAACCACTGACAACAAAAGCTGAGGAAAGATAGAAATATTCAAAACCCAAGTTCTCCCTCTATTTCCAGAGGTACCAGTGACACCTACTTTCAGCAGGTAGAACTAAGAGCCAAGCTGAAGTTAGGGGTACTGAGTCAAGACAGACTAAAACCTTAAGGAAATAGACTGATTGCAGCCAAGCAGTGTAAATTTGGGAAGCTATTCCTGCTTATGACAGATTAGGATTACGAGTTAGGATTAAAAGAAATGTAATTCAGTTATGCATTCTTTTAAAATGAAAATCACCTGGAAACAGTGAGCCAGCACTAACGCTACTTTCACACTGGGGCGGGAGGGGGCGTCAGCAGTAATTTTAGCGGCACTTTACTGCTGTTATAGCGGTGCTTTTCGGCCACTAGTAGGGTGCATTTAACCCCTGCTAGCGGCCAAATAAAGGGTTAAAAGTGCTCTCAAAGCACCGCTGCCGACACGCTTTGCAGACACTTCGGTAGTGGTGCTCATTGATTTCAATGGTCAGGGGTAGTGATGGACGAACTTCCGACGGGACGTTTCGCGAACGCGAAACGCGAACGGACACAAACGTTCGCGAAAACGACCGTTCGCCGCGGGCTCCATTGACTTCAATGGGAGGCGAATTTCGCAAACCTTTAGGTCGAATTTGCGGCCACGGGGTAATTATTAGGGGGTAGCACGTAGTCCCACCACCTGGACAATAGCATAATACATGTATGAGGTGAATTTGGGATCGATAACTACAAGCATTTTTTTTTTATTTGGGAAATTGTTCTGACAATTCAGGACTATGGAGCTAATGAAGGCAATGGAGGAGAGGGAAGGTCAGGGACCAGGGTAGGCAAACAAGAGGGTGCAGGAGATACAGAGCACTGACAGCAGCACCGTAATACAGAGCACTGACATCAGCACCGTGACATACAGCGCTGACAGCAGCTCCGTGACATACAGCGCTGACAGCAGCTCCGTGACATACAGCGCTGACAGCAGCTCCGTGACATACAGCGCTGACAGCAGCTCCGTGACATACAGCGCTGACAGCAGCTCCGTGACATACAGCGCTGACAGCAGCACCGTGACATACAGCGCTGACAGCAGCTCCGTGACATACAGCGCTGACAGCAGCTCCGTGACATACAGCGCTGACAGCAGCTCCGTGACATACAGCACTGACAGCAGCTCCGTGACATACAGCGCTGACAGCAGCTCCGTGACATACAGCGCTGACAGCAGCACCGTGACATACAGCGCTGACAGCAGCTCCGTGACATACAGCGCTGACAGCAGCTCCGTGACATACAGCGCTGACAGCAGCTCCGTGACATACAGCGCTGACAGCAGCTCCGTGACATACAGCGCTGACAGCAGCTCCGTGACATACAGCGCTGACAGCAGCTCCGTGACATACAGCGCTGACAGCAGCTCCGTGACATACAGCGCTGACAGCAGCTCCGTGACATACAGCGCTGACAGCAGCTCCGTGACATACAGCGCTGACAGCAGCTCCGTGACATACAGCGCTGACAGCAGCTCCGTGACATACAGCGCTGACAGCAGCACCGTAAGCAGCCCCAGGAGGAAGTCAGCACAGCACAGGGATGGTGTGATCCCCTCATAATAAGAACCCCCAGGAGGAAGTCAGCACAGCACAGGGATGGTGGGAGCCCCTCATAATAAGAACACCCAGGAGGAAGTCAGCACAGCACAGGGATGGTGGGAACCCCTCATAATAAGCAGCCCCAGTAGAAATATGACACCGCTCAACCTCTTCAAAGAGGAGGGTAGGGGCATATAGTACGGTGTGCTTTTTTGGGTCAGGGAAGTGAGCCAAATGAATTAAGAAGGTCTGTGTGCTTGATTCCAAAAATTGTTTATAGACATATACATGGTCTACTGATCACATGTGTTGAATTCCTCCGAGATCCATGCCTCATTCATTTTTAGAAATGTGAGGTAGTTAACACTGTGGTGAGCTAGGCGAGTACGCTTATCGGTCACAATCCCCCCTGCTGCGCTGAACGTCCTTTCGGACAGGACACTGGATGAGGGGCAAGCCAACAGTTCGATTGCAAATTGGGCAAGCTCTGGCCAGAGGTCAAGCCTGCCCACCCAGTAGTCTAGGGGTTCATCACTCCTCAGAGCGTCCACATCGGCCGTTAACCCAATGTAGTCGGACACCTGACGGTCTAGGCGTTCCCTGATGCTGGATCCGGATGACACCTGTCGATGGGTCGGCTGAAAGAATGACCTCATATCCGAAGTCACCAACACATCTTCAAACCGGCCTCTTCTTGCAGGCGCTGTTGGATTGGTACCCGCAAATCCTTCTCTGGGAGTGGGAATTGCTCCTCTGCCAGCGCACGCAAAAGCAGAATGCAGCATTTCTCGAAGCAAGGCCTGGAAGTGCTGCATTCTGACAGCCCTCTGCGACGGCGGTAACATTTCCGCCATTTTGTGTTTGTACCGGGGGTCTAAGTACGTTGCCACCCAGTACTGGTCCTTGACCCTCATGCTTTTTATACGGGGGTCCCTATTAAAACACTGGAGCATGAAGGCCCCCATTTGCACTAAAGTGGAAGCGGTGTGGTGGCCTGGCTCCTGCTCATCATCCAGGATAATGTCGTCCTCTTCATTCTCCTCTCCCCATCCTCGCACAACAGGGATCCCAGAAAGGTTTAAAGCATGCTCTTCTTGCTCCTGCTCATCCGCCCCGGCACCATCCTCCTCTGACTCCTCATCAGACTCCTGTTGTTGACTTGTCTCAGATAGAGTAGCCCCCCCTGGGAATTCATCCAGCATTGCGACTTCCTCATCTTCCCGCTCCTGCTCCTCCACAGCCTGATCAATGACACGACGCAATGCACGCTCCAGAAAGAAGGCATAAGGTACCATGTCACTGATGGCGCCATGGCTGCGACTGACCAGTTTGGTGATCTCCTCAAATGGCCGCAGAAGTCTGCATGTGTCGCGCATGAGCAGCCACTGGCGCGGTGAAAAAAAACCCAGCTCCCCAGAACCGTTTCTTTCGCAGAGTTCATACAGGTAGACGTTAACTGCACGTTTCTGCTGGAGCAGCCTATCAAGCATATAGAAGGTTGAGTTCCATCGCGTCGGGCAATCGCAAATAAGACGTCTGACCGGCAGATGGTGTCGCCGCTGAATGTCAGCAAGGCGAGCCATGGCCGTGTAAGATCTTCTGAAATGGGCCGAGATTTTCCTTGCCTGCCGCAAGATGTCCTGGACCCCAGGGTATTTGACAAGGAATCGCTGCACGACCAAGTTTAAGACGTGTGCCATGCACGGCACGTGCGTGATTTTGCCCTGTTTCAATGCGCTAAGCAGATTGGCACCGTTGTCACACACCACTTTACCAACTGTCAAATTGAGCGGTGTTAGCCACTCATCTGCCTGTGAACGCAAAGCTGAAAGGAGTGCCGGGCCAGTGTGGCTCTTTGCTTCCAGGCACAACAGACGCAGCACGGCATGGCAACGTCTCACCTGGCATGTGGAATAGGTTCTGGGGAGCTTGGGCGGTGCAGTGGAAGAGACGCTAGCAGCGGAAAAGGAGGAGGCAGCTGAGGAGGAGAGGGAGGAGGATGGAGTAGGAGGAGGAGAAGAAGAGTCAGGCCTGCATGCAATCCGTGGCGGTAAAACCAAATCTACACGGGTGCCACGGGTTACATGCTTGACGGCCGTCAGAAGGTTCACCCAGTGGGCAGTAAAACTGATATACCTTCCCTGCCCGTGTTTGCTAGACCACGTGTCTGTGGTCAGATGTATCTTGGCACCGACACTGTGTGCCAGAGATACATTCACTTGCCGCTGAACATGGCCATATAGCTCTGGGATGCCCTTCTCTGAGAAATACTTCCTTCCTGGGACCTTCCATTGTGGTGTTCCAATGGCCACAAATTTGCGAAAGGCCTCCGAGTCCACCAGTTTATATGGCAGTAGTTGGCGGGCTATGAGTTCTGACAAGCCAGCCGCCAACCGTTGGGCAAGAGGGTTATCCGGCGTCATCATTTTTTTACGCTCAAACATTAGGCCCACGGAAGCCTGCCTTTTTGCAGAAAAATGTGAGCTTGGCGTGATGGAAGGTGGAGTGGAGGACAATTGTGAGGAGAGAGGAGAAGGAGAAGTAGAAGACGAGGCTGGACGGTGAGAGCCTGCAGTGTGGCTTTGTGTGTTCCGTTGCTCCCACTGGGCTCGGTGATGGCTGCTCATGTGCCTTCTTAAGGCGGTCGTCCCTAGGTGAGTATTGGGCTTACCGCGACTAACGCGTTGACTGCAAAGATTGCAGATGGCAACGCTATTGTCAGCAGCGGACACGTTAAAAAAAGCCCACACTGCGGAGCCATGTGCCGGTGTCCTGGGAGCGCCAGATGTGACCGTACATGGTCGATGACTCGCTCCTGATACATTTGCAGTCTGCTTTGTCCCTGCTGTGCAATGTAAGTCATTGCTGCTTCTCCTCCCTATCTGCTGGTCCATATCTCCCTCTGAACTCCCCTCCTCTTCCTCTCTTGTGGGCACCCACGTGACATCACTAGACACGTCATCATCAACGTCACCTTCCCCACCGCTATAAGTAGAGTAGGCAGCAACACCGGGGACCAACCTCCTCCTTGGGCTGATCTGGGTACTGGCGTCAGACTGCTGAGTAGCGCTTGTTGCTACCTCCTCTTCCTGATCCAATACCAAGAGTGGCTGCGCATCAGAAATGTCCTCTTGATATGGATCGGAAAATAATTCCAGTGACTCAAGCGGAAGGTATGTGGTGGTGGTGGTGGTGGTCGTGTTGTTGGTGGTAGTGTCTTTGGGGGTGCACATAGCAGAGAGTGAAGAAGAGGGTGCAGATCGAGAGGATGAGGAGGGTGCAGAAGAGTAAGGCTGAGCGAGCCACTCAACCAAGTCTGGTGCATCCTTTAAAGTAATTGAACGCACCTTCTGCAACTTCCCACTTTGGCTCAAGCCTGTTGCTCCTGCCCTACCCCTACCACCCCTGCGGAAGGGCCTGCCTCTTCCTCTGCATGTCATTTTTTAAATGACCCTGTGACAAAACTCTTAGTCCCTATACCGCTGAAGGACTGCTGCAGTATAGGTGAGCGGTCAGCAGTGGTGCACGTCAACCCTATCTATTGTGGACCTATAGCGGTCCTTACAGAACAGCAGACTGTACCGCACTCAAGCCTATGTACCGTAGCACCCTATACCAAGTTACCAGTCCTTATAAGAACTTTTGTGGACCAAGCAGGTTGTGTATTAGTGTTTAGCAGACTGTACGTCAGTCCCTATACCGCTGAAGGACTGCTGCAGTATAGGGCAGCGGTCAGCAGTGGTGCACGTCAACCCTATCTATTGTGGACCGATAGCGGTCCTTACAGAACAGCAGACTGTACCGCACTCAAGCCTATGTACCGTAGCACCCTATACCAAGTTACCAGTCCTTATAAGAACTTTTGTGGACCAAGCAGGTTGTGTATTAGTGTTTAGCAGACTGTACGTCAGTCCCTATACCGCTGAAGGACTGCTGCAGTATAGGGCAGCGGTCAGCAGTGGTGCACGTCAACCCTATCTATTGTGGACCGATAGCGGTCCTTACAGAACAGCAGACTGTACCGCACTCAAGCCTATGTACCGTAGCACCCTATACCAAGTTACCAGTCCTTATAAGAACTTTTGTGGAACAAGCAGGTTGTGTGTTAGTGATTAGCAGACTGTACGTCAGTCCCTATACCGCTGAAGGACTGCTGCAGTATAGGTGAGCGGTCAGCAGTGGTGCACGTCAACCCTATCTATTGTGGACCGATAGCGGTCCTTACAGAACAGCAGACTGTACCGCACTCAAGCCTATGTACCGTAGCACCCTATACCAAGTTACCAGTCCTTATAAGAACTTTTGTGGAACAAGCAGGTTGTGTGTTAGTGATTAGCAGACTGTACGTCAGTCCCTATACCGCTGAAGGACTGCTGCAGTATAGGTGAGCGGTCAGCAGTGGTGCACGTCAACCCTATCTATTGTGGACCGATAGCGGTCCTTACAGAACAGCAGACTGTACCGCACTCAAGCCTATGTACCGTAGCACCCTATACCAAGTTACCAGTCCTTATAAGAACTTTTGTGGACCAAGCAGGTTGTGTATTAGTGTTTAGCAGACTGTACGTCAGTCCCTATACCGCTGAAGGACTGCTGCAGTATAGGGCAGCGGTCAGCAGTGGTGCACGTCAACCCTATCTATTGTGGACCGATAGCGGTCCTTACAGAACAGCAGACTGTACCGCACTCAAGCCTATGTACCGTAGCACCCTATACCAAGTTACCAGTCCTTATAAGAACTTTTGTGGAACAAGCAGGTTGTGTGTTAGTGATTAGCAGACTGTACGTCAGTCCCTATACCGCTGAAGGACTGCTGCAGTATAGGGCAGCGGTCAGCAGTGGTGCACGTCAACCCTATCTATTGTGGACCGATAGCGGTCCTTACAGAACAGCAGACTGTACCGCACTCAAGCCTATGTACCGTAGCACCCTATACCAAGTTACCAGTCCTTATAAGAACTTTTGTGGAACAAGCAGGTTGTGTGTTAGTGATTAGCAGACTGTACGTCAGTCCCTATACCGCTGAAGGACTGCTGCAGTATAGGTGAGCGGTCAGCAGTGGTGCACGTCAACCCTATCTATTGTGGACCGATAGCGGTCCTTACAGAACAGCAGACTGTACCGCACTCAAGCCTATGTACCGTAGCACCCTATACCAAGTTACCAGTCCTTATAAGAACTTTTGTGGACCAAGCAGGTTGTGTATTAGTGTTTAGCAGACTGTACGTCAGTCCCTATACCGCTGAAGGACTGCTGCAGTATAGGGCAGCGGTCAGCAGTGGTGCACGTCAACCCTATCTATTGTGGACCGATAGCGGTCCTTACAGAACAGCAGACTGTACCGCACTCAAGCCTATGTACCGTAGCACCCTATACCAAGTTACCAGTCCTTATAAGAACTTTTGTGGAACAAGCAGGTTGTGTGTTAGTGATTAGCAGACTGTACGTCAGTCCCTATACCGCTGAAGGACTGCTGCAGTATAGGGCAGCGGTCAGCAGTGGTGCACGTCAACCCTATCTATTGTGGACCGATAGCGGTCCTTACAGAACAGCAGACTGTACCGCACTCAAGCCTATGTACCGTAGCACCCTATACCAAGTTACCAGTCCTTATAAGAACTTTTGTGGAACAAGCAGGTTGTGTGTTAGTGATTAGCAGACTGTACGTCAGTCCCTATACCGCTGAAGGACTGCTGCAGTATAGGTGAGCGGTCAGCAGTGGTGCACGTCAACCCTATCTATTGTGGACCGATAGCGGTCCTTACAGAACAGCAGACTGTACCGCACTCAAGCCTATGTACCGTAGCACCCTATACCAAGTTACCAGTCCTTATAAGAACTTTTGTGGACCAAGCAGGTTGTGTATTAGTGTTTAGCAGACTGTACGTCAGTCCCTATACCGCTGAAGGACTGCTGCAGTATAGGGCAGCGGTCAGCAGTGGTGCACGTCAACCCTATCTATTGTGGACCGATAGCGGTCCTTACAGAACAGCAGACTGTACCGCACTCAAGCCTATGTACCGTAGCACCCTATACCAAGTTACCAGTCCTTATAAGAACTTTTGTGGACCAAGCAGGTTGTGTATTAGTGTTTAGCAGACTGTACGTCAGTCCCTATACCGCTGAAGGACTGCTGCAGTATAGGGCAGCGGTCAGCAGTGGTGCACGTCAACCCTATCTATTGTGGACCGATAGCGGTCCTTACAGAACAGCAGACTGTACCGCACTCAAGCCTATGTACCGTAGCACCCTATACCAAGTTACCAGTCCTTATAAGAACTTTTGTGGAACAAGCAGGTTGTGTGTTAGTGATTAGCAGACTGTACGTCAGTCCCTATACCGCTGAAGGACTGCTGCAGTATAGGGCAGCGGTCAGCAGTGGTGCACGTCAACCCTATCTATTGTGGACCGATAGCGGTCCTTACAGAACAGCAGACTGTACCGCACTCAAGCCTATGTACCGTAGCACCCTATACCAAGTTACCAGTCCTTATAAGAACTTTTGTGGAACAAGTGAGTTGTGAATGTTTAGCAGACTGCAGCAGAAGGGCAGCAGTCAAGTATAATATCCTTTCTATATTTGGAAGAAAGAATATTATACATGTACAAGCCTATTACTGTACCACTGATACCAGTCCTGAAAAGAACCTTTGTGGAACTAATAATAACAGCAAGTCTTTAAAATTACCCTCACTGCCTGACAACACTGCTTCCTTCCTGTCCCTATACAAATTGGCAAAAAAAGAGAACGATTAGTGGTTACTGGAACAGCTCTTTTGTGGACCTTGATAGTAACAGCTAATGATGATGATGATGATGATGATGATGAAAGACTAATCTGGCTGTCCCTGTAGCATACACCGTCCTTTCCCTTTCTCTAAACTAACAAAAGACACTCAGGCTGCTGCAAGAATCAGCAGCACAGCAAACCTATCAACACCTAACACCTATACCAGTCCTGAAAAGAACTTTTGTGTACCAAATAGCTAGTGGTTTATCTCTCCCTACTCCACACAGGAACCTGTCCCTATCTTAACAGAAGAAAGAATGTAAAATGGCCACCGGATCGGGTGTATTTATAGGTTAGGGGGAATGTACAAGTGTCCATGTGCTGTCATGTCTCAATTGGCTGTCCTGTATCACATGATAAACGTGTCACCAAAGGTTAAAGTTCTTGTATACATTAAACACGTAAGTCCGCCGCGGCGAACGACGGAAAAAGGCGTTCGAACGTGCGGACCGCGAATGTCGGAAATTCGCCGCGAAACGACCGCCGGGCGAACCGTTCGGCCATCACTAGTCAGGGGTAGTGGAGGAGTGGTGTATACAGGTTATTCCTTCAGGGTATCAGAAAAATAGCAATACTGTGCCTTCTGGTGGGGGTGTATGAATCTCAAGCCTGGCTGGACAAAAATACACATCCTTTTGGAGTTAAGAAACTTCACATGTGTATTTTGCTGTTTGCCTGGAGTTAAAAAAATTAAATTATAATTAATTTAAACACACGACAACAAATTCCCAGAACACTACTGGTTAACTAAAGAGAGAGCACAGGAATAATAAGCTTTGAGAAAGGAACTCTCTCACTAAAACCTTTTGGGTGAGCCATCTGATAAAGAATAAGCTACTGTGTGAGTCATGCAGTTATTTGTGTAAATTGTATATGAGCTATTGATATCTGCAAACAACAGGCTAATTTCAACACATAGTAGAGAAAGGGAGAGAGAGTCGGGCCTCATGTGCACTGGACATTTTTTATTTTTTTTTTACAAAGAAAGTGTTTATTGAGTTGAAAAGAACCACAGGCACAAAGTACAAAATACATACAGTATGCAAGTAAAACGGGGTTACATCAAAAAGACATCATGCTGAATGGGAGTAGAAAATATCAGGAACCAAACTAATGGAGAGGGTGCATTAAAGAGCAGTTAACATGGTCAAAGGGATAGGAGGTAGAGCACAGCACTGAAACAGAACAGCGCAAGAGTTACAAAGCATCATTACGGACATTCCTGGAGGAGAGAGGGGGAGGGGGGGAAATCAAGGTGGCCGGACCCTCCAGAGGACAAACACATTGGAGGTCAGGGATCGACCTCTATATCGTTACAAGTGGCTGCGTTATTTAACCAAATATCCCAAATCTTCCCGTACTTAGCTGGGCAGCCCCTATGTGCATATATTTCCTTCTTATATGGAAGGACACCATTGACGGTAGCTATCCATTCCTGCACACTCGGGGGTGTCCCTCTCATCCATTTCCTTGCCACCAACAACCTGGCAAGAAATAATACCTCCTGTAGAAAAGTAATATGGGGTTTATCGAAATCTGGATCTGGGAATATCCCCAGTAAGCATTGTTTGGGGCACATGGTCAAAGGGGATCCCATCTCATCATGTATAAAGTTAACAATGTGGGACCAGTAATCATGTATTACCGGGCAGGACCACAACATGTGAAAAAAGGTACCGGGCGAGCCATTGCACCTGGGACAGCCGGGGTCTTGTGCCGGATTAAACCGAGCAAGGCGGGATGGGGTGATGTAGGCCCCATGAATGATGTACATTTGGGTCAGGCGGTCAGAGAGTTTGGTAGACACCTTTTTACATGTATTCAATGCATCCTCCCACTCCTCATCCTCCAACAGTCCCACGTCCCTGACCCATCTATCCCTCAGTTTGTATGCAGAGGTGGTCGCTACGGGACGGAGAAGATCATTATATAAGAGGGAGATTAGTTTGGAGGGGTCCTGCCCCAGCAGGGTATCTAGAATGCCCATGCGGTCTAGATTCGGGGGGTGGTCACGAAATTGGGTCTGAAGGGCATGCCGAAGTTGGAGAAACCTAAAGAACATGTGGTTGGGGATATGGAATTCATCTTTAAGCTGTTGGAAAGACTTAAGAACCTGATTGCTATAAACATCTGAGAGGTATGCCACGCCCTTAGATAACAACAGGCCACAGTCTGGTATTGGCAATAGTTCCGGTAATCCCGGATTGTGCCAAAGGGGGGTGTGCGAGTGCATAGCGGGTCGTCCCAGCCTGCGTCCCACCAATTCCCATATCCTGCAGTGAGCATGTAGCAGACCCTGGCGATTACGCAGCGCCTCGGGGTCTATTGGAGTTTTAAATAGCACTTGGTAGGGGTGGGTGTACCCAGCAGACAGGGACGAGCACACCAGGGTCAGATACCGCTCCCTGTCCTGTTTGTCTAAATGAAAAAAGTGAGAGAGCTGGGCAGCCAGGTAATACAGGTTGAGGTCGGGTAACGCTGCGCCGCCCAAGTCGGTGGGACGTTTTAATACCTGCCAGGACAATTTATGTCGGTTCCGCCCCCATACGAAGGAGTTAAGGATCGCCTCAATGTCTTTAAAGGTTCGAAGGGGTAAATATATGGGGGCATGCCAGAGGACATATAAAAATTGAGGGAGTACAATCATTTTTATCAGGTTAATACGGGCCATTATTCCTAGGGGGAGTTTAGCCCATGTTTGTGTTTTGGTTTTAAGGGTCGCAATTAATGGTTCAATGTTAAGCCTAGTAAAGTCCGCGGGGGAGCGGGTAATCATAATACCCAAATATTTTAGGGAGCTCACCCGGATAAGGGGGGAGGAGGCCTGTTCCGCCGTGGGAGGGCCAAAGTCCATGGGGAGAATCTGGGATTTATCCCAGTTAATGCGTAACCCCGAGTAGTCACCGAATACCCTAATGGTGTCCAGGGCTGCCTTTAGAGATGGGCCAGAGTCTGCAAGGTACAGCAGCATGTCATCAGCGTAGAGACTAATTTTGTCATGTAGCCGACCATGCCGCAGTCCTCCTATTCCGGGATGCGTACGCAACGCGGAGGCGAGGGGCTCCACTGCAATCGCATACAGGAGGGGCGATAATGGGCATCCCTGACGCGTCCCCCTGAACAGGGGGAAAGCCTCCGAGACCCTACCATTAACAAGAACCCTAGCACTAGGGCTCTGGTATAGCAGGCGTATCCAATTAGTAAATTTGGGCCCGAAGCCGAATCTCCCAAGGCAGCCCCATAGGTACCTCCACTCCACGGAGTCGAATGCTTTGGCGGCGTCCAACGACACCACCACCCTGGACCCCATCTGATCGTGGGTAGCCTGCAGGTGCATATGGAGTCTACGGAGGTTATGCGCAGTATTGTAGGAGGGCATGAACCCTGTCTGGTCCGGGTGAATGAGGGTCAAAATCACCCCATTCAGCCGGAGCGCCAGGATTTTGGCAAGGATTTTTATATCCAATTGGAGGAGAGATATCGGGCGATAGTTTTCCGGGAACTCGGGACTCTTGCCGGGCTTAGGTATCAGTACGATATATGCCTTGCGCATGGTCTGTGGTAAGACACCAGTGGAGTAGATGTGGGAGAATAATTCCTGCAGTCTAGGGAGAAGTGCCTCCCGGTATGTAGTGTAAAATTCAAGGGGCAGGCCGTCCGAGCCGGGGGCCTTGGAGGGCTTAATGTGAGAAATGGCATTGGATATGTCATCTTCAGTAATGGGGGCGTCGAGCAAGTCTACTTGGGGTTTGGTCAAAGTGGGTAGTTCTATACCAGCCAGGAACGTTTCAATGTCCTCCTGGGATCTGTCATTGTTAGAGGAGTATAGGGATGCAAAAAAGGAGCGAAACTCTCCCGCCACCGCATCGGGATCTGTAATCAAGTCTCCTGTCAGGGAGCGAAGGGAGACCACCGTGGGTGGCCTGTGGTCCAGGTGTGCCAAGTAAGCCAGTAACCACCCCGCCCGCTCCCCGAATTCATATGCTCTTTGCTTATTGTAAAAAATCTTCAGTTCGGCCTTCTCAAATAAAAGATTGTTCACAATACGGGTCTGCAGTTTTAGTCTATCGGCATTGAAGGGGGAGGGGTCGTTAGAAAACTCCAGCTCAGCCGCCGTCAGAGCCTGCTCCGCCTGGGAAACCGCCTGGGAAGAGGTCCTCCTGTATCTGGCTATGTGGTGGGCTAATGTCATACGGGCATGAGATTTAAATGCGTCCCACACAACCCCAAAAGAGGCCGAGCCCATGTTGGCCTGGAAAAACACATCCCATTCACCACCCGCCTCCTCCAAATCAGGGACCACTGTCAACCAAAAGGGATTGAGTCTCCAACTATATGTTGAGGGTAGGGAAGCAATGGAAAGCTCGACCCAGTAGGGCGAGTGATCCGAGAGCACTCGGGGGCAGAAACCCACCCCCCCAGCAATGGAAGAAGGGACCGGGAAATAAGGATAAGGTCAATACGGGACATACTGTCATACGTCGCGGAGAAACAAGAAAAAACCTTCTCAGTTGGGTGACAGTGCCTCCAAGTGTCCACCAGGGACAGCTCAGTAAGAAATTTCCCAAAACGGGTGCCCGAGTGTGCAGAAGGGTGCAGCGGGACTGTCTGCAACCTATCCAGCACCCTGTCCATCACATTATTGAAATCCCCCAGCCAAATAACTGGTATGGTGGGGAATTGAGCCATAAACGCCAGCCCCTCTGTGAGGACAGCGAACTGGAAAGGCGGCGGTATGTATATCGCCAATATCAGTGCCTCCAGACCACCCACCCTAGCGTGTAAGAAAAGGAACCGGCCCTGCGGATCAGACTTAATAGGGAGCAAAGAGAACTGGACAGTCTTGGCCACCAACACCGCGATCCCTCTAGAGTTATTGGCGTATGGTGCCTGGTATACCCAGCCCACCCACGTTTTTTTGAGGGATAGCATCAGTTGGCCAGTCAGGTGCGTCTCGACTAGTACCATCAAGTCAGCCCTTTGCGCCTTCAGATACGATAAGACTGCATTTCGTTTGGGCTTGGCCCTAATTCCCCTCACATTCCAAGTTAAGCATTTCAGGACAGACATTTGCAAATAAGAACATGTGTAGCATTCTCCCCCATCCCCCCGCCACCATCCGTCCTCCGCATCCAGCCCCAAATGGAGGCCCGGGGCCCTCCCGCGTCTGCGACACAGGGCACCCCTCCCATATATCCACATCCAGCATCCCACATAAAAAAATACATACAAAACCATTGGTAACGTATCACACTGTACTTCTCAGCACCAATAAAAAAAGTTAGCAAAAACGTGCAAAACTTATAACAGAACAGAAACTTGAACTCTAACTCACTGTCCGGATCGGAACGCCAGCGCCCCCCCACTACAATCGGGGTGAGTCGCCAGGTCCGATCAGTCCAGGGAAACATGGCTTGTGCTCTAGGACGAGCAGAACTTAAAAAATTACAATAAGCAGGGCCAGGAACTGCACCCTCGCCTAGGGGGGCGATTCGTCGCTGCAAAGCAGGCAGCAGCACAGGGAGGGTTGTCTCCAAGCCAAGGACTCCAGGATGTTGCAGGATCAGTGCACAGGAGAATGAAGAACATTGAGTCCAGGTCACGGATGCCACAGTGGGTATTAGCTTGCCAAGCAGATGAGTGGGGGGGGAGAAAACAGGGGGGAAACATCCGTAGGATTGTGCAGAAGAAAAAGATAAAAAACAGAAAAATAAAAGGAAGGGGGGGGGGGGGAACCACAGTTCACTGATGGCAACAATAGAAGGCAAGGAGAAGACGTACAAAACAGTACCTGATGAACTGATAAAAGCAGTGTTCAGCGTACGGAGGGGTCCTGAAGGTCATCAGGAAAGTATGCCACATAATCAGGGTTGGTCTCGTGCCCGCTCCACTCTCCCCTCAAGCCAGGCAAACACCGCTTCTGGTGTGTCAAAAAAATGCGTCTTGCCCTCTCCCACGACCCGGAGTCGAGCGGGAAAGAGCATTGCATAGGAGTAGTGGCGGATGCGCAACTGTCGTTTGGCCTCCGTAAATTGTGCCCTCTTCTTCTGCACCTCAGCGGAGAAATCGGGGAAAACTCGAATTTCGCCGTTGCGGAATGGTATGTTTCCCTTCAACCTGGTAAGGCGAAGGACCGCGTCCCGGTCACGAAAGTTCAGCAGCTTCGCAATGAAGGTACGTTGAGGTGCGCCCTGGGGAGGCGTTCGTCCCGCTAGTCTGTGAGCCCTCTCCACCACGAACGACGAGGAGAATTCGGTCCTCCCGAACGTACTGGACAAAAGGTCTTCCAGGAACGAGGCGGGATCCGATCCTTCCGCACCTTCTGGCAAGCCCACGAACTGCAGGTTACATCTACGAAGATGATTCTCCACGTCGTCTTGCTTGGAGAGGACCATGGTAAGCTGATGTTGTAGCCGTTCGGTCGTAGTCTGAAGCGGTAGGACGTCGTCCTCCACCTGGGATATGCGGGCCTCCGTTTCCGTGACACGGTCCCTAAGTTTCTGCATGTCTTGGCGGATCAGGGAGACATCGACCTTCACCTCGTCAATCTTGCAGGTCAGGGTACTCTTGCAATCGGAGATGGCTTCCAGCACCCGGGCAGTGTCGGCAGCCGCCGAACCTTCCGCGGGAGGCGCGCCGGCGCCATGTTCTTCTAGGCCTCCCGCCTCGCTGTGACGGTACTTGGCCAGTTTGGCCGCCGGATCAGTCGCCCTTTTTGGTGGTGACATGTTCCCCAGTAGATAGCACACGATGTGAGGCAAAAAAATAACGGTTTAGTCCCCAGGATGAGATAGAACGGAATTTAGACAAGCGGAGCTCCCGTCTAACACTCCCTACACCATGCCGGTTCAGGCCACGCCCCCCTGCACTGGACATTTTTACAGCTGCTGTTTTTGGCTTCAGACATTTTTTTCTGCAGACAATAAACTCCCCAGCATGTTATCCTATGTGTCCATGCACACATAGGCTGTTATCAGCAGTTTTTGTCAGGGGAGTTTTCTAGCTGGAAAAACCTCCAAGAAATAGTGGGTTTTGAGAGGAGTTTTCCAGATGGGCAAGAGGGTTATCCGGTGTCATCATTTTTTTATGCGCGAACATTTGGCCCACGGAAGCCTGCCTTTTTCCAGAAAAATGTGAGGACAGCATGATGGAAGGTGGAGTGGAGGACAATTGTGAGGAGAGAGGAGAAGGAGAAGTAGAAGACGAGGCTGGACGGTGAGAGCCTGGAGTGTGGCTTCGTGGGTTCCGTTGCTCCCACTGGGCTCGGTGATGGCAGCTCATGTGCCTTTTTAAGGCGGTCGTCCCTAGGTGAGTGTTGGGCTTACCGCGACTTATGCGTTGACTGCAAAGATTGCAGATGGCAACACTATTGTCAGCAGTGGACACGTTAAAAAAGCCCACACTGCGGAGCCATGTGCCGGCATCCTGGGAGCACCAGATGTGACCGTACATGGTTGATGCCTCACTCCTGATACATTAGCAGTCTGCTTTGTCCCTCCTGTGCAATGTAAGTTCTTCCTGCTTCTCCTCCCTATCTGCTGGTCCATATCTCCCTCTGAACTTCCCTCCTCTTCCTTTCTTGTGGGCACCCATGTGAAATCACTAGACACGTCATCGTCGACATCACCTTCCCCACCACTATAATTAGAGATCTCGGAGTAGGCAGCAACAGCGGGGACCAACCTCCTCCTTGGGCTGATCTGGATACTGTCTCGTCAGACTGCTGAGTGGCAGTTGTTGCTACCTCCTCTTCCTGATCCAATGCCAAGAGTGGCTGCGCATCGGAAAAGTCTTGATATGGATCGGAAAATAATTCCTGTGACTCAAGCGGAAGGTATATGGTGGTGTTGGTGTAGTGTCTTTGGGGGTGCACATAGCAGAGAGTGAAGAAGAGGGTGCAGATTGAGAGGATGAGGAGGGTGCAGAAAAGTAAGGCTGAGTGAGCCACTCAACCAAGTCTGGTGTGTCCTTTGATGTAATCGCACGCACCTTCTGCAATTTGACACTTTGGCTCAAGCCTGTTGCTCCTGCCCTACCCCTACCACCCCTGCAGAAGGGCCTGCCTCTTCCTCTGCCTGTCATTTTTTAAATGACCCTGTCACAAAGGTCTCTAGAGAAGTGCAATATGTATGTGGAAGAATATATATAACACCCCACTTCAATCTGTCGTTTTTGGGGGCCACTGGTCTATCACACCAGTTATAATACTTTGTTTTTATTGCGTTTGTCACTCTTTGTAGTATCGCTGCAGAACTGCTCAGCAGTCACAATGATGCACAGTGGAAATGCACTATACTATGCTTTCTATATGTGCAAGTATTTTATACGTGTATTACACACCTATTGTTAGGGTCCTGGTGTTGAAGCCCGACTTGTAGGAGGAGACCTCTCTTTCAACGCTGGTTCAGGAGCCGCTGGAATGGGAACAGCGGTCTCGAGAGCACAGTGGGTAGGAGTGCCTGCTGGATAGGGCCGCTGGGACTGATAGCAGAGCAGAGATTCCTCTGGAAGGCTGAGCGACTTGAGGTTGCTAGAAGGCTGAGAAATGCAAGTAGCAGCTACAGAAGCCGAGGACTGTACAGGCAGCAGGCTGGAGCAGGGTCAGACGGTCCGGGTCAGTAGGCAAGCAGACAGGTGGTAACAGTAGACAAAAGAGGAGTCGGTAAAACTGGCAGAGGTCAGCAACGGAATCACAGGCAGGAGAGGTAGCGAGGTCAGGCAGGCCGGGTCGGGTTTGAAGAAGGCAGAGAAGTCAAGCGAAGCCGGGTCGGTAGCGGTAGCAGGTAATCAGGTTCAGGATCAGGTATTCAGGTACACAGGAGCTGAGACGAAACAGCGCCGCACCAGCGCACTTGGAGAACCTTTAAGTGTTCAGTGGCAGCAAGTAGCGCACGCACGCCACTCACGACCACGCAAACGAGCGCGCACACGAACGCCCACATGAACGTGCACACTAACGCGTAAACGAACACGCACGCGAACGCGTACGCGAACGCGCAGGAAACACGCGTCGACGCCTGTGTGCATGCAGCTGTGCCTGTCCATCGCTGGTAAGTTCCTGACACCTATATACTGCACACCAAATAGTACACCTATACCAGTCCTTAAAAGGACCTTTGTGGACCTAGTAGCTAGTGATTTGCAGACTGTCCCTCAGTCCCTACACTAATAAAAAGACTGCTGCAGAATAGGGCAGCAGTCAGCAGCAGTGCACCAGCACCCTATATATTGTACACCTATACCAGTCCTTAAAAGGACCTTTGTGGACCTAGTAGCTAATGATTTGCAGACAGTCACTCAGTCCCTACACTGATAAAAGACAGCTGCAGAAATGAGCAGTAATCTGCAGCACAGCAGTGCACCAGCACCCTATATATTGTACACTTATACCAGTCCTTAAAAGGACCTTTGCGGACCTAGTAGCTAGTGATTTGTAGACTGTCCCTCAGTCCCTACACTGATAAAAGACTGCTGCAGAATAGGGCAGCAGTCAGCAGCAGTCCACCAGCACCCTGTATACTGTACACCTATACCAGTCCTTAAAAGGACCTTTGTGGACCTAGTAGTTAGTGATTTGCAGACAGTCCCTACACTGATAAAAGACTGCTGCAGAATAGGCCAGCAGTCAGCAGCAGTGTACCAGCACCCTATATACTGTACACCTATACCAGTCCTTAAAAGGACCTTTGTGGACCTAGTAGTAATAGCTAGCTAGTGATTAAACTGACTGTCCCTTCTCCACACAGCGTCCTGTCCCTACGCTGACAAAAGACAGCTGCAATCCCCAGATCACCAGCACAGCAGTGCACTGAACCCTATATACTGTACTACACATATACCAGTCCTTAAAAGGACTTTTGTGGACCTAATAGCTAGTGATTTGTGTCACTACAGTCTCTCCCTGCTGCACACAGTGTCCTGTCCCTACACTGACATAAGGCAGAATGTAAAATGGCCACCAGATCAGTTCTATTTATAAGGTAGGGGGTATGTCCAATTGTCCATGTGCTGAAATGTCTCAATTGGCTGTCCTGTACCCCATGATGGATGTTTCATCATGGGTCAAAGTTCTTTCACACTGTAAACACATATATCCGCCGGGCGAACAGCGGCAATGGTCCATCAGTTTGGCGAATGGCGAACGCGCAAAATTCGCAGCGAACTGACCGCCATCCCTAGTCAGCACATTGACTCAAAACTTGAACAATCAACCGAAGATAAACAGAACCTTTTTCCAACCATACCTGGAACATTAAAATATATATGTATATGGCCGCACTTAGGAAAGGGAAGAAGGAAAGAGAGAAAAGGGGGAAGTGAAAAAGCAAAGAAAGAACACAAGAAAAAGAGGAGGGAGAGGGAAGAGAGGGATGTTAAGGTTGCTACTGCCCTTTGGCACCTCAGCCTCTAATGGGAGTCTGTGGTCTATGGTTATATAAATCTAAAACTGGGCTAGTGGCGCTACCTCTATTCTATTACCTATTCCTTCTATAAGGTGACCCAACGTTATTTAACAGGTGTTTATTTATGAAAAAAAATATAAAGCTGGTACATATGCCTCTCTATGTCATCTATTAATGTCCTAGTTATTAAAGTAGAGTAATGCCGCGTACACACGTAGCGGACTATCAGGTGGACTTAGTCCGCCGAACTTTCCGAACGGGCTACTTGCCCACACACGGCACTTTTTCAGCGGACTAATACGGCGTACTAAGTCCGCTGGACTATCCGCCGTACTTTTGAAATGAACAGACTCGCCCACACACGCAGAGGAAAGTCCGCTCATTTTGAGCGCGTCTCCAGGTAGGCGGGGCCCATGAAGTATGTGTCGCTGGCCCCGCCACCTGGTATGGACTTAAAGGGGAACCCAAACACCGAAAAAATCGGCGTTCGAGCACGCTACCCGGCCGGCCAGGAAAGGGGGGACGAGCGAGCGCCCCCCCCTCCTGAGCCGTACCAGGCTGCATGCCCTCAACATGGGGGGGTGCCTTGGGGAAGGGGGGGCGCTCGCCCCCCCACCCCAAAGCACCTTGTCCCCATGTTGATGAGGACAAGGGCCTCTTCCCGACAAACCTGGCCATTGGTTGTCGGGGTCTGCGGGCGGGGGGCTTATCGGATACTGGCCCCCCACCCTATGTGAATGAGTATGGGGTACAATGTACCCCTACCCATTCACCTGTAAAATAAAGTAAAATAAAGTAAAGTAAAATAAAGTTAAAAAAAAACACAACACACAAGATAAAATAGTTTATTGCACAGCTCCCGGGGTCTTCTCGCCGGACTCCTCCGCTATCTTCTGCTAGCTCTTTTACTAGCGGAGGAGCCCAGCTTTCTTCCTTGCCGCCGCCCTCTTCTTCCTACTTCGGGGGTCTAGTCCCCCTCTTCGGTTCTTCTGCCGGGCCACCACGCCTTCTTCTTGCTCTTTTACAGGCGGTGGCCCAGTCTTCTGTCGCCGCTGTCGCCGCCTTCTGTTCTTCTGTTCTTCTGTTCTTCTCTTCAGATGTTGCCTCGTCACATCCTCCGCTCACAATGGCACCGACGCGACGCACGGCGACTTATATAGGGACATCACCGGATGATGTCCCCGTCCATTATGGTGTCAGAGTCCCAGCCTGGTACTGCTCAGGGGGGGGGGGGGGGCGCTCGCTCGTCCCCCTCTTTCCTGGCCGGCCGGGTAGCGTGCTTGGACAAGGGTCTGATGTGGACCTGGGGGGGACCCCCACGCCGATTTTTTTTGGTGTTGGGGTTCCCCTTTAAGTCCATACCAGGTGACGGGGCCAGCAACGCATCCTTCGCGGGCCCCGCCTACCTGGAGACGTGCTCAAAATGAGCAGACTTTTCTCCGGGCGGGAAAAGTCCGCTCATTTCAAAAGTACGGCGGACTGGCATATGCACGGCCGGATTGTCCACCGAAATGCAAGTCCGGCGGGAAGATTGGAGTGCAAAACTACTTTTCTAAGTCCGCCGTACTTTCGGGTAAAAAAAGTCCGCCGGAGGCTACACATGGGGGGATTGTCCGGTGGACTTGAGTTTGCCGGACTTTTCCACCTGATTGTTTGATCGTGTGTACGCGGCATAATACAACTCTCCCCGCGTAAAATCCATCAGTGCATAAAAAATATATGTAAGTGATAAACTCATAAAGTGCATAAGTGTTACAGTAAGTATTACAAAGTGCAAAATTATACTGTGAAGTATTCTACTAATAGGCTCCACAGTCAACAATCAAAAACCCTCATACATGAAAACATAAAGTGTGCCGTACAAGAACCATACAATACAAACGGACTGTAAACTGAACCAATGATCGCATCAGGTTGTATATATGCTCAATATTCCTCTCACAAAAATATTAAAAACAAAATAATAAAAAACAGAAACCAAAAAACATTAGTCCAAAAAAGTGCTCAGTGCAATATAATAAAGTTCAAAAAAATCTTATAAGCTTCAACGGTACTCAGAATTCCAAAATAAAAAAAAAATGATGACTTTCATGATTGCATGTATCCAGTGACTTCTGTGCCCCTTTTGAGTCCCCACTCACCAGATCCTTATCCCCCCTAAGGGGTTATGGGCATATGAACTCTCCACCGCTGTGCGCCTTGCCTCTGATGGTTCCACCTCCCAGCTGTAAGCTTAGTGCTCTGATGGTGTTCTTTTTTTCACTGGTGATACTCCTGTTCAGTAGATACGGTCACACAGGGATTTTTTTTCTTTAGTTGCTAGCAATTAGGCTTCTATATTCCCCTGGGGGCGGTCAAGCTGGCTACAAACTCGTGCATGAGAGGACCCAGCATTTGGCAATGCTTAGGGCAGTTTAAGCGGCTGCAGGAATGTCACCAGTGGCGAAGAAAAAACTTTAAGGGGAACTAAAGTTCTTGGGTTCAGCATCTGCTATAGAAGCCTAATTGCTAATGTCTAATTAGCATCTTGATATGCCACACCTGTGAAATGGATGGAATAATCTCGGCAAAGGAGAAGTGCTCACTAACACAGATTTAGACAGATTTGTAAACAATATTTGGGAGTAATAGTCCTTTTGCGTACATAGAAAAAGTCATAGATCTTTGAGTTCAGCTTATGATAAATAGGGCCAAACACAAAAATGTTGTGTTTATATTTTTGCTCAGTGTATATAGTGAGAGAGAGAAAGAGAGAGTGAAAGTCAGTATAATGTTCCTGTAGAGATTATCAGACTGGATCAAACAAATCAAGATTCCTATACAAACAAGATCACACTAGTTAATATACATGGACTAACATTGATTAATTGCACCCCATCCTTAACCACTTTCAGACCGGACCATTTTGCTGGCTTAAGACCAGACCACTTTTTGCGATTCGGCACTGTGTCGCTTTAACTGACAATTGTGCGGTCGTGCGACATGGCTCCCAAACAAAATTGAGGTCCTTTTTTTCCCACAAATAGTGCTTTCTTTTGGTGGTATTTGATCACCCCTGCGGTTTTTATTTTTTGCGCTATAACCAGAGCGACAATTTAAAAAAAATGCATTCTTTTTTACTTTTTGCTATAATAAATATCCCCCAAAAATATCTAAAAAAAAATTTTCCTCAGTTTAGGCCAATACGTATTCTTCTACATATTTTTGGTAAAAAAATCGCAATAAGCGATTATTGATTGGTTTGCGTAAAATGTATAGCGTTTACAAAATAGGGGATAGTTTTATGGCATTTTTAATAATAATTTTTATTTTTTACTAGTAATGGCGGCGATCAGTGATTTTTATTGTGACTGCGACATTATGGCGGACACATCGGACATTTTTGACACATTTTTGGGACCATTGTAATTTATACAGCAATCAGTGCTATACAAATGCACTGATTCCTGTGTAAATGACAATGGCAGTGAAGGGGTTAACCAGGCAGTGGCAGTGTAGGGGTTAAGTGTGTTCTAGGGGCGTGTTACTAACTGTGGGGGGCTGGGCTGTGTGTTAGTGAACACTGATCTCTGCTCCAATCACAGGGAGCAGAGATCAGTGTCACTTGTTGCTAGGCAGAACGAGGAGATGCTGTTTACATTTTCCTGCCCGTGACATTCTGCCGACATACATCGTCGTGCGCCAGTCTTGAAGTGGTTAAATACAACTAGCACAAAAATTGGACTTTTAAAGTGATACCTCAGTTAGATTCATGCAACCACTGTTTTAAATTATTATTATTATTTTTTATAATATTGTGCATACAAAAAAATATAAAACGTAAAAATATAAAACCCATGCTTTGCATTTGTCTTGATATTCATTTATAAAATTATACATCAAATTCTTCCACATATGATTGCCCTATCTCCCCTCAGCTGTCTGACTTAATTCTATACTGTAAAGTAAAAATTGTTCCCAATCTTTATTGACTGTGTCCACCCATGGTGGATGGGCATAGTTCAATGATTTTCACAGTATTAGTTGGAAGATAAGGCTGCAGAGGTATATCACAAAGTATATATTCAATATAGTTATCAAACCTTATAACATATTGTAGACTTGTACCCCACGCACACTATACAACTTTTGTTGTATGATTTCCTTTAGATTTACCAAAACCATGTAGTGCAAGGGCCTGCCCGATTGCATACAAATTGAAACTCCTAAGATTTGACCTCATATTATATGATTTTGGTAAATCTGAAGGAAAAAATCTACAGAAAATTGTATAGTGTGTATCCAGGTTTACATGTGTACATATCTGTAACCGATTGCCCAATGCTTACACCACAGCTGTAGGGAGCCAGAAAGGACATCTAAAAAGAGGAGGCACCTACAGAGCCAGCAAAATAAAATTGTTCTGTTCTGAACTGTTTCTGCCTTGTTTGTTATTATTGAGGGCTTTTTTTATTTTTCATATTATTTTGTAGTTTGTTTGTTTTTTTGCTTCAAGACTTCCCTTAATCCCTTGTCTACCAATGCATGTCTAATAGACCCCTGGTATCTCCATAAAGAGGACCTGAAACCAGCCCAACGCTATCACATAGAGGGTTTGTTAGCCCCTTGTGATAACACTAAAGGTAAATGAAGTAAACAAACAAAAAAGGGATACAAATGAATAATAATAAAATAAATACAAATAATAAAATTAATTTTCAAGACATTATTCATGGTTAACTTTAAATTGATAAACCATTAACTATTTTAAAGCATTGCCTATAGAGAATTTTGGCTAGCAATTTTTTTGCAAATTAAAGGGCACATGCAATTTTAAGGCTTGACATGTTTGGTATGCATTTATTCAATGAGACTCTATTTTTTATATCTTACAAAAACACCACAAAACTGGGTATTACATTGTGTTTTTTTTTCATTAAAATACATGTATGTAGATATTTTTTTAATAATGTGTTTATAAACAGCTTCACAAGTACTGTGAAGCACAAAAAAATGCAACTTCCACTTTTTTATTCTCCAAGGTCTCTGCTTTCAAAATAATATACTTGCAGAATATATTACCCTGATAGACAAGCGTAAAAAACTGGGCTCGTGTTTCAGGGGTGGTAATTTGGGGTTTTTATTAATTTTAGGGGTATATTGGTTATTTTATTTTGATAGTATCTTTATTTTCAGTTAAGCCTTTTCTTAAAAGAAAGTTGACTTCTGTTTCATTGGTGCTATATGTTAATAGGGCCTATTTTAACTTGACCATGGTATTAACTATGGCTGAACCCGTTACCAATAGCCCATCCCACCCCCTAATGATCACACAACACATGGGTGGAGGGAATTGGCCACAGCAACCATTCTTATTTTATTAACCAATATATACATTTTATAATTAACATAAAATAACGTAATAACCTTTTTATCTATATATATATATCTATTTTCAGTTTTATCACCACCATGGAGCACAAGGTCCAATAGGCATAACACATGACTGTACCTGCTAGCCACTTCTCAGGCCTCAACTAGCAGGTACCCATATACCAACTGGGAGCTGCCCTCAGACCGGTCCCTAAACCATGTCCTTTAGGTGCCCATATGACCTTCACAAGTACCTTGCACCCCGCCAAACAAACCACCAACCCGTGTTCCGGCCCCCCTCTCCCTACCATCACCACCATCTCCTCCAATCTTAGGGCGGGTGGGTGGGAAGCTCCTTACCCTCACGGCTCCTTGTGCAGACTGGCCCCCCCTTCCACTTCCTGCCTATCTCAGTATGGGGCCCGCCCATCCTCTAAGCCAGCCAGCCCCATCCATTCACCCCCTACCTGGCTCCGCCCCATTAACCCCTGTCATGCCGGCCCTCCGCCGAATACCTTCGGCATTGCTCCGTGCCTCTCTTTAACTGAGCTTAAAGTGAAGCAATCTCTTGCTTTGAACATCTGTTCTTAAGGTAGTCTTTTGTTTGCAGCATATCCCTGCATCTTTTAAAAAGAAAAAAGTACAAATACAGTGTGCATCTAAGCCAATTTACAATATATTGCTAACATTTAATGTACCCCCATAAACGTTAGGCAACATCATTCTTAATTCCTTTAGTAAAATCATTCTGTGCTCCTTGTCTCTAGCAAATTTTGGCTTAGCCTTTTGATCAAACTTGTCCTGCTGCTGAATAATTTTGCAACATTACATCATATGTGGTTTAATAACATCTTTTCCTTCTCTCTAGTACATTTTGGCCTGTTATTTCAGTTTAAAATTGTCCTGCGCCTGGGCAATTTTCTATAGCTCTATTGTGTGCAGTATCTTACTTCTTAAAGAGAGCTTGTTTTAAATTGGCCAGGAACAGGACAGTTTTTTTATCAGTAAGTACAAGGTCAGCCACAATAAAGCCCTGGTCAATTTCTGTCAGTCAAAGTGACCTTATTACTGTTTGATGAAAAAGCATATTGAAAAACAATCCTTTTTTTCAAATTGAATTGAATCAGTTTGGTGTAATGTTGCCATATATAGGCCAAGGTAATTGTACAATTCCACAGCCAAATATGCACCTCCAGGGTATGCTGAGATTGTGAAAATGGAATTACTTGCTTGGCTAAAACAAAAACAAATTTGCATTCTTCACCCTTCAAATATTTCTGAGTAGAAAAAGGGTACAGAATGACTGGGGACTAAATATTTTTCTTAAACAACATTCTTTGTCCCCTGAAAAAGTAATAAAACCACAGAATTATTTTTTTGTGAAACCTGCAATTTTAGGGTAAATATCTACCCGTTAAGCAAATTTTAATCCAATTCATGTGAACCTATAGTGGAATGCAAGGGTTTTAAGGTCCCCCTCTTCCTAATGGGAGCAAAGCAGCAGGTGTTTTAAGTCCCCCCTAATGTTAGGGGCTTGTGGTTTTGGGGGAGCCTTGTGATTGCTAGGGAGGGGAGTCTTGAAAATGGTTGGAAGGTTCTTGAACTCCTTGGGGGGCCTTATATAAAGGGGGTACAGACAGGGTCTGGTGCCAGTTGCCGGTGGACGGTATAGTTGCAGGAGCTCAGGAAAAAGAGCTTCCCCTCCTAAGGTGGCATGAAGACCCACTTTAGCAGCGTCTGGAGCGGGCCAAGGCTAAAGGCGGCATGGGCTGGATTAGAAGATGTCTCGCTCTACCTGCTGGTGAAGAGGCTCTGGAGGACTTGGGTGGGGATCCATTGCAGAACAAGTGGTGGCTGAGAAGAAGAGGATGCGGGCAGCGCGGTGGAGTCCCTCTGGGAAGAGCAGGAAGAGACGTCAGAGTTTCTGATTCCAGGCCGGCACGAAGGAACTGCTAGAGGTGGAGCTGTCGAGGTCACAAGGCAGGAATGGAGAAGAAGGAGCCAGAAGAGGCAGTGCTGTCTACCAGCTCCCCCCAGGAGAAGGAGAGGGAGTGAAGACGCAGCTGTCTCTGCCCACCAGAAGAGAGTCATCAACGCCATTCGAGAGAGGAGGGAGTCTGATCAAAGACGGCTCCGAATGGTGGCACGGATTGGCCAATCATCCTCTTGACAACCTGGTGCAGCTGTTAGAAGTGCCCAAAATGGCCGTGGGTTCTAACCCAG
The DNA here is from genome assembly GCF_037356315.1 of Lithobates pipiens. NCBI lineage: Eukaryota > Metazoa > Chordata > Amphibia > Anura > Ranidae > Lithobates > Lithobates pipiens. The sequence continues at coordinate 446,253,775 of NW_027507758.1, read as the reverse complement.
GCTTGGGCAAAACAGTGCAGTCAATATCCTCACTCCCAGCTGCTGCAGAACAGGGCCCTGTGACATCTAGTGTGCGACATGCCAGTTTTATTGGTGAGCCTAATCAATTTAGCCTATTATCCTCTTTGGCTTCTACTCTTTTGCAGTTGGTTTCTAATCTATCTGCAGCTACTCCTCAAAGTCAAATGATGTCAGACAGCTTCTGTGTGGGCAGGTAACTCGGGGGCTGCTGGGTTTGGAAAGATTGCTAAATCAACTATGATTGATTCTTCCCCAGCACATGTTCCTTCTCAGAGTAATTCTGCATTGAACAATGTGCTTGAGAGCTGTGGGAAAAAGTCTACACCTTGCATATTGTCCCCATTGGGTTTTTATTTACCAGCCAGCACTAAAGAGAAGATTTGGCAAGGGGAATATATGGACATTTTATCATTACTCCCTTGGCAAAAAGAATATTATTTTAGGTTGGATAAGGATAAAGGAGAGGATGACAAAAATAAGCCAGTTGCTAGAACATTTAATAATTGGCTTCAAGCATTTTCTACTTATGCAAGCATTTTGTGTGAAAGGTTTCCACAGTATAGTTCTGGCCTCTTTCAGCACATACTGTAGATATAATTTTGGAGGCGTATAGGAATCTTGGAGGTTTATCATGGTATTTCTATGATGAATCTTTTAGACAAAAGATAGCAGTGCATTCTAATATTCAGTGGGGAAGGAGGAGGGATTGGACAAGGGCTACTCCAAAAATTGCCCTCAATCCCCATTGGTGAATAAGACTATCACAGAGCCCAATTATACAATAGAACATTAGTAAAAATAGCATTTATTACAAAATATACACATAAATTACAACAAAGACATCAAAGCAATTGTTTCAAAAATCATAACAATAAAAATTGTAAATTCTTAATATAAAACCCCCACAGATATGTAGAGGCACAATGACATTGGTATAGACGTGGACCTCAACAAGTTTCGTGGCCAATGCCGCTTCCTCAGGAGGCGTCAACAAAAACATCAATAGAGGCCCACTAGGGCAACAGACGGCATACACTGAGACACCCGTAAAATGGGTGTTCCCCCTGGGGGCGGACACGGGGGGGTTTTATGGAAAGGACCAATAACAAAATTAAATTTAATATAGCACCTGGGATTGAATTCAAATGCTCAGGAATGGTCCAAACAGGGACTGTTACAAGAGGATGTGGTCAGTGCATCTACAGGGTGCCTGATGAAAAGTTAGTAAAAAGAGATCTTCCTGAATTTGCACAGTTCGAAAGTCCAGGTGTTTGCCATCACTGTGATTTCCTTTCTAAATGACGGCCCAGTTAATCACTAAGGGATTTCAAGAGGATTTTAAATTGCCTAAATTTAGTGGTTCTGGTTGTGCATTTGTAAAAAAATTGAAATCTGTTGATGAGTTGTTAGTCATTGTTAGGGATAACATTGGTAAAGAGCTGCAGGAGAGTAGGATATCTGGCCTTTTGATGCCCCGCCATTTGATAATTTTCATCTATCTCCACTGGGCATTGTTCCCAAAAAAGATCTGGGGAGTTATAGACTTATACATTATTTGTCATACCCTTGTTATCATTCTCTTAACCACCTTCAGACCGGACCATTTTGCTGGTAAATGACCAGAGGTCTTTTTACAATTTGGCACTGCGCTGCTTTAACTGGTAATTGCGCGGTCATGCAATGTTGTACCCAAACAAAATTTGCGTCCTTTTCTTCCCACAAATAGAGCTTTCTTTTGATGGTATTTGATTGCCTCTGCGATTTTTATTTTTTGCGATATAAACGTAAAAAGACCGCAAATTTTGAAAAAAAATGATATTTTCTATTTTGGTATTAGAAAAATCCAATAAACTCAATTTTAGTCATACATTTAGGCCAAAATGTATTCAGCCACATGTCTTTGGTAAAAAAAAAGTCAATAATTGTATATTTATTGGTTTGCGCAAAAGTTGTCACATCTACAAACTAAGGTACGTTTTCTGGAATTTACGCAGCTTTTAGTTTACGACTGCCTATCTCATTTCTTGAGGTGCTAAAATGGCAGGGCAGTACAAAACCCCCCCAAATGGAAAGTAGACACCCTAAGGAAAAAGTGGCATGTTGAGCCCATTGAATATTTTATTTTTTTGCCTCAAGCGATTGAATAATGACAAAAAATAATTTTTTTTTTTTTTTTACACAAAGTTGTCACTAAATGATATATTGCTCAAACATGCTATGGGCATATGTGAAATGACACCCCAAAATAAATTCTGCTGCTTCTCCTGAGTACGGGGATACCACATATGTGGGACTTTTTGGGAGCCTAGCCGCGTACGGGGCCCCGAAAACCAAGCACCGCCTTCAGGCTTTCTAAGGGCGTAAATTTTTGATTTCACTTCTCACTACCTATTACAGTTTTGAAGGCCATAAAATGCCAAGATAAGACAAAACCCCCACAAATGACCCCATTTTAGAAAGTAGACACCCCAAGCTATTTGCTGAGAGGCATTTTGAGTCCATGGAATATTTTATATTTTGCCACAAGTTGCGGGAAAATTACAAACTTTAATTTTTTTTTATTTTTTTTTCACAAAGTTGTCACTAAATTATATATTGCTCACACATGCTATGGGCATATGTGAAATGACACCCCAAAATAAATTCTGCTGCTTCTCCTGAGTACGGGGATACCACATATGTGGGACTTTTTGGGAGCCTAGCCGCGTACGGGGCCCTGAAAACCAAGCACCGCTTTCAGGCTTTCTAAGGGCGTTACAGTTTTGAAGGCCATAAAATGCCAAGATGGCACAAACCCCCCCCCAAATGACCCCATTTTGGAAAGTAGACACCCCTAAATTTAGGGGTACACTAGTGAGACTAGGTAATAAATGGCGGGTGCCCTGAAACTATAAAAAAAATAACTAACCAACCAGCGTCACCTGTAACAGTTATATGGTGATCACTGGTGAAAGGGTTAACTAGGGGGCAATCAGGGGGCTTTATGCGGTAGTATATGGGGGTCCCTGGCGCTATAAAAAGCTGCGGCGAACCTAAATACCTACCTGCCTAACTAGCGTCACCTGTGACACTAATACAGTGATCAGAAAAACGATCGCTTATTAGGCTGGGTTCACACTGGAGCGATGTGGGAACGCCACGAATGCGCGGCGGGTTCCCGCATCACATGCCTCCCGGCGGCAGTTCACACTGCCCTATGCGAACTGCTGGGAGTGTCAGTGAAATGTTAATGACACCCCCAGATCAGTTCGCATATCGCAGTGCGATCTGCAAACTCGGATCGCATGGTGTGAACACCCATGCGATCCGATTCTGCTGCGGACCAAAAAAAGGGTCCCGTGCGAGTTTGCGGCGGGTGCGGCGGGTGCGACACGAATTCAGCCATACTATCTGTATGGCTGAACTCGAATCGCACAGAGATTGGATGTGATTTGCACTGCAGTGCGGTGCGAATCACATCCGTTCTCATAAACCGCTGCAATGTGAACCCAGCCTTAGTGACACTGGCGACGGGGGGTGATCACGGGGTTAAACCTTTATTGGGGGGGTTAGGGGGGTACCTTAGAACTAAAGGGGGCTAACCCTAACTGCCCTAACAGTTATTACAGTCACAAATGACACCCGCCGGGTGATCAGGGGGTTAAACCTTTATTAGGTAATAAATGGCGGGTGCCCTGAAACTATAAAAAAATAACTAACCAACCAGCGTCACCTGTAACAGTTATATGGTGATCACTGGTGAAAGGGTTATCTAGGGGGAAATCAGGGGGCTTTATGCGGTAGTATATGGGGGTCCCTGGCGCTATAAAAAGCTGCGGCGAACCTAAATACCTACCTGCCTAACTAGCGTCACCTGTGACACTAATACAGCGATCAGAAAAATGATCGCTTATTAGCCTGGGTTCACACTGGAGCGATGCGGGAACGCCATGAATCCGCGGCAGGTTCCCGCATCGCATGCCTCCCGGCGGCAGTTCACACTGCCCTATGCGAACTGCTGGGAGTGTCAGTGAAATGTTAATGACACCCCCAGATCAGTTCGCATATCGCAGTGCGATCTGCAAACTCGGATCGCATGGTGTGAACACCCATGCGATCCGATTCTGCTGCGGGCCAAAAAAAGGGTCCGTGCGAATTTGCGGCGGGTGCGGCGGGTGCGGCGGGTGCGACACAAATTCAGCCATACTATCTGTATGGCTGAACTCGAATCGCACAGAGATCGGATGTGATTTGCACTGCAGTGCGGTGCGAATCACATTCGTTCTCATAAACCGCTGCAATGTGAACCCAGCCTTAGTGACACTGGCGAGGGGGGGTGATCACGGGGTTAAACCTTTATTGGGGGGGTTAGGGGGGCACATTAGAACTAAAGGGGGCTAACCCTAACTGCCCTAACAGTTATTACAGTCACAAATGACACCAATGCAAAAAAATAAAATAAAAAAATAAGCAATTGGTGTCACTGTGACTGGGGGGGCAGGGGTAATTGGGGGGTGATCGGGGGGTAAAGGGGGGGTGTGAGTGTGCCTGGCATGTTCTTCTGTGTAGTGTAGTGCTTGTGCAACTCACCGATGCTCTCTCCTCGGTGCCGGAACGAAAAATACCGACACGGAGGAGAGAATACATCACTTCCTCTCCTGTGTTTACATTACAGGAGAGGAAGTGATGTCACGGGACATTTTCATTCGTCGGGAGCGATCGCGAGGGGGTGGCCATGAATGAATGGCCGTCCCCTCGTCTGGGATCGCTCCCGAACGAATACCGACCGCCGCAGGCACCGGGCGGGGGCCCGATCGGGCCCCCGACCAGCGGGCAGGCAAGGACGTACATGTAAGCCCTTATGCCTGCCCGTGCCATTCTGTCGACGTACATCGTCGTGCGGCGGTCGGCAAGTGGTTAATGATCAGATTGGAGATGATTTATGTTCAGTCTCTTATACAAAATTTTGGCATCCCATTAACACACGACAAAACAGTTTCTCCTACTACATGCCAAGAATTTTTGGGTATAACAATAGATACCATAGCTATGGCTTTTAGGCTCTCTCAGAAAAGGGTTGATAAAATCTGCATGTTAATATCTAGTATTCTTCATTCAAAAAAAAAGTTTATCTGAAAGTTATGCAGAACTTATAAAGCCTCATCACATTTGCAACTAAGGTACTTCCAATGTATATTTTCGAGAAGGTTTTACCGGGCTATTACGGGTTTTAACCTCCCTGTCGGTATGATTATGTCAGATTTTTGATGCTCAAAGCGGTACAATGTTTTGCATGTAAATTTGGCGTTTTATATTGTAGGCCTGTAATTCTTAGGAATAACACACTTAAATCTGTAAATTATAATATACCATATTTATCGGCATATAACACGCATCTTTTTCCCCTTAAAATCAGTGGAAATCGTGGGTACGCGTTATACACCGATCACCCGCCGTTTGCAAGCTCTTCTGCCTTTTCTGCTGGTCTTGGCAGCTCTCGGTTATTTTCGGCTCTTTCCGGCCGCTCTCGGCTATTTTCGGCCGTTCTCGGCGGCTTTCGGAAACCGGCGAGAGCGGCCGAAAGCCACCGAGAACAAACGAAAATAGCCGAGAATAGCCGAGTGTGGCTGAAAATAACCGAGAACGGCCGAGAGCTGCCGAGCGCCGCCGAGATACACAGGACATCCGCTCTGTATATCTGCGACGCCATTTTTAAATGGAAAGCCTGCAAAAGAAACTGACAAGGCTGCAAATGACTGACAAGGCTGCAATGGAAGGCTGCTAATGACATGTAAGGCTGGAATGGAAGGCTGCTAATTACATGTAAGGCTGCAATGGACGGCTACTAATGACATGTAAGGCTGCAATGGAAGGCTGTAAATGACTGACAAGGCTGCAATGCAAGTCTGCAAATGACTGACAAGAAAGAACAATATATATAATATAAAACTGCATGCAGGGCACTGGACAAACCACTAGGGACAAAAGGGATGTGAAATAATGTAAGATTACAGTGTACTGTATATGTAATGTGTTTTTAACGTTTTGAATTTGTGTTCCATCCCCGTGCGTCACAACGCTCGCAGGGAACGTAGCTCGGCACTGTTATATATTTAAGCACAGACATAGCTCGCACACACACAGAGGGGAGACATTGCAGGATACTGGGGACAAGTTAAGTAACTTTGTCTGGATCCTGCGATGCGATCCAGAGTGTGGCTTGGGGTTACCACTTTTGGTACTGAAAATTCACCCCGAGCCACACTCAGGAATACCGCTAGGGAGTTTAAGAATCCTTACTCTCATATAAGGGTGTCACAAGACATGAAGGAAGATTTATTGGTCTGGCAGAAGGTTTTATTAAATTTTAATGGGAGATCAGTTTGGCAAGAAGATTTCATTTTAGAACAGGATTTTCAATTATTTGCGGATTCTGCAGGATCTTTGAATTTTGCCGTGATTTGTCAAACACACTGGTGTGCAGAAAAATGGCAATTGGATTGGAATATTAAGGGCTTACTTAAAAATATCGTTGTATTGCAATTATTTCCAATAATTGTAGCTATTGAAATTTGGGGGTTCAATTTAGGAATAAAAATCTCTTATGCAGTACGAATAATAAGGGTGTTCTATATGCCATAAATTGCCTTTTTTTTTTGTTTTGTTACATTATATTTAATTTATAAATGCCTGATAAAAGCCTGATATGTTCCTGGTAAAGACAATCTGATAACAAATGCTCTTTCTAGATTTCAAATGAATCATTTTTTCCAGCTATTCCCAGAAGCAGATGTGAGAGGAACTTGATGCCCCCAGCAGCTTTGGAAAATAGTTGAGTCTCAGACAACATAATCAATTCTTTGGCGCTCTCTACGTGGTTGGGTTATACTACAGCAAGGTGGCTATGGCTATCATTTCTTAATTCACACAACCAGAGTTTACTAGAGTTTTCAGTACATTTAGTGTTATTATTTTTTAATGACTAAGAAATATGCTTGGCCTCACATAAAATCTCAATAAAATCTTATCAGGAGTGTCATTTTTCCTTAAATTACATTCTTTACCATGCTGTTTTACTTTCTTCTCAATACTTTAGGCAATGAAGGGTTATAGGAAATCTCATTATTCTTTGGATAAGAGAAGACCACTACCCCAGAAATGTTGATTTGGTTTATGTACTATCTCAATTGTGGTTTGTATCGCTCCTTAGGAGGCTTGCTTGTTTAGAGCTGCATTTTCTCTTTGTTTCTTTGTTGCTCTGAGAGTTTCTGAGCTAGTCACAAATAATTCTACGAGCAGGAAAAGCCTTATTAATGATGTCATAGCTAACTCCAAAAATATTAAGATATTTATTAATCGTTCAAAAACTGATCAGCTTGGAAAGGCTCTTGGATCACACTTGCAGCATGTTCCAACAGTCTAATCTGTCCAGTTTTCTTGTTGAATTCTTATTTTGAAATTAGGGAAGGATAGATATGGCGCTGCTCTTATTAAGAGGTAGTTTGCAACCTCTAGATACTTGAGGGGTGTGTATACCACGGGTGCATATAATGCAAAAAGTGAAAAAAAGTGCAGAAAATAAGAAATGTAAAGGATATCCTACTGTGTAAACTTCCTGATCGCTTATTTATAATGCATACTGTTAGAAGCTATGTGCATTCAAACTAAAATAAAATGAAAAATAAAAATGAAAAAACAAATAGAAAAGTGCTAAATTTTCCTGTGTGAAATCCACAATGCTGTGCAAAAGCTGCAATTCTGTGCCAAAAAATACAACACATATGACTGATATATAGTATTGTTGTGAAACTGGGCTCAGAAACATGCATATACCTTCCTTAAACCCTGGTGTATAAAAAAAAAGTCCAATAATAAAGTGATAATGTGCTCCTTCAACTTGTTCTGTGCTTCTTATGCTGTGTACACACGAGCGGAATGTCTGACAGAAAAAGTTAGATGGGAGCTTTTCATCGTATATTCTGATCATGTGTATGCTCCATCAGACTTTTTAAGTCGAAAATTCTGACGGACCAAGAAATAGAACATATTCTAAATATTTCCGATGGAAAAAATTCCTATCGGGAAAACCACTCGTCTGTATGCTGTTCTGAAGTACCAAAAAGGATGCATGCTCTGAAGCAAGTATGAGACGGAAGTGATCATGTGTACGCAAGACAGTTTCAGCAGAATTTAGATGGAAAACCTTTAAAACCGGTCGTGTGTACACGGCATTAGAAAACAGTGTCCCATAAGAAACGCACTCACCACTATTATTCACCCCACAAGGAAGTATTTCACTTTCACAGTATGAGCCACTGTGCAGCCTGTGGAGTAGGAAAACTTCCTTGTCCAAGGAGGCACTTGGAGGATACAGGACAGGAAGTTTTCCTACTCCACAGGCTGCAAAGTGGCTCATCTGTGGGTAAGTTTTTGTTCTTGCATCAAAATGGTTTTCCTTTGATAGTTTTTCAGTTTCAGCCTGTTATTTGTAAATCTTTGTGCTGCCTTAATTTAGGTGATTTCGCTATATCATCCTATTCTTTCTGCATTGGAGCTGCCACAGAAGCTGCTAGAATGAGTTTGGATTCAAGCATTATTAAGCAGTTAGGATGGTGGAAATTTGATGCTTTTAAGTTAAATGTGAGACCTAACAATGTATTTTGAATTACTTAGGTGAACAGCAAATAGTATGGATTTATGTATTGTACGCTTCAAATTAAGTTAATTCAAGAAAAAAAGGAGCTGTGTAATGCAGCCCAAAATGCCGTGAAGCAACAGAGTTTTGTGTTGTGGGTTGTGTGAACAGACCCTAAGACCCCTTTCACACTGAGGCCCTTTACAGGTGTTTTCGCGCTAAAAATAGCACCTGTAAAGTGCCTGTAAACTGCCTCTTCTGCAGCCCCAGTGTGAAAGTCTGAGTGCTTTCACACTGCGGCGGTGCGTTTGCAGGACAAGAAAAAAAGTCTTGCAAGCAGCATCTTTGGGGCCATGGGGGAGCGGTGTAAAAAAACGCTCCTCCACCACCCTTGAATAGGTGCCGCTTTCAAAGCGTCTTAAAAGCACTTTGAAAGCAGTTCTAAGGGTGCGCTTTTAACCCCTTCAGGGGGTTAAAAGCATCCCACTAGTGATGCCAAAGCACCGATATAGCAGCGGTAAAGACCCGCTAAATCTAGCGGCGTTTTACTGCTAACGTCCGCACTTCCCCAGTGGGAAAGGGGTCTAAATAAGCACATTGTGAATGGTGTTATGAGTATATTCCTGTGCAAAAAAGCAGCTAGAAAGGTAAGACATACAAATGTTTTAATTATTTTTAGGTATGCTATATGAATTGGAACACATAACATATGGTGAATGCTTCTCAATTTTGGCTGCAAAGGTGGAAATACATTTAGAGGACAAAACTAAATTATAGTACATTATGTACATTTTCCTTGTATTGCCTAAAAGAGAGAACAAAGTGAGGTTATAGTGAAGTTTTGTGGTTGACCAGCATACTGTATAGCCTACATTTTATTTTGGGTAAGCATTCCTTTCTCACTTCTGTATCAGCCAGGAACAAATTCTTAGCATGTATTATTATGTGTTCTGTCTTATATTTATGTATGTATAATTTCATTTAATTTAATTTCAGTTATGCTATTGATATATAAATATGATGGCTTGAGTGCCCAATAGTAAAAAAATGCTTTTATATACATATATATATATATATATATATATATATATATATATATATATATATATATATATATATATATATATACATATATTCCACCTAGGAATGAAATATTGTTTTAGGCGATATTTGCATACTTTTTTGGATATATTTAAATTGCAAATGTACATTAAAGGTAAAGTGGTTCTAAAGTCCAAACATTTTCACCTTGATCTTAAGGTGTAAAATGTCCCAGTACCTGCATCGTCCCCTCACAGCCGCCCCCCCCCCCCCACACCCCTTATACTTACCTGGGCCCCCACTCAATCCACTGCTGTGCCTGTCTGAAAATTCCTCCTGCTGTTGCCAGTGAAATCCTGTGATGATGGAGCTGGGGCAGATCTGATATGTGCTGTCTGTGTCTATGGAAGCAGGCACCACAGCTCAGGATTGAGCCCGCATATGTGCTGCCCTAGGAAGCAGCTTCCTATGGTGGAATACCAAGAAAAGGAGGAACCAGGAGTGTCGGAGAAGGACCCCAGAAAAAAAGGATCAGGGCTGCAATTCTATAACATGTTTGTTATTAACAAATAAAAATGTTATATATACTTTATATATACACTATATTATCAAAAGTATTGAGACACCTGCCTTTACATGCACATGAATTTAATGGTATCCCAGTCTTAGTCCGTAAGGTTTAATATTGAGTTGGCCCACCCTTTGCAGCTATAACAGCTTCAACTCTTCTGGGAAGGCTGTTCATTGTGCAGGCCAGTCAAGTTCCTCCACCTCAAACCCACTCATCCATGTCTTTGTGGACCTTGCTTTGTGCACTGGTCCAAATTATTCATTGGAGGGGGGATTATGGCATGGGGTTGGTCTTGGCCTCTTCCAGTTCCAGTCAAGGGAACTCCTAAGGCGTCAGCATACCAAGACATTTTGTACAATTTCATGCTCCCAACTTGGGAACAGTTTGGGATGGCCCCTTCCTGTTCCAACATGACTGTGCACCGGTGCACAAAGCAAGGTCCATAAAGACATAGATGAGGGAGTTTGGGGTAGAAGAACTTGACTAGCCTGCACAGAGTCATGACCTCAACCTGATAGAACACCGTTGGGATGAATTGGAGCAGAGACTTCAAACCAAGAATTTTCATCCACATCAGTGCCTGACCTGACCAATGTGCTTCTGGAAGAGCTGAAGCTGTTATACCTGCAAAGGGTGGGCAAACTCAATTCTGCACCCTACGGACCAAGACTGGGATACCATTAAAATTCATGCACGTGTTAAGGTGCGGGTGTCCCAAAACATTTGAAAAAATTGTGTATGTAGATATATATATCTACATACATAATTTACTATCAATTTAAAGGCAATTATCATGTACTACATTGTAACCACTGGTGAAGTGGTTGATGGAGTTCCAATGAACTACAGGAATACCAGCACAATATATGTTTATGTGATGCTTTTGTACAAAGTACAAACACGCATGCTCAGAACCAACACAAAAGATCAGACAACAATACAGAAGTTGACCAAAGGTGGAACTGGAGTAATTGAATGTCCTCTTTTGAAGTGTCGTTAGTATGTTGAAACGTCACTACGTTCGTGTTTGTTGCCTAAAAAGTCTGATCATATGCATGCAATACAAACTTACGGCCATCACCCTTTGTACAAAAGTCCACAGGAAAGTTGGTACAAAGTCCAATTGTGTGTATGAAGCGTGTGTGTGTGTGGGATTAGATAAAAAAGCAGGAAAATTGTTTCTCCCCTGGATGGAGGTTTCTCCAAAGGGCAACCGAACCCACCTTAGTTAGGAAGTGGGAAAAGGCAGTGTCCCTGTTACCAGAACCCTGATATAATGGGAATATTTATCTAGATAAGGATTAAAAAAATTATTCAAATCTCCCATAAGCAATAGAGGAATGTCAGGTTCACTCAACAAGTACAACAAGGGGAACTTTAAAACATCTATGGAAAATGGCAGATGAATGCATAAAAATACTAGCACGCAAGTGATTGAGAAGATTCTGCAAAATATAAAAACATATCTGCCCTCCATTTCCACTTGAGATTCAAACTCTTGGAAATCTAAGGAACCCTGTATCAATACACTCACTCCTTGGTAATATGAGGTGTGGGTGGAGTGATAGACCCACCCAACCCAGGAATACTCCAAACAGCTCAAAGTGTCTTTTGGCAGGTAAGTCTCTTGCAGGGTGATGTTTGTATAGGTAAGCTGAGATCATAGTGATTTTAAGAGGACAATAGACACCCCGCACATTCCTTGAGGGCGAGTACTGATCTAATGGCCACTAAATTCACATCCAAACGGAAGCAATGCTGCGAATGAACTACTCGGTAAATGAAAATTGCTCAAACAGGCAAATTGTGAGTGCAGCCACACTCCATCATGTAGTTGTTGAACTGTGCAACAACCTCCCAGGTTCATCTGGGGGTCATGAAGAATTTTCAGAGAAGCAACATGCATATCCTCCAAATCAGTGGAAAGAAGAAAAAAAAAAAAACAAAAAAAAAAAAGTTAAGTAGTTTTCCAGCAAAAAATGTATGGAATAGTACCCAATGGGTGATGGTAAAGCGTAGAAAAGATCACACCTCTTGCATCAGACTTGTATAAATATGTTCCTATGCCTGAAGATAAAGATGTAAAGAGTACCATAGAGCCCTTAAACTTTGTTACTTTACCAAACTGGAAGTCCTCCACTGTTGGTACTCTGCAGTCACAAGGAAGTGTTGATGGATAGTCATTTTGTTGGTGTCCAGCCAGGAGGAGGCCTCAGGTGCCAGCTCGAAGAAATGAGATTGCCCTCTTGCCATTATATGCAACATAGGAGCATCTTCTCAATTTCATTGGCATTGGGCATCCATGAAAAAATCCGGGTAGAATGATAATTTAACAGCATTATGCTGAATAATTTGACATTCATGAGCCAAGCGAAGAATCATTTCTTTACCTTTATAAATAAGCAGGCACGCTATGCCTTAGGCAGTTTTTAATGTCCTCTGCCTTATAGTATTAGCTCTGGCAAGTTGTGTAGTGGACTGGAATTCTCTAACAAGTGAGGGCGGTCTATCTTCCAGGTCACTAATATGGCCCTCGGTGGCGGTAGTACGTTCTCCAATTTTTTTAAGGTCCTGGTCCAAAAATGACACCTACTCTTTCAGGCCCCTAAATGGTCTTTTGGGGTATTCAAAAAGGCCATGCATTTATTTACTACCCTCAGAATCTCCAACCAATTCATCTGTTCAGTATCATCAGCTACTCCATTTGCCTTGTCTAATGGTGGATCTCCCTGCGGAGCATCATCATTAGTATCTTCGAGTGCTGCTGCTGCCCCTTGCTCTCCCCCATCAATGATTTTGTTTTAGCTCATACATTCTAACTTGAGGACTGCTTCAAGGAACCTAAGATTTTCCCAGGCATAGTACAGCATATCCCTTGCTGTTTTTTTCCTGACTGGGTGCACTGCTTTACTCTGTTTACTCACTGTGTTCTTGGGTTTATCAGAGCCTCATGGTGTTTTCTAAGGCAGAGCTTCCAGGGTGCCTTAAGGAGGACCATGCTCTTTCCTCCCTACCTTTCCTTGTCATCATGGGCACTGCTTTGATTTCAAGTGCATTGAAGTGGATAAGAGCGCTATAGCAAGTGTTGTGGAAAGCTTAGAACCAAACTGAGCTGAATAAAGGCTGAATAAAAAAGGGTCAGTAGTGGGAGCTCCATGAGATGAGTCTGCCACATGCTGTGCTCAGCCATGCTCTCTTGTGGCTATTCTTGGTATTACATGCGATTTTATGCATTTCCTCCTCCTCTTCTGAGGTCATTTCAATTGCCAACAGTGATTGACAGCAGTAATATGTTACGGGTTGGGGGTTGTTTAAACATGGCCAAGTGAGAGAAGAGAAACGGAACCCATTTATTTTGCCTGGCCGTCATCATACTGTATCACCACCTTGCTTATTCGAATCACCATAAGAAGGTTGGGCTCTGAGACAAACATTTCGCCAAAGGCTGCAGCAGTGGTGGTGCTTCCATTAAGGGTGCATGGGCATCGCTCCCTCTCTCCAGCCACCCCCTATATGTATTATGGAAAGATTCATGCATAGCATGAATGTATCCATGGCTGCCGCTGCCACCCCCTATTCAGACGTCTGGCCCCTTTTCGGATGCTGGATGCCTGAATTACAGCGGCAGGGGTGTTTTTTTTAAACACCTGAATAGAGCCATAGGCTCTAATAGGATTCAAAAAAGGTGAACTTGGAGCGCAAAGCATTGCCCTCACAGTCCACCCAGGTGTGTTAAAAAAGCAAACGAACATTCACTTTTCTAACACTGAACTGCCTCTCAGCCAATCAGGAGGCACGGGACTAATACGTGCCTCTTGTTAGAGGGGGCTTCCAGATTCTGATAAGTTCCCCGCCTGCAGACCCTGACAATCAATGGCCAGGGTTGTCGGGAAGAGGCCCGCCCCATGTTTAGGGCAAGAGGCCTGGTATGGTTAAGAAGGGGGGGCTGCTTGCTTGGATAAGGGTCTGGTATGGATTTTGGGAGGGACCCCGTGCCAATTTTTTTTACATTTTGGCATGGAGTTTCCCTTAAAACCTGTGCTAGACCCAAAGGGCCTTGAATTGATTTTCTGGGGACCCACGCTTTTTTTTTTTAATTTTGGCGTGGAGTTCCCCTTAAAATCTATACCAGACCAGAAGGGTCTGGTATGGGGATTTTGGGAGAACCCCATGCTGTTTTTATTTTCTTAAATCTGTCATAGGGTTCCCCATAACCACTTCAATGCACTATATATATATACATACACACACTAAAAGGATATATTTATATATATATTAGTACATTGCCTGCACTGTATATATATATATATATATATATATATATATATATATACACACACACACACTGTATTTATTGGTGTATAACACTCACTTTTTCACCCTGAAAATCGGGTGCAAATAGCATGTGCGTGTTATACACCAATACTTCAATTTTAGCTACCTCGGAGGGGACTTGGAGGGAGGCGGGTAGAGTGCCGTCAGATTACATACAGTGAGGATCTCCTCTTTACTTGGCGCCCTCTGTAATAGAAAGTCCCATCTCCTGGGCTGCCATTGGACCACTGTTCTGTCTATCATAGGAGATTCTCACTGTATGTAGTCTGTTGGCACTCGTCCAACCCCCCTCCCTGTCTCCTTTAGGCTGCAGATGGGCATTGATCAGGCTACACTGATGGCAATGTTGAGGCTGCTGCATTGAAGGCGGTGGTGAGGCTGCTGCATTGATGAAAATGGTGAGGCTGCTGCATTGATGAAAATCGTGAAGCTGCTGCATTGATGAAAATGGTGAGACTGCTGCATTGATGGAAATGGTGAGGATGCTGCATTGATGGAAATGGTGAGGATGCTGCATTGATGGAAATGGTAAGGCTGCATTGATGGCACTTGTGAGGCTGCAGGTGGGCATTGATCAGGCTGCATTGATGGCAATGGGGAGGCTGCAGATGGGCACTGACCATTATTTTGCTTCAAAGTTCCTTACTGACTGACTCACTGACTGCATTGTAAATACTGTGTGTGTGTGTGTGTATATATATATATATATATATATATATATATATATATATATATGCGCTAAACTGCCTGCACGCCACTAACCTGCCTAGCTGAAGTTCTCTCAATCTCTCCACGTTATCACACTGAAGACGGCCATCGTGTAAGCAGCCTTATATAGTGCATTATATTCTTGTTTTTTTCTCTTTTTGTCTTTCAGATTTTTAAGATTGATAAAGCAATTTACACTTTGTTTATTTGCACTTTCAGAACTGTTGTTATGGTATTATTATGTAGAGTGGTATTTAAAAATACAAGACATGTGCTGCCTCTGCAGTATATGGGTAATGCAGATCCTTGGGGGACACCTAGTAAAAGAAGAAGAGGAGAATAGAGAGTTGTAGGTGACACTGAAAATGCACTGAGATAGGTAGAGGATGAACCAGCAAGGGGGGAGAGTCCTAGGAGGCCTGTGAAAATTTTTGAGGAGTTCAACATCGTCAAAGAGATCAGAGAGGTCTAATTGTCTGAAGTAGGGGCATTTGGCTTTAGCAGTTTGTAAGTTTCTTTGGAGTGTTGGGGGTAAAAGCCAGACTGAAAGGGGTCAAGAAGGTCATTAACAGTGACGTGATAGCTCAAATAGTTGTATACTAGGAATTCTAGAAGTGTAGAGGTAAACAAGAGCATGGATATGGGTCTTAGGTCATTCAGACTAGTGTGGTACAGCGAGGAGTGGGAAAAATACCAGTAGAGAGGGAGGGATAAGAGCGACCAGTTGTAGATAGAAGTGACCAGGTCAGAACGGGATTGGGGTGATATTTTGTCATAGAGGTAGTTTGTTTCTATGGTTTCTGTTTGCTGATTAAAGAAATAGGGAGTTGAAGACAGGAAGAGCATGAAACTGAAAAGGTTGTGATAAGAGAGAAGAAAAGAGTTGTTGGAAATGTTAGTGCAGATGTGGGAAAATGCAAGGTCAAGGATGTTGCCATCCTTGACCTTAAGTAGAATTGTGTGTCGATTTCATTAGGTCAGAAGAAGAGTTTACAATAAATAGTAAAAATATGATTTACACTGTTCTTTCTCAATTAGACAGTTATACAACGGAAGTACATACACTGCTAAACTTACAACTCTCCTGACATGTACTTTCTACTGGATGTGCATGCCAGATGTAAAAAAAAAACCTTTCAGGGTCCACTCCTTACTATTAATGGCGAGACAATGAGTAGCCCTTGTGTCTGCTATATTAATGCAGGGAACAGACATTAGCAGGAAAACTCAATAAGCGATTGTGACATGTTAAAGCAAGCTTAGCATATGGAGTAACGAGACTTGCTTCTCTTAATGATAGCATAATCTATTAGGTAGTGCTTAGCAAGCAAACTAAAAATGATATTCAGAGTGGTCTCAGAGATTTTATTCAATTCCTCTGTATAAAGGTGTTTTATCAAATAATGTACTAGGGATAGATAAGAATATCCATATTAGTAGAGTATGTTTATTTATTCAGTAAACATTAACAAGAAAGACTCAAGAACAAAATTACTTTTTTTCCTTAAATCCAGGAGAGTATGTTATGATCTGATGATGCACATAGAAATAATAAGTATCAACCTGATACAGCTGAAATGGGCATGGGACCTCTTGCACAATACTTTTTGCACAGAAATTACATTTTCTTTTCATAATATTGTTTTATTGTCTTTCAAAGAAGGCTGCATAGACTTTGAATTAAAATTACAGGCAACCTAGCAATCATTGGTAAAGATATTTTCTAAAATCTTTCTTGTGTAAAGGAATTCATAGGCTCATCCTTTTCTTATTGCAACACTGCAACTGAACAGGTTAGAATGAAGAGTGACCATATAGAAGGAAATTCCAGAAACAGCATAGTACAAGTCTTTTTCAGCAGACTCTTGCTTGTGTTAAAGTGGTTTCAAAGGCTCAAGGTTTTTTACCTTCATGCATTTTATGCATAGAATGCATAAAGGTAAATACCCTTCTGTGTGTAGCAGCCCCTCCCTCCCCAATAAGCCCCATTTTGATCCAGCAATGTTCACAAGACCAACGGCTCTCCTGGCTCTCTTCTTCTTCGTTGGCTGAGACAGCAGCAAGTGCCATTGGCTCCTGCTACTGGCAAGCACAGTCAGTGAGCTAGTGAGGAAAGAGCGGGAGCGAGCCTGCTTGGGTCCCTCCATAACAAGCTTCTTGCTATGGGGGCACTTAGCAGGAGGGAGGGGCCAGGTCGGAGGAGGATTGGGGCTGCTCTGTGCAAAACCACTGCACAGAGCATGTAAGTATGACATGTTTGTTATTTAAAATCTCCATGCAGGCAATCTCATTCATGTCAATTGTGACCCAGCAGCTGCACAGAAACAGCCACTGCTCCCAATTTAACAAATGTGTGTGTTGCAGGTGCGTGTCCCCGAATGCACAAAGTGCAAATTCAGGGACATACACCCACATCCACATGGATGTCAAAGCGGGCGCATGTGTTCCTCTTGTTCCTACTTTTGACTTGTATGGGGAGTTAAGCAGTCACAAAAATTTCTTCCAATGTATATAGATCACCTAAAGGAAATTTCTTGAATTTCATTCAACAAAAAATGTACTTTAAAGACATTCCTCACCTTTACTGCACTTTTCGACCACTTCACTGGCACCTTGGGAAAATACCCAGTGCTTACAGGTATGGGGGAGAATGTGATCTCCTTCCCTGTCTTCCATATTGGTATGCTCCAGTCTGTGCAGCGAATAGTCAGGCCCAACACTTTCAATTTAGATAGTCATTACATTACTCCTGTGTAAGCTTCAACACCATCTAACATGGAGGTAAGAGCTGTACGTCTTCAAATTGAAAGAGTCTTTTTAATAGTCCAAACATAGCATATATATATATATATATATATATATATATATATATATATATATATATTTTTTTTTTTATTATTTTTTTTTATTATTATTTCAGGAGCTGTCTAAGCTGTGATGAGCAATTCCGATATATATACAAAAGTACAGCTCCCGGTTGCATCGGAACAACGTGTATGATCAACACCAGTTGTGGTGTTGTGCCTCTGCCCCCCTCATTCTGCTCTTCCATTCACAAAGTGTGGCGTACTGATTATTAAAAATAAAGCATAGAATAGTTGTGCCTGGAGTTAGAGCCCCCTGACACACAGCAGCAACAATGTGACAATGCTCCTGAGCCAAACTATAGACAATTTCTTGCTGTAATATAACAGAATGTTATCATAGCAGTCAGCATGTAAAAATTGCTACATTTTCAGGCCACGGCATTCATATCTCCTAACCAGTGTATACATATATTAATCAGCACCATAAAAATAAAACATGAAATAACCATTTTCCATTTGTCTCTATTAAAATAAAATAGGTAGCTTTTCTTGCAGCGGCCGATCCTGACACATCATTTTACAACTTTCATGGAAATCTTATTTCTGATGTAGATCGAGCCTCTTAATCCTCCTCTCCGCTGCTGGGGATAATCATTTTTATGACATGAGATCACTAACAGCACATAGCACATTTAACACCAGCTCCTTTTTTTTATCCACATAAAGCGATGATTCTAATAGAATCCCAGCAGTGTCTTTAAACTTTATATCTTAGGTTAATCAGGCTAAAAGACAGTTAACTAGGTTCTCATGAGGCCACTTGCTCACTTTTCAAAAAGTGCAATAGTTCATCATCTGAAACTCCACGTAGTCCAGGCACAGGCCATAGTCAGAGAAAGAAATGCTATAAAGGAGTTTGCTGCACCCACCCAAAAAAAAATATAGTAATACATTCCGCCTCACAATGGAAGTTGAGACATTCCAATGCTTTTCTGATCTTTAATCCTTCTTTTCTTATTAGAATAGCAAAGGATCCCTCCTCTTATTCTAATAAATAGCGAAGAGAGCAAGGCATTCAATATGCTGATCCTTTGATCAGCACAATCTGTCAGCCCTTCTTTTTTTTTTTTTTTTTCCTTTAGCGGCTCTTGTTCTGAGCTAAAAGTAGAAGCAATGCAACTGAAAGAAATTCCCTAGGTGTCCTGCAAATCATCAATCGGATTCTTTTTTTTTGTTTTTTTTTCCCTCTCTTAGAGAAGCCCACACTCACTGTCTACTAAACTCCCTCCCTCCTACCCCTTCTCTCCAATCCTACTTTCATTTGATACACAATACAACGTGTCTGTCTGACCTACTGGGACCTAGCTGTCTGAGAATCTACCACTATGTGCAGACAGGGGTAACCTTGGTTTCCATTGAGGGCCTCCACGTTCCCTGACACCATGCTGTTCACTTGAAGGCATCGCCATACCCTTTACTATTGTAGAATATTAGTATTCACATAACAGGAAAGAATAACGAAGTGTTAAGCTGCAGGTTGCTCTATTATCGAAATTCATTTTTTTTTTCCTAGCGTAAGTGGGATAGTCCCAAGTTCCAGTGCATGGGGAGAGCAGAACAACAGTTAGACAGAGTCACAGTTTGCTAATGTGCTGCCTATAGACAGTCAGTCCATTTTCTTTGTAAAAGCTGATGTTTTGATAATATACCTGTCTGTATTTGAATCTCCATTCTGTTTCTTTACGCTAGCTTGTCCTCTATAGGCTTACGCCGTGCGTATCGCTTTGTGCCGAAATGGTGATAAATAAATAACAGTAAACAAGGACTGAGATCTAATAATTCTTACTGTCCTGATAAGATATTGTCACAACTATATTTATAAGAGTGTGTTGTAAATAACTACGGTAAATCTTAAGAGTAAGAGTACCTATGGGGAGGTATGATTGCTAAAATAAGAAATAATGGATTTTTGTATTTTTGTCTGATTAATGTTTGTTTTCAGCCATATGATTTTCGTGAAATGATTTCTTATTTTAAAACTGAGGATAGGTAATGTGTGACGCCACCAAACGGTCTTATCATTTAATAATATATCGAGAACAAAGAACTGATGAAACAGACAGACTTTGCTCGGTGGGTGACCTTGTCAGCCGCCTCCCACCCAACATCCCTCCGTATTAAAAATCAAAGGAGACGGGACGAACAATGTCAGCCAAACCGTATCTGCATCCAATCAGATGCAGCCACTATGCAGATATTTTGACAGCTGTCGGAGACCAGCTGTCAACACACAATATCAGCCACAGCTTGATGTAAAAAGTGTAAGGCCTCATTCACACGGGGTGTATCAATGTGCATATCCATATGAGTCTGTGTTTACCTGCATCCCATGCCGGAAGTCCAATTGATGTCAATTGGGACACAGTGGCTGGATGGGCACAGCCGCTGCTCTCAATTTGGCATTGGTGTAGGTGTGGTTGCATGTCGTTTTGTGTTCCTGAACACAGTGTACATCGGACATTGTGCCCCTGCAAACTGGGATCAGCAGCTGTGTCTGTGCGGTTACCGTGTCCCAACTGACATCAATGGGACTGACTACACAGGTATGCAGATAACACCTGTGTATGCAGGTAAACAGAACCTCGCACGGGAATACGCATTGATACCTCCTATGTGAATGAGGCCTAAAGAGCCATCACTGTGGGCTAAGTACAGTAATCCATAGCTACCAATCAGACTTAATCAGACATTATTTGCACCTATTAACCACTAATACCAGACACTTTTACCCCTTTCCTGTCCAGGTAAATTTTTAGCTTTGAGCACTGTCACACTTTGAATGACAATTGCGCATACCCATATGGAATTTCTATCATTTTTTTCTCAGAAAGTGCTTTCTTCACTTCAGCCCCAGAAGATTTGGCTGCTCAATGATCAGGCCATGCAATACGGCACTGGGTCGCTTTAACTGACAATTGCGCGGTTGTGCAACGTTGTACCTAAACATAATTGACGTCTTTTTTTCACACAAATATAACTTTCTTTTGGTGGTATTTGATCATCCCTTTGCACTATAAACAAAAAAAAAGAGTGACAATTTTTTAAAAAACACAATATTTTGTACTTTTTGCTCTAATAACTATCCCCATTTTTAATTTAAAAAAAGCTAATTTTTTCCTCAGTTTAGGCCAATATGTATTCTTCTACTTATTATTGATAATAAAAATCGCAATAAGCGTATATTGATTGGCTTGCACAAAAGTTATAGCATATACAAGTAGGGGAAGGATTTATGGCATTTTTTTTCTTTTTACTAATAATGGCGGTGATCAGCAATTTTTATTGGGACTGTGACATTATGGCGGACAGATCAGACACTTTAGGCACATTTTTGGGACCATGGCCATTTATACAGCGATCAGTGCTATTAAAATGCATTGATTACTGTGCAAATGTCACTGGCAGGGGAGGAGTTAACACTAGGGGGCGATCAAGAGGTTAACTGTGTTCCCTAGGGAGTCATTCTAACTGTGGGGGGAGGGGACTGTCTGGGTGAGGAGACCGATCATTGTTCATACTTAGTATGAACAACAGATCAGTCTCCTCTCCCCTGACAGCATGGAGATCTGTCTGTTTATATTGACAGGCCTCCGTTCTGTCACTGTGTGGAGCGATCTTGGGTGCCCAGAGGTTGTCACAACCGCTGGGCATGCGAATCGGCTCCAGCACTGCGTCCCCTAGTGGTCAAAAAGCGAACCGACGTACAGATACATTGGATCGCCCAAGGGAGCCAAAACTGTGGCAGCTGGTCGGGAAGGGATTAAAGTGATTGTAAAGGAAAATTATTATTTTTTATACACTATGATCGCATATAACTGTGAATTTTACAGTTATAAGCAACCATTTTTTCTGAATGCAAACTATTCATTCGATGTTTACTAATGAGATTAGCTCTGATTGGCTACAGCTAATTTCATGGTACAAATGGGCTGTGATTGGCCCTGTCTGTACCATGTGATCACTGTGACCAATCACAGAGCTCATCATAATAGTACACAA
Source organism: Lithobates pipiens (assembly GCF_037356315.1). Taxonomy (NCBI): domain Eukaryota; kingdom Metazoa; phylum Chordata; class Amphibia; order Anura; family Ranidae; genus Lithobates; species Lithobates pipiens. The sequence continues at coordinate 446,231,619 of NW_027507758.1, read as the reverse complement.
TGAAAGGCATGAATCAAAGCCTTTCATTGTGTACAATTGTCACAATGATCACATGGTACTGTGTAGGCCTGTATAGCAATCTCTCATCACACAGCCACAGCCGGTGACAGATCGCTCTGGAGCGCAGCTCATATGTGTCATATGACATCCTCCGAGGATAACAGGGCTCCAGCTCGCACGTCATGTTACAATAAGCTGGCTGGGAGGGGGTTAAAGGAAGCTTGTCATAAGATAAAAAGAAAGAATGATATTACTGGCTCCTTTGTCTGGAAATATTAGTTACCTGGCAGTCATGTTCATGTGTTACATGCATGCAGTTAAAGACAAATTGTAGCTTTCATTACAATTGTAAGTGGAAGTCTAGGCTAGAACTAGCTAAGCTTAAAACTGCTTCCACCTACCTTCTAACTCCTATATTAACTACCCTGTAAGAAGAAGTTGGATATACTTACCTATTCTCAGAGCGCTCCAATCTAGTCACATTATCTCCCCAGTGGCTGACTTCCACTGTAATATATCAAAGCGGGTGCAAAAATAAACTGTGCTACAGAACTGGCCCAGAACTAAGAATGCCCATTGCAGAGTAAAAATCAGGAACCTTGTGTTCTGTGTGTGAGCATGGGTCTATCTTTAGATGTCTGGCCCGCCTCCTGCACAGTCACAACTACTTCTCTCCAGTCAGCAGAATGGGTTCGTGAATGGGTTAGTCTGATTGGAGCCCAGTAGTTGTAGCCCAGTCTGCAGCACTGACAGGAAAATAATTCTGTGCCTGGAGCAGAAGAGACAGGACCAACTACAGGGTGATGGACTCTTATTGTAGAGCTGTGTACCACCAGTGTTAAGTCTACCCAACAGGAAGGCACACAGGATGTGGACTGCAGGGATTATGGGAGGTCTAGTTCTGAAAGAGTAAACTGAAAAATCCCACAAGACACTTGGTCAAAGAGGCGAGGTGGTTCCTTGCGTTTTTTCTAGGCTAAGGAGAAGTGTGGAGGCCATGCATTCTGGAACATCAGCACTAGGGATGAGCTGAACACCCCGCCCCCCCCCCCCCCCCCCCCGGTTTGGTTCACACCAGACATGCGAACAGGCAAAAAGTTCTAGTGAACCCTATTAAAGTCTATGGGACACGAACATAAAAAATCAAAAGTGATAATTTTAAAGGCTTATATGCAAGTCATTGCCATAAAATGTGTATGAGGACCTGGGTACTGCCCCAGGGTACATGTATCAATGCAAAAAAAGTTTTCAAAACAACCGTTTTTTTCAGGAGCAATGATTTTAATAATGCTTAAAGTGAAACAATAAAAATGAAACATTCCTTTAAATATCGTGCCTGGGGGGTTCCATTAGTTTGCCTGTAAAGTGGTGCATCTGTGCAATGTGTAGAACAGTGCCGCAGCAAAATTAAAGGAAAGGAAAAAATGTAATCTAAACTTGCTCGCGGCTGTAATGCATTGCTGGCTCCCAGCAATATAGATGAAAAATCAAGGAAAAAATTAGCGTGGGCCCCCCACCCCCCAGTCCATACAAGGCCCTTCAGGTCTGGTATGCATTCTAAGTGGAACTCCCCATGTTGATGGTGATAAGGGCCTCTTCCTCACAACCCTGGCCATTGGTTGTCGGGGTCTGCGTGTGGGGGGCTTATCAGATTCTGGAAGCCCCGTTTAACAAGGGGGCTCCCAGATCCCGCCTTCCACTATGTGAATGAGCATGGGGTAGATTGTACCCCTACCCATTCACCCAAAAAAGTGTCAAACAGTAAAAACCACAATAAACAGTTTTTGACAATTCCTTTATTAATAAATTAGAAAAAAAAAGTGTGGCGCGATGTACATCCATCTTCAATCATGCCACCCGACGGACCCGGAAAATAGAAAAAAACAAAAAAACTCTGCCTCCATAGGAGGCCTCCTGGCAACTGCTGTCTTTTGGCTTTGACAGTATATAACCGGATGACCCTGCCACTGTCTGATATCACATGACGTCAGAAGGGGTGGGGTCACTTGGTTACATCACTCGGTTACATCACCAGGTGGTCCCACCCTTGCCTATATAACTGTCACAGCAAAGAGACAGCAGTCACCGGGAAGCATCCCGTCCCATTTTTTTTCTAGTTTTCGGGTCTGTCGGGTGGTGTAATTGAAGATGGAGGGACATCGCAGGACACTTTTCTTTCTTTTTTAATAAAGGAATTGTTAAAAATGTCTGTTTTTACTTTTTTATCACTGTTTTTGGTGAATGGGTAGGGGTACAATTTTCCTTGATACCCATTTACATAGGAGGGGCGGCATCTGGGGGCCCCCTTGTGGCCAGGGTTGTCAGGAAGAGGCTCTTGTTTCCATCAACCTGGGAACCCCAAAGCACCCTCCCCGTGTTGAGGGCAATACGCCTGGTATGGTTCAGGAGGGGGGCCCCTCGCTTACCCCCCCCTTTCCTGGCCTGCCAGGCTGCTTGCTCAGATAAGGGTCTGGTATGAATTTTGTGGGGGACCCCATGCTGGTTTTCTTCTTAATTCTGATTAAGAATTCTAATTCCTCCTGAGCCATGACTGGCCAAAGGTATCCTGCCTTTGGCTAATCATGGCTCTCACATCAGATTGTGCTGTGATTGGCCAAAGCATGCAGGTCAGGTGGATGCTTTGGCCAATCAGCAGCCACCAATGCACTGCGATATCACAGTGCATGATGGGAAACTCCACAATGCTCAAATTTGCCGGGAACGCCCCATATGTTTGGTTCGTCTGCGAACAAACAAACACCCGATGTTCGAGTCAAATGTACGACCATCCCTAATCAGCACCACTTATGCTGATAAAACTCACTCCATGACCAATGGGGAAGGACGCTGCAGACATAGACTGGCTGTGTTTCTCAGTTTTCGGAGGGAGATCACTTGCTAACACAAAAAGATGGTGAGAGGCCGCTGACCAAATTCTAATTATACTTTGAAAAAGAGGAACAAGGGACCCAATAAATCCAGCAGCTCATTTGGGGTTAACCGATACATAGTTGTGATTGTGCAAGGGGTCGGTCAGACCCCTGGAGACAGATCCCTGCTTTCACACAGAAGGCCACTGTCATCAACTTCACCCTGAGGTGGGAATTCTCATTTTTGGGATATTACCAGAGCATAGTTAAAAAAACAAAAACAAATGTAAAGCATTTAAAAAAAAAAAAAAACAATATGTGTACGCACACTTTTTTGATGCATCACATTTTCAGGAGAAATAAAATTAGGTTTGAGGCTGAGTTCACACTTATGTGAATTGGATGCGGGTATCCAATTTGCATGACAGGAGACTGTGACCGGCTCTCAATGGACCCGGTTCACATATCTCCAGGGCGGCTGCGGAGCGGATTGTACAGGGGTCCTGTGCATCTTTGGCTCCATTTCAAGTCTGAATTCAGGTAAAAATTCGGGCCTGATTCGTCCCTGAAACGGAGAACAGGGACGCACTGGACCCCTTCTGTGAGTTGCATCCGATTTATGTGTGTACCCAGCCTTAGATTTTCCCAAACAGATTACCATACTTATCCCAAACCCATGAATCAGAAAATATTGAAGCTGGTAGGTCAGCATATAAACCTGGCAGCTGCCATTTTCAGAAGGAATCCAACAATGGTAACCTATATCTCTCTCATTATATTGGATCTAATTCAAGTGAGGGATTCTGACTGTTATCTATGCATTAATTCATTTTTTTTTTGGGTCACATTAATAAATATAGTATCAACATATTTTTATTAACGTGTTTATTATCATGTGATTAGCTTTAGGCTGGCCATATATTGTCTGCTCTTCTCTTTCAGAGATTAGCCCACCCTCATGCCTATGGTATCCTTTCTCCTGAAAAAAAAAGACAACATTTTTTTTCCAGCAAGCTGGAAAATCTTTGTGACCAGCAGTGAATATATCTGTCATTGTTGCTTTTACTAATTTTTTTTTCTTATTTATTAACCCCTTCATTAACACAGTCAAATCGGTAGCATAACATTGTCAGCGGCCGGGAAGAACCAAAGTCTTTACTTTTAAACAGCGACGCACAGTTAATTATCCCGACTCCCGAGCATCCATAATGCGGTATTGTTACGAGAACGGTGGAAAGCGTATGCCTTTAAGACAGAGGGTGACTGAATACACATCCTTGTGCTTGCCTGCTAAATGTCAAGCTGCAGTGGAAAGAAATACAGCATTGCAGTGGTGGTGCTCAGAGGCACCCGCTAGGAAAGCAGGAGCTATTAAGTGGAAAATTCCTGCAGAGGACGTGTTTCTATTTCCAATGTGAAGAAAGAGACTGTTGTTTAAGGCTGACAGGTTTGTGGAACATTCAGAAAAACACAAGGAAGATGAGAAAATGACCTCATTGAACTCTGAGAGCTTGTGCAAACAAATATCTGCAGCCAGCACACCACACTTGTGTAGTGCTTGCGTCCAAACAACCACCTGACTTGGATGCACCACATAGAGCTCTGTGGCTTGTGCCGTGTTTTTTGCCCTCATTTAACATGTTTTTGGGAAAGGTGGAATCACTGTGAAGTAAATAAAACAGCACAGGCGTCTACTGTAACAAAATTTTCCAATTTTTTTTTTTTTTTTTTTTTAGCTTTGGCTGAAATGCACTATTATACAACTTCTTGAGGATTTACCAGCATTCGCTGAATTTGTGTTTATTACTAGGTGGGTACGTTTTTATTTTAATTTTTTTTTAACATCGGGATCTTCACAGGCTGAGGGATAAACTAGATTTAATAATGTGTATTTTCTCTGAAAGTTTGTCATCTTAAATGATTTAATCTTTGGCATAAGCGCTGACCGAAAGTAGTAATCCAGAGAGTGTCCTGTCTCAGTAATTACTAAAAAGATTCACAGATCTAAAGGTTTGTTTCACTTGTGGCCCTGTGAAAGACAGCCATGAAGGAGTTTTGGACTTTGCAGGAAAAATGTATTAATTTATAGATGCACAGTATTCTCTTCACATCATAGTTCCTACCTGTCCTATATAAAATTAGCAGTCCCTCTTCTAGCTTTGAATCCCTGTAGTTCCTCTCAGGGGTGGACTGACAACTCATGGGGCCCCCGGACAATAGGAGATTATGGGGCCCCCAAGCAATCCGAGTTCATGGGGCCACACAGTATACACACACACACAGTATACAATCACACAGTATACACATACATGTACACACAGTATACACAGACATGTTTCTATTGGCTGAGAAGGTACTGGAGCAGGTGGGACAGCTATAATCTTGGGATTTTTAGACCAAAAGGATGTCGGTAAGGGATATTTCAGAGACAGATGTAAAAAAAAAAACACAGATTTTTACATACTGTCCCTGGTTTTACTGAGGCTGGCAACACTGATGGGGCCCCCTAGTGGCTCGGGGCCCTCGACAAGGCCCAAGTAGCCCAATGGTCAGTCCGCCCCTGGTTCCTCTTGCTTACAAAGCTAGTAAATGAGTTCAAATGTCAAGGTTATTATAATAAAAAAAATCATCTTGCTAGAATTTAGGCTAACAATTACAGTACTGTGGATTTTATCTACAAAATTCTAGCATTTCTTCACTCCAAAACAAAAATGTAATATGTTGCAGCTTACCAGCCAATAAATGTGGAGACTGCATTCGTTTTGATTTTTCAAGTTTTTTTTCCCATTTACTTTTATCTGATGATACTGAAAATAACACAATTCTAGTCCTATAACAATGTTCGCTCACACTTCTGTATCTGGGGAACAGAAACTAGATAGGACTACAGAACCCCACCCCACTCCTTTTCTTCATAAGCAGCATCAGCTCAGTCACAACAAATGATTAAAAAAAAAAAATTCCTTATCTCAGTTTGTACATCTGTTTTCATCTGTTTGCAGTTCAGCTCAGTGCAGTTTACATCAGCATACATCCATTTTTCAAATTTTTTTTTTTAGTTGCTGAAGAAAAAAATAAAGGTAGACAAAAGAATAAACTAAAACCTATGTTTCTTGCATAAAAATGGGCATCATTCTAATGAAGGTAAATCTGCACCCATGTAAGTCTGCAAAAACAGAAAGGATGCAAACTTTTTTTTTTTGGATATACACACACTTGGATGTAGGCAGATGTAAGTGGATATATGTCTATTTATATACACACACCAGAATTGCCACTTGTCTCTTTAGTTACAACAATTGAAAACAAAAATAGTAAAATATGGGTGTCTCCTGTTTGTAAAAGTCCATATATAGAAACAATCCCCTATGCCCATACATAAACACTGAGCATGTGCAGTTCTGGAGCCAGTCGATTAAAGTTCCGCTGAGCTTGAGCAATACATGTCACGCTATACCCAAGATCAGCCAAAATTAAATTGGTTGGCTGTGATGTAACAGGAAGCAGGGAAATCTATTGAGTGGAGTTGGTCTTTGAAAGTCCGCAGCCACAGCTGCTCTTTGCTTTAATAGCAGCTACATGCTGCTGTGATATAATGGCTTTTGCATAGCCATTACCCATGACCCTGCTGCTCTTCAGATTGGGATCCCTTTTAAACCCCTTTAGATGTTCCTGTCTACTTGGGTAAGCTGACCTGCCTCCCTCTCTCCCCTTCCCTCTCTCCCCTTCTCTCTCTCCCCTTCTCTCTCTCCCCTTCTCTCTCTCCCCTTCTCCCTCTCCCCATTTCACTCCTTCTATGCCTCCTCACCCTGACTTCTGCACTCTAAATGCTTATGGTTACCAACTGTCCAGAATTTCCTGAGACATTCCCAGGATTTAGACCTTTGTACCGGTCTTACCATTTCCTGGGAAATGAGGTCTGCAGCCGGAACTGTAAAAATGTCTAAACTGGCTGCCATTTTACTGAAGACCAGCTATCGTGAGTTAGAAAGAAGAGGAGGAACCCAGGCTCCGCCTCTGGGTTCTTCCCTTCAGCCTCCACGAGCTGGTCTTCTGTAATGGCACAAAGGCCAAATCACAAGCGGCGTGCACCCAGGTGAAGAGGGGACACCTGATGTAATGAGGGACTCCGCTGGCTGGGGAACCTGACTGAAAGTGCAGTCGCTCTAAATCTAAGGGGTAGATCTGAAATGAGTGGAAGCTCTGCTGATTTTTTCATTCAATCAAGTGCAAGCTAAAATGCTGTTTTTTATTTTCTTTGCATGTCCCCCTCGGATCTCCAGCAAATTTACTTCCAAAGTGTACTTTCAGTGCACTTTCAAGTGCACTTGCAGTGCAAAGTGGATTTGCCTTTAGTAAATACCCCCCAATGAGTCATACAGTGAAAGTTCTTAATTAAAACTTGACTCAAACAAAAAGGTCTAAAACTCCAACTAGAAAGAAGTGTAATATAAGGCATGTACATTCTTTAAAACAAGCTTTTAAAATGGAGGGTAGACTACAAAATGGAGTTGCAGTTGATCATTTGCTCTTTTACAGAACCCATCTGAGTTCTCCCACTGGGAAGATATCAAAGTGGACAGCCAGTCATAGGTGGAAGAGGTATACATGTGGCCGCGGTGGGAGGGGGGGCTGCGTCTATGATTGGCTGTCAGCACTTTGCAGGGGGGCAGCACGGAAGAGACCCCACTGGCTGTTTATTTTTTACCATCCCTGTCCCATTTCAGAGATTTACCTTCACTTCCTGGCCCATAGCCATACAGCAAGTGAGAGGAAATCTATGCAAATTAAGGAAATCCACTGCCCTCCCAGGCCCTCAGTATTAGTGTCCCCACTTGAAAATCTCTGAGCCAGTCTTAAACAGCAAGGGGTGTGGCCTACAAAGGAAGAGGTGGGTCATATTTAAATTAGGGGGTGCAAAAGTTTAGTCATGCCTAGAGCAGCACACAACTTAAATACACTACTGGCTCACAGGTAATTTTAAAACCAAAAATGGCCTCCTCCCAAATTTTACCACTACAAAATCCTAACTGCTGCATTACATACTCTAGACCACTCAACTCAGAATGCTGTGCTGTCTCTACCAATCATGTAAAGGTCTTTTCCAGTAAAAGGTTTTCCCTTAACCACTTCCCACCCGGCCAATGTATATATACGGCCGGGTGGGAGCCGCCTGCTCCTGATAGGACGTTCAGGAACGTCATTCAGGAGCAGCGGGATCGCGCGCGCGCGCGCCCGCGCAGTGGCGCGATCCCGATGTGCTCGTGTCACCCGGACACGGCACATCTCAGATCGGCAGGAGGGCTCTGTGATTGGCCCTCCTGATCACATGACGGCCGTGTCCAATCACGGCCGTCATGTGATGTAAACAAACAGCCGGTTGCTAGGCAATCGGCTCTCCTCTCCTCACACGGAAGTCACCGCTGAGAAGAGGAGAGCAGAACGCTGCAGCCGGCTGATGATCAGTGAGTATGGGCTGCTTTTCACAGCTTTTTACTCACTGATCATCAGTGTAGTGTAAACACACAACACACCACACAGTGAAAACACAGTCCCCACATATGTCCCCAAAACACACATGTCCCCAAAACATACATGTCCCCAAATAATAAAAACACATGTCCCTAATAATAAAAACATGTCCCCCACATATGTCCCACTAAAATCACATGTCCCAATGATTATCTGCACACATATGTACGTGATCACCTGCACACATATGTACATGATCATTTGCGTACATATGTCCGTGATCACACAAACCAATTATTATACACTTAACGGAATTTTTTTTACCAAAAACATGTAGCAGAATACATTTTGGCTTAAATTTATGACAAAATTTGATTTTATTGGATTTCTTTTCAAATAGAAAAAAGAAAATATTGTTTTTTTCCCAAATTTCCGCTTTTTTTGCGCTTATATCGCAAAAAAAAAAAAACGGAGTCGTGAATAAATAACACCAAAATAAAGCTCTATTTGTGCGAACAAAATGATAACAATTTCATTTGGGTACAGTGTAGCATGACCGCGCAATTGTCACTGAAAGCGCTAGAGCGCTGAAAGCTGAAAATTGGGCTGGGAAGGAAGGGGGTGAAAGTGCCCTGTATTGAAGTGGTTAAAAAAGCAACACCCATCATTCACCTCTGTACCCTCTTTCCACTTCAGTACCCTCTTTCCACTTCTGTCCCCATCCAAAGCTCATCTCTGTTCCTCCTGTCCACAATTCTCCTTTTTACTTTCATTCAAAGCTTATCTTTACACACCTGTGTGCTGCTCCCCTCTCCACCTCTGTTCATATCTCACCTCCTTCCCTTCCCCACTGCCCTCACCTCTCCACGTCCAACCTCCACTGCCTTCATTCCCCCCTCCACAATCTTTTTAGGCACTTACCTTTGCAAAATGCATCTCTCAGCAGCCGGTTAGCCCTCTGCCATATAGGGCACACTCATTTGTGGCTCAACCTCTCTTATTTGCAGTAGCAACAGCTAGATCCTCCAGTGGGGGTGTTGACAGCAGGGAGAGCCATGCTTTTGTGTTTACAAGTGGTGAATGGTTAGTGCTGGAGGTGGCAGAATGGAGCTCCGGGATAATGAGCAGTGGGTGACTCTGCAGTTAAACTGAGCACATGCTGTGCCCATGCTGTGACACCTCACCCAATTGCCATCATCACCTGTAAACAGAGAGCGGGCAGAAGAAACCTTCTACTGCTCACTTCCTGTGGCGTGCACTAAGAGATTTCATCATCTAATGTACAGCTTATAAGAAGTAAGTAGCAAAAAAATGTTTCTTCTGCCTACTCTGTATTTCAAGTGACAGTAGAAACTGAGTGAGCAGTCACAGCATGGGCAGGTCCTACTGATGAAGGTCTAAATGGGCTGGGATCATCCATTTCTGTTTGGTTTGCAGGCAGCATTCTGAGGGGTGAACAGAGCAAGGTGCTGAGTATCAGCAACAGCAGCGTCAAGTCATATTAGGGTAATACAATAACTCCGCTGGTTCCCCAAGCAACTGACTGGCTGATGACTGCACTGTCCACTGTTAACTCCAATGAAGGTCTGTAGTTCAGGGTAGCAGCGATGAGTGATCAGGAGCCAGCAGCATTAAAAGATGTGAACTGCTTAGAGTGGTTGACTGATACCACAGCCAATTTACTAAGCTGTTGAACCATCTAGAGAATGACCTTACCTCTGGACCTTACCTCCTTACTTTGGCTAAAGCCTGATCAGAGACCCCAAAAGAGTCACTTCCCACTACGGTACTCACTACTTTGCAGACGTGGGATAGTTATCTATGTAAGTGCTTACTCTCTTCCAGACCAAGTCCTTTAACCCCCATTGAAATGAGAAGAAAGGGCTACACACCACTGTAAAACAAAACATTCTTCATCAGGTAATGACTAGGGATGAGCTTCGTGTTCGAGTCGAACGTACGTTCGACTCGAACATTGGCCGTTCGGCCGTTCGCCGAATTCCGAACGTTTTGGCCGTTCGCGTCAAAATTCGAGTGACGCGCGCGCGGACCACAATGCACTGCGTTGGCGCAGTGCATTGCTGCCCGATGATTGGCCAAGCATGCACTGTGACCCCGCATGCTTGGCCAATCGCAGCGCCGGCAGCGAGGAGAGCCATGATTGGCATAGCTCAGGCTGTGTAGTGCACGCCCCACACTATATAAGGCCGCCTTTAAGGCGGCCTTCTGTAGTGTGTTACTTTGCATCTGAAGCAGTGGGTGTTCTGTGTACCTTCAACACAGTACACACCAATCGTTTTTGGCTGATTTCCTATCTTGCTGCTGTGTAGTGGTTGTTGTCTGTGCCCTGACTGCAGTATACACCACTATATTCACCTCACCTATATAGCTAGTGATCTAGCTTTAACCACTTAACAACTGCCCATTGCCGATTAACGGCTTCAGGGCGGTTGTTTAACTCAGAGAGGCCGTTAATTAACGGCCTCCCAGAATTCTGCTCTCGCGTGCCCCGAGGTGTGCGCACTCGAGAGCATCCGTGACCGCCGGGTCCATGGGACCCGGCGCATCACGGTAAACGGCCGCTCATAGCGGCCGTTTACCACGTGATTGCTCCGTCAAATGACGGAGTGATCACTTGGAAACAAACCGGCGTCATGTTATGACGCCTGTTCCTACCTCCCCTTTCTGTACCGATCGGTACAGCGGAGGGGAAAGAGATCGGTGTCAGCAGCGATGTGGGCTGCATCTGCAGTGCCCACATCGCTGCTCACCGAATTTAACCCCTCAATTCCCTGCCAATACTCTGCAATACCAGTGCATACTCTGCAGTACCCTGCCATTACTCTGCAGTACCCCGCCATTACTCTGCAGTACCCCGCCATTACTCTGCAGTGCAGTACCCCGCCATTACTCTGCAGTGCAGTACCCTGCCATTACTCTGCAGTGCAGTACCCTGCCATTACTCTGTAGTACCCCGCCATTACTCTGCAGTGCAGTACCCCGCCATTACTCTGCAGTGCAGTACCCCGCCATTACTCTGCAGTGCAGTACCCTGCCATTACTCTGCAGTGCAGTACCCTGCCATTACTCTGTAGTACCCCGCCATTACTCTGCAGTGCAGTACCCTGCCATTACTCTGTAGTACCCCGCCATTACTCTGCAGTGCAGTACCCCGCCATTACTCTGCAGTGCAGTACCCTGCCATTACTCTGCAGTGCAGTACCCCGCCATTACTCTGCAGTACCCCGCCATTACTCTGCAGTGCAGTACCCCGCCATTACTCTGCAGTGCAGTACCCCGCCATTACTCTGCAGTGCAGTACCCTGCCATTACTCTGCAGTGCAGTACCCTGCTATTACTCTGTAGTACCCCGCCAATACCCCGCCAATACTCTGTAATACCCTGCCATAAATTGCCATACCCAGCCATACTCAGAGATACCCAGCCATACTCGGTGATACCCTGAAATACCCAGCCATAGACGCCCCCCACCCCTCACCGCCCTCCGGTGCTTCTACCAACTCGCCAGTACGATCAAAGCCAGAATCTTTTTTTTATTTTTTATTTCAGGCTTCCCAGCCTAGAGGTGAGATGTGGGGTCATATTGACCCCCCAGATTTCACTGTAAAGAGGACCTGTCACCCCATATTCCTATTACAAGGGATGTTTACATTTCTTGTAATAGGAATAAAAGTGATCAAAAATATATTTTTGGGAAAAAAAATGTCAAACTAAAATAAATAAAGTAAAATGAACAATAAAAAAATAAAATTAAAATTAAAGCGCCCATGTCCCCATGTGCTCGCATGTGCCACACATGTGAGGTATCGCCGAGAATGTTAGAGCGAGAGCAATAATTCTAGTCCTAGACCTCCTCTGCAACTCAAAACATGTAACCAGTAAAAAAATATTTAAAGCGTTGCCTATGGGGATTTTTTAAGTAGCGACGTTTGGCGCCATTCCACGGGCATGTGCAATTTTGAAGAGTGACATGTTTGATATCTATTTACTCAGCATAACTTCATCTTTCACTTTATGCAAACATTGGGCTAACAAGTGGTTAATAATAGAGCTTGCAGTCAGTAGTGTTAGGAGTGCGTGCTGTCTGCGTGCTCTGTACCCAGTACATACCGCTATAATATAGGGCAGGCCCCTACTTTCAAACATCCAACTTACAAACATCTCCTACTTGCAAACGCAAGGAGACAGCAGCAAGTGAGATGAAAAAAGATGGACGACAAAACAAATTATACAGGGGTGATAACCCTTCCCTATGTTTTCCAAAAAGCTTAAAGATAGTTTTTTTGACTGGAGCTACACTTTAAAAATGTACCGGTTGAAAATGACAAACAGATTCAACTTAACACAACAAACCTACACAGTCCCTGTCTTGTTTGCACCGCCTGTATACTGCTGTTCTGAGTATATAGGGCCTGGGGGCCACACGCATTTCCTTTTTTTAATATGGGTACGGGGTTCCCCTTAATATGCGTACAAGACCCAAATAGGCTGGTAATGGGCAGGGAGGGCTACCCATGCCATGTTTCTCAATGATTTTCAACCATATTGCAGGAACCAGATATAACATTAAAACCGCAAGCACTTTTAAATGGTGTTATTTCTGTTTAATGTCATTTTGTGCAGGGACTGTTCTAAACACGGGAAACACGTGGCACTTCACAGGCATACTACAGACACCCCGCAGGCACCATATTTAAAGGAATATTTCACTTTTTTTTTTTCACTTTAATCGTCATTAAAATCAGTGCTCCCGCCAAAACGGTAGTTTTTAAAACTTTTTTTTGCAGTGACCCATGTCCCCTGAGGCAGGAGGCAGGTCGCCAAACCCTTTTTAGGACACTATCTTGCATATTAGCCGTTAAAATGAGCACTTTCCAATTCGAACGTTCGAGTCCCATAGACTTCAATGGGGTTCTAACGTTCGTACCGAACGCGGGGGTCGTTCGCAAGTTCTGGTGCGAACCGAACCGGGGGGTGTTCGGCTCATCCCTAGTAATGACTAAGGGCATGTGAAGTGTGCGAAACGCGTCTACTCAGCATTTTGATCTATACCTACATTGAATGTTAGGTCTTCTCGTGTTCTCTCAATAATTTATATGAGCACCGTTTTATATTTTTTATAGTGTACATTCACTTTTGTATACACTTACCTGTTCATTTTCTTTTATTCAAGGTGTACATCTACATTGTGTACCTTGTCTAAATACTCTGTCTTGGTTTACTTTAAAGACAGCATATTAGCGCTTACCTATTTTTCACTTTGCAAACTGATCTTTTGTGGTGCCGATTGCTACCTTACAACTCAAAGAGACAGCGCGGTATATCCGCTTTAATTTTACAGTAGTGGAGATAAAGTAGTCAAACTCAGAAGAATATCTGAAATGAGACCAAACCGTCCACATGAGTTTATGTTACTCAGATTTATCCTCATCCCCTGCAATCATACATTCCACAAGGATAATCTTGTTCAACTCACAAGTCCATTCAGCCATCGATGGAGCCTGTGCCTGGCACAACAGAACAAGCCGCTGTGATAAAGTGTCTTACTAAATTTAGGTTTTCTATGGGTTTCCAATGTGGCTGATGGATTTATTTAATCTAAGTTGTGACATTTATTTATATATTTTCTGTTACACTTGTTACATTCATCTATTCAATTTTTGTTTAATGTCAATCCCAGATTGAAAGTCAGTGCTTGTGCTTGTAGTCCTAGATTTTAAGTTGGATTGCATGTACGTCTACTCTGGTGTTTTTTGGTGTTGGGTAGTATTATTGCTGCCCAATTCTGAATGTGAGTACACAGAGGGTATCATTCATACTTATTACAGCTTGTGTCAAGTTTGTTTCAGAACGAGGCTTGAGCCTTGCTTCCAGCATCTGATTGTGAGGTTTGGCTTGATGTGCGGTCTAGTGTAGCTCCCTGATCCCAATACACACGGTGACGTGATTTCTGCCACTTTCTGAAGTCATTTTCTCTCAGAATTGAACAGCATCCCCCTGAATCCACTGTATTTTGGAACGAGGCTTGGACTGCAGGGTTCCACGCTATTTTTGCTGCGACCGGAAGTAGACATTGATACATCTAAGTACCAGGGAGCTGTATCTAGCGCCGTTTTGGGATCTCAATACACGCGGTGACATCATTTTCGCTGCTTTCTGAAGTTATTCTCTTTCAGAATGAGGCTTGAACTGCACGCCTCTGAAGCCATTATACTTGAATGAGGCTTGAACCGCGCCATTTTGGCTATGACCTGAAGTAAGCACTGACACATCCAATTACGAGGGAGCAGTATCTCATTATAGGGTATGTATTACTGTATATAAACGCAGTGTCTGCAGTGGACAAGCACCCCAGATGATGTCTTATTAGACAAAATGTGTCAGCACGGGCTCTTCTGATGCCACTGTATCACAATCCATCATTTATATCAAGCACTTTTTTTATTTTCACAAATGTGAGTATTCCTTTTTACATAATAAATAACTTTTTACTGAAATGGAATTACACTATGTGGTCTCTCTACTTTTCTTTCTATAAACCATACCATATGAGAGAGATCACTCATCCAGCCCCCGGTGAAGGGCCACAGGAGTTTATATCCCCAACTGAAGGTCATGTATGTTGATGCTGTTTCCCCTTGGTGTATTACACCACAAACTCGATTGACTCATTAGACTTATACCTGTTTGGGTTCAATCCCTCCAGTAAGCCTTATACCTATTGGTGGTGGATCGTCTATTGGAAAATCTTGTCTACACAAATTTAATATTTCAAGTCACCATGTCACCGTGTTCATTCATCTATGGACTTTAAACCATTTCACAGAAACCAATCAGCTTCCAGGTTTTATTGTCAAAGCTTAATTGAACAAGCTGAAGTTAGAAACTGCTTGGCTACCATGCACAGCTACACCAAATTCTGAGAGCACTAGTTTTAGTAAATCCCCACAAATGTGTTAAGCTAAAAAAAAACAAAAAAACAGTTTGTTTAATACTACTTCAATAAACCTAAGCAACACATAGCCTTTTTTCCCCAGGTACCAAATATATGCTGTTTTATCCTAGAGTGCTGCTCAAAGCTGTTTTGTAGTACATTCTGCTTAGAGAACCGAATTGAAAGCTTATCTTATGAAAAATAGAACAGTACTGTTTAGTGTGGCTAAAAGAACAGTATATTTTTTAGAAATTTCTATAAAACACCCTTTTGTGTAACTTCTAGTCTGTGACTACTGTGTTCTGGTCAAGAATAACAAATACGTACAGCATATTTAAAGGCTACATTTTCACACACAGTAGACTTAACCAGTTTTATATTTACTTTTCTTGTTCCTGCAGTGGCAGTGAGTCCATAAGGGCGCACAAGTGCCACTCCCTCTCTCCAGCCATCCCCTCTATGACCAATGGATAGATTCATGTATTGCATCCCCTGTTCAGGTACCCGGCCCCTTTTCGGGCACCTGAATTGCAGTGGCGGGGGTTGTTTTTGTTGCACCTGATTAGAGCCACAGGCGCTAATAGGTGTCAAAAAAGGTCACCCAGGTGTGCTAGAAAAGTGAATGAATATTCACTTTCCTAACACTGAACCACCTCTCCGCCAATCTTGGGTCTGTTACCTGCGCCTGATTGGCTGAAACGACAGTCGCTGTGATTGAACGCCTTATGGGAAGAGAGGACAGTGAGGAGAGGACGGGAAGAGATGCATGGTGGACACCGCTCGCTGGCATTCAATGGGCACAGTGGCAGAATTTGATGGCACAGTGGAAGAGTTTCATGGGCACAGTGCCAGTGTTTGATAGGCACAGTGCCAGTGTTTGATGGGCAAAGTAAGGCTGCAATTGATGGGTTTTATTTCAGAGGCTGCATTTGATGGGCACAGTGGCAGTGTTTGATGGGCACAGTGGCAGCGTTTGATGGGCACAGTGGCTGCGTTTGATGGGCACAGTGGCAGCATTTGATTGGCAGAGTGGCAGCATTTGATGGGCACAGAGGCAGCGTTTTATGGGCAGAGTGGCAGCATTTGATGCGCAGAGTGGCAGCATTTGATGGCACAATGGCAGCATTTGATTGGCACAATGGCTGTGTTTGATGGGCACAGTGGAAGTGTTTGATGGGCACAGTGGCAGCGTTTGATGGGCACAGTGGCAACATTTGATGGACACAGTGGCAGCATTTGATGGTAACAGTGGCAGCATTTGATGGCAAAATGGCTGCATTTGATGGGCACAGTGGCAGTATTTGATGGGCACAGTGGCAGCAATAGCACAATAGCTGCGTTTGATGGTACAGTGGCAGTATTTGATGGGCACAGTGGCTGCATTTGATGGGCACAGTGGCTGCATTCGATGGGCACAGTGGCAGCATTTGATGGGCACAGTGCCAGCATTTGATGGCACAGTGGTGGCATTTGATGGCACAGTGGTGGCATTTGATGGGTACAGTGGTTGCAATTGATGGGTACAGTGGTTGCAATTGATGGGCACAGTGGCTGCAATTGATGTTTTTTTTGTTTTTTGTATTTTTCAGTTTGTTTGCGCCCCCCAAAAGTTTTGAGTACCAGCCGCCAATGTGTTCATGATTTACTAAAAGGATAGATAGATAGATAGATAGATAGATAGATAGATAGATAGATAGATAGATAGATAGATAGATAGATAGATAGATAGATAGATAGATAGAAAAACTGTCCATATTTGTGTAGCATTAAAACGAAAGTTTAAAGTAGGTATCGCTAAATGGCGGAAAATGGTCCAGACCCAGTGACAGTTCTATCTGGACCACTAGCTAGCCCAAGGTCCTCCTCTCCTTTGCAGGGATTGTTTGTTAGGACAGCTGGCATCCTAAAACAAATGGAAGTGCAACCTTCTCCGTCCAGACCTGTAGCCTGCTTTGCCTCCCAACTCCCATTCTATGTCTGCCTCGCACTAAAAAGTACAGGGGCATTCTGGTGGGGACACCTGATGATAAGGGAGCTCTTGCATGGGACACCTGAAAGGAGCTCTTGCGTGGGACACCTGAAAGGAGCTCTTGCATGGGGCACCTGAAAGGAGCTCTTGCATGGGACACCTGAAAGGAGCTCTTGCGTGGGACACCTGATTGTAAGGAGGCACTCTTATGAAGACACCTGATAGTAAGGGAGTACTCTGATGCGAATACCAGATGCTGAAGGAGCACTCTGATGGTGACCTTATGGTAGGGCGCACTCTGATGGGATACCTGATGGTAGGGGGAACACTGATGGGGACACCCAATGGTAAGGGGATACTCTGATGGGGACACCTAATGGTAAGGGGACACTCTGATGGGGACACATGATGGTAAGGAGACACTCTTTTTGTGACACCTGATGGTAAGGGGCCACATGGAAAACAGATACATATATATTTGAAATGCTATAGACATTTTACATGGCTTCATTTTTAAGACATAAAATTATTACATTTATACAAGGATCTAAGTCATATTACAAACCAGAGATCTGCTAAAAAATACATTTCTACTGGCTAAACCTCCTTGAATTGTAATTCAAATCCCCTGGTTTAAAGATGTCCTCATGCCCCCACCAACTGTGTGCACCCTCTAGGATGTGTTGTATTCTCTGTGTCCTTTGGACACAATAGATCATAGATCAGGGTACAGGGCCAATTGCATTGGTCCTGTCATATATAATCTGTGAGCAATCACAGTGATCACACTTGTACACAGTGGCTTCCTTTAATATACTTCAAGTTGATTTCCATGTTTCGTGTCAGGCCGCGTACACACGCGCGGACTGTTCGCCCAACTTTGTCCGTCCAACAGTTTCGGCAAACAGTCCGCTCAAACTTAGCATGGACGGACATGCCCACACACGACGAACGAACAGTTTGCTGAAACCGTGCGCGATGACGTGAACGGCACGTACGATGGGACGAAAAATACGACGTCCTATACACTGCATTATAGCTTTCGGCGTGAAAATCCTTTCTGAGCATGCGCGCAACTTTGTTTGACGAACAAGCCTACACACGGGCGGACTGTTCGCTCAAACAAGGTTTCAGCGGACAGTTTTTCGGAATTTCCGAAAAACCTTGTCCGTCCAACTGTCCGCTGAAACTGTCCGCTGAAAGCCCACACACGAGCGGACTGTCCGCCCAAACACTGTTCAGCGGACAAAGTTGGGCGAACAGTCCGCCCGTGTGTACGCGGCCTCACTTTAAATAGTTTGTTTAGACCAAGTTGGTCCAAACACACTATTGGCTTCACTAACTGCTGCATTGTCTATAAGCACTATATAACCTACCAGCAGTTTCAGTTACATACAGTACACCTGAAACCCCCAAATGGCCTCACCGGAAACAAAAATTTGTTTTGTAAAGGAAGGCTTTACAAAAATAGGTTTGCTATGGACAAGACTCCAGCTAAAAGTGATTGCTGACCTCAAATCAACAACAAAAAAAAGAAAGATGATGGGAGAGGCTTAAAGCCTAAGTGCATATGACACAGGACACAGGGGTCAGAAGTGTGTAACAAACAAAATGCAGGAGTAAGGAGTAAGTGACTCACAGAGAGCAGGGGTCAAGGGTAAGTAATGTACAGAGTATAGAGGTCAGGAGTAGGGATGAGCTTCGTGTTCGACTCGAACATCGGCTGTTTGCCCGTTCGGCGAATACCGAACGTTATGGACCGTTCGTGCCAAATTCGTGTGGCGCTCACGGCCCACAATGCACTGCGCCATCACAGTGCATTGCTGGCTCATGATTGGCCAAGCATGCACTGTGACCCCGCATGCTTGGCCAATCACAGCGCCGGCAGCGAGGAGAGCCATGATTGGCCACAGGCAGGATGCCTGTGGCCAATCATAGCTCAGGCTGTGTAGTACACGCCCCACACTATATAAGGCCGCCAGCGCGGCGGCCTTGTGTAGTGTGTTGGCCTCTGTAGGAGTTAGTGGGTGTTCTGTGTACCTTCCACACAGTATGCACCGTTCATTATCGGACAATTTTGCGTTCTTGCTCTTCTGTTGTGGGTGTTGTCTGTATGCCCTGACCACAGTATACACCGTTATAACCAACTATATAGCTAGCTATATTGCTCTTTTGTAATAGAACTTGCAGTCAGTTGTAGGAGATTGTGCGTGCTGTTTGCGTGCCCTGACCACAGTATACACCATTATATCCACCTATATAGCTAGCTATATTGCTCTTTTTAAATAGAGCTTGCAGTCAGTTGTAGGAGATTGTGTGTGCTGTCTGCATGACCTTACCGCAGTATACACCGTTATATCCACCTATATAGCTAGCTATATTGCTCTTTTTTAATAGAGCTTGCAGTCAGTTGTAGGAAATTGTGCGTGCTGTCTGCGTGCCCTGACCCCAGTATACACCGTTATATCCACCTATATAGCTAGCTACAGTATATTGCTCTTTTTTAATAGAGCTTGCAGTCAGTTGTAGGAGATTGTGTGAGCTGTCTGCGTGCCCTGACCGCAGTATACACCGTTATATTCACCTATATAGCTAGCTATATTGCTCTTTTTTAATAGAGCTTGCAGTTAGTTGAAGGAGATTGTGCGTGTTGTCTGCGTGCCCTGACCGCAGTATACACCGTTATATCCACCTATATAGCTAGCTATATTGCTCTTTTTTAATAGAGCTTGCAGTTAGTTGAAGGAGATTGTGCGTGTTGTCTGCGTGCCCTGACCGCAGAATACACCATAATATCCACCTATATAGCTCTTTTCTAATTGAGCCATCTGCCATCTACAGGAGTTAGT
Source organism: Lithobates pipiens (assembly GCF_037356315.1). Taxonomy (NCBI): domain Eukaryota; kingdom Metazoa; phylum Chordata; class Amphibia; order Anura; family Ranidae; genus Lithobates; species Lithobates pipiens. Next base: position 446,211,504 of record NW_027507758.1, on the reverse strand, counting down.
GGGTGTTGTGTGCCTTCAGCACAATATACACTACCCAATTGCTGGTTTTCCCATCTCCCTTCAATCCATTACCATGTCTGGAAGGCCAACAAGGAGAGGCAGACAGGTGCAAGCCGATAAAAGAGGGCAAGCAGGCTCTGTGTCTAGAGACAACAGTGCTGGTCGTGCAGCATCGTCATCATCAGCACGTGGCCATGGGACACGCTTGTCCTTCTTTTCGGCAGCTGGACATGTTGAGCCGCAACATGCTGAAGACTTGGTAAAGTGGATGACCAAGCCCTCTTCATCCTCCTCATCCTCTTTCACCCAGGCTCAGGGTTCTAGCAAAGCAGCTGCCAACGCATCGTCTTCCCCTTCTCTCAATGTCATCATCAGTGACTCCTTCCCTAGACCCACCACGTCCTCCTGAGGAGTCTCCTGAACTCTTTGAGCACAGTGTTGGGAACATGCTCCAGGAGGATGCCCAGTGTTTTGTAGGCTCTGATGATGATACTCAACTAGAGGAAGGCAGTAGCGTGAGCGCAGAGAGAGGAGATGCTCAAGAAGGACAGCAATCTGGCAGTCATGTTCCACAAGCTGCAGCATACTGCCAGGTTTGCTCCAGCTATAAAGAGGGAGGGGATGATGAGGGCACTGACTCCACGTGGGTGCCTGGTAGGAGAGAGGAGGAGGAGGCGCATGTCTAACGAGGCAGGATGCCCTCTGGGGGCCAGCTTAGGGGCAGCACACCGACTGAATCACACCGCAGAGCTCCGCCTGTGCAGGGCGCTGCCTCTGCGTGTTATTCTAAAAGTTCTTTGCTGTGGGCCTTTTTTGAGACGAGTGCATCAGATCGCACCGCTGCTATTTGCAACATATGTCTCAAGCGTATCTCGCCTGGCCAAAACATCAGACGCTTGGGCACCACATGCTTGACCAGACATATGTTGACCTGCCATGCAGCTCGTTGGCAAGCGTACCTCAAAGACCCACACCAAAGAACAAAGCGGACCTCTCCTTGCTCCTCATCAGCTGGGATCTCCAACCTCACTAGACCTTCAGTCCTCTCTGAAACCTGCTCTAAGAGGAATGAAGGTGTAGAATTAGGTGTGTCACAGCCAAGTGCTTTCGGGCACTCTGCGAGCAGTACACCCACGTCCGATTATAGCAGGCAAATGTCCCTGCCCCAGCTGCTGGACCGTCTAAAGAAGTTCACTCTCAGCCATCCACATGCCCAGCGGTTGAATGCTAACTTGGCTAAATTGCTAGCACTTCAACTGCTGCCTTTTCAGTTGGTAGACTCGGCCCCCTTCCGTGAGTTTGTACAAAGTGCGGTTCCTCAGTGGCAGGTCCCCAAACGCCACTTTTTCTCACGGAAGGCGATTCCGGCTCTCTACCGGCATGTGGAAGGCAATGTCCTTGCCTCGCTGGACAGAGCGGTCAGCGGTAAGGTGCATATTACCGCTGACTCATGGTCCAGCAGGCATGGACAGGGACGTTACCTGTCTTTCACGGCCCATTGGGTCACTCTTCTGGCAGTTGGGAAGGATGCAGGACAAGGTGCAGTAGTGTTGGAGGTTGTTCCGCCACCACGCCTCCAAAATGATACTATTGGTTGTGACACACCTCTCTCCTCCACCCCCTCCTCTTCTTCTTCCTCCATGGCCTCTTCCAGTGCTCTGTCCTCAGAACCAGCGGTGCTCCGTAGGCGTTCCAGGGGCTACACAAGTACACAGGCAATACGATGCCATGCCGTGGTTGCGCTGGTTTGTTTGGGGGACAGGAGCCACACTGGGGCAGATATTTTGCCAGCTCTGCAGGGGCAGGCCGAGAGGTGGTTGACGCCACGCCAGCTTAAGCCAGGAATGGTGGTTTGCGACAATGGCACCAAACTCCGATCCGCCCTCCGACAGGGACAACTGACCCATGTGCCATGTGTGGCTCACGTCCTTAACCTGGTGGTGCAGCAGTTCTTGGGCAGGTACCCGGGCTTACAGGATGTCCTGAAGCAGGATAGGAAAGTCTGTGTGCATTTCCACCGATCATTTAATGTCTGTGTTCGGCTGGCTGAGCTCCAAAAGGAGTTGAACCTGCCCAAGAACCGCCTTATATGTGACATGCCCACCAGGTGGAACTCAACGTTGGCAATGCTGCAGCGGCTGCACACACAGCAGAGGGCCATCAATGAGTACCTGTGCGACTACGGCACCAGGACAGGGTCAGGGGAGCTCGGTTTTTTCTCACCACGCCAGTGGGGCATGATCAGGGATGCATGCACTGTCCTGTCATCGTTTGAGGAAGCCACAAGGATGGTGAGTAGTGACAGTGCATGCATCAGTGACACTGTACCTCTTGTCCACCTCTTGAAGCATACGCTGCGTGGAATAATGGACAGGGCACTTGAGGCAGAACAGAGGCAGGAAGAGAATGACTTCCTTGCCTCTCAAGGCCTCCTTTACCCAGACAGTGTTCCTGCTGTTAGGACAAAGGGGTAAACTGTGCTATTGGAAAACCCTCCCTTTAAGCAGCAACTCAGATCGTAATACTCCGATAATATGCACTATATAAGAAAAAAAAGCTGCGCTCAAAACCAAAAAATGTGCTAGATACAAACTACATGCAATTAATAGCATGAGTAATTAGTTATAAATGGAACGTGAATAACAAATAATATGTAATTTGATTAAATATATAAATCATATGAAAAAAATTATTATCTTATAAGAATGATCACCTATAACGTAAAGATCTCATGTGGTCAAACTAAACCAAAATCTGCGGATGCAGAAAAGTGAATGAACCAAAATTAATATGTGTGCCCTCATATATATATATATATATACACATTATATGAGGGCACACATATTAATTTCGGTGTTGTTCACTTTTCTGCATCCGCAGATTTTGGTTTAGTTTGACCACATGAGATCTTTACGTTATAGGTGATCATTCTTATAAGATAATAATTTTTTTCATATGATTTATATATTTAATCAAATTACGTATTATTTGTTATTCACGTTCCATTTATAACTAATTACGCATGCTATTAATTGCATGTAGTTTGTATCTAGCACATTTTTGGGTTTTGAGCACAGCTTTTTCTTTCTTATATAGTGTTCCTGCTGTGCCACCCATCACACAGGAAGAGGATGAGGAGGATGAGGAGGAGGAGGAGGAGGAGGAGGAGGAGCATGATTGTGTCAGCATGGAGGTGAAGGCTGGCACTCAGCATCAGCAGCAGCAGCAGTCTTGTAGGGATATAAAGGGGTGGGTCCTGCGCAAATCGTGCCACTCAAATAAAAAAACACAAATTCAAAATAATATAAATATGTGCATACATACAATGCCGTGAAAAAAAATATAGTCCAAAAAACAGCACACATAAAAATATATAAAAAATATATAAAAAAATGGAAAAAAGGTTTAATGATAGAACAATAATAAAATGTCCGCTACTCAAGGCTCCCAGAACTCTCACCTTTAAACGAAGTGAATAAGCAAATCAAACAAACTCCAGGATTCTCTTATTTCATTCATAAATAATAAATAATAGCCATCAGGAAATCCAAAGGAGGGATGCAATGGTACAATTCCGCCACTAGAGGGCCAGTCCCAGCTTCCAGAATAGGTGAAATGGATCTTCACTTCTATTTCACAGTGTATGGCTCAAAATAAGGGAGAGGAGGGGGGAGAGAGAGAAACAGGAGACTTCCATAGTGTAGTAGTTTAAAAAACGGCAGGTAGATTTATTAAAAAGCAGTAAAGACTCTCACATTTTAATTGCAAAAACAAGCACAATCAGGAAGAGGGTATAATGACAACTTCCTCCCGCCTTACTCTACTTCCGGTTCGTCCTCTGGCCAATCCCTACGCGTTACGTCATGTGACTTATTTTATTACCGTATATACTCGAGTATAGGCCGACCCGAATATAAGCCGAGGCCCCCAATTTACCCCCAAAAAACTGGAAAACTTATTGACTCGTGTATAAGCCGAGGGTGAGACATGGCTGTCCATCCCTGTGTGTGTGTCCGTCCATCCCTGTGTGTCCATCCATCCCTGTGTGTGTATCCATCCATCCATCCATCCATCCCTGTGTGTGTGTGTGTGTGTGTGTGTATTCATCCATCCATCCATCCCTGTGTGTGTGTGTGTGTGTGTGTGTGTATCCATCCATCCATCCATCCCTGTGTGTGTGTGTGTGTGTATCCATCCATCCATCCATCCCTGTGTGTGTGTGTGTGTGTGTGTGTGTGTGTGTGTGTCCGTGCAGCCTTGTGTGTGTGTGTGTGTGTGTGTGTGTGTGTGTGTGTGTGTGTGTGTGTGTGTCCGTGCAGCCTTGTGTGTGTGTCCAGCCTACCTGTGTCCCAAGCCTCCGTCCCGAGCCGCCGTCGTCCCGAGCCTCCTCCGACCCGTGCCGTGCCTCCTCCGTCCCGTGCCTCCTCCGTCCCGTGCCGTGCCTCCTCCTTCCCGTGCCTCCTCCGTCCCGTGCCGTGCCTCCTCCGTCCCGTGCCTCCTCCGTCCCGTGCCGTGCCGATGGATCGCCGCTCTTCTCGGCGGCCATTCTACAATTCAAAATTCCGCCTCCGCCTGTGATAGGCGGAACACTCAATTTCCCAGCAGCCTGTGTTCCGCCTATCACGGACATCCTCTCATACTCGTCCGTAGTATGAGAATGAGCGGATGTCCGTGATAGGTGGAACACTGACTGCTGGGAAATTCAGTGTTCCGCCTATCACAGGCGGAGGCGGAGAAGGAGGCGCGGCTTTTAAATTTTAATGTCCGCCGTCTGTCTGCTCGATACGCTGATCGAGCAGTCAGACAGCGGTGACTCGAGTATAAGCCGAGGGGGCACTTTCAGCCTCAAAAAAGAGGCTGAAAATCTCGGCTTATACTCGAGTATATACGGTATTTATGAATGAAATAAGAGAATCCTGGAGTTTGTTTGATTTGCTTATTCACTTCGTTTAAAGGTGAGAGTTCTGGGAGCCTTGAGTAGCGGACATTTTATTATTGTTCTATCATTAAACCTTTTTTCCATTTTTTTATATATTTTTTATATATTTTTATGCGTGCTGTTTTTTGGACTATATTTTTTTTCACGGCATTGTATGTATGCACATATTTATATTATTTAGAATTTGTGTATTTTATTTGAGTGGCACGATTTGCGCAGGACCCACCCCTTTATATTCATTATTTGATAGTTTGTGCTCACTATTTTGTCCTGCTGCATTTTTTAGTTAGCATTTGCACTTTATATCACTCAGGCTCTTTTTCACAGCATCTGTGTTTCATTATATCTGATTTTGGATTTTGTTCCACTTTAGTCACTTATTACCACTTAGCGGCGCGAAGGCTGACCACTTTTATAGTCTTGTAGGGATGATTTACAGTCCCAAGAAACCCATGGACTTGTACGTGGCTGGGAGGAGGTAGCTGTGGATCATGTTGTTCTTAGTGACCCAAAGGACTCCGGACCAAATGCCTCAGCTAACCTACGCTGCATGGCCTCCCTGATCCTGCAAAGCCTGTGGAAGGATCCTCGTATTCTTCGGATCAAGGAGAGGGACTATTACTGGCTGGCCACTCTCCTTGATCCACGGTACAAGGGTAAGGTTGCCAACCTTATCTTGCCATCGCAGAGGGAGCAGAGGATGAGACATCTCCGGGAGGCCTTGCAGAAGGGTCTGTGCAACGCGTTCCCAGAGACTGGGAGGTTACAAACTCCTGGTCCTGGACAACGTGTTGCTGAGGCATCGGTCAGAAGGAGCGGTGGAGAAGGTGGCCATCTGACCGATGCGTTCAGACAATTTTTTAGTCCGCAGCCCCAAGGTATGATTGGTTCCAGCAACCATCGCCAGCGTCTGATTTACATGGTGCAGGAATACCTAGGGGCAAGGTCAGGCTTGGACACCTTTCCCACCAAAAATCCTCTGGCTTACTGGGTCTTGAAGATGGATCACTGGCCAGAGCTTGCACAGTATGCAAATTAGCTATTGGCCTGTCCTGCATCCAGCGTTCTTTCGGAACGCACCTTCAGTGCTGTTGGTGGCTTTGTTACCGATCACAGGGTGCACCTGTCCACCGACTCAGTTGATCGACTGACTTTCATCAAGATGAATCAGTCTTGGATCACCCACAGCTACCAAGCACCTGAAGCTCATGTAACCGAATAATTTTTTTTTTAAATATCACATCCCTTCAAGACTGCCTATGCTGATGCTAAGTGACTGTCCTGTTATGTTGATTGTCTATCCTCTTCCTCCTCCACTGATATGTTGGAAGAACATTTTTGGTTCTGGGTGATGCCACCAGCCCAATTTTTCAGACCCTGTTTAACAGGGGCGTTTAATTATAATTTTTGATGCAATGCTTTCCAGCAGGGCTCATTCCTGCACCACAACTAGAGTATATGGTAGAGGTTGCAGTGTCGTGGCACCAGCACCAGTGCCAGCAGCCCAATAAATATTTTGTTTAACAGGGGCATGTAATTACAATTCTTGATATAATATTTCACAGGAGGGCCCGTTCCTGTGCCCACCCAGAGTAACTCTGAGGACTTATAGTCTTGTGGCACCGGCACCAGCAGCACAACCACCAAAGATCAATTTTTCTACCACTGTTCAGCAATGGCATGTAATTAAAATTCTTGATATAATCGTTCACAGCAGGGCGCTCCAGCGCCCACCAAGAGTCACTTTGAGGGCTTACAATGTTGTGGCAACACCAACACCTTGTTCCGCCATTTCTGCAGAGCATATAGGGCAGGCCCCTACTTTCAAACATCCAACTTACAAACGTCTCATACTTTCAAACGGAAGGAGACAACAGGAAGTGAGATGAAAAAAGACGGACGGCAAAACAAATTATACAGGGGTGATAACCCTTACCTATGTTTTCCAAAAAGCTTAAACATAGATTTTTTGACTGGAGATAAACTTTAAAAATGTACCAGTTCAAAATTACAAATTCTACAGATTCTACTTAACACAACAAATCTACACAGTCCCTGTCTTGTTTGAACCGCCTGTATACTGCTGTTCCGAGTGTATAGGGCCTGGGGGCCCCACGTCTTTCCTTTTTTTAATATGGGTACGGGGTTCCCCTTAATATCCGTACAAGACCCAAAGGGGCTGGTAATGGGCACAGGGGGCTACCCATGCCATTTTTCTCAATGATTTTCATCCATATTGCCGGAGCCAGATATTACATTAACCACTTCAGCCCCGGACCAATTGTCAGCCTAAGGACCAGAGGTCTTTTTACAATTTCGCACTGCACTGCTTTAACTGGTAATTGCGCGGTCATGCAATGTTGTACTCAAACGAAATTTGCATCCTTTTCTTCCCACAAATAGAGCTTTCTTTTGATGGTATTTGATTGCCTCTGCGATTTTTATTTTTTGCGATATAAATGAAAAAAGACCGAAAATTTTGAGAAAAAATATATTTTCTACTATTTGTTATAAGAAAAATCAAATAAACTACATTTTAGTCATACATTTGGGGCAAAATTTATTCAGCCACATGTCTTTAGTAAAAAAAATGTCAATAAGCGTATATATATTGGTTTGCGCAAAAGTTATAGCGTCTACAAACTAGAGTACATTTTCTGGAATTTACATAGCTTTTAATTTATGACTGCCTATCTCATTCCTTGAGGTGCTAAAATGGCAGGGCAGTACAACCCCCCCCCCCCCAATGACCCCATTTTGGAAAGTAGACACCCCAAGGAAATTGCTGAGGGGCATGTTGAGCCCATTGAATATTTTTTTTTTTTTGTCCCAAGTGATTGAATAATGACACAAAACAAAAAAGTTTACAAAAAGTTGTCACTAAATGATATATTGCTCACACATGCCATAGTTATATGTGGAATTGCACCCCAAAATATATTCTGCTGCTTCTCCTGAGTACGGGGATACCACATATGTGGGACTTTTTGGGAGTCTAGCCGCGTACGGCACCCCGAAAACCAATCACTGCCTTCAGGATTTCTAAGGGTGCACATTTTTGATTTCACTCCTCACTACCTATCACAGTTTCGAAGGCCATAAAATGCCAAAATAACACAAAACCCCCCAAAATGACCCCATTTTGGAAAGTAGACACCCCAAGGAAATTTCTGAGGGGCATGTTGAGCCCATTGAATATTTTTTTGTCCCAAGTGATTGAATAGTGACACAAAAAAAAAAAGTTTACAAAAAGTTGTCACTAAATGATATATTGCTCACACATGCCATAGTTATATGTGGAATTGCACCCCAAAATATATTTTGCTGCTTCTGATTACGGGGATACCACATATGTGGGACTTTTTGGGAGTCTAGCCACGTACGGCACCCCGAAAACCAATCACTGCCTTCAGGATTTCTAAGGGTGCAAATTTTTGATTTCACTCCTCACTACCTATCACAGTTTCGAAGGCCATAAAATGCCAAAATAGCACAAAACCCCCCCAAATGACCCCATTTTGGAAAGTAGACACCCCAAGCTATTTACTGAGAGGCATGTTGAGTCCATGAAATATTTTATATTTTGCCACAAGTTGCAGGAATATTAAAACATTTTTTTTTGCACACATGCTATGGGCATAAGTGAAATTACACCCCAAAATAAATTCTGCTGTTTCTCCCGAGTATGGGGATACCACATGTGGGGGACTTTTTGGGAGCCTAGCCGCAAAAAACACCGAAAACCAAGCACTGCCTTCCCGATTTAAATATAAAACGCTACCAAAAAAAACTGTTAGCAATCGCAGGGATCAGGCCTGACTCTGCGAACGCTGCAGTTATGTGTTTAGTGTTTTGTAAGTGACAGTGATCGATCGATACTGCACTTGGGTGGGCTGGGTGGAGGGGCAAAACGCAGGTGCTAGCAGGTATCTGGGCTGATCCCGCTAACAATAAATTTTTTGGAACCCTTAACTGCTGGGGACGCTAGTATAGATCTGATCAGATCAGATATTGATCTGTTCAGATTCTATACCACTACGGGAGGTTTATGCTTTGCGCGTGGGTGTTAGCACTAACCTAGCGCTGCCTGGGGCAATGCAGACCCTGACCCTAAAACCTAATTGATATCACCCGCCGGGTGATCAGGGGGTTAAACCTCTATTGGGTAATAAATGGTGGCTGCCCTGATGCTATAAAAAGCAAACTAACTAACCAGAGTCACCCGTAACACTTATACGGTGATCACTGGTGAAAGGGTTAACTAGGGGCAATCAGGCAATCAGGGGGTTCAAATTTTTATTAGGTAGTATATGGGGGTCCCTGGCACTATATAAAAACCTGACGGGGAACCTAAATAACTAACTGGCTAACCAGCGTCACCAGTGGCACTTATACGGTGATCGCTGGTGAAAGGGTTAACTAGGGGCAATCAGGGGGTTAAAACCATTATTGGGTAGTATATCAGGGTACCTAGCGCTATAAAAACCTGGCGGTGAACCTAAAAAAATAACTAGCTACCTAACGGCACCGGTGACACTAATGCAGCGATCAGGAAAACGATTGCTTAGTGATACTGGCAAAAGGGGGTGAAAGGGTTAACTGGGGGCAATCAGGGGGTTAAAACCGTTATTGGGTAGTATATCGGGGTACCTAGCGCTATAAAAACCTGGCGGTGAACCTAAAAAAATAACTAGCTACTTAGCGGCACCAGTGACACTAATGCAGCGATCAGAAAAACGATCGCTTAGTGACACTGGCAAAAGGGGGTGAAAGGGTTAACTCTAGGGGCAATCAGGGGGTTAAACCTTTATTGGGGGGTAGGGGGCTATCCTGGACCTAACACTAACTGCCCTGACAGTTTTTACTGTCACAACTGACACTAAATGCAGTGATCAGTAAATAAATGATCACTGCAATCAGTGACACTGTGACTGGGAGGGGGGGATCGGGGGGGCGATCGGGGGGGTTTGTGTGCCTATGTGTACTTACATGTCAGTGTAGTGTTGGTGCACGCTTACTTTCTGTGTTCTTCTCGTAGTCCGGTCAAAAAGACCGCCCCGAGGAGAATGACATCACTTCCTCCCTACACAGCGGGGGAAGCTTCTCATTCGCCAGGAGTGATCGAGAGGGGATGGTCAGAAACCAACGGCCATCCCCTCATCCCGGATCGCTCCTGCAGCGAAACGGACTGCCGCATCCAGCGGGAGGGGGTCCGATCGGACCCCCCACCCGCTGGAATGCGAGCACGTACATGTACGTGCTTGTGCCTGTCGGTGCCATTGCACCGACGTACATTGCCATGCGGCGGTCCTTAAGTGGTTAAAAACGCAAGCAGTTTAAAATGACTTTTTTTCCGTTAAATGTCATTTTGTGCAGGGACTGTTCTAAACACGGGAAACACGTGGCACTTCACAGGCATACTATAGACACCCCCAAGGCACGATATTTAAAGGAATATTTCACTTTTTTTTCACTTTAATCGTCATTAAAATCAGTGCTCCCGCCAAAACAGCCATTTTTAAAAACATTTTAGGCATTCACCCATGTCCCCTGGGGCAGGAGCCAGGTCCCCAAACCCTTTTTAGGACAGTATCTTGCATATTAACCATTAAAATTAGCACTTTTTATTTCGAACGTTTGAGTGCCATAGACTTCAATGGGGTTCTAAAGTTCGTACGAATTTTCAGTCCGTTTGAAAGTTCTGGTGCGAACCGAACCGGGGGGTGTTCAGCTCATCCCTAGTCAGGAGTACACATCGCACACCGAGTATATTGAGAACAAGGGACAAGAGTGCATAGTGCACAGAGAGGAAGGGATCAAGAGTGTTTTTTGTACAGACTACAGGGGTCAGGAGTACATCACATATTATTTTTATGGCAGGCCATACATGGTTCAAAACTCGGCCGGTTTAGCAGGAAGTCAGGAACCACTTGAGATCTGAACCGTTTATGGGCATGTTAAATTGTACTAAGTTGATTGATCAATCAACTTCGGTACAACCAGCATGCTGGGTTTTACTTGTGATTATCGCTAGCGCTCCTTTACCAACTAGCAATATTCACTGTATTCTCCCTCCTCCCCCTGTCAGGAGAAGATTATGGCCTGGCAGGAGGGATTTATGCATCAACACTGTCTGTGTTGATGGGGGAATCTAGCAGATTTCAGGAAAGAAATTTGTTTAGTGTATGGATGGCCTATCGTTAGCAGCTATAGCAGCTGCTAGGGATAATCGCAAATTAATCCAGCAGGCTGGTTGTACCCAAATTTGTCGATCAAACAAATTGGTAAATTAAGCCTTCCCATTAACGGTTCATATCTCGACAGAGATTCAAACCGTGTATGGCCGGCCTAAGTAAACCATATAACTGACAAAATAAACGTATTAATCCTTTGATATATAATACAGTGCATATACTGTACAGCAGGGGACAGCAGCCCATCGTTCGCGGGCTACCTATGGACCACTGACAAGTGACAGGTAGACTGCGAAGACGTCCTACCAGTGCCGAACCGGTCCTTACTCCAGAGGTGCATGCTCACCTAATCCCAGGCTGCAGAGGCAGTCCCTGCCTTTTGCATACTGCGGCTGCAGGGCAGGGAAAGCCTCCGGAATAGGTCAGGCGGGTTCGGGTTCTTCTCTGAACATGTCCGAGCGCTTTGTATGAATATTCTGTGCCCATCACCACTGGCCCTCCTCCCCGATCAAAGGATACCATGTGGGAAGGTGAGAGAGGATTGCCGGAAGCAATCAGCGCCACTGCACCTTCCCTGCGCTACTCTGCATTAAAAACTACATTCCGGCCCTCCTGACATTCCAGCCCTTCTGACACCACAGTCCTCCTGACACCACAGCCCTCCTGATCCCCCCAATAACATACCTTCCTGTCCCCCCCCCCAGTGCCATGCCCTCTTGAGACCCCAGCCCTCCTGATCGCCCCAATACCATACCCTCCTGTCCCCCCCAGTGCCCTGCCCTCTTGAGACCCCAGCCCTCCTGATCGCCCCAATACCATACCCTCCTGTCCCCCCACTGGCATGCCTTCTTGATATCCCAGCCCTCCTGACCCCCCTGTACTGTGCCCTCCATATCTCCTGGTACCATACTCTCCTGACCCCCCTGTAAGTGCCCCCCTGACCCTCCTATACCTTGCCCTTGTGACCTCCCTATACCATAACCTCTGGATTTCTACCATACATACTACTGACCTCTGTATGCTGCCCTGCATGCTACGGACCTCTGTACACTGCCCTACATGCTTCTGACTTCTGTACACCACCTTATATGCTTCTGACTTCTGTATGCCACTCTACATCCTACTGACCTATGTACGCCACCCTACATCCTCCCAACCTCTGTATGCTGCTCTACATACTACTAACCTCTGTACGCTGCCTTACATACTACCATTCTCTGTACGCTGCCCTACGTCCTACCTACCTCTGTACGCCGCCCTACATACTACCAACCTCTATACACCGCCCGACATACTGCTCACTCTGTGCACTGCTGTACATATTACTGACCTCTGTACACTGCCCTACATACTACTGACCTCTGTACACTTCCCTACAAACTACTGACTTGTGTACACTGCCCTACCTACTATTGACCTCTGTACACTTCCGTACAAACTACTGACTTGTGTACACTGCCCTATACACTACTGACCTCTGTACACTGCCCTACCTACTATTGACCTCTGTACACTTCCCTACATTTACTGATTTCTGTACACTGCCCTATCCACTACTAACCTCTGTACACTGCCCTACATACTACTACTACTACTACTACTACTACTACTACTACTACTACTAACACAAACCTCTGTTCACTGCCCTACATACTACGGACTTCTGTACACTGCCATACCTACTACTGACCTCTGTACACTGCCTGACATACTACTACTACTGACCTTTGTAAACTGCCCTACCTACTATTGACCTCTGTACACTGCTCTACCTACTACTGACCTCTGTACACTGTCCTACATACTACTGACCTCTGTACACTGCCCTAACTACTACTGACCTCTGTACACTGCCCTACCTACTACTGACCTCTGTACACTGCCTAACATATTACTAATGTCTGTACACTGCCCTACCTCCTTCTGATCTCTATACACTGCCCTACATACTACTACTACTACTGACCTCTGTACACTGCCCTACCTACTACTGACCTCTGTACACTGCCTTACATATTACTAATGTCTGTGCACTGCCCTACCTCCTTCTGACCTCTATGCACTGCCCTACATACTACTACTACTGAGCTATGTGCACTGCCCTACATACTACTGACCTTTGTGCACTGCCATACCTACTACTGACCTCTGTACACTGGCCTACATACTACTGACCTTTGCACTGCCCTATATACTACTACTACTACTGGCCTCTGTACATTGTCCTACCTACCACTGACCTCTGTGCACTGCCCTACCTACCACTGACCTCTGTGCACTGCCCTAAATACTACTGACCTATGTACACTGCCCTAACTACTACTGACCTCTGTACACTGCCCTACCTACTACTGACCTCTGTACACTGCCCTACCTACTACTGACCTCTCTACACTGCCCTACCTACTACTGACCATTCTACACTGCCCTACATACTACTGACCTGCATACTACCGATCTCTGTATACTGCCCTACATATTACTGACCTCTGTACAATGCCCTACCTACTTCTGACCTCTGTGCTCTGCCCTACATACTACTACTAACCTACCTACTGATGACCTCTCTGTATTGCACTAAATACTACTGACCTCTGTACACTGCCCTAACTACTACTGACCTCTGTACACTGCCCTACCTACTACTGACCTCTGTACACTACCCTACCTACCACTGACCTCTGTACACTGCCTAACATATTACTAATGTCTGTACACTGCCCTACCTCCTTCTGACCTCTATGCCTCTATGCACTGCCCTACATACTACTACTACTACTGAGCTCTGTGCACTGCCCTACCTACTACTGACCTCTGTACACTGCCCTAAATACTACTACTACTGAGCTCTGTATACTGCCTTACCTACTACTGACCTCTGTGCATTGCCCTACATACTACTGACCTCTGTACACTGCCCTACATACTACTACTACTGACCTCTGTACACTGCCCTACCTACTGCTGAGCTCTGTACACTGCCCTACTTACTACTGACCTCTGTACAGTGCCCTACCTACTACTGACCTTTGCGCACTGCCCTACCTACTACTGAGCCCTGTACACTGCCCTACTTACTACTGACCCCTGTACATTGCCCTACATACTACTGACCTCTGTACACTGCCCAACATACTACTGAGCCCTATACACTGCCCTACTTACTACTGACCCCTGTACGCTGTCCTACATACTACTGATCTCTGTATGCTGCCCAACATACTATTGACCTCTGTATGCTGCCCAACATATTACTGACCTCTGTATGCTGCCCTACATACAACTGGCCCCTGTACACTGCCCTACCGTTACTGTCCTCTGTACATACACTGCCCTACCTACTACTTACCTCTGTACACTGTCCTACCTACTACTGAGCTCTGTACACAGCCCAACAAACTACTTGCACTGGCTATAAATTAGAGTAGATAGCCAGGCCTGAAATTAGTCAAGAAACTCAGCCTGCAGTACCAGATATTCTGCTTTCATGATGAACTCTGGCATCATACTTAATCAATTGCTCCCCAGACATGAAAGAAATTCAGTTTCTCACTGAAGCTTACTTTTAAGGTAGGCTAAGTTTATATTTTTACAGTGACATTAGTTTATTGGGGGGTTGCGAGTTAATTTTTTCTTTTTAAAAGGAGGCCCCGCACCCATGGTGAACGTTAATCTCTTCAATGGTGTCCAGGTAGATCTCCATGTCTCAAAAGGTTGCCTACTCCTGCTGTACAGTATATGCATTTCAATTGTGTATATGGAGTTCTGCTTTATGTGGGGACAGCATAAAAAAGTACATCCATTTAAATTCCAAATAAATCCAAAGTTGAAAAAAGTTTTTATGGGAGTTAAAAAAGAAAAAAACGTGTCTCTTGTATTGTTCTTTGTATTTGTAGCAGGGATATAATTGTGTATTAATGCAATTAATGTGAAGTACAATGTAAATCTATGGGCAATGTTATTCACTAGTACTGGATGCCATCTAGTGACCAAAACTGGAAATGCACTTTAGCTATTTTCCTTTTCTATGGTGTTGGAAAGATAACAGGAAGTGACTGTGTTTACTTTGGTCAGTTGACCTCATCTACCCAGGAGTCTGTGTGACCTACCCATGAACACTTTGATATGCAGTGCATGCTGGGTAGGGTATAAAAGGGACTGCAGCAGCCATATTTGGTCTCTTGGAACCACGTTGCTGCCTGTGCGGAACTGTGTGGAAGGTTCCCGGACGCATCGGTAGATAGTCACCGCGGAGTGCAAACCGGACTGTTTGCTGGGTGACTTGATGGAGCCAAGAGCTGGTGATCAGACTGACGGGGATCAGAAACGCTTGTTGGAGCAGCAGAGAGCCAGATCCAGTTGGTGGAGTGACACGGAACATCTGGCCTAGTCAGCGGAAGCAAGCTGCAGTTGTAGGACTCAAGCCATCACTCAGAACTCTGATCCGATTGGTGAGCGGGTTGCCGCCCACTGTTTAATCTATTACACGTACTTAGACTTACTAATAGGCCTTGCTGGGACCTGTTGTTCCATGGAAGCGTAATTTAGCAACTGACACTTAATAGGCTCGAGGCCCGTTTCACTTCGGTACCTAAGTGTGACACGGAACATCTGGCCTAGTCAGCGAAAGCAAGCTGCAGTTGTAGGACTCAAGCCATCACTCAGAACTCTGATCCGATTGGTGAGCGGGTTGCGGCCCACTGTTTAATCTATTACACGTACTTAGACTTACTAATAGGCCTTGCTGGGACCTGTTGTTCCATGGAAGCGTAATTTAGCAACTGACACTTAATAGGCTCGAGGCCCGTTTCACTTCGGTACCTAAGTGTGATTATAAGTTTCTGGAGTTATACCTGGAGTGTTCTAAGTTAACTTTCTCTACTTACCCCTTTGTATTACAATTATTTGAGGAACTATTTAAGCTAGCGAAGAAAGAAAATAAAGGAAGAAATACATTAAGTGAGGCCTCAAGTAGACTTTAAATAAGGGGAGCTCCCAGGTTTAGATAGTAACATACTTGCATGTTATTTATTATATTTGCCTGTTGACTTATGTTGTGCTGACGCTCTACTTTGGAACGACAGTGCAAACTCTGTACCCACCTGTTTATTATATTCTCAGTAAAAGTATTCCTGTTTAAGAGTACAAGTGGGTAGTTTACTGTCTTTCCCCACCAGGTGGGGCCAGAGGATCCTGAGGAATAGACACAGGTATATTATACTGTTTACTCTGTGTTGTATTATTATTGCACCACAGCTGTGCCAAGGGGACAGAGTCATTCAGAAGGGGGGTTTCTCAATAGAGTGCAGGCCCAATTCAAATCAGCAGCTCCTTCAGGGGTCAGTGCTACATATTAATTAGATATGTTCACAAAAATTTAAAAAAAAAGTGTTTTACATGGTAATCTCCTTGTAGCATGTTATTCTTTGCACTTATAAAAAGTTGTCCTGTTTGAATTCTTCATCTTTCTAAATTGGTATATCACATTGAGACTGTTACCCGTGACTACAGGCCATATTATCTGATCAAGCCTTATAAGCCTTACCACATAGTAGTTAATTGCATGGATTGAAGCACACCAACGTTCTCTAACTACACTCCTGTGGGTTTGCAGTAAAACAACACTTTTTAACATTCCAGTAATGATTTCCCTAGCAACCTCCACAACAACAACACTACACAACTATGTGTTTCTGTTTTTTTAACCCTTCAGGTCACCAACTGAGGGAATACTTCCTAAAGGAAATATTCCAGGATAGAAAATAGATACACTTGAGCTTGACTAGTCCAAGTTGGTCTCCCCTTGAGAGAAAATCTTTTTGCAGTTGTGAAATGAATTTATCTCCTGCCTTAGGAACATACATGACTATTTTGTACACCATTAAATTTCAGAAGACAAGTTTACGAGCTATTTTGCAGAGGCAAGGCAAATGGAATCCATCACATACCGATATCTGGCTTGTTATGACAAATCCAGGTTTCCCACTTGTTGGGATGCTGAGGAGTGGGTGACAAGAGTATTTAAAGGACTGAAAGATGAAAACATTCCAAATGTCAACAACGACAGAGGTGTTGCCTCTTAGCAAAGCCTGAGATTTGACAGTAATGTGATTCTTTCAACACTGAGCGGTGACATTGTAGTAAATAGCTAAATAAAAATTCTTTCCCTGAAAAGTAATAAATGCAGTTATATTAGCTGAATTAATAAATGCAATAAAATGTTAGCTGTATGTGCATAATAACCTCAGATAGGAACTCAGACAAAAATTAAATCCAACTCTTTAATCCATCCCTGTATTCTTACAAAAATCATGAAATATATTTAACCACTTCAGCCCCGAAAGGATTTACCCCCTGACAACTGACAATTGCGTGGTTGTGCGACATTGTATCCAAACAAAATTATGTCCTTTTCCCCCACAAATAGAGGTTTCTTTTGGTGGTATTGATCACCTCTGCATTTTTTTTTCTTATTTTTTTTTTTGCGCTATAAACAAAAAAAGACTGACCATTTTGAAAAAAAAAAAACACATTATTTTTTACTTTCTGCTATAATACATATCCAAAAAAATAAATGTAAAAAAACAAATTTCTTCATAAATTTAGGCCAATACGTATTCTTCTACATATTTTTGGGAAAAAGAAATCCCATTAAGCGTATATTGATCCGTTTTTGCAAAAGTTATAGCATCTGCCAAATAGGGGATAGATTTAGGGACTTTTCATTTTCTTTATTGCTTTTACTGGTAATGGTGGCGATGTGCAATTTTTAGTGGGACTGCAACATTGCAGCAGACAAATCTGACCCTGAGTGACACTTTTTGGGGACCAGTGACACCAATACAGTGATCAGTTCTAAATAAATGCGATGATCAATGTATAAATGACACTGGCAGGTAAGGGGTTAAACACTAAGGGCGATCAAAGGGTTAACTGTGTTCCCTCAGTGTGTGTTCTAACTGTGTGGGGGATGGGCTCAATGGGACAACACAGAGATCGCTGTTTCTGATCACTAGGAACAGTGGGTCTCAATGGCAGATCCCCATAGAGACATATAGTCTGCTGGATCCACGTGCGCACTCCCCCCAGACAAGCAATCCTGTGCAGCAAGATCCAAAACTAGGCTGCAGGCAAATTGTGAAAAAAAGATCACTTCCAATATTATACAAAAATGGTAACCTATTCCACCCTGTGCTAAATCCCACAAAAGTGCTAACACTAAATCAAAAATTACATAAATAAATTTACCTGAAAAGACATTGGATAAAAAAAAATATATATGCATATAATGCAATTAATATTGTGAAAATCCCACAATTGTGTAAAGAACCATGAAAATAAACTCACCTAGAGTAGTAAAGTTCAAGTGCAAAACAGTTCATCCACATATGTTTCCAATGTCTTTAAGTAAAGTAAATATGTGCAATAGTGCATAGTGAATAATCCAAAAAACATTTGCAAAATCTTGTAAAGCTGGAAAAAAACCCAAAAAACTCCACTGTGGTTTACTCTTTAGGCAAACCCTCACCTTTGAAAGATGACCCTAACAACCAAGGTCATAAAGTGCTTTTGTTATACCCCAGCTCTTGGATCACTCACAGAATTCACTGTCCTCCACGGCAATCTCTTTTAATATTCAGGAAAGCGGCAAAATGATTCCAGTATTTAAAAGGTGGGTATTTTTTGTTTCTCTGTTAAAAGAAAAAAAAAACTATGTGTAATCCGCTATGTATTTTGGATACTAAAAAAATATTTGAATATTTACTTACCTGATCCTCTGCTACTTCCTGCAGGTAGACCAGTCCCCACATCTTCTTCTTCCCTATGCTCCAGCAATCTAGGATCAGGACGTCATTGGCAAAGACACGTGACTGGAGCTCAAGGATTGTTTTTAATTATTAAAGATGAACTCCAAGAATTACACAAAAAAGTGTACCCTCTTTTCCCCTTGGTGATAGACCTATTATCACAGTCCTGCACCAAAATGATACAATGCCAAAATGCCAGAGCCAGAAAAACACATGATCTGTATTTTTTTCCAGTCAAATATGAACAATGCTAGTTAATGATGATATAAAAATATCCTGTGCAATTACTTTTTTTAATTTTGAATAACCCTCTTGTGACTTGATTTGATGGTATAAAGCAGCAGTCAGGTCACATGCAGGGCTTCTTTAGAAGGCCCTTTAAAAAAACTGGTTGATTCAGTGATTTTCAAATGTTCGTTCTTTGTGGGATGGGTGCACAGATAGAAAGGAAAGGAAAGTGTTATTTACACTTGCTCAATTACATTAGATCAGCTGAGTTGAAGAAAATATTGATATGGATACTGACAGATTTGAATGACGCAAAGTAATTCTCCTGCGTTCAGGTGTTTTGCTTCAGAAATTAGAATGTACATGTGAATATCTTCATTGTCCACACTTAGAGTCTTTTTGCCCTTTCAGGACCATGGGTATCCAAAAATACTAAAAGACAACGAAAAACAAGAGAAGGGAACACCAACCTAGTGCAATTCCATTAAAACATTTATTAAAGTGTAAAGATATCATAAAACATACCCACAAATGTAGGTGATATAAAAGCATGTCAAAGCATGATATGAACTGGGCACCTCCAGGACTACTGGAAAGCTCCACGTGAGCAAGGAGACGAGAACGTGTCCATAATGGCTAGGCTGAGGTGTTTCCAGGGAGAACAAACTTCCTCAGAGCCCTGGTTACCTGCTTGCATGTCCTGTACTCGTACCCTGAGGTCAAAGTTACACTTGTTCCTCTGTCCTGAGGCATCTGAGGCAGACTGAGCCTTATCATAGGCGGTCTTCTGGCTTCTCCGCAGGGGGTCCACATACCCTCTGTGGGACGTTGCTGAAGTTTGGTCCAGGAATGTACTGAAAGCCAAGTCTACTGGCAGCCGAGCCTCCCGCCCAAACATCAACCGATAGGGAGAGTATCCGGTGGCATCATTTGCAGTGCTATTATAAGCATGCACGATAGCCGATTCATGCTTACTCCAGTGCTGCTTTTGATGTTAAGTTAGGGTCCTGAGCATGTCCAGGAGAGTTTGGTTGAATCTCTATGGTTGAGGATTTCCTTGAGGATGGTATGGGGTGGCTCTAGACTTCTTGATGCCCAACATATCTAAAAGTCTCTTGATAAGTCTCTCCCTTGATTGGAGTGGATACGTTGGGGCAGGCCATAGTGCAAAAAGAAATTCTCTACTAAGATCTTGGCCACCATGGATGCCTGTTGGTCCCTTGTGGGAAAAGCCTGGGGATACCAAGTGAAGTGGTCAGTTACTACCAGGATATTTCCCTGTCAACTCAGATTGAGCTCCAAGCACAGAAAGTCAATGCACACCAGCTACATGGGTCCAGAACTTTGAAGATGGCCCAATGGGGCAGCTAGGTGAGGCAAAGTCTTCCTTTGGATACATCTGAGGCGGGAGTGGCAATAGCCCTCAACTTCAGCCCGCATGCAGGGCCAAGCTACATAGAGGGTCTTCCAATTGGTCCCTTTGCAAATCTTTCTTTGAGAGCTTGGGTAGACCTTCATCCCCTACTTGGGTGATATTGCAGTAACACCCGGCTGACACTCCAATGTCCTTGGCCCTGGATCCACCTCCAGCTTGCTGTTCTGCTCCTTGGCATAGGTCTTATACCCCCGGGTTCATTCTTCTGGCAAGTCTTGGGAACAGTGGGGACTTCTCAAAAAAGCGTCTGCATCCCTGTTCCCGATCCCTGGCCAGTATTTCAGACTAAAGGTGAATCCTGATAGGGCAGCCAACCATCTGTGACCCATGGCATCGATCCTGGCGGTAGTAAGTAGGTATGTGAGAGGATTATTATCGGTCTTAATCACAAACCCTGCTCTATACAGGTAATCCCTCAACTTGTCCACCACTGCCCACTTCAAAGCCAGAAACTTGAGTTACTCCGACTCACATTAGGTAACGGGTCCATGGCGTCCATCATGCTCTTGATACAGCACCCCTCCTAAGCCTTCTCCATTGGCATCTACATGTAGTTTGTATGGCTTTGTTGGATCTGCATAGATTAGGACTAAAGCAGTTGTGAGGCCCCAGTTCAGCTGTTTAAAAGCCTCTTCACACTGGGCAGTCCACTGTTCCTGGATGGACTTTTTGGGCTTCCTGGGCCCTCTAGCTGGTCTGACAAGCTTAGTTGGATCCGGATTGCCATCTCTTTCCTTGCTTTTCAGTAGCTCATTGAGTGGGCAAGCTATTATAGCAAATCCCTCGATTTATCTTCTGTAATATGAGCAGAATCCCATAAATTACCTAAATTCCATCACATTAGTAGGCCTCAGCCAGGAGGTGGCGGCTTCCAGCTTCAGGGGGTCTGTGGCCACTCCATTGTCAGACAGGATGTGGCCAAGGTAGTTGACCAAATATTGATAAAACTGACACTTCTCCAGAGAGAGCTTCAACCCCTCTTCATGGAGACTCTTTAGGACCTTCTCCAGACCCTCTTCGTGTTCCCTAGAGTCCTGCCAAATATGATTATGTTGTCTAAGTACACCAATATCTCGATTAGATTCATGTCACCCACAGTCTTCTCCATCAGCCTTTGGAAGGTGGCCAGGGAGCGAGACAGGCCTTGCGGTCAAATTCAATCAACCCCACCTCAGCGACCCATTCTTCTTCTGTACCACCACTATTGGGGAAGCTTATGGACTCGGGGATGATACTTACTCTCTTCAGTTCTGCCAGTTGTTCATGCAAGTCTTCCAAGTCTCCCAAAGGGAACCATCAGACTCTCTCTGAATGGCTTATCCTCTTAAACACGGATCCGGCGTTGGGCACTTTTTGCACATACAGTAGATCACAATACTCTACTCGTCTGCCTCACAGAAGTAGCCGGAGTCCAAGACATAGATCTCCAATGGTTCACGTCCTTCCTAGGAAATCAGTCACAGACAGTGAAACTAGGAAAATTCCTCTCCGAAACTCGGGCAGTCACCTCAAGGCTCTCCTTTGTCACCCATTCTCTTCAACATTTACATTCGCCCACTCCTTCAAATCATCAGATGCTCAGATCTCTGCTTCCACTCTTACGCTGACCACACGCAACTTTATTTCCGGATCAATGGAAAAAAAGATCACCAACAACAACTTGAAAACTGCTTCAAATCAATAGAGGACTGGATGACCACTAACTCCCTCCAGCTGAATGAATCAAAGACAGAGCTTCTTATCTTACACCCAAATCATAAGCCCGCAACCAAAATCTCCTGGTCTCCACCAACCGTCTTTGGGCAGACTATCTCCCCAAAGACCAAAGCCAAGAGTCTCGGGGTTATTTTAGACGCACAAATGTCAATGGATGCGCAAATAGGAGCAGTAGTCAGTGGATCTCACCATCTGCTGTGCATGCTTCGCAGACTCATCCCTTTTATCCCAAAGAATGACAAAGCAGTGGTAGTTGGAACAATCATTAATTCACGACTGGACTACGTAAACTCGCTTTACATAGGATTACTACAATATCAACTTGCGCAATTACAACTGATCCAAAACACGGCAGAAGACTGATGACAGGAAAAAAAACCTGGGAATCCATCTCTCCTTCTCTGAGGAGTTTACATTGGCTAACCGTAAAAAATCGGATCACGTTCAAGACCCTTTGCCTCACCCACAAATACGTGCATAGAGAAGCTCCGCAATACCTAATGGAGAAAATAAATCATTACACACCAAAACGCAGTCTTTGATCAGCCAACAAAAACCTCCTCCTCATGCCGAAAGCCTGGAATAAATCCAAGGGGGATCGGAGATTCGCTGTCCAAGGTCCTCGGCTATGGAATGCTCTACCAATCAACATCCGCCTGGAAGAAAATCACCTGGTTTTTAGGAAAAAACTCAAGACCTTCCTCTTTTAGCAGATGATCAAAGCTCGCCACAGCGCCTAGAGGCGATTCAGTTCGCATTGTGCGCTATACAAGTATTTCATTCATTCACATCCCACATCGAACGCACTCTTGGAGAATGCAATCTGCCATCTCATGAGCTGAGTCTTGGTCTTTTCCTTTTACTCAGGGGAAAGAGTAGTATTCTTCGGCTAGAACTCCTCGACATGGATTCCATCCTTTTCTCCCCCCACCAGATCAGACGGTGAGACTGGGGTGGCCAGATTCACTTGTCCCAGCAACATCGGAGCTGGCATATTCACAGGTGAGGCCGTTACATTGCAAACACTAATCAAGACCTTCCCATTACTTCTTTGCAATGCCTTAGTTTAAATCCCTTTGGGAATTATCTCCAACCCATGTCTTCTTTCTGGCTGTCCAATTCAAGAATGATGAAAGGGCCTGATTGCTTCTAATTTAGCTTGACCGATGCTCTCAGACAAGTTACCTCACCTGGCTGTAACACTTTCTCACACTGGTCTGAGCGCCAGATCTTCCCCACTCCCTCAGCTGGGGCCTTCTGTTCTTGCACCAACCGCTGGTAGTCTTGGTGTGTTTGGTTGCACTTTTTTGTTTGTTTCATGAGCATTTGTTTTTGTTAAAGTTTTGCTAAGTTTGAATTGAGCACTGAAATAGTATAATATAACGCAGGTGGTATCATTAAGGTTTGCATGTGATATATATGTTTAAATACAACATTGCATTGCATTGTTTCTTTTGGAGATAGCTACTGTAGATGGACACCCAGTTTGCTCCTTCACCGGGGCCCTCTGAAGTTTCCTTCCTGCTTCCCAAGGAACAGCTTCTTTAACACGCTCACAACTTCTGCCATTGGGGCATTGTGCTTTGAAGTGGCCCACTTCCCCACATCCATAGCATCTTGTCCTAGATGAGGTTGAAGTGGCCTAACTAGGCTTAACTTCTTTGGATGTTTTCTTTCCTGTGGCCAAATCTACCTTTGCCTGTTGGACATCAGAGAGAGACTTCTGCAAGTTTGCCTGGGCCTCAACTACCCGCATGACGGTTTTGTGCATCTCAAGCTGTGCCTGCTTTACTTGAGCTAAAATATCAGGCATTGCTGTAGTGGATGTGGCTTGGAGTATAGTTCTCTTGGACTGCCCAAAACCTGTCTCATCCTCATGAGGGTCTTCTCTTGCTTGGGTTGTGATGGATCAGAACCGCAATCGGGTTCAGGTTAGATGTCTGCTGCTGCTCCTAATTATAAAGTGTAGATGTGAGTAACCACACTGACATGTACTCAGTTAAATTACTTCCTCATCTCTGTTTTTTGCAGGGAGGTGCCCAACATTT
Source organism: Lithobates pipiens (assembly GCF_037356315.1). Classification (NCBI taxonomy): domain Eukaryota; kingdom Metazoa; phylum Chordata; class Amphibia; order Anura; family Ranidae; genus Lithobates; species Lithobates pipiens. The sequence goes on along the minus strand of NW_027507758.1, from coordinate 446,187,136 downwards.
TATACACAAAAGGACAATAGAGCATACGTCACTACTATGTAAATGTGGTCAGTCTAAAAGGTACATCTTATTGGCTGAAATACAAAAAGAATGCAAAAACTTGATGCTGGAGGCTTGCTTGTTGCTAGTTCTTCTCTTTACTTCCTCATACCTCCAGTACAGGGGCATCAGGGTGTAGACGCCATCTTTGGTTCCAAAGCAGAGCTAAGCTGTTTACTATATAATAAGTAAGAAGTTGCATAAAAACATGTATACACATAAGAAAATAGGCATTTTTATGATTATCGTTATGTTCATTAAATTCCTTCACAGAGATGTGAGGACTTTCTCTTTCCTGTGTGTTTGTTTTCTTCTGATGCAGGAGCTTGGGTCTTTTTCCAACAGATCTTCTTCTTTCCTCACAGTCCTAATAAGCTTCAGGCATGTTAAGGATTTGCATTGCTCAGAGGTTTTTAACTGGATCCATATTGGATGGGAGTGGAGCACCTCTCAAGATCTGTTTCATCCTGGCTTGGTCTAAAGCTGTAGAGTCCATTCCCTTCCTTAATACAATTTGATACAACATCTTGTATAACCTTCTGATGTACCTTGGTGTTGAAAGGTCTGTTTGAATTGCTAAATTAGATCAGAAGCCTTTTCTGTTTGGCCAAACTCTTCTTGCAACCACATAAGATAGTCATAGGTTGTGCAGGTCTTTCTGCTGAACTTAAGATTTATAAGGGACTCGGCAGCAGCTCTCCTTATGCTCTTGGTGATCCATTGTTTCTTATGGGCTTCAGGAACATTCCATTCCTCAAGGGCCTTCTCCATCCAAGTCTCGTACTCTTTCTCTTCTTTTGCCACTGGCTGTGCCCCTGAAAAGAGTGTCAGCTTTCTGTAACCAGCCCCAGAGTGGATGACATTGGTCTGATTACACTTAGTAATGAAATTTCCCAATGCCGGAAAAAACTGTGCGCCCAGAGTAACTGAGGTAGTAGACGTGGGTGTTTCATCCACTGGGATGGTATGACTTGAGCCTTCTTGACTTACCTCTGACCCCCTCAACTGGATTAGACAAGCTTCAATGTCGTCAGTTAGTTAAACGTTAGGTCCTTGAAAGCAGGCAGGGATCCCCCTCCTCCATTCCAATAGCACAAGAGTGTGGGAAGTGCCCTGACTCATCCTCAGATCCAATACTGACACCTTCCTCTTCACCGCTTGTAGGATTTGCACTTCAGTCTATGCAATCTTGGGGATCTCTACCACCATACTTAGCTCCAGGTGGCCATTTTCCTCCTCACAACACCGAGCTTCAGCAGCCACATCCATGCCGATGCTGGTAGAGTTTCTGTTTTGCAAAATTGACTGCAGAGTAAAGGAATCCCGGACGAGCCCCCACATTGAGCTCTACCCCCGAAGGAGCCTCTTAAGTATATTTGGTTCCGTACTCTGCCACAACCCCAAGAACAGTTCCAACCCCTCTGGCACACCTAATATGCGGTATTAGAGCAAAACACAATAGTAGAAAGCACACAAACTGTGGTAGATCATAAAGTATGTTTACTGATATGAATAAGGTACTTAAGGGTGAACAACATAAACTTAAACTTTAGAATAATATTGAATGTTGTCAATAGTAAAATGGCAATACCTGAACATAAACAGCTCTTATACACACCTATGCATATACATGCCTATGTGAACAGAAAGCAGAAGGGCATAGGAGTGGCTTTCAGCCTCCAGACTGCTGAAAGATAAGGAAGCGCTATGGTCACCGCTTGATAATTCTTTCTTTTGCAGGTCGTGACTCGGCGCAGCACACACAGGCACAGAGTTCCTGCTGGCAGATCCAGTCCAGGGTCCCAAGAGAGTGATCTAGGCTTAGGCCAGCCTTTTTATATCCTCTCCTAGCAGTCTGTTCTTCTTTCCTCAGCAGTCTGGAAGTTGTAGTCCTAAAACAGTGAAACCTCAACGTGAAACATGAGTCCTGAAACTACAATTCCCTGTATGCTTTGCTTCCTGGTGTTAATCACTCTGCTGGCAGGATGTGATGACACAGTCTTTGCTGCCACTAGAGGGAAACAGTCTCACTGCAGCAATGTAGCAGAGTGTCTTCTGATACTGAAGGTAATATAGCCAGCTCCCTGCTACATATAGTGTATATACATATAATATATATTTATTTATTTTCTTTTTTGGAGGATACTTTGGAGACTGATTTTACTCCCAATGTAACTAGTCAGGATTCTCTAAAATGTGTCTAAAGAACAGTTATGAGTCATAATCTATGCTGTGATATAAATCATGAGTCATAATTAGGAATGAGCCAAACACCCCCCGGTTCGGGTTCGCACCAGAACCTTCGAACGGACCACGAATACGTACGAACTTTAGAACCCTATTAAAGTCTATGGGACTCGAACGTTCGAAATCAAACATGCTAATTTTAAAGGCTAATATGCAAGGTATGCAACAGACAACACAAGCAATAAGGGGTATCTTCAGGTGTATACTGTGCTGGAGGCACACAACACCCACTTTAACTCCTGCAGATGCCTGTATTAGAGAACACCAGCAATAAAGGGTAGATAAAGGTGTATACTGTGCTGTTCTTGGAGGCACACAACACCCACTAACTCCTGCAGATGCCTGTATTAGAGAACACCAGCAAAAAAGGGTAAATACAGGTTTTTACTGTGCTGGAGGCACACAACACCCACTAACTACTGCTGATGCCTGAGAAAAGAACACACTGTCCCTGCCTATCTTGCTCTTTCCCTGCACGTCGGAACATACTACACAAGGCCGCCGCGCTGGCAGCCTTATATAGTGTGGGATGTGTACTAAACCCCCTGGGCTATAATTGGCCACAGGCAGGATGTCTGTGGCCAATTATGGCTCTCCTCGATGCCGGCGCTGTGATTGGCCAAGCATGCGGGCTCACAGTGCATGCTTGGCCAATCATGAGCCAGCAATGCACTGCGATGGTGTAGTGCATTGTGGGCCGTTCGTGCCACATGAATTTGGTGCGAACGGTCCACAAAGTTCTGAATTTGCCGACCAGACGAACGGCCGATGTTCGACTCGAACATTCGTTCAAGTCGAACACCAAGCTCATCCCTAGTCATAATCTATACTAGAGTTCTTAGTGAGCAGTTATGAATCATAATCTATGCTAGGATACAGTATATGTCATAGTTTATGCAGAGATATAAAAGGGTCATATGAAGTCTCCTCCCTTGGTATAGCTACATAGCCCTTACATACGTGCATCACATCACTAGCTATTCACAGCATATGAGGTACCCAATCATATCTATTACAGTCCTCTGCAATTATATTATTATCTCTAATTCTCTAAAATATGTACCCAAAAAGAAAGCAATGAAAACAAAAATACTCAACCTATATTTGAAGGACTTCATCGGGCACATAAGCTCAAAAGCAAAAAGTGTCCAACAATTGCTCAGTGCATCCCATTATATAAATAAATCAAATTAAAAGTAAAACAGTATGACTGCCATCATCTGCCATTTGGTCAGGTCCTTCCATACATACCCTCTAATTTGGAGGCAATTGATGATCTCACTGTGCATGTCCGCACATGCAAGCATCAATTACGCCATGCTGCAATGTCACATGCAACATCATTGCATCAATGGTGCTATTATAGGACATTGTCATGCCTTTGATATGTGAAGTCTTACCAGTACCATCTAGTGTTAAAGCAAAGGAAGGCAACTTAATAACATGGCTATTTTGTATTGTGTCAATATATTCACACTTGTTGTACTTTATATATCCAGTTTTAATGAATTAATCATTAATATGTGTATGGCAATAGTACCGTATATACTCGAGTATAGGCCGACCCGAGTATAAGCCGAGGCCCCCAATTTACCCCCAAAAAACTGGGAAACCTATTGACTCGTGTATAAGCCGAGGGTGAGATATGCCTGTCCATCCCTGTGTGTGTGTCCATCCATCCATCCATCCCTGTGTGTGTGTGTGTCCATCCATCCCTGTGTGTGTGTGTCCATCCATCCATCCATCCATCCCTGTGTGTGTGTCCATCCATCCATCCATCCCTGTGTGTGTGTGTGTGTCCATCCATCCATCCATCCCTGTGTGTGTGTCCATCCATCCATCCATCCCTGTGTGTGTGTGTGTCCATCCGTGTGTGTGTGTGTGTGTGTGTGTGTGTGTGTGTGTGTGTGTGTGTGTGGCCTTGTGTGTCCAGCCTACCTGTGTCCTGAGCCTCCGTCCGGTCCCGAGCCTCCGTCCGGTCCCGTCCCGTCCCGAGCCTCCGTCCGGTCCCGTCCCGTCCCGAGCCTCCGTCCGGTCCCGTCCCGAGCCTCCGTCCGGTCCCGTCCCGTCCCGTCCCGAGACTCCGTCCGGTCCCGTCCCGTCCCGAGCCGAGCCTCCGTCCGGTCCCGTCCCAGGATCACCGCTCTTCGTCGGCGCCCATTCCCCTGTTCAAATGCCGCGCCTCCCTGTCTGTGATAGGCGGAACACAATTTCCCAGCAGCCTGTGTTCCGCCTATCACGGACATCGTCTCATCCTCGTCCGTAGTACGAGGATGAGACGATGTCGGTGATAGGCGGAACACAGGCTGCTGGGAAATTCAGTGTTCCGCCTATCACAGGCGAAGGCGGAGCCGGAGGCGCGGCTTTTGAATTATAGAATGGCCGCTGTCTGTCTGCTCGACACGCTGATCGAGCAGGCAGACAGCGATGACTCGAGTATAAGCCGAGGGGGGCACTTTCAGCCTCAAAAAAGAGGCTGAAAATCTCGGCTTATACTCGAGTATATACGGTATGTATTTTTACATAATTATTTACAAGGTAAAATTACAAAACTTGCAACCAATTTAAATGAAGTGGAGCTATGTACACCCTTCATTCAAACCCGATGAGCTCAATTAATGAAGTCTGAATATCCACTTGGCCTCCATAAGTAAGAGACGAGCATCCAAAAATCTCCCTTTTCTAAGGCCCAATTTTCCCAATTGTAGCCTACAAAAATGAAGGCCATCCACCTTTCCACCATGTTTAGCCACATGTGATGTGGGATTGGTTTATCCTTTTTGAGGATTATGTCACCAATATGTTCCAAAGTCAGTCTCCTAAGTTGTCTTGTTTTGCCTACATGAAGAAAATTACATGAGCATCTTACCACAATTCAAAAATGCTTCTATGATTATCTTTTCCCTGTCCTTCAGATTTATGAATACTTTTACTGTAGGAATGCATTGTCAGGCCTTACAATGACCACAATTATATGAACCATTAGGAGGTTTAGGGATCCAATTACCCTTTCTATTCCCTTCTTTTCCTTACAATTTTTTTTTTTTTTTTTGTAGGTGGCTATGCACTAGATGATCTCATAAATGTTTACCTTTCCAGTATGTTATTTTAAATCTGTCTTCCAAGAATCATCTCAAATCCTCATCTTTTGTACCGTATATACTCGAGTATAGGCCGACCCGAATATAAGCCGAGGCCCCCAATTTACCCCCAAAAAAACTGGCAAACTTATTGACTCGTGTATAAGCCGAGGGTGAGATATGCCTGTCCATCCCTGTGTGTGTGTCCGTCCATCCCTGTGTGTCCGTCCATCCCTGTGTGTCCGTCCATCCCTGTGTGTCCGTCCATCCATCCCTGTGTGTGTGTGTGTCCATCCATCCATCCATCCCTGTGTGTGTGTGTCTCCATCCATCCATCCATCCATCCATCCCTGTGTGTGTGTGTCTCCATCCATCCATCCATCCATCCATCCCTGTGTGTGTGTGTCTCCATCCATCCATCCATCCCTGTGTGTGTGTGTCTCCATCCATCCATCCATCCATCCATCCCTGTGTGTGTGTGTCCCCATCCATCCATCCATCCCTGTGTGTGTGTGTCTCCATCCATCCATCCATCCCTGTGTGTGTGTGTATCCATCCATCCCTGTGTGTGTGTGTGTCTCCATCCATCCATCCATCCGTGTGTGTGTGTCTCCATCCGCGTGTGTGTGTGTGTGTGTGTGTGTGTGTGTGTGTGTGTGTGTGTGTGTGTGTGTCCAGCCTACCTGTGTCCCGAGCCTTTGTCCCGAGCCTCCGTCCCGTGTCGTGCCTTGCCTTCGTCCCGTCCCGTCCCGTCCCGTCCTGTCCCGTGCCGTGCCTTGCCTTGCCTTGCCTCCGTCCCGTGCCCTCTTCGTCGGCGGCCATTGTAAAATTCAAAAGCCGCGCCTCCTCCTTCGCCTGTGATAGGCGGAACACTGAATTTCCCAGCAGCCTGTGTTCCGCCTATCACGGACGTCGTATCATCCTCGTCCGTAGTACGAGGATGAGAAGATGCCCGTGATAGGCGGAACACAGGCTGCTGGGAAATTCAGTGTTCCGCCTATCACAGGCGAAGGCGGAGCCGGAGGCGCGGCTTTTGAATCATAGAATGGCCGCTGTCTGTCTGCTCGACACGCTGATCGAGCGGGCAGACAGCGATGACTCGAGTATAAGCCGAGGGGGGCACTTTCAGCCTCAAAAAAGAGGCTGAAAATCTCGGCTTATACTCGAGTATATACGGTAAGTATTAGCCAATACATTTAAAAAAATGTGGCTGTTGTGCAGCTATTTCTTTTTGTCCTCACAAAGTTGTCCACTGGAATTCAGCTGAAAGGTGACGTTCCAAGTGTAAAATGTGTTTGTTTTTTTTGCTTCATTAAGGATCTTTGTATTGTCATTGCAATGCATATATATCCCTACATATCACCACATCCAAGAAATGTAATGTCTGTTTTTGGATTTGGCTCATAAAGTACATCCCTATCTGATTTTTATTCAAGGCAACTACAAATTCAGCAATTTGGAGCTCTCCTGTATGAAAATGTCATCTATACAGTGAATCCATAGGGCTGTTACCAAAATCTATCAAAATTCTCAATCATCTCTGTCCTAGAGAAAACAGAACCAATTATCATTTTGTGGTGCTAAGTAATTTGTATGGAATTTGTTAAGGATAATTTAAAAAGAAATACAATAGATCCCCTGCAGCCAGCAACAATAAATTCCCCTGGCAACAATAGACCCCCCCCCCCAGCAACAAAAGATCCCCCCAGCAAAAATAACAACAGATCTAACTTAGGAAAAATAGACCCCCACCAGCAACAATAAGTCTCCGAACAGCCAGCTTTAATAGACTCTCCAGCAGCCAGCAACAATAGACCCCTCCCTCTACTGCATATCCCTACCAGCAACATAAGACCCCCCAGGAACAACAGTAGATCCCTCCTAGCAACATAAGATGCCCAAGGAACAATCGACCTCTCCCTCAACAATATACCCCCCCAAGCAACAATAGATCCTCTTGCAGCCAGCATCAATGGACCCTCTAACACCCAGCACTCCTTGCCATTAAATACATTCAGTTCTGGAGGTACTGGAACTGTGTTCCCCTGCGTTCTCGCTGAAAAAAAGCCCTGGTCCTAAGGGAGATCATAGCTCTGTGTGAGCAATGACTCTGGAGGCTTGTACTGTAGCTCTGATAGGACTTTCCTTTTACTCCCAGCAGAAATGAAGATATGCATGTGCTGCTGAGTACATAGGAAAAGTACAGAAGCATATTAACTTTAAGAATTACATTTACCATCAAGGTGAGCTGGTGCAAATGTAGCACAAATATTTTGCTAGGTGTAAAAAAATTTTTTTTGATACTTTCCCTGCATTTTTAGCAAATGTTTGCAATGTAAAAACTCAGTAGATATAAGTAGCCACATATGGTGGAGCCCAGCTATCACACATCACCCTGTAGCATGTGCGGACCGTGGACATCTTGTTGGTTGGAATCCATCTGGTATTTTGTTATATGACATGCTTATTTTTATTCTGGACTACTTTTTAAATAAATCTTTGAGCCCTTTGACTTATTACACTATAAGGCAGTGTTTGTTCTCATTTTGACATATGTGACCTATGGAGAGATTTTTTACAGGGGCCTCTGGTGTTATTATTGATGAACAAGGACAACCCAGATGATTTTTGGAGTGCATGTAGATCACCTATAATTTAGTGGTCCACATCTCAGGATATGAGGCCCGGTGTGCTATGGTGTCAGTGGAGGATCACTATTTCACCTATAGCATATTTGCAACACACTTTGGGTGTCCCCCAGGATTTATGGACTTTCATACTGAACAGTTATCAGTTGTTTGAATCACATGCTCTGGGATTTCCTAGAATTTGTGAGCTTTTCATTTAAAGCGCTGCAATTCTTTTTCCATTTGTTTCAGTTGTTACCTCCAATTTATGATAGCTGCAGATTATAACCTGAGCACAGTGGAAATTTCTCTTTCTACTTATAAGTAGGCACTAGTCTACCATATTTATTTAAATCTTGCTAGGTACAAAATATAGATTAGATACCAGTTACTCCATTTTTCTGCTTACATTCAGTTGTGTTTTTATGACAGTGTAAGGCAAACGTGTATATACATCTCCAAACAAAAAATGTCACATTCTTGTGTCATCTTCTGTTCTTTATTCAACAATATAGCAATTTGATTCTCAGAATTCTGCATAATTTGAATTCCCAGAATTCTTTAAAAGGCTTCATGCTGTCAGTTCTACATTTCTAGGCTAGTAGGAGGAAAATGTTTCTGCTATCACCAAACAATGACAAGATCAAAGCATACTCCTGCTCAAGAAGATTACAAGAGTGATAGTTTTAGACTTTGTAAACAAAGACCTATTGCTAAATGTCTCAGATACTATAGATTTGCACAGCGCATTCTTCATCATGATATAGCAATATAGCCACGGGGCATGTACTGTGTGTAGGCAGATGGAAAAAAAGGTTGCAATGAAATAAAAGTAATATGTATAACTAAATGCTATAGGCACAAAACACAGGAAAGATTGTACAAAATGGGTGAAGTCCATTGATTTAGATTCAAATATTTGAAATAACTTATTTAAATGTTGGGTCATAGCAATTTGGGGGTAGGAGTGGAATTTATTTTAGATGGCGTTGCAGTAATCTGCTTTTAACTGTGGACAGTGCTAGTGTTATCGTGTTTAGTTAAATGTTGGTAGGCTCCAAATAAGGTCCTATTTAATTTTGTTTGATGCCAACATGCAGTTATGTTTTGGCATCACTTTAGTTTTGAGGGAAACAATTCACATAATCTCTGGGCAGTGTCTGACAAGCTCCCATAAATTATTTCAAACACCCCAGTCCTCTTAACAAATGTTGGACTTCCTAGACTAATAGCCTAAACTTTACTTAAATTATATCTAAACCCTTTGAATGGTATTAAAGCCTCATGCACACGAGACGCAGTTAAACGCGCGTTCAGATGCAGTTGGACAGTTTTTTCAACTGCACCTGAACTCATTCAATGTTATCCTATGTGTCCATGCACACAGTCTCGTTTTTTTCCGTTTATATGCAGTTGCGTTTAATCTCGTTTTTCCAGAAGCAAAAAAATGCGTTCAGAAACAAAAATTTCTGCGTTTCAGACGCAAAACGCGGCAAAACGCGGTAAAACGCGGCAAAACGCCGCTACCGCGTTTAGCCGCGTTTGCGTTTATATGCGTTTTTAAAGGTGACCTTTTTTTTTACATTAAAAATCTCAAAAATGATTGCAAATGATGAAAAGCCATTAGAAAAATATTTTAAACAATTGCAATTGCAAGTGGACAATCCACAACTTGTGGCAAGTGACGTGGCAAGTGGACAATCCACAACTTGTGGCAAGTGACATGGCAGGTGGCAAGTGATGTGGCAAGTGGACAATCCACAACTTGTGGCAAGTGACGTGGCAGGTGAAGTGGCAAGTGACGTGGAAAGTGGACAATAGACAACTTGTGGCAGGTGACGTGGCAAGTGACCTGGCAGGTGACGCGGCAAGTGACTTGGCAGGTGACGTGGCAAGTGGAAAATCAACAACTTGTGGCAGGTGACTGGCATGTGACGTGGCAAGTGGACAATCCATAACTTGTGGCAGGTGACGTGGCAAGTGACGTGGCAAGTGGACAATCCACTTGTGGCAGGGGACGTGGCAAGTGACGTGGCAAGTGGACAATCCACTTGTGGAAGGTGATGTGGCAAGTGACGTGGCGAGTGGACAATCCACAACTTGTGTCAGGTGACGTGGCAAGTGGACAATCCACAACTTGTGGCAGGTGATGGGGCAAGTGATGTGGCAAGTGGACAATCCACTTGTGGCAGGGGATGTGGCAAGTGACGTGGCGAGTGGACAATCCACAACTTGTGTCAGGTGACGTGGCAAGTGGACAATCCACAACTTGTGGCAGGTGATGTGGCAAGTGATGTGGCAAGTGGACAATCCACTTGTGGCAGGTGACGTGGCAGGGGACGTGGCAAGGGACGTGGCAAGTGGACAATCCACAACTTGTGGCAGGTGATGTGGCTGGTGACGTGGCAAGTGGACAATCCACATCTTGTGGCAGGTGACGTGGCAGGTGACGTGGAAAGTGGTGTGGCAAGTGGACAATCCACAACTTGTGGCAGGTGATGTGGCTGGTGACGTGGTAAGTGGACAATCCACAACTTGTGGCAGATGGCATGGCAGGTGACGTGGAAAGTGGACAATCCACATCTTGTGGCAAGTGACGTGGCAGGTGATGTGGCAAGTGACGTGGCAAGTGGACAATCCACAACTTGTGGCAGGTGATGTGGCAAGTGATGTGGCAGGTGATGTGACAAGTGGACAATCCACATCTTGTGGCAAGTGACGTGGCAGCTGACGTGGCAAGTGACGTGGCAGGTGACGTGGCAAGTGACATGGCAAGTGGACAATCCACATCTCGTGGCAAGTGACGTGGCAGGTGATGTGGCAAGTGACGTGGCAAGTGGACAATCCACAACTTGTGGCAGGTGACGTGGCAGGTGATGTGGCAAGTGACGTGGCAGCTGACGTGGCAAGTGGACAATCCAAAACTTGTGGCAGGTGACGTGGCAAGTGACGTGGCAGGTGATGTGGCAAGTGATGTGGCAAGTGGACAATCCACAGCTTGTGGCAAGTGACGTGGCAAGTGGACAATCCACAACTTGTGGCAGGTGACGTGGCAGGTGACGTGGCAAGTGAACAATCCACAACTTGTGGCAGGTGACGTGGCAAGTGACGTGGCAGGTGAAGTGGCAAGTGACGCGGCAAGTAGACAATCCACAACTTGTGGCAGGTGATGTGGCAAGTGACGTGGCAGGTGATGTGGCAAGTCACGTGGCAAGTGGACAATCCACAACTTGTGGCAGGTGATGTGGCTGGTGACGTGTCAAGTGGACAATCCACAGCTTGTGGCAGGTGGCATGGCAGATGACGTGGAAAGTGGACAATCCACATCTCGTGGCAAGTGACGTGGCAGCTGACGTGGCAAGTGACGTGGCAAGTGGACAATCCAAAACTTGTGGCAGGTGACGTGGCAAGTGATGTGGCAGGTGACGTGGCAAGTGATGTGGCAAGTGGACAATCCACAGCTTGTGGCAAGTGACGTGGCAAGTGGACAATCCACAACTTGTGGCAGGTGACGTGGCAAGTGACGTGGCAGGTGATGTGGCAAGTGACGCGGCAAGTAGACAATCCACAACTTGTGGCAGGTGATGTGGCTGGTGACGTGGCAAGTGGACAATCCACAGCTTGTGGCAGGTGGCATGGCAGATGACGTGGAAAGTGGACAATCCACATCTCGTGGCAAGTGACGTGGCAGGTGATGTGGCAAGTGACGTGGCAAGTGGACAATCCACAATTTGTGGCAGGTGACGTGGCAGGTGATGTGGCAAGTGGACAATCCCCAACTTGTGGCAAGTGACGTGGCAAGTGGACAATCCACAACTTGTGGCAGGTGCCGTGGCAAGTGACACGGCAAATGCAAGTGTACAACTGCTCTCTATGCTGCTGCTGCTCACTCTGATCAAAATAGCAGAAATAGTTAAAAAAAATGCTTTGAGAGCTTGGGGAGGGTCTACATGATGTTATCTTTATAAACGCGTCTAAACGCAAACGCGTCTAAACGCGTCTAAACGCGTCTAAACGCGACATGTAAACGCGGCAAAACGCGCGTTTCTAAACGCGCGTTTCAGCTTTTGTTTCATCTGCGTCTCGTGTGCATGAGGCCTAAGGTGACTAAATACCTCTGTATCATAAGCAATGCCCATTTTCTAAAATGAAATACTTGTTTTCACTTTTTTCATCCTTAGAATCTTAACAGTGCTGCTAATCTCCTGCTGCCTCTTTCAAGTCACTTCCTCTCATGCTGTCTGGCATTTCTAAAGGCAGGGTTCGTGAAGGTGATAGCAACGGACCTTGCTTGCATAATGTGCACTAAAACAGCCACTTGAAATCCCCATCAGAAGTCCTTGTGACTAAGTGACAATGCAGGAGCACAACTGGGGGACAGGAGCAGAGTATTGTTATTCTATAACTGGAATTGCCTGTATATAGGATAGGTAAGGATATTTCTGGCAGGATCAACAGGTATTTTGTAATGAATGTTTACGATTTTAAATGTTAAAATTTTCTTTTGAAATTACATTCACGTTGTAATATTAGATAAAGAGAGTGATAATATTACAGATATTTTGACAAATCCTTCCAAATGGACGAATGCTCATAGCTTAGAACAGGTCTGCACCCTTGTGTTCTCCATGAATGCTGTCGGTGGTTGACAGTGTATGAGACCACCAGTCTGACTGCATAAAGATTAGTGTCAATGTGTGGAAGCTATTGCATCTGCCTAAAGTCTATTACACATTCCATAGAAACCGGCCAACATTTGGCCTAAGTGTACTGCAGTCAGACCGATAGAAGCCAGCTGTTTGACCAGCTTCTGACAAAGGGGCATAAGCAAAGAAAGGTCTGCTGAGCGACCCCGATCAGCCTTCTCAGCCCTGCTGGGTTGAACGGAAAAAAATACTAGTGTGTACTAGGCTTAACGTGGTTGTAAAGGCATGCATTCTATGCATTAGAATAAAAAAAAACATTTTGTGTGCAGCAGCCCCCCCTCAGCTCCTCTAATACTTACCCGAGCCCCATCTGGATCCAGCAATGTTTCAGGAGTGTCTCGGCAGCCTGGGACTCCCCTTTTAATTGGCTTAGACAGCAGCGTGATGCCATTTGCTCCCACTGCTGTCAGTCAAAGTCAATCAGCTAATGAGGAATGAAAGGGGCGAAAGCCGGGCCACGGCTCCATGTCTGAATGGAGACAGGAAGCTGTTGCTGAACTTGGGGGCCCCCATAGCAATTTGCTTGCTGTGGGGGCACTCAACAAGAGGAAGAGGCCAGGAGCAAGAGGGACCTGACAAGAGGAGGATCTGGGCTGCACTGTGCAAATCCACTACACAGGACAGGTAAGTATGACATGTTTGTTATTTTTAACTGAAAAAAAAGAAAAAAGAAAAGTCTTTAGTATCACTTTAAGGCAGGGACAGATTTCATTGAAAGCAGCAAGGCTATGAGTGTGTATGTATATATAGTTAAACAAACAACAAACAATTGTACACAGCGCACTTCCAGATATGGTTATAGCATTGAATAAAAATGATATTGTGACTCTGTCACATACTAAAAACAGTCCTAATGAGTCTATAGTGATAATAAGTCCATGAACAGAGCAACAGATAGCTGTCCTTAGTGGCTGCCGGCTTGGAAACGAGCTAGAAAAGACTCTGGAATGCAGAAAAGGACACAAAGCAGCACCATCTAAGTGTAGCAATTAAGGCATTCTAATAAAAACTTAATATTTACACTCACAAGGGAAGGATAAAAAACCAGCATGCAATATAAAGATGATCATCCACTCTGTCCCGGGAGAGCTGTTGGAACTGCCTTGGGTCTGGCCACACTGGTGGCTCGCAGCCCTTCCAGGGGACTGAGGGACACTCGAAAACACAGAGAACATCACTGCCGGGTACAGGGTCAGCGGGCCTCCTCAGGCTCTGCTAGGAGTCATCTTTGAAAAGGTACATATAAATAGATACACTGGTGTGAACGGACCCTGGGTACGGAAACCGGAGAGACTCAAAACAATAACAATAACAAGCTACCTTTGGACATATAGATTTCTCTGGTATTTTACACAATAGTGATTATAAATTAAGGTAAATACTTACAAAGACCGACCAGTAGTGAGTAAAAGGACCTTAAGGGCATTTTTAATACTCTGAATATACTATAAACATACTGTATATATAAACAGATTCATCATGGTTCTAACTGGGAGACATATAAAGATAAAAACTGTATAAAAAGGATATAAAAAAATATATTTTTATATAAAAATATCTATATAAAAAAATGCGTATAGCAAAGCAGATGTATGAAAAAGAAGGTATATAAAAGGATCACTGAGGACACATTCATGTGTAAAATGTCATTTAATATGTGAAATTCTAACTTATATTAATAAATAAAGATCAGCATCATGGTGAGATCTAAGACATGAACATTTTTTTTTAAAAGGTGGAAAGACATATTCCTTGTATGTGAAAGGGGAGATACGGTATGTAAAGCACTTGTTACAATAATGAAAATGTGAGGCCAATGTATCCACTAACAGAGATGCAAGTGTATGCACCCATGGGCGAAAGTGCGTGCAGAATTGTTATGCAAAATAGATCAATTCTATAGTAGGACTACCTACTTGAGTCTGCCAGGTTACTCAAAGATAACTGTATATATACATATACGTATATACATATATATAAAAAAAAAACTTAAAAGTGATCCTTTGCCCCAGTTTTCTGTGGAAGCCCACAAGTTGATAGATAGGGCCGCATCAGAGGGTAATATTACCCAGACGGAAGTTACTTTTGAAAACAAGGTTCTCATAAAGGGCCGTATTTTGACCACCTTCCCAAGATCCATAAGGATCAACCCCCCTCCCCCTCCCCCCCGCGGAAGACCTATCATGTCAGCTATGGAGAGTGTGATGAGTTACTTCTCTATATATGTCGACCACTTCCTGCAACCAATAGTAAAGAACCTTCCAGCTTATATTAGAGATAGTATCAATTTGCCCCATATATTGAAAGAATATTCTCGGGAACCTTCCTGTTGCTAGCTTTGTGTAGACTTGACTTTGTTATACACGTCCATACCCCACAACATCGAGCTACAGGCTGTACAGTACTTCCTCAATGAAAATCTGCTCTTTAATCCCTGTGTAGTCCACTTCCTACTGGAGTATTTTTTAACACATAACTATTTTGAGGCCAATGATGACTTCGAAACACAAGGCACATTTTGCTCCAAGCTATGCCAACTTAACTATGGGCCACTGGGAGCCCTTCCATATTTGGCATATGGATATATATATATATATATATATATATATATATATATATATATATATACATATATATATATATATATATATATATATATATATATATACATATATATATATATATATATATATATATATATATGGAGGCATATGGATAATGATCCATATGCCTCCCACCTAGTATTTTATGGACATTATATAGATAACATGGTCATTATTTGGGATGGCTCTGAATCTATAATCCCTGCATTACAGCACTTCAACAATAACACCATGGGCTTCTCATTCAACTCTGTATCAGATGCCAACAAATTGGCTTTCCTGGATTTAGAACTGTATCACCACAATGATCAATTTGTGCAAGAAATTCTAATAAACTGACCTCGGGCAACTCCTAGTCAGTTATCATCATCCACGTTGGGTAAATAAATTTCCCAGAAGTCACTTTTGTCATTTTAAACATAACTGCACTCAGACGCAGGATCACAATACACATGGTCAGCTGTTGAAGCACACGTTTCTAGAAAAAGGTTACTCAGTAGGGATAGGCTTTATGTTCGAGTCAAACATGAGTTCAACTTGAACATTGGCTGTTCGCCAGTTTACCAAACAGTGAACAATTTTGGTTGTTCACGGCAAATTTGAAAAGCCGTGGAACACCCTTTAAAAGTCTATGGGAGAAATCCAAAGTTTTTAAAGGCTTATATGCATGGCATTGTCATAAAAAGTGTTTGGGCACCTGGGTCCTGCCCCAAAGTGTCAAAATGGTTAAAAAACACAAGAGACGGCTAAATCTAGAGCCCTTGCAGTGTCCCTCCCTACAGAGACTCTCCAATATTTGCGTGCTAACTATCCGTTTCAATGGTCCACGTCTTATATTCCCTATTTAGGAGTTAAATTGACTAGTAACCCAGCCCATTTATACCAAACTAACTAACTACCCATGTTACGCAATCTTTCATCACTCCTTAATTCCTGGCAACCCCTATGTGTCTCCTGGCTTGGTCGCATTGCGGCTGTAAAAATGTCCCTGCTGCCCAAATTGCTATATTTGTACAGAGTACTCCCAGTCACGGTCCCGCTATACTTCCATAAGGCTATTCAAAGTCAAACTTTCAAGTATATTTGGGGTAATACGAGACCTAGGATTTCTAAGTCTGTTCTTTTTCGGCATAAGCTTAAGGGGGGCCTGGGGATACCACACTTTAAAAATTATTACTACGCTGCTCAGTTGTCACAAATGGCCCTCTACCACGCTATGTCTGAAATCCCACTATGGGTCAGTCTGGAAGCAGTTGAGGCTCACCCTATATCCGTTTCAAATATACTTTGGCTCCCCCCTCAGACATGCAGCTTACTTACTAATCCCGTTACGTGTCACTCCCTCAAAATATGGCGCATGGTACGCACCCCTTTTAAACTGCAATCTCCCCATCTGTCTTTGCTCTCGTTTATGGGTCACCCGGATTTCTATCTGGCCTACACGGAGCCAAACGCCTTTTTGGCCTGGTCCCGCGCACGTCTTACTCGAGTGTGTGACCTGTCTTCAGGTAATTCTTTCACAGCATTCCCTGACCTGCTGACCCAGGCCCAACTGTCCCCTAGAGAATGTTTCCACTACCTGCAGATTGTCCATTTCTTTCAGACGCACATTAAGTCCAGTCCCAATCTCAACTCTATGTCCCCATTTGAATCCATATGCTCCTCTGATCCACATGCCCCAGGCATTATCTCATGCCTTTATTCCTGTCTCTCCACCGTATCTGAAGACCTCCCGCATTACGCTGCTGCGTGGGCTACAGACCTATCACTTAATCTTGACGCAGAATCATGGACTGATATATGGACCAATACCAAAAATTCCTCACAGAATGTAGTGGCATCTGAAGCGAACTATAAGGTCCTGATGCGGCGGTATTTGGTCCCCTTCAGAATTTCTAAATTTGTGCCTAACTACTCGCCCGACTGTTTTAGGGGTTGCAAAGAGCGGGGCACTCATGTCCACATTTGGTGGACTTGTCCCATCGTGACAAACTTTTGGTCCTCGGTCTTCCACTTACTAACTAAATTGATGCAACATCCCATAGATCCCAACCCAGCAATGGCCTTGCTGAATTGGCTACCCCAAGATCTTACTAAAGCTCAAAACCGACTCTTTCTCCAAGTAACAACTGCAGCTAAACAAACGATTGCGAAAGCCTGGAGGACACCTTCCCTGAATATAACTGAAACAAAACATAGAGTTAACACAGGCAATGATTCATGATAAGATAGAGGCAGTCATCCTGGATAGGATCCCATTGTTTAATAAAATATGGCAACCTTGGGTAGACCATTTCCTACCGAAAGATTTTGATACTCGTCTCATGGCTCCTTAGCCCAGAATGGGCGCAAATTTACTGTCCGTGGTTCGCGTGGGCCTTCCGACCATTCCCATTCCCTCTTACCTCTTCTACCCTATCCTCTGGTATTACCTCTTTTCCTTTTTGTGTCCCTATTTCTTTCTTTCTTCTCATTCCTCTCCCTTTTTCCTAAGTTCTTTTTCTCTCACTCTCTTTCTTCTATACGTAAAACTTACCTCGCGGAACTCTCCTATCTACCGTTACCCCTGGTAATAGTTGTTATTTCAACAATGTTTGTTAAATGACTTTCCTTCTTTTGAGTCCGTAAGTTTGCTTTTACCCGGCCCCCTCCTGGGATACCGTACATCTGCTATACTTTATGTATAAAGGGTTCATGGGCCTGTCTTAGAATCTTCGAATGTATCTACTTCTGCAAACTTAAGATGCAGCCTATCTGGTTACTCTCTGTTACTGCTACCATTGTAAATTGTTCTGCTTATTCTAGTGTGAATTACTTGACTTTTCAATAAAACTATTTGAAATAAAAAACACAAGAGACGGTTTTTGACAAGTCCTTTATTCATTTCTTCTTCTTTCCGCCCTTTATTATATAAGAAGTGTCAGAAGAACAGATGATGCGGGACGAGAATAGCGGAGGAAGAAGACGATGAAGAAGAAGAACACCGAAGGAAGACCAGAAGAAAGAAGATGGAAAAAGAAGTGGAAAGAAGAAGAAATTAATAAAAGACTTGTCAAAAACCATCACTTGTGTTTCTTAACCCTTTTAACACTTTTTTGTGAAAAGGTAAGGGTACATTTGTACCCCGTTACCAATTCACACAGGGGGGACCGGAATCTGGGGGTCCTCTTGTTAAAGGGGGCTTCCAGATTCTGATAAGCCCCCCTGCCCACATACCCCCACAACCACCACGCAAAGGTTGTGGGGATGAGGCCCTTCTCCCCATCAGCATGGGGACAAGGTGCTTTGGGGGGGCCCGCTACCCCAAAGCACCCTCCCAATGTTGAGGGCATGTGGCCTGGTACGGTTCGGGGGGTGCTCTCTCATCCCCCCTCTTTTCCTGCAGCCTGCCAGTTTGCGTGCTCGGATAAGAGTCTGGTATGGATTTTTAGGGGGGCCCCACGCTATTTTTTTTCATTTTGGCACAGGGTTCCCCTTAAAATCCATACCAGACCTGAAGGGGGACCCCCACTGCATTTTTTTTTACATTTTTGTTCAGGGATTTGGTGGGGAAATTTTGTGCCGTTTTTATGAATGAACTTTTATGTGTATTGTCGGGCTGACAATTCATTATAGCCGTGAGTAGTTTTATGCCGCGTACACACGTAGCAGACTATCCGGCGGACTTAGTCTGGCGGACTTTCCGCCGGACTTTCCGAACGAGCTACCTGCCCACACACGGCACTTTTGTGGTGGACTAATACGGCGTACTAAGTCCGCCGGACTATTCGCCGTACTTTTGAAATGAACGAACTCGCCCACACACGCAGAGGAAAGTCCGCTCATTTTGAGTGCGTCTCCAGGTAACCAGGGCCAGCGAAGGAGGCGTCGCTGACCCCGTCACCTGGTATGGACTTAAAGGGGAATCCCTATGCCGATAAATCGGCGTGGGGGTCCCCCCCCTAGATCCATATCAGACCCTTATCCTAGCACGCTACCCGGCCAGCCAGGAAAGGGGGTGGGGACGAGCGAGCGCCCCCTCCTGAGCCGTACCAGGCCGCGTGCCCTCAACATGGGGGGGTGTCCAAAGCACCTTTTCCCTATGTTGATGAGGACAAGGGCCTCTTCCCGACAACCCTGGCCGTTGGTTGTCGGGGTTTGCGGGTGGGGGGCTTATCGGAATCCGGGAGCCCCCTTTAATAAGTGGGCCCCCGGATCCCGGCCCCCCACCCTATGTGAATGAGTATGGGGTACAATGTACCCCTACCCATTCACCTGTGAAAAAAAGTAAAAAAATAATACTGAATATATTACTGAATTAGTCTGGGCGGCTGAACTGGCTGTCATGCGGACCGACACAGCTGAAGCATCTGCAATATACGCAATTGCTGCTGACAGAGTAGAAAAGGAGTCTAAAATCTCCTGCCTTGGGGAATCAGCCATAATGTGTGCTTTCAATTGGTTGACCCAATGATCTAGATTCCTTGCCACACAGGTCATTGCCATGGCATGTTTCAAATTAATCATTGACTGCCATGCTCTCTTTAGAAGGAGGTCCATCTTCTTATCCATTGGCTCTTTCAAAGTGCCCATGTCCTCAAAAGCCAAGTCTGTCGACTTTGAGACTTGAGAGAAGGCAGAATCTATTTCGGGACCTTGTTCCAAATAAAATCTGGACTGTCTTCAAAAGGGAACCTTCTCTTGTGTGCCCCAGAAAAAAATGGCTTCTTCTCTGGCTCTAACCATTCCTTCTTGATCATATCCGAAATCCGGAAAACAACTAGTTTACAACATACTCCACTGGTCAATCCTATAAAATTAAAAAATGCATTACATGTGGCACTACCCACGTTACCTACCTATCGTCCTGCCCATGCGGGTTACAATACATAGGTAGGACCACCAGAGCATTGGGAGTTAGATTACGCGAGCATGTTAATAGGGATAAAAAAGGTTACAAACAACACAGTTTATCCAATCATTTCAGACTAGTTCACGGTAGGAACCCCAGTAGCCTCACCTTCTGTGGCATTGACAGAGTTGAGGGGCATTGGAGAGGAGATAACCTTAAAGCGGGAGTCCCGCAATTTTTTTTTTTAAAAGCCAGCAGCTACAAATACTGCAGCTGCTGACTTTTAAAATAAGGACACTTACCCGCCCAGCGCGCCCACGATGTCGGCACCCAAAGCCGATCTCTCGATCGTCTCTCGGGTGCTGCTGCCGCCATCTTGGGTATGGGAATCAGGAAGTGGAGCCTTTCGGATTAATTTCCCGGTTCCCTACTGCGCATGCGCAAGTCGCGCTGCGCAATAAGGATGGTCCCCGCTGTCCCTGGGATCCGTGTGTTTCCCAGCAGGCAGCGGGGGACTTTCGGAAAGGGGCGTAATCTATGTCCCTTTCCGCAGATAGCTATGCCAGAAGTGGGTGCAGATACCTGTACTGTACAGGTATCTGCACCCCCTCCCCCCTGAAAGGTGCCAATTGTTGCGCCGGAGGGGGGGAGGATTCCAATGAGCGGAAGGTCCACTTTAGGGTGGACCTCCGCTTTAAGCAAGCTATTTCTCATAATGAGACCCAGTGGATCCATAATTTAAAAACAATGAGCCCCCAAGAGTTAAACACTGAATTGGATCTGAACTGTTTCCTGTCGAATTTTTAGAACAATATAGTGTTTTTTATCCATTGTATTTTTCCTTTTTTTCATTTTTCCTTTTTTTATTTTTATTTTATTTACATTTATTTTTATATTTATGTTTATCTTTATATTTATTTTTATTTTTTATTATTATTTTTTTATTTTATTTACATTTATTTATTTTTATTTTTTATTTGTATTTTTATTTAAAATTTTTTTTTTTTTTTCAATATTAGTTTTTCCATTGAACTTGAGTCTGAACACATGAGAAGAGAATCTAATCTTGGGAAGCTACTGACCAGTTCTTTGGATACGGCGATCCTTGAAGTGCTGAGCAGGAGACCGGTTTTGGGCACCCTGGCTCAGTGGAATAGCTGGAGAAGCTAGTGAGGAATGTCATAATAGGCTACAGGCAGACCATCGGAAAAGCCACCAAGGGAGACAACCCATGGTTATCCATATATGCCTACCACCCCTGCAGTGTTATCAGGAGCTGGTGAGTCGGGGACCCACAAGGGGGAGCACATGAGTCACCTGATCTGTTAAGCACAAGAGTCACTTGATCGTTTGAACACTTGGCCATTTTGGAGCTTCATCAATTTCACACTGTTTTTGGACATATTAATTTCTTGATGAACTTTTTTGATGAATTTGAGAATTATTTTCTGGTATTCATAATAAGTAATTAATTTTGGTTACTTATTATATATTTGTCATTTACGATCTGGTTTGGTTGCATTAGTATTTGTAGATCACATGTTGATATCTATGATTGTAGCACTACCATTTAATTATTTGAGCACTTTAGTGTGTTAGGGTGCACATATTTGTTTAAAAACTAAGGAATAGTTTTTTTCCCCCACAAATTGGTTGTCTTACCATCCTGTACACACTGCTGAGTTTGCATTGCTTTGCTTCAGCGTTAGCTTTGCTTTATATTTCATGTATTGGAAAAAATAGCAAACCAACTCACACAAGGCATTTGTCATACTTCATTAAAGCTTCAAAAAAATCATCAAAAACACATACAAAAATGCTCATGAAAGCGGTAGGCGCTTTAATGCATGTTACTAATCAATGCAAGTGTAAACAAGCCCTAAATGTTGCTGCAGTTTGTACTTTAGTTCTTTAGGCTACCTTATTAAATAATCATGTCCAGACTTCAACTTGGTCCATTCCCAATAAATGTATATCTTCAGGTTCTTTTATTGTATGGTATTCTCCTCAGTTCAGCTGCAAAACTTTATATGCGTTGTTGTTCCCTATCCTGGGAATTTATAACTTGTTAGTGAACATATCACACTCATTATCTCTAAAAGTGAACTGAGCAAGTGAGTGGAGAAGTGTGACATTCCAGAAAAGAGTAACATGCTGTTTAAGAAAGGGAAGTGCTGACAAGCTTACTACAATTAGGTAAAGATGACTGCTGACATGTAAAATCTGTACTGCAAGGAAACCCATACAGATTAATTATGTCTACACTGGCATGGATGAAATGCTTCCCAATATTTTTCTGCTGAAAATGAAGGGTGTGATTTATCTTAACACAGAGACGTCAAAGAGTAGCCAGATGTCTTTCCCTAACTTTGTATTCATTAGAACATATGTCATTTCTTGTGTCACTATATAATTTATTTTCTATTTACTTCTGCTACCCATAGCGTAATAAAATGTCTTTGAAATCCTACAAAAGTCAGATGTCCAAATTTACAAGAAACATATAAGCCACTCCAGGTATCACATCTTCACTATTGCCCCACCAGTACTGTTAGCCCTTGTACACACGGTCGGAGATTCCAACGGATTGTTTTGTCGGATATTCCGACTGTGTGTGGTCTGCATCAGACTATTTCCGTCCCAATATCCGAAGGACCAAGTTTTCCAACTTGCTGGTAAAATTTTCCGACAAAATGCTCCTATCGGACATACTCCGATCGTGTGTAGCCTACTCCGACGGACAAAGAGCCACGCATGCTCAGATCAAATTCCTAGACCAAAGCTATTGGCTACTAGCCTGAACGTAGTCCCGCCGTAGCGAAATGACGTCATCACGTTATGTACAATCAGATTTTCTGACAACTTAGTCCGACCGTGTGTATGCAACATCACTTCCGGACCTCTTCCAGAATTAATCCGTGGGAATTACTCCGATGGATTTGGTTGTCGGAATCTCCGACCGTGTGTACAAGGGCTTAGAGAGCAAAACACAACCTTGCGACCATGGATTAGATACTATATGTCAGATAATTTTGATAATCGAACGCTCTGGTCATGGTAATTTATATATATATGTATATATTTTCTTTCTCTCTCTCTCTTTCTGGTATAATATTTAGCTATATAAACTATAATTTATACCTGGAGTTAAATAATTGTCTCTCCCCCTCCTTTCTGTCCCCATCTCCTTTTACCATTTTCTCTTCCATACTTCTTCAAAAAACCTTTAATTATACTACAGTATTTGTTATCTATATTGAAGTATACCTAAGGTCAGGATTTCATTTTGCTCAAATATGTAAAATTGATATATTTCTGTCTTTTCTAGTTTATTGAGCTCCTGACATTTCAGATATAAATAATTTTATACTCTAGTCTTCTCTAGATTATATAATAACCATACTTTTTTTATTTATTTTTTTGGAATGTTTATTATTCCTCCTTGGTATTTTATTCCCTTTTTACTTAGATATCTGTAGTTATAATTTGCATGCATCTCCATAGGTTGTAAATGATGGAGCACCCCTCTCTTATTTTAGTGGGTTTATTTTTATTTATTTGCATATTTTTTTATATGTATTTAATTATTATTTTTATATAACATTTGTACTTTAATGTTATATTTTAATATTTTTTTTTTTTTTATTTATTATTTCTAAAACAAATAAATCTTTTGAATGAGAAAACACAACCTTGCAATCAGCTGGAAAAGTCCGTCATATGTTAAAGCCCATCTAAATCCAAAAGCAAAAATATAATACATTACAGCTTATCAAACCTAAAATGACTGGCTGCATTAGCTTTCATTTTTTAGGCTTCTATGCCTTTATTTTTACCTGATGATACAGCCACTAACAAACATTCTGTCTTAAAGTGGTTGTAAACCCTCCCCCACAACTTTGTCCCATGTAAATCAGCATAAAAATCCCTAATGAACACTGCTTGTAGATATCTCCTTACTTGTTTAGTATTGTTGTAATACTTTTTGTTCTTTAGAATGACGTCACTGAGCATGCCCAGATCTCCCCTGATTTACGGCACACTCTCTATATGTCTTATCTATCTGTTATCAGGACTTCCTACTGCACACAGCACTGAACTTCCAGGAGACTTCAGAATCATTCAGAGCTTCCTTCTACACACCATGTGACCTCACATACAGTGTAAAGCAGGACACGGGACAGCAGTACTGCAGACTTATCAGCTGAAACTGATGGGACTCATACAGGCAAACACTAGGTAATCAGCACAAGTAAATACTATGAAATAAAACAAGTCAGCTATGAACAGGGAAGCAGGGTTGCCATAGAAATGTTGGATTGAGAAGAAGGCTTGGTTAACAGTACAGGAAGTGCTCAATGTAAGAGCGGAAATACACTCCACTGTGGATTCAGAAAACAATACTTAAGATGGCGCTGCCTAACCCCTGGAAACAAGTTTTTTAAAGTTTCTTTAAACAGTAAGTAATATGCGATTTGGGCTGGATTACAGTGGCTATACTTTGATAATTACTTATTATAATGGACTAAATGAAAAGAAGCATCAGAGTGGGAGAGTTTACTTCCTCTTTAAGCCCCATACACACTATCAGATTTTCTGCCGATTTTTGTCTTCAGATTTACCAAAAACATATAATATGAGGTCAAACCTTAGGAGTTTCAATTTGTATGCAATCAGGCAGACCCTTGCACTACATGGTTTTGGCAAATCTGAAGACAAAAATCAGCAGAAAATCTGATAGGATGTATGAGGCTTTAAGGTAACTCCTGTCTGTGAATGAGCACATTGGACAACAACCTTGCCAACTGGTGGAGAGGGCAATGTTAGATCCACTAGCAAATCCAGATGGACTAGACTAACAAATTAAGTATCCTGCTAACACCTTTTATACCTTTTGGGATAAAGATTTTTCATAAATGTTTATTCATCATAACCATTGTCAACACCCCTGTCAATTATTTGTCTCAGCCCTTTAACTGACACTTTTACTGGGAAGCTTAATCTGCTAAAGAAGCTGAAAAATAACAGACTTACTGGCTGGATCACCAGGTGAAAACAAAGAAAAAAACACTGAAAGCAGAAAATAAATGCAGCCACCACATTTATGGATAGGCAAGCCACAATGTATTATGGTTTTGCTATAGTTTTTGGTTAAAATGCTTTAAAGTGGTCCTAAAGGATGAAGGTTTTTTTTTTCTTTTTACCCTAATGCATTCTTTGCACAGAGACAAAACCTTGTAGGTGCAGCTCCCCCACCCTCATACTTACCTGAGACTGATCTCAGTCCAGCGCTGTGCACAAGAGCAGCATCTTTCTCTCTGCACTCTTCCATCAAATTGGCTCACAGACAGCAGCAGGAGCCATTGACTCATCTTGCTGTCAATCACAAGCAGGGAGGAGGGAGTGGGGATGGGGCCAGGCCACACTCTGTAAGTCAATGGACACACAGAGTGCAGCTCAGGTGTGAGAATGCCCAAGTGCCCCCATAGGAATTGACTTGCTATGGTGGGCACTTGGTGAGGGGGACCAGCTAGGAGCTGCCAGGGGACCCAAGAAGAGGAGGATCCAGGTGGCTCTGTGAAAAACCATTGCGCAGAGCAGGTAAGTATAACATGTTTGTTATTTTAAAAAAATACATCAGTTTACAATTAGTTTAAGCTCCACATAACCACTGTTGCTTCAATAATAAATTTGAATATAAACTGAATATCATCATAACAGCCCAGAGCTTCTAACAGTAGCAGCCCATCCATTAGGGGTGCTCAAGCGCTGCCCCCTTTATCCACAGCCGCCACCCCCTCCACCTTCTAGCGATGCAGTGATGCGATGCTCTATTCATCGCCACATTCACCCCCTATTCATGCGTCCGGCCCCTTTCAGGACACCAGGCCCCTGACTTACAGCAGCTGTTTTTTTAAGCACCTGATTAGAGCCAGAGGCTCTAATAGGCTTCAAAATAGGGTTGGCTTGTGGTGCAGAGCATTGCGCTACAAGCCCACGCAGGTGTTACAACAGCAAATTAATATACGTTGTTGCAACACTGATCCTCCTCCTGGCCAATCAGGAAGCGGATATGATATCCCTCACTGGATTGGTTGAAAGGACAGCCGATCCTATTGTTTGCCTAGGAGGAGAGGAGAAGACGCACAGCAGAAGCAAGGAGGGGGGAGGAAGAGAAGGCACAGAAGCTGCTACCCGATGCTTGCTGCTCCTTGATGTCTGCCACTGCCCAATGCCTAGATGGGGTAAGTGGACTGGGGTGGTGTGGGGGGCTTGGCTTAAAATAAGGAAAGTCAGATGATAAAGTCAAAATGTCTGATCTACATCCTTGTTATTGGTTAAAAAGTATGAAAGTCAATGGATCATCATAATAAGCTAGGATGTAGGATTTTCAAAAAAGGATACCAGCAATGGCACCTTCCAAGCATCCGACGGGCATGATTCTTGTCAGAGTCAAATATCCACTAGTAATGGACATTGTGTGCTCTAGTCTTCATTTTGTAGAAGAGTGACATGTCATTTTCTGTTTACCTGTTCTGCTTACAATCTGTATTTGAAATATCTGATGTTACAATAAAATGAGTAAAATGTGCAGCAGCAAGCCATAAATAATGCGAGTTCCCCATACAAAAGACATGCATTCAGATAACATATTCTGTGGAGGCATATTTTAGCTTTCTTATTCCGTTTAACCAGTATCAATCAGTCTGTACTGGAATGTAGAACAGGCATTTTATATACCACTCTGTGCAATTTTAGAATGCAGAATTTCACCTCCATGGTTAGTTATACTTGTTAATGGGATGAACTTGTATGTATATTGTGTGTTTGGACATTTTCTCTCAGCATAATGTTTTTATTTTAATGGATTCGAGATTGATCCTGGAGCTGGTCTGTAAAGATGTTTTTCTGTATTTTTGGAAAACTACAGTATATAAAGTGAAACTCTTTCTTTTGCAAAAAAATTCAGGCTAGCTATATAAGTGACTTAGCTAACATTACTATAGCCTAAGTTTATATTAAAAAATCAACACATGGGATGTTTTCAAACTTCAATTTGCTGTGTCCCTTGCTCTGCTGTATACTGGTTTAGAAGAAGTTTCACTCCTTCAATACTCCTGCATGATCTTTTTTCTCATCTTGTACCCTTACTAACTGATCTTTTTTTATGCTAAACTCGCTTCCAACAACTCCTATAACAGGCACTGATGCCCCCACTTTGGAAGGTTCCAGAATCGGTGTCCAAACTGGAAAAATGCCACCGACAAGACAAAAGGAACACCTGGGAAAGATGGCGGACCCTCCTCTGATGTGGAGAAGCCTGCAGTGGACATGACTAATGTGCTTGAGATGATTTTAGCATGTCAAACTATCCCAACTACTAAAATTGAGGAGGTAAATGTGGAAATTTTTGTAATCTGCCAGGACCCACACAAATTGTGGAACCAGAGTAGAAGATGTGCTCCCCTTGCTGCAGCACACTACCGGGCAGATGCAGCAGCTACTTCAAGTGCTCACAGAAACAAGATCTTGAAAACCTTCTGTGCCACAGCAATTTAAGATTTCTAAGATCCTCAGAGGGAGCTGAAGGGCCAGGTCCTACAGCCTTACGAGAATGTCTACTCATTGTCACCTATGGACGGACAGGTTCTCCTCCACTCACCACATGGCAGCCAAGATATCCTTGGGTGCATCACCTTGCACGTTTATAGCAAAATTAATTAACTACTAAGACGACGATGCAGTAATCTGCCATTAATAAAAGTAATATCTCATTCTGTACACCAAACTGCCAGTTTTCCCAGACTTCTCAGTGGAAATCCTGAACCAATGCATTACTGAAATGGCACAAGGCATTTGACTAAGTGGAGTGATGTTTCCTATGGCAGTGCTTGACAGTGCTTTTGGCATATGTTTATTAAATGGCTCCAGTTACTATACCAAGACACCATTTCCAGAGTTTCAGAAAACAGATGGATTTATGGACCTTTCCCCCTTTTCAGGGGTAAATCCCAAGAATCCCCCTTTCCCCCTTGTTTTATGCGCTGGCAGTGGAGCCATTTTTTATTTCCTTATAGTCTAACCTTTCTGTGAAATATTTGACTTAGTATACCTTGTTTGTTAATGACTTGATTAGTCTAGGTGTTAACATAAGAAAAGCTGTAGGCCTCTTGAAAGCACTCAAAGATAAAGATGTTTTTGGAAAGTAGGAAGGTAATCAGTTGAACAGGGATATGTACTGTCACCACAGTACCACAGAGAAATTTTATTTCTTTTTCTTTAGTTCTTTTAAAAAATCAAAGCTGGTTATAGACTGAAATGGAACGGATTTTAGTAACATAATATACAAAATGGCTTTTGTAGCAGTTATACTTTGTAGAGGACATGTAGAATTACCAAGATACTTGCTGCTGGCACTGTGTTTCTTGAAATAAACTCTAGTATCTATCAGCTAATGTCTCCCATCGGCCAATAGAGTTTAGTAATTAGACACCACATAATGCTGGCTACTGGGAGACTACTTAGCCCCTGCCTGTCTGTATGCTCATTGCCCTGGCATTTTTCCCAAGTGCCTGGAATACTTTGTACTTGCATTATTCTGTTCCTATCCAAGCATACAACAATCTGCTGCTCACCTGTGTCTGAAACCCATGTCTGCAAGTGTGGTGCAGTGGGATGCTCCTGTCAGCTCCAAGCATGTATGAAAGAACTAGTGTGTCCTGCACCTGCTGTAGCTCATATAATACTTTATTTCACTAGAAGGAATACAACATATACTGTAGTCCTCCAGCCTCACGTGTTCTGACCCTTGGTGGGTCTTAATTAGGGATGAGCCCGATGTTCGAGTCGAACATAAGTTCAACTTGAACATCGGGTGTTCGCCGAACATCGAACAACATTCACGGCAAATTCGAAAGCCGCGGAACACCGTTAAAGTCTAAGCCCTTGTACACATGATCAGAAATTCCGACCACA
Source organism: Lithobates pipiens (assembly GCF_037356315.1). NCBI lineage: Eukaryota > Metazoa > Chordata > Amphibia > Anura > Ranidae > Lithobates > Lithobates pipiens. The sequence continues at coordinate 446,158,027 of NW_027507758.1, read as the reverse complement.
AAATCCATCGGATTTTTTCCGATGGATTTTGTCCAAAACTGGTGTTGCAAGCACATGGTCGGACAAAGTGGGAGATATGTATTAGCCCTTGTACACACGGTCGGACATTTCGACAACAAAATCCGTCAGATTTTGTCCGACAGATTTTGTCTGAAACTGGTGTTACATACACACGGTCAGACAAAGTTGTTGGAAAATCCGATCCTTCAGAAAGTGATTATGTTCGTTCGTTACAATGGGACTACGTTCAGGCTAGTAACCAATAGCTTTGGTCTCGTAATTTGATCTGAGCATGCGTGGCACTTTGTCCGATTGGAATTCTCTACAAACGATCGGACAAGGTCCGATTGGATCATGTTGTCGGAAAATTTTATATCCAGCTCTCAAACTTTGTTGGTCGGACATTCCGACGGAAAAAGTCAGATGGAGCCCACACACGGTCGGACATCCGACAACACAGTCCGATCGGACATTTTCCATCTGATTTTCCGACCGTGTGTACAAGGGCTATGGGACACTGACATGAAAAAACATGAAAAACCAAAAGTATTAATTTTAAAGGCTTATATGAAAGTTATTGCCATAAAAAGTATTTGGGGACCCGGGTCCTGCCCCAGGGGACATGTATCAATGCAAAGAAAAAGTTTTAAAAATGGCAGTTTTTTCAGGAGCAGTGATTTTAATTATGTTCAAAGTGAAACAATAAAAAATAAATATTGCTTTACATATCATGCTTGAGGGGTATCCTTAGTATGCCTCTAAAGTAGCGCATTTTCCTGTATTTAGAACAATACCCCAGCAAAATGACATTTCTAAAGGAAAAAATGCAATTTAAAACTCCTCGTGGCTGTAATGTATTGTCGGTCCCAGCAATATAGCTAAAAATCATTTTTAAAAAACGTCATGGGTCCCCCCCAGTCCATTACCACACCCTTTGGGTCTGGTATGGATATTAGGGGGAATGTCGCACCCAAATTTTAAAGAAATAGTGTGGGGGGTCCCCTCAAAATCCATACCAGGCCCTTCAGGTCTGGTATGGATTTTAAGGGAAACCCCAAGCCAAAATTGAAAAAAAATAGCATAGGGGTCCCCTCCAAAATCCATACCAGACCCTCAACATGGGGAAGATGCTTTGGGATCCCCTCAAAACACCTTGCCCAGTGGTTGTGGGGGCAGAGGGCTTATCGAAATCTGGAAGCCTCCTTTAACAAGGGGACCCCCAGGTCCCGCCCCCCATGTGAATGGGTATCGGGTATATTGTACCCCTACACATTCCCCAAAAATATGTCAAAATTCAAAAAAATACAGTAGACAATTTGGGACAAGTCCTTTATTAAAAAAAAACAATCAATGCGATGCCCATTCATGTTTGATCACAGCGTCTGATGACCCAATTAAAAAAAAAACTGAAAAGACTCCGCCTCCCTTGGAGGCTCCTGCTGACTGAAGCCTCTTTGCGATGGCAGCTGTTATATAGCTGAGGGTGGGCCACCAGGTAACGTAAATGGGTGACCCCGCCCCCTTCTGACATTGCATGACATCACGTAACGTCACAAGGGGATGGGGTCACCTGTTTATGTCACTGGGTGGCCCTGCCCTCAGCTATATAACAGCTGTCATCACAAAGAGGCTTCAGTCAGTAGGAGCCTCCTATGGAGGTGACGTTTTTCTATTTTTTTATCAGGTCATCGGATGCTGTGATCAAAGATGAATGGACATCACAGGACAGTTTTTTTTTTTTTTAAATAAAGGACATTTCCAAAATTGTCTACTGTAATTTTTAATATTTTGTACCCGATACCCATTCACATAGGGGGGTGGGATATGGGGGTCCCCTTGTTAAAGCAGGCTTCCAAATTCCAATAAGCCCACCCGCCGCAGACCCCCACTACCACCGGGTAAGGGTTTTGGGATGAGGTGTTTTGGGGGATCCTAAAGCATCCTCCCCATGATGAGGGCATGTGGCCTGGTACAGTTCAGGAGGGGGGACGGTCTCTCATCCCCACTTTTCCTGCGGCCTGCCAGGTTTGGTGTGGATTTTGGGGGACCCCTACGCCATTTTTTTATTTTGGCTCAGGATTCCCCTTAAAATCCATACCAGACCTGAAGGGCCTGGTATAGATCTTGGGGGGGATCCCTACGCCATTTTTTTATTTTGGCACAAAGTTCCCTTTAATACACCCCCAGGCACGATATTTCAAGGAATATTTCATTTTTATTGTTCCACTTTAAAACTTTTTTGCATTGATAAATTGTCCCTGGGGCAGGATCCGGGCCCCCAAACACTTTTTATGGCAATAACTTGCATTTAAGCATTTAAAATGAGCACTTTTGATTTTTCATGTTCCTGTCCCATAGACTCTAACTTACTGGACTTGAAAACAGATCAAGTGACCTCCGACAATAATGTGCTATTGGAGTGAAGGAAATACTTTCTGATTGTTTCTAAGGCTCTAGCCTTCAATTGACCAATGAAGCAGGAAGATTGCCTGATCCAATTGCAAGTACCAGATATCAGTCCAGGCTTCTGTGGGGGCAGTGCTAAACATACAAAAAATTCAATGTCTGATTTGATTTGACTACCACTTTAAGATTTGATGATAGTAAGGATTTGTTATACATCTGTAGTCACGAATTCAATCCCTCATATAATTTCTTCACAATGTTAGACAAATAGCAGTCCTGTTATTGTACATTGACAGCTTTATCTTCTGGAAATTCCAGTGGGTGACTCAACCCATTGAAACTCCCATGGTAAAATTCAGCTCTTCAAACTAAGATAAACTTCGTATTTGAAAATACCCAATTGACATTTTATAGCTTCTTTCATCTCTCCATTGGGTTCCTCTGTTGTCTCATTGATGCTGAAACTGAAAATCAATAAACCATGTCCAGCAACTGGTTGTAACTGCTAGTGAAAGGGTGTAATGTTCAAAAAGCATTGCAGTGTTTTTAAGTCATCCTCTCAATAAAGCTACTTTTTTACATGAAACATGAGTTATTGTACCTACTTAATTTAGCATATACATTGGTGCCTAACAAGCTGTCTGTGCACCAGCTGTAGGTAGGTGAGCTGTAATATTTTTCATCGTAAAAGTAAAAACTGGCATTGTAGGATGGTGGTAGGTGATGTATTTATTTACAGTGTGTTGCTACACATAAGGATCAAAGGATCTAAACTATAAGTTCTGGTCTGCATATATAATGTAAAAAATTTAAATAACTTAAAATGTAACTAAAGGCAAAACTTTTCTTTTAGTTTTGGAGAGAGTTGAGAGGGATTAGAATATCTATCAGTTTTTTTTTTATTGCTGTCTGGGCCCCCCATTGAGGAGATTCACCCTCTCAATTTGTCCTGTTTGCAGTTTACCCCTATTATCAAAAGAAAAAGAAAAAAAAAGATCCCAAATTTTGGGTTGACATCAAAACACTGATAGAGGGAAAACTTCCAATGGAGACATTAGTTCTAGTGACCCAAGTGACACACCCGACAAATACAAAAAAAAAGCCTTTGTTGGAAGCAAACTAAATTGTATAACCAATCTGATTGTTCTTGTATAATGCTCACCAAGAAGATACCCACTGCTCCCCACACACTGTAAACCCCATGATTACAGAACCTGATGGTTCATACTTATTATTCAAATGTTTATTCAGGCTCAAGTCAAGACAAAACACACATAAGTTATTCACAAATCTGCTAATTCTCATCTCCATCACAGATTAATGAGGGAATCATAGAGAGGAAAATTATCACTGAATAAATCATAGAGAGGAAAATTATCACTGAATAAATTCTACTCACCATCCAACAAGCTAAATCCTCTAAAACCCCAGTCCCAGATAGCTTCACTGACATGCACTACAAAACATTACACCACATCTAGTCAAATTTTGGAACCACTTTCCCAAGATATGCAGACTCACATTTGTATGGTCCATAAACATGATAAAGACTTCCCTGTTTAATATGACTTTAATATGATTTGTTTGGGCCGAGTTGACTGAAACAATTTCCATTATATTTGGCTACTATGTGCATTTACACACTATAGTAGCATTAGCTACATACAGTAAGCTGTGTTCCAGTACAAATACAGGCTCTCCTCACTTAATGACCAGGTTCCGTTCCAGCGACCGTTAAATGAATTGGTCGGTAAACAAGGATCCACAAGTATTCAATATTTTAAGCATTCTTATCTACTGTACTGTACTGTATTCTGAAAAAAAGGTCCAAACAAAAAACTCTAACTCGGTTAATGTTGTTTTACTCTGCATAATTACATACCACAAAAATATTAACAATACAAATCCTGTACTGTACAATACAATGATGCAGAGTGCCCAAAAAGTAAACTTATACATTTCTGTATAAGAAGACATTTAGAGTACAGTAGCGTTTTAGTCATCAAATCCTTCAAAGGGTGTTAGTGGTTCAGAGTCATCAGTATCATCATTGGAGTTAACAGTACCTGTAAAACAGCAGTCAGGAGTGAGAGCGAGGCTGATGCAGAGTGCTGACATGACGTCCTGAGACATTGCATTAGTGTGCATTGCTCTGGTCAGGAGAGCTTGTCGTAAGTCCAAGCGGTTGTTAAACAGGTACGGTAAGTCATTAAATGAGGAGAGTCTAGGTGATTTCCTGTCTGCTGCCAGAATTAGAGCTGGGCTAAAGGATGCTCCACCATTCGGGAGAAGCCTTGTATTTGTTAGCAATTGATAGAAGGCTTCCTCTGATTACCCAAGATGAAAATTGTAACATCATCCACCTGCCTCTGCAGCTCTGCCAATCAGAGAAAGCATTATATTCATTGATAAAAATACAATATCAATATCAAAACTCAAGTGAGTTCTGCTCACCCCATAGATCTCCTTATGTGGCTACCACCCAAAAATCATCATCCTCTTCCATTTTTTACAGTCAATGTAATATTTGCAAATGATCCATTCTTAGATCTCTACACACTCCGAGTAGCTCCACATTTTAGTGTTTCTGCATTTCTTTCTACAGCCCCAACAGTTTAAATAGTGGTTAAACAAAGGCTTTTATTCTATTGTACATTTTCTCAATTACAAAGGAGTGCCGACCTCAGAGTACTTGTTCTCGAGCACTTGAATAGGGACCTATTGAATGTATCAAATCCTCTTACAATCCATCAAGAAGGAGATAAGGTCTGTGTTTGAGAATAGATGCTGCCCAGAAGGGCGGTGTTTCAGTGTTGCACCAAATATTCTCCGCAATCTCCACTAAATGACCACATTGTTTGCGTGGGATACAGATTTGGACAAATGGATCAGTGACATGGATGGGACCTCTTGGACAACCAAATACATAATATAACTCTAAACAAAGCTCAATACAAAGTCCTCTTTCGCTGGTATATTGTACCTGCTAGGATTATTTAGATCTACGCTGATGCCTCCCTGGCTTGTTTCAGAGGATTTGGAAAAATATTAACAATGTTTCACACCTTGTCCTAAGACTAAACAATATTGGACAAGAATTACCATTAATAGTGTTTCTAAGAATGCCTGTATGGTCCTGTTACATGTTAAATCTCTCTTTTTTTCTAACTTTCCAGCAGCAAAAATGTCTATAGTTAAAGCATGGATATTGACAGTGGTTAATATTTCAATAACTAAAAATAATATCTCCCGGATAATGCTCCACAAAAAGTTAACAAGCGTCGCACAGGACAAACACGAGAAGTTCGAGAAGGTTTGTAAAATGTTGATATGCTTTTAACAATCTCCTTTTTGAATGAGGGTGGACAGAGACAGTATGAAACAAGTTCTACCATAAGGAAAGTTTCTCTGTTTTCTTTCTGTTCTCCTTTTGTTTTTTACTATTACATGTCCTACCAAAGCCCGTCTTTTTGGGAGTCCTTTGTTGCACTTTACTATTCTGGTTCATTCAGGATTGACACTCTGATGGCACTGGAGACTTGAATGTTCAGAATGGGATTCCAGGTGTATGGCAAGACTGTTGGAAAAAGTCTGCTATAACCTTACCTCTGCTTTTCATGCTGCAGGCACGTGTGCCAGGACCTAAGACCTGCCCCTTGAACTGAGGTTTAACCTATTGGACTCACATTGTGCCTTCTTAGTCATATTTGTATCTCCTATTATCTTGTTGACAGTTTGTCCTGACTGAACAACCACGACACATAAATGTAAAACCTCCTTATTGCACTCAATTTAAAATATTGCAACAGGGAATAAAATACTTCTAGACATTTTTATTATAATTAATACATCATTGAAAAAAAAAGGAATACTGTAAATAACACAACCCAAATCCTACAGAATAAGGACATCATGCAGCTAAACATAGAGCACAGTTAATAAATCAATATTCCATACCGCCATTGACATAACTGCTTTCTAGTTTAATCAGTGTCTTTAGAAGTAATCAGTTAAAGCATAAGTCCAAGGATAAAACATTTCTTGACACTCACAAACCTTTTAGATATAAACTGCCAGGGAAGCAGTAAATGCCATATGACATTATGCTTATTCAGTTGAATATTCTCTCTAGGCCCCTAAGCAGAACATGCAGTTATTTCCAGAGGATTTGAACTTTCAACCTAATCATGGAACAGAGGAAAAAATAACCATGTTTGGAAGCAACATGCATACTCATTCCAGTATAAACTAAAACACAATACAAATGCATGTAGAACAGAGGACTATCCATATAATTAATCATAATAGCCAATGACAGAAATGTTCATTTTTTTCTATTTCACCCAATACTCAGATCATTTATACAACATTTTCCTATAATGGCTTAAAGGATAAGCCTGTAAAGCCCCATACACACTATCAGTTTTTCTGCTGAGTTTTTCCTTCAGAATTACCAAAACCATATAATATGAGGTCAAACCTTAGGAGTTTCAATTTGTATGCAATCAGGCAGGCCCTTGAACTACATGGTTTTGGTATACCTGAAGGAAAAACTCAGCAGAAAAACTGATAGTGTGTATGGGGCTTTAGACTGTCGCCTGCCCATGTGGGGAATATAGGCATTAGGTTATTTTACTTATAGGATTATATTTGTTTAAACTACAGCTCATTGGAGATCTTTGCTGTGCTCCCTAAACTGATTGACATGACTTCTCTACAGGATCTTCCCAGTCTTGCATCATGTCACCTGTGCATGCAAAGCCCAGACATGTTTGTATTCAATGGAAGACCTTTTAACCTGTTTATGGGCATCCTATTGACATCTATGCATGTCAGGCTGGGAAATACCATCCTTTGGCATTGGGAGCACATGAAAGTGAAATTATTTAATTAGTTTATAGCCAACCTTTTTTAGGTTTAAAAAGAATGTAAAAGAGTTCATTTTTTATCACATTTTTATTTTATTTTATGCATGGCCACATGGGCAAAAATAAACATGTCTGGGACTCTACCCCTTCCCCTCTTTATCCCAAATGAAATAAAAGATTTTAACGGAGGCTGGCCTTTATGTAGCTTGGGAAGACACGGGTGCTATGTTGAATTTCTTGAGTTTAGAGAAGTTCATTGTGTAGTGCTTATGTAAACAAAACTCAAGTTTCATGTTCATTTCTATCATTTCTTTCACTTGTTGTCAAAGCCTAAAGAAAGCACAAGAGGATGTATACTCTACATGGCTCATTTCCAACTACTAAGACAAATTTCAGACAATTATTGTGCATTTGTTAAACAACAATATGATTTTGGCAGTTAGCCATGGAAAAAATAAATATGTTACCTTGTGAAATATTTGCTGATTTTTTTCTACCATGAAGGGTTATAGACCATACAAACCCATTCATGAAAAACATGTAATGTTTAGGAAAGTTCAACTGTGAACGTATAGGCAATGACGTATGATAGTGACTTTGAATAATGACTCAGCAGAGAAAAAAAAAATCTAAAAAATATGCCAGTTTTATATTTTTATTGACCACCATCTACCAAGAAGAGGGCAGGCATGCAATGCTACCTATTCCCTAACCATTTACTGTTGAGACAAAACTTAAAATACTCCAAAGTATGCAACATTTTGACATTATTTTGAAAGTTTTGCAGGTTCACCTATTCATCCCAAGCTCTCCTTTGGCCAGCGGCTTTATGACAGTTTTTACATTGCATACAACTCATACATCAAGAGCACAGCTCAGCAAAGGAGTCCCCTTATGCCCAAATGCATTGCTAATCACTATTGCTCGGTCTCTCATAATTGCATTGCTGCACACATAAGTAAAGTTAAGGGATAAGAGGGCCATAGCAAAAGAAAGAACAAATGTTACTCAGAAACAGTATTATGGATATATTGCATCTTGTTTGCCTTGTTTAGTGATGATCATCAACTAAGTACAATTAAATATGCAATGCAGCATAGACAGGCAGATAGAGTGCCTACCAATAGGAGTAACTGCATATTAATAACTACATCTTTCATTTTTGTTGTGGTATCAGACTATTACTGGTATCTGATGGTGCACTTGCGAATCTAGCATCTCCAATAGATTTATTTCCTTTACTTTACATAACTTACATATAACTACCTCACTTCCCTATGAACTGAAAGCAGTGAAGTGTGTGGTTTGATTAACTTTGACCTACTCAAAGGGTAAAAGTATAATTATACAACTGTACAAAACTCTGGTTTGGCCACACCCTTAGTATGCAGTCCAGTTCTGGTCTCCATTCCTCATAAGGGATGGGCTGAAACTGGAAAAAGTCCAGAGAAGAGCTACAAAACTAATAAAAGGGCTGGAGGATCTCAGTTATGGGGAACATTTACAAACATTAAACACATTCTCCCTGGAGAAGAGAGGCTGAAGAGAAGATATGATAATATGATAGCGATATACAAATATTTTAAGGCATGATCTCAATTTCCACCAGAGAAGTTGAACCAAAAATAACTGGTTTACCTTCTTGCAGCAACATGGCACCGAGTCCATGTTTGGAGACATTAACCTGATCTGTTAGTTAGGTTATGATTGCATTTGACACCTATCACTGTCACTTTTCTATTAAATTTACAAGCTGTGGTTCCTATTTCAATTGATGAGTCACCTGAGTCAATTGTAGGTGCTGCAACAGTCCTGCACATCTTTAAGGCCGCGTACACACGCGGGGACTGTTCGGCCAACTTTGTCCGCTGAACAGTGTTTCGGCGGACAGTCCGCCCGTGTGTGGGCTTTCAGTGGACAGTTTCAGCGAACAGTCCGCTGAACAAGGTTTTTCGGAAATTCCGAAAAACTGTCCGCTGAAACTTTGTTTCAGAGAACAGTCCCCTCGTGTGTAGGCTTGTTCGTCAAACTAAGTTCCGCGCATGCTCAGAAAGGATTTACACGCCGAAAGTTATAATGCAGTGTATAGGACGTCGTATTTTTCGTCCCGTCGTACGTGCCGTTCACGTTATCGCGCACGGTTTCAGCAAACTGTTCGTTCGTCGTGTGTGGCCATGTCCGTCCATGCTAATTTTGAGCGGACTGTTTGCTGAAACTGTTTGACGGACAAAGTTGGGCGAACAGTCCCCGCGTGTGTACGCGGCCTTAAAGAATATATTTGCCATCAGTGGATGGGGACTTTAAAACATATTACAGTCTGGGAGAAAGTACAGTTTACTGTTTCTTTGATCCAGGATGTGCAGGTCCTGGTGTAAGATGTCAAGGATATGGCCTATGCGTTTTGTGGGAAATCCTGCTTCATCAGGGCTTTAAAGCAGAACAAAAAACATGTGAGTATTGAAAATGTCTTAAAAATACAGAATTAACAACATTATGAAGTAATTTTGGGTAAACATTGATATTACATATGCAACATGTGAATAACACTATGTCATTGTGGGGCATTTATGATTGCCCATTGGTAAAATCCAAATACATCAACCAAGGGATCTGGAGGAACGGGGGCAGGCTCATCTGTCCACTGATGGGCCGAGGGAAGCACACGCTATAAACCTGCAAGTACGGCCCCAGATCCATTGCTCATTGCTGCAGATTCCCAAGCTGGAGTGGACCCTCAGACCCTCGGCCATGATTGGCAGCCGGGGAAAAGGGACCAAACAGCAGAAAGAGGGGCAGATCAAGGTTGGCGTGATGGCGCAATACAGATTGGTACGTATTCTCAGTTTCACAATCTTTACTAGGTGAGAATGATGTCCTTTTTGCACACCCTCCTCTCCCACATGCTCCCAGGACATGTCACATGGTGGCTGCAGGACCATTCACAAAGTGCTGCATAAGCTCATGCATACACAGTGGGGTTCCAGCTCTGGAAAGACAGCACTGGACCCCAGGCACTGGTAAATGTCAGATTTTTCAGTAGCTGCAGTATTTGTAGCTGCTGACTCAAAAAAAAAAAAAAAATCAAACTGAAGTTTCTCTTTAACAGTTTAACTCCCTACTTTGACCTTCAGCAGCTCACAGACTGTATCTAAGGGTAGCCTTAATGGGGAAGAGATCTCCTTGAGAACATTTGGTTGAAAGATAAGCCATCATTCTGTGGTACATAGTACCTATAAGCTGAAATTAGGTATGACAATTTTTGAATTTTTGGTTCATTAGTCCAGCCAAGACCAATATCTGTGTGGAATCCATATAGAACATGGCACAGGACCTGTTAGCTAGTGGAGATCATTGTATTAGAGGAGCCTACTACAGTGATTTCCAACTTCCATGGGATTCCATAGATATGGCACATGCATGCTTACAATGGTCCAAGTTGGACCTATGTAACTATGCAAAAAATGACCATACCTAAAATACAGCTTTAACACATTCTGCTGCACCATTGAAAAGCAAAGAATAGGAAATTCCTGACGTGTCTGAAGCACCCATTATCACTCTCCAAGGCATAAAAAGGGCCAATGATTTAGTGGTGTTTCAATGTAGGGTTCCTTTTAATCCATCTGCCACTGTGTGTGGTCTTGTTACCAACTGGAAGAATCGAAAAATAGAAAAATACCCACGCCAATGGTCAAATAATATTAATGGTAAATGATTGATAAATGACTAATGCCAATGTGTGAATATGAAGATGTTTTAGCTGTGCTGTCACAGAGAACATAGCACAGAATTAGCTTTATTAACCTGTCAATTAAAATGTGTTCAAGTCAGTTTATTTTGAGTTTGTCAATCATCATTTGGCAAGTGCTTACAGCTACACCTGTTCTAGTGCTACCTGACTAGACCTATCTGTCATTGCTATTATAACAAGTGTAGTTATTCAGGTGAACTAGCAGGATGTACTAATGAAATTTGACAACAAAAGCAAAGGCTCCAGGGTCTAAACTTTATTTGAGTCATCTGGTTTTTCAACCTTCTTTTTATAAACATGGTTATTTTTAACAAAAATAAAGAATGCATAGTTTAAAAATATATATATATATATATATATATTTCCATACAAACTATATATGCCTATTAAAAGTCATTGATAGACAACTGTTTTGTATATCTATAGCCAAACTTTTTTTTTTTTTTTTTTTAGATCAATGGTTAAAACCACTGCTGGGTTTTTTTTTTTTTTGCTGTGTCTCATTGGAGAAAGTAACCTTCACTTCTAATCCTAAAGAGCTGCACAAATGTTTGGCTCTATATAAATCCTCTGCAACAAAAAATGTCCTTCCTGTAAAAACCTGAAATCTGAAGTAATTAGTCATGAGTAACTATTTTTACAATGATTTTACTAGATCTCCTGATGATTTCACAACTTACTATATTATTAGTATGTTTCATCCTTAGCTATGTATGTGAGAAGTATACAGGCTGTGGTCAAGGTTCCTAAATAAGGTTGTGTGCTGAAATTTAATGGCACACAGATTATTTGACAGATTATACCAATGTAGGTAAATGTAACACAATTATTTTGAGGATAGTCACATGACCTGAAAGGTCATGATAACAGAGCCACTGAATTGCCTCAATTGCATTGTGTGATGCAAGTACCTCAAAAATGATCTCTCTTGGCCACTGAGGCTTACAGGAGAGAATAGAAGATGTTAAAGAAAAGTTGAGTTTCGGTATCTTGTAGTGATTGTCTCCACTGTCTACTAATGCTCTTGCTTTTGACAGTTTGATAGGTTAGCTTTAGGAGTCAAGGGTTTAATTTTGACTTCAAACTGTGTGCGGCTTAGAACTGGGGTTCAATTGGATCCCAAAAGAAAAAGAGATTGATTTAATATTAACTCAACTGGTACCAACAATTCAGAAACAATGATAATTTAAGCATTTTTTATGTCAGGTTGATTACACTTTAACCCCTAGGTGCTGACAGCTGTGTCAAGAGCACACGCCCCTCTCAAATTCTGAAACTCTTTAAGGGCTGGTAGATGGGGTAAATGGCTTTGTTTAACAATACAATTAATTGTCAGTGCTGCAGTATGCTGTTTTTATCTACCACACCATCTGTAATCTACAGTATCTCACAAAAGTGAGTGCACCCCTCACATTTTTGTAAATATTTTATTATTTTATATATATATTATATATATATATATATATATATATATATATATATATATATATATATATATTTTTTTTTTTTTATTATTATTATTATTTATGTCAATATTTTGTGTGGCCACCATTATTTTTCAGCAATGGCTTAACCCTCTTGGGCATGGAGTTCACCAGAGCTTCACAGGTTGCCACTGGAGACCTCCTCCACTCCTCCATGACGATATCACAGAGCGGGTGGATGTTAGAGACCTTGCGCTCTTCCAACTTCCATTTGAAGATGCTCCACAGATGCTCAATAGGGTTTAGTTCTGGAGACATGCTTGGCCAGTCCATCTTCTTTACCCTCAACTTCTTTAGCAAGGCAGTGGTCGTCTTGGAGGTGTGTGTGGGGTTGTTATCATGTTGGAATACTGCCCTGTGGCCAAGTCTGCGAAGAGAGGGGATCATTCTCAGCTTCAGTATGTCACAGTACATGTTATCATTCATGGTTCCCCCAAGAACTGTAGCTCCCCAGTGCCGGCAGCACTCATGCAGCCCCAGACCATGACACTCCCACCACCATGCTTGACTGTAGGCAAGACACATTTGTCTTTGTACTCCTCACCTGGTTGCCACCAAACATGCCTGACACCATCTGAACCAAATAAGTTTATCTTGGTCTCATCAGACCACATGACATGGTTCCAGTAATCCATGTCCTTAGTCTGCTTTTCTACAGCAAACTTGTTCATCATCTTTAGAAGAGGCTTCCTTCTGGGATGACAGCCATGCAGACCAATTTGATGCAGTGTGCAGCATATGGTATGAGCACTGACAGGCTGACCCCCCAACCCCTTCAACCTCTGCAGCAATGCTGGCAGCAATCATATATCTATATTTCCCAAAGAAAACCTCTGGATATGACGCTGAGCACGTGCACTCAACTTCTTTGGTCGACCATGACATGGCCTGTTTTGAGTGGAACCTGTCCTCTTAAACCGTTGTATGGTCTTGGCCACCCTGCTGCAGCTCAGTTTCCAGGTTTTGGCAATCTTCTTATAGCCTAGGTCATCTTTATGTAGAGGAACAATTCTTTGTTTCAGATCCTCAGAGAGTTCTTTGCCATGAGGTGCCATGTTGCCATGTTGATCTTCCAGTGACCAGTATGGGAGAGTGAGAGAGATAACAAAAAATGTAACTCACCTGCTCCCCATTCACACCTGAGACTCTGTAACACTAATGAGTCACATGACATCAGGGAAGGAAAATGGCTAATTGGGCTCAATTTGGACATTTTCACTTAGGGGTGTACTCACGTTTGTTGTCAGAGGTTTAGACATTAATGGCTGTGTATTGAGTTATTTTGAGGGTACAGAAAATGTACACTGTTATACAAGCTGTACATTCACAACTTTACATTGTAGAAAGCTGTAATTTCTTCAGTGCTGTCAAATAAAAAAATATATTAAAATATTTACAAAAATGTGAGGCGTGCACTCACTTTTGTGAGATACTGTACCAGGTTGGTACATAAGGAAGAACATTTCTGCACACCAAGGAAACATGGGGAGGAATGCTGAATGTTCCATGATGCTAAGTGAGTATGGTTTTAAATCTTGTGGTTTTTATAGCCTTGATGACCTTGGCAATTGCTCAGACCTCACACATTCTGTCTCAAAATTAAAACACTAGATCACACATTGGGTCAAAAATAAACCTAATTCTATCATGAAAGCAAGGTACTGTATTTATAATATATTTCTGCAGGGATAATTATTTTCTGAAAAAAAAAAAAAACGTTTTCTACCTGCAGTTGATAAGCTGTACGATTCTACATACATTACATTAAATTGATTTAAAACACTATTTGGCTAAGTACTTGTTTACAGTTGCTACCTCAATCATTCCGTATCCACTTGATCTTTGAAAGGTTTTATCCCTTTCATGACCAGGGTGTTTTTTGCTATTCAGCACTGTACTACTTTAATTGGCAATTGCGCGGTCATGCAACACGTGGTCATATGTATGCACATTTTATATATTTTTTTCACACAAATAGAGATTTATTTTAGTGGTATTTAATCACTACAGCTCCTTGATCTGCTGTGTGGGGCACGATGACATACAGTAACTGGCACAAACTCCGCCCAACGCATTTCTTCTCAACAAACATTGTCAGAGATAAAGACTGGCCAGGGACATCAAAAGCACCACTTAAATAGCTAAAGGGGTATCAGAGCCACAGGGATGCATGATCTCAATTTAAAAGTAAAACATACTTGATTGTCTTCTGGCTGTCTCAATAGGTAAATATAACATCAGAGCGTCAAAAATAATGTAAACAAATACAATAAAAAAAGTTTAAAAAAAATATATATATTAAGTATCGATATCCCCTGGTCACCATGACAAAAACAATATAAAATGACATTGAATATGGGAACAAACCTAGCTGCCCCCCAGTGGCTGAAAAATATTACACATCAAATTAAACAACAGAATAGATGGCTTACTATACAATAATAAAAATAAACTAAAATTGCCATATATGTTTCTCTGAGGCTTCAAACCATCATGTATGGTACAGTATGAAAGAAAATAAAAAAACACAAACATAAAATGCTGTATCTCATAAAATAAAGTACAATGGCAAGAAAAATTAATTAAAGTTGAATGAACAAAATAACAGCTGAAGTTTAACTATTGCTAATAAAGCAGCCGATTTCCCAATCACAGCACCCCAATCAACGTTCAAACCATAAGGGCAGAACGTCTTCAAATTATAAATCCGCTGAGTTTCACGTTGGTAAATAATTAATTTCAAATTACTAACTCACCAGTGGGGGGTGAACATAATCTATTTCCACTAGACGAAGAGAAGTGGGGTCTCTATTATGGTAACGGGAATAATGTTTGGACAAATTGTGCCTTTTTTTAAATTTAGGATGCGTCCACCAATTATAACATTCAAAGCCCATGTGGTTTGTTCAACATACTACATACTACATGGGCACTGAAGTAGGTACACATGTTGAATAGAACATGCGATGCACTCCCTAACCTCATACACCTTCTGAATACTGGATGATTGAAAAGCACTAGAATGTACCATTCTGCAATTGTTACATACATTACATCTCTTACAAGGAAAAAATATTTTAAGATTACAAAAACTATAGCTAAAAAAACAAGTTGTACTGGCGCTCAACCTCTCCCCTTCTGTGCTTAAGGGTCCGCTGCAATCCCAGTCCTAATCCTCCCCCTAGAAAAATCTGGGTAAGTAAATGATGTATATATATCTTTAGGGGATTGCACCTCCCACTCACTATTTTAACTACCCCCTTCTCAATAGATTATGCTTAATAATACATATATTTACTAAATAATCACTGTCCCCCCATATTATCCAAAATATATACACAAGACATTCATTTATAATTGCAAAAAATATAGCGTCCTTATTGTGCGATATTTTAATTTGATATATAAAAACTATAGCTGCTGATTTTAACAAACAGCAACTCACCTGTTCCATAATCCAGCTCTGTGCTTGGCCCAGCTGTTTTCACTCTGTGTCCTCTCTCCATGACGCCAACATCTTTACTATGGGCACCTGGCTGTGATAGCTTGCAGCTTCACAGCAAGGTGCCCACTGTGTATGTGCAAGCAGCGCTGCACACTGTGAATGGTTTCCACAATCTTTTGGGACCTGTCAGGTGTCCCAGAAGACTGCAGGAGGGAGGGAGGGAGAAATTCCACTTTGATCGCCTAGGCCAGTGATGGCGAACCTTGGCACCCCAGATGTTTTGGAACTACATTTCCCATGATGCTCCACTACACTGCAGAGTGCCAGAGCATCATGGGAATTGTAGTTCCAAAACATCTGGGGTGCCAAGGTTCACCATCACTGGCCTAGGCAGTCAGGGCGGAAGTGGGAGCAGGTACCTTTCAAAATCAGGTACCCGCTTTCCTGCTTCTCCCCAAAAGTTCTATTTTACAAACTGGAGCAGGGGAGGAGGCCTTTAAGCAGAACTTCCCTTTTTGAGGGGAACTCCGCTTTAAGGTCATCACAGAGGACAAGGGGGTACTCTTTGCATCTGGAGGAAAAGAGATTTAATATCTAAATATGGAATGGCTTCTTCACAGTAAATGCAGAATAGGCTTCCTCAAGAGCTGGTTCTGGCCAGCTCAGTAGTTTGTTTTTAAAAAGCCCTGGATTCTTTCCTAAATGTACATAATATAACTGGATACTAATATTTATAGGTAAAGTTGATCCAGGGAATATCCAATTGCCTCTTGGGGGATCAGGGAGGAATTTTTTTGCATGCTGTAACAAATTGAATCATGTTTTATTGTTTTTTTTTGCCTTCCTCTGGATCAATTGTGGGTATAGGATAGTATATATGAGGGTTTTCGATTTGTGTGTGTGTGTTTCTTTTTCTCTCTGTAGGTTGAACTAGATGGACTTAAACCAGATTAACTATTAACCAAACATAACCATTTCAGGTGGTCTATTTACCACATTCAGAGCAGTTTTGTCTCTAAGAATTGGTGCTTTTCTAAAGATAATACTGGGACGCTCATGCAACACAGGTCCTCCTAATATCCTAATTTTTGAGTCTACCTCAATGTTTACCCAAAAGATGTTTATTGACATCTTTGATTGTTTACACTGCTATTTTATTTTTATTATGCTGCACACTAGATTTTGCCTTAATTCATAATTTGTCACATATGTATTCTGACTGGATTGCTGTGAAGAGCTTTGAGCGGTATCAGTCAGGTGCAGGTGTATATCTATATGACAACCAAGTGCGGTTGATCTCATTGTTTTGAGATCTTAACATCTGGTATGCACTGTGTGGACACCGGTGGCAGTCACATGGAGAGTACATTTGTTTGAAGTGGTCCACATTTTGCAATTACATATCTTGGGACTCTACGCACTGAGATTTGTTATAGTTATACAGGGAACTTGGGGTTGATTTACTAAAGGAAAATAGACTGTGCCCTTTGCAAAGTGCAGTTACACTCTGAAAGAGCAGTTGCTCCAGAGCTTAGTGAATGAGCAGACGTTCTGCTGACTTCCATCATCCAATCATGTGCTAGCAAAATTTTAGTTTTTTTTAATTTTCCTTGCATGTGATTGGGTATTGTTTGCAAAGTGAAGCCTTACCTTATTTACTAATCTCTGGAGCAACTGCACTTTGCAAAGCGCATAGTCCTTTTGCCTTTAATAAATCAACCCCTTTGTTTCATGGATTTATTTATTTGTTACATATTTGTGAGAAATTGCTCATGATTTTTGCATATGGGGATGTTCACACAGTTTTTTTTATTGGATTGTTTTACTTGAAATGATTGCACTTTGATTTTGATGACAGATATTTAAAGTAATAGCACATTTTATTATGATTGTATAGCTTTTATCTAGTATTCCATTCAGTGCAGAGAATTTTTCTTTTGTTTTATAAAGAATCTAATTTAACCCTTAGCCTTTAAGAATTCTATTTTTTTCTAAGCGCAGGTAAAACACCTTTGAGCAGATCTAAATGCAACGTGAGAATTATACCATTGAAATTAATACATACATTTAAATGCATTTAGAAATATCCTATATAAATGCATATTATCACAGGTATATCATTGCCAGTGTGGATGATGCTTCTATCCCCTTCATTTCCAGAATAGATGCACATTTTCCTATGTTTTACCCCTGGAAACATCCCACAAGTGAAGAAAAAAAATTGCTGATGGGCCAAACATGTGATATGTCCTTTTTGGATATAACAACACGTCTCTGATTTCCTAATCACACAGTGTCAACCTTACCTACATAAGCTCTGATGGTTTAAAGACTTTTTATCTCCCCCTTACCCCCCGGTTCTCCATAATTCCTCCTTGTGCATAGGAAAAATATATAGGAAATTGTTAGCTTATAAAGTTTCTGCCAAAATAAACAGGTATTTTTGCACTTTTTAGATCATGTATTACAAAACGCTTCCAATGGTATAGTAAGCAAACCAAAAGGCAAAAAATAATACATTTATTGTTTACACACTCTCTAAATATTTATATATATGTGATGCGCTAATAATAAAAATCAAAATGACTTTTGCATGCAAAATTAAATAAAAACATCAAATGGGAAAAAATATTGTAATGATATAAATTGAACGTTAAGTGGTAAAAAAATATGCATAACCAAATTCTTAGGCAAATAATGTGATAAACAGGACACGTGATGATGAAATGTGTGTTCGCAGAAAACTTCCATCTCTTGTTCCCCTTTTAACATCCACTCACTTTAAATGCATGACCCTTACCACAAACATCATATTTTTGTGTATTTAAACAACACAAATCCTAAGCAGGTATTGGTAAATTATGATATTGCTGGTAAACCATTAATATTATAACTCTCAACAAGACTATCATCAGCAAGCCTTCAAAGTGATAAACCCGGCAACAAGCAGACCCAGCAGAATAGGAACAGTGTCACCATTCAAACTTAAGGAAAACAGAGAAAAACATAGTGCTTGTTGCTGAATTTTTTTATTAAAAAAGCAATAAAATCACACCTACATAAAAGAAGATGCAACCTGCATGTCAAATGCTCAGTAAAGTGGTGCTGCTGCACTAGGAAAAGGCTGTGTGTCTTGATCAATGAATAAGATTCAACAGCCTGCAGTCAGCTTTCTCTAATCCAGTTTACTCAAAATTCCACCCATTGTGTTTAGACACATTTGACGTCGTCAGATGCATATACTTTAAATGTGCCTAAACTACCCTGAAAAATGTACTTTTTCCGCTGAAATCCTTTCTGAAAAGTAGCAGTGCACTTATGGCATATATGACTCTGCCCAGGTACTCCTGTGCCTACACTCTCATGCCTGTATATCTGCAGGAGCAATCTAAGGCTCTGCTACCTAAAAAAATTTAGCATGATATTTAGTGATGTCACTGCTCTGCTGCTCACTGTTTTCCTTGCTGGAGGCTATGAGGAAGCAAAGTCCGGTCTCTACCAAGATAGTCCCCTCTACACAAAGACACGGTGCAGAAGAAGGCATGGAAATAATTGGGAAATAACACCTGCAGGGAGACCACAGGCAATATGGATAACAGGTCCTTTGCCTTCTACCTGCATTTTTTGGGCAAAGCTTCCAGTGTTAAATCCCTCTTTACTGCCTGGATTCTAAGATTTGTTACCTCTGAAGTATTGGGATTGCTACACTAAACTTACAAATTATTCTGGTCTAACTAAAGGACAGAGAGTAATTATTACTTTGGTAAATCTTCAGATTCAGTAAACGCAAGCATTAGTAAAGCCCTAATCTTCTGCTAATTCTTTTTAGTTATCTGTAACAATGACTTGGATGTTATTTGTGTCTTTTCCATGAAGCAACTTTTACTATGTGTGACTTTCACATAACAAGTGTACTGTCTATTACAATCTGCTCATACTCCACTAGGTTTCCTTAGACTTAAATTTGTAATGAGTTCATAAGCAGTTACACTGATCAAGTAAGATTCCAACCAATGTTCTGTCAGGGTTGTAATCAATGGACTAGACACATTAGTTCCGAATTAATATGCAGACTTATTTAAATTTTTCAGAATTTCAGATGTATCTGAATCTCCAAATTACAATAGTACCAAAATTAAACAAATCCAAGACAATGAAAAAAAAAATCGGAATAAATTTGAATTTGAATCGTTTTCAACTAATTCGAACATTTTTCGAATTTAAAGAGTTTTCAAATTCGAAACGTTTTCAAATTTCCAAAGAGAATAAAATAGAATAGAAAAAAATAATAGACTGGAAGATAGGGTAAAACAGAACAAAATAGAATAGAAAATACAAGAACAGAATATACAAGAATATAATAGAAAAAATAGAATAGAATAGAAAGAATATAACCTTCTTCTGAAATTCAAATTTCAAATAGAATATCTGAATTAAAATACATAAGAAAAGAATAGAATAGAAAATAATAGAATAGAAGAAAAAATAATAGAATGGAATAGACTATACCAGAATAGAAAATAATATAATTAAAAAACAATAGAATAAAATAGCATAGACAGAATATAACCATTTCTCAAAATTCAAATAGAATCAATTCAGTGGGTAATTGTCATTCAAAGTGCGACAACCCTGAAAGCTGAAAATTGTCCGGGGGAAGGAAGGGGGCAAAAGTGCCCTGTATTGAAGTGGTTAAGTAATTTATTTTGAACTGTAAAATAAATCAAAAGGTACTCACATCACAAGGACATAAAACTGCAGGAAGCCAAGAGGCCAAGTGATTGGTATCATGAATTTGGAAGTGTGCAGTTTATTATAATATCTTTTTTTTTCAAAATGGCAGATTGTTTTTGGTACTTGGCCCACTTATGTCTGAACCCTTTTACTGCCATCACTGTATTATTCTTTCAAATTTAGCAGCCACCTGTTTTTTTTAGATAACAGAATTTATTTTAATTCTAGATTCCAGTGTACACACTGGCAAGATGCCACTTCTCTTTGCACTTAACATCACTATGCCCTTTCAAAGTCTCAATGTTCAAACTGATCCTTTTGTAGTAAAGGGTCCTTGCACAGGATGAGATGAGTATGGAGGAGAATTGGAGTGCTTTAGGTGTTAAAGATACATCTTTAGTGAGGTTACATTTTAGTAACTCCCTTTAGGGGTTAGGTTATGTGTTAGGAGGGATTACATTGAATAAGTTAAGTGTGTAGTGTTGGCAGAGGGCAAGTGTTGGGGGCTCATTTTACAGGGGAGGGGAAGTGATCAAGTAGGGGAAGGTTAAATGTTAATTGGGTGCTTTGGTGTAGAATGAACTGACTGTTAAGCCCCATACACACTATCAGATTTTCTACTGATTTTTGTCTTCAGATTTACCAAAACCATGTAGTAGAAGGGCCTGCCTGATTGCATACAATTTGAAACTCCTAAGGTTTGACCTCATATTATATGGTTTTGGTAAAGCTAAAGGAAAAAGTCAGCAGAAAAATTAATAGTGTGTATGAGGCTTTAAGGAAACTTCAGATTCTTCACTTATTCTCAGATTTTAACTCCTTCAGATCCACGCTATAGCTGAATGATGGCTACAGCGTGGATCTGCTTTGCCGGGAGTACGTCAATAGACATCCTCCCCTTTGTGCGCTCCCCGTGCCCCCTGCAGGACGTGCGCGGCATGTGCTGTGATCACCGAGTCCCGGCCTGTTACAATGTGATCAGCTGTCAGCCAATGACAGCTGATCACGTGATGTAAACAGAAGATCGTTAATTGGTTTTCTTTTTTCCTCATACTGTCAGCATGAGATGAAAAAAAAGCCAATCACCAGCTTCAGTGCAAGGGACATCGGTCCCCAGGAGGAAAAGGCAAAGCTGCCTCATCCGTGCCCACCAATACCACCTTCCAGTGCCACCTGCTAGTGCCCACATAGTGCCCCAAATGAGTGCATAAGTGCCAGCAATCAGTGCAACCTATCAATGTCCACCAGTGGTGCCAATGAGTGCTTCATCGGTGCCACATAGCAGTGCTGCCTATCAATGTCACCTACCAGTGCCAATCAGTGCCCATCACTGCCACCTATCAGTGCCACCTGTTAGTGCCCTTCAGTGTTACCCATAAATGCCCACCAGTATCACCTCATCAGTGTCCACCAGTGCCGTCTATTAGGACCCATCAGTGCCGCCTTATTAATGCCCATCAATGCATCCTATCGGTGCCTATTGGAGCCCATCAGTGCAGCCTCATCAAAGTACATCAATGAAGGAGAAAAATTATCTGTTTGCAAAATTTATTAACAAAAAAAAGGAAACAATTTTGTATTTTTTTTTTTAATTTCAGACTTTTTACATTTTTTCAACAAAAAATAAAAAACCCAGAGGTGATCAAATACCACTAAAAGAAAGCTCTATTTGTGGGGAAAAAATGGGGTACAGCATTGTATGACCGCACAATTGTCTTTCAGAGAGTGACAGTGCTAAAAACTGAAAATTGGTCTGGGCAGGAGGGGGGTGTAGGTGCCCAGTAAACAAGTGGTTAAATATTATGATTTTTTTATTACAAAAACATAAATACAAAATATTGCATACGCATTTTCCCAGTATTGTGGGACATACAAATTTGCACTGCCATATTGTTTATTCAATTGTTTCTCCAATTTAAAAAATATGAGTGGATTGAGGGGGGAAGGCTTCTTAAGTGAATTTTCAGTTTCATGATGGGTATTTTAGCATATGTTTTAGAAAAGAAACAACTGGCTTGGCAGCAAAAGGGTTAAAATAATCCAGAGGGAATAATAAAATGAAGTGGACAAAGAGTACTGCAATTTAAAAATGACTGTAAATACCATTCTACATGGTATCACTGGGAACACTTACATGCCAAAAGCTATAAAAGTCATATGCTATTTAAAGGTCATGATAATAGAATGTGATTATTAAAGCAATCTAGTAAAATAAAAACACAAATGGTCAACTGATAGTGTTCATCCATAGGAATTGTTTCCTTAGGGTGGAATGGTTTTCTTTGAGGAGACATGGCATGTCATAAAATGTTCTGCAGCTACTGTATTCAAGTTCACATTAAATATACTGTATATACATTCAACTTGATATCTGTATTTAATATTTTATGCGTTTGATGATAATTATCCCATAACTACGAACGAAACTCGGGTTTGCCACTACCATAGATTCAGGGTGAATTCGGAGGGTTTGGAATTCGTGGTCCCTGCAAATCTATGTGCAGATTCACTCGGGATCCATTTTTTGAACCATAACAGTGGTTATGGCCTTTAAACCATGGCCAGCAGACTTAGAAAGGCCAATTAGATGGCTTTTGCCCTGCACTATTAAGAAGGGGGGGGGGGGGGGCAGTAAAGTCAATGTATTGAAAGTTGCTTTTGGGGAGAGTACAGAGAAAGCTGACAAACTGCATTGAGAGAGATTAGGGTAATTTAGAGAAGTGTGCTTTCACTCTGATTGTTAGCTCTTTCAAAAATCAACCCCTTAGCTGATTTATTTTTTATTTTTTAACTATTGATGACTTTTTTGTACATTTTTTATTTTTTTTGCTTGATTTGACATCTGTCGTTACTTTTAGCTGCTATGCTGTCAATACAATTGGGAGAACAGTTCAAGCCAAGGAAAAGTTCAGCCTGAACGTCGTCTGGTCAGCGAATACCTGAATTTGCCGGACATTCAGATGGATGTTCGCCCGCCAAGCGCCCCACAATGCCCTGCAAGCTGCACAGTGCCCTAATTGGATGAAGTACTGCATCTAACCGCTGGCCAGGCACAAGGCTTTGACCAATCAGGGCACAAAGCACAGTCAGAGAAGGGTTGCCACCTGTACAGGAATGACCCAGACAGTCCAGTGTTTGACAGCTGTGCCTGGGTTTGTATCCTCCTGTAACCCGGACACCACATCATAAGCTCCAGTCCCAGCCAGTGTGGAAAGTACCTGCAGCCCTGCACCAGCACCATGCCCTCACAAACCCCTCTGCTGAATGCGCTCTCTCCCAAGTCCCACCAGCAGCACTCCCCCTGGCTCATCCTGCTCCCCCGCTCAAATGCGCTCCCTCCCGCCAGCAGTAACCCCTCCCCGAATGAGTCCCCCATTGCCCCCCCTTCAATGTGCCGATCAGCAAATGCAGAATGCTCTCTCTCTCGCCAGCAGCAACCCCCCCCGCCTTCAGCGGTGAGCAACACTTCTGAATGAGTCCCCCATCGCCCCCCTGTCAATGTGCCAATCAGCAAATGCAGGACACTCTCTCCCACCAGGAGCACGTTCTCCCCATCTTCCCCCACTCCAGCAGAGCTAATATCCAATTGTGACAGGTAAGTAAAAGACTAGCCCGGTCGGTCCCCCTCGTGCCCGTCAATGGAGCACTACTTGCAGGAGCCCAGCAGAAGGAGCAGTCAGTGTAGCAATCAGCCTCAGTACAGGAAGCAAATTCAACCCACAGCTTACAGAACGGGACAGCAGGAGAGAGGTAGGTACAGTCCATCACTGGGCACCACTTTCCCCTTGTCCATCCTGCTGTCCCCTTGTCCATCCAACAGTCCCCCAGTCCATCCCATGGTCCCCCAGTTCATCCCATGGACCCTGTCCATTCCACGGTCCCCCTGTTCATCCCACTATCCCCCTGCCCATCCCACAGTCCCCTTATCCATCCAATGGTCCCCCTGTCCATTCCATGGTCCCCCTGCCCATCCCACGGTCCCCCTGCCCATCCTACAGTCCACTTGTCCATCCTACAGTCCTTTTTTCTATCCCACGGCCCCCCTGTCTGTCCCATGGTCCCCCAGTTCATCCCACAGTCCCCTTGTCCATCCCACGGTTCCCCTATCCATCCCACGGTCTCCCTGTCCATCCCACAATTTCCTTGTCCATCCCACGGTCTCCCTGTCCATCCCACGGTCCCTCTGTTCATCCCACTGTCTTCCTGCCCATCTCATGGCCCCCCTGCCCATCCCACTGTCCCTTTGTCCACCCCACTGTCCTCCTCTGCATCCCACTGTCTCCCTACCCCTCCTACGGTACCTCTGTCCATCCTATGGTCCCCTTGTCCATCCCATTGTCCCTCTGTCCATCCCACTGTCCCTCTATCCATCCCACTGTCCTCCTGTGCATCCCATTGTCCCCCTGTCCATCCCACTGCCCCTCTGACTACTCTGCGGACCCCTTGACCACTCTGTAGCCCCCGTCCACCTTGCTGCCTCCCCATGTGCATCCTGCTGGTTTGGGGTTCTTTGGGGTGCTGTGGTTGGGGTGGCCCACTTTGGGGTGCCTTAAATATGAGGGACTAATTTGAAGTGTTGGGATAGAATTGGCCGCTTTGGCGTGGTGTTGATAGTGGTGTTGATAGGTTGCTATAGGTAGGATGGGCTACTTTGAACTGTCAGTGGAAGGTTTGCGTGCAGTGGATAGTAAGGGGTGTTGTAGGTAGGTTGGGTTAACTTAGGCCCCTTCCACGGTTAACACAATGAGGCTACACCCTCTGTTCGCCGTGGCATACACAGAAAACGTTGTCACTATTCTCTTTAAGCCACCCAAAGGTGTCCAAAGTCTTTTACAATCCTATTGTCTATATAGTGTATACTACAAAAAAATGCAGTGCGCTAGAAAAATGTTCGGGTTTGGCTTAAAGAAAAGGTGGCAACCCTAAGTCAGAGCCATGACTGGGCAAAGTCATGATGACTTTACCCTATTATGGCTCAGTGCTCATAGTCCCACTCCACACTATAAAAGGTTCCTTCCCACAGGAACCTTTTGCAGTGTTCTGTTGAAGTGTAGAGAGGTTCTTTTTGCTACTAGTGAGTTATGCTCTGTACACACGGTCGGACTTTCCGGCATCAAAATCCTTTGGATTTTTTTAGACGAATTTTGCCCCAAACTTGTCTTGCATACACACGATCGCACAAAGTTGTCAGTAAAGCCAATCGTTCTGAACGCGGTGACGTAAAACATGTACGACAGGACTATAAACAGGCCAATAGCTTTATTTATTCTGAGAATGCGTGGCACTTTGGAATTGTCTACACACAATTGGAATTTAAATGATCAGATTTTGTTGTCAGACAATTTTAGCTCCTGCTCTCAAACTTTGTGTGTCGGAAATTCAGACGGAAAAAGTCAGATGGAGCCCACACACGATCGGATTTTCCAACAACACGATCCGATCGCACATTTTCCGTTGGAAAGTCCGACCGTGTGTACAGGGCATTAGTGTGTTATTGTGACTCAGTGAGTGTAGAGCATCAGTGTAGTGTGAATATAGTGTGAGTATAGTGTAGTGTATCAGTGTAATGTGAGTATAGTGTGAGCCTAGTGTGTCAGTATAATGTGAGTATAGTGTAGTGTGAGTGTAGTGTTAGTGTAGTGCATTGTTTAACACAGCATTACATAACATTTAGTGATGTATATTGTGCTGTATACACTTTTTTTTTTTTGATGCTTTTTTTTTTTGTTTTGTTTTGTTTTTGTCCCGTGCCTGCCCCCTTTTTTTAAATTGTCCACAGTGTTTCTGATTGTGACACTGTTGTTCTCCCTTTTTAATTGTTAGCGTCAGTCTTCAATTTAAAGTACACCAAACACCACTTTTCATTGAATAAAGTGCATGCAATTACACATTTCCCAGTATCTATTACGTTTGGGTAGCCCACCCCATCATGCCTGCGAGGCCAACAAGGAGAGGCAGAAATTCCCATGCCACTATGAAGGGGCAGTGTCTATGTCCACAGGCAAAGGTGGATGTGGTCCATCCTCAAGCAGGATATGTTTTTCTCTGTTTAGTGATGTTGCCCGTGCCATCCAGCCACAGCATGCAGAAGAGATGGTGGACTGGTTTACTAAACCATCCTCATCCTTTATCACTCAAGCATAGACTATATAAGACAATACATTGAAATTTGTGAAACTTTGCATCTACCATCTAGGGTTTAATAAATGCTAAACCAAAT
The DNA here is from genome assembly GCF_037356315.1 of Lithobates pipiens. Taxonomy (NCBI): domain Eukaryota; kingdom Metazoa; phylum Chordata; class Amphibia; order Anura; family Ranidae; genus Lithobates; species Lithobates pipiens. The sequence continues at coordinate 446,131,119 of NW_027507758.1, read as the reverse complement.
TATTAAAAATAAATTTAAATATTAAAAAAATATTCTTGTTTTTTGTATTTTTAATCATTTGGTTTAGCATGTATTAAACCCTGTAGGGTACATGTAAAGTCCCACAAATTTCTTTTTTAGACCCACAGATTTACAAGTGTAGCAAAAACACCAGACTTTTGGCCTTTTGGGTACCACATGCTTACAAAGGCATTTTCCCTCTCACCACTCAGCCCATTGGCATAAGCCCCTGAAAGCCACACACATGGGACACAATTCTTCTCCTCCTCACTCCTCACCTTTCATGTCTACCACTGCTATATCTCATGACCTCTCAGCAGCCTCCACTGACAGGAATGATAGTATAGCAAAGGGTGTCACAGGTTCTTGCAACCCATCTGCAAGCAGCACACCACCAGCTGTAGAGTATAGCAGACAAATTTCTCTCTCCTAGCTGCTGCATGGAAAAAAATACATTCCCTGCCACCCACATGCCCAGCGGCTAAATTCCAGCTTGTCCATATGACCAGCTTTTAGACTCCTGCCTTTCCATCTACTGGATTCTTCCCCTTTCCAATAATTTTCAGAATGTGCTGTACCACAATAGCAGGCTTCCAGTCACTATTTATGTGCATATAAAGCTATTCTAGCTCTGTACCATCACATGGAAAGCAATGTTTTGGCATTGTTGGGCAAGGCAGTCAGCAGCAATGTCCACGTTACTGTTGACACGTGGTCCAGCAAGCATGATCAGGGATGATATATTTTGTTCACAGCACACTGATAACTCTGCTTGCAACTAGGAAGGATGCAGGACAGGACTATGTGCTGGTGCTTGATTTGCCGCCATGCATCCATACAGCTGGTGGAGATGATGCAACATCTGTCAGCTCCACCTCCCCCTTTTCCTCCTTCTTAATGCCCTTCTCTGCTGAATTGTTCTATGAACCATCAATATTCCCTAAGCGTTCAATAGGCTTTTCAATGAGTCAGGTTAAAAGATGCCATGCAGTGCTTTAGCTGGTCTGTCTGGGGACAGGAGCCACACTGAAGCTCTGCAGGGGTAGGCCCAGAAGTGTTTCACACCACAGAAGCTTGAGCCAGGAATGGTGGTGTGTGATAATGGCACTAACCTTCTGTCCACCCGGAAAGCTGACACATGGCACATGTCCTCAATTTGGTGGTGCAGCATTTCTTAAACAGGTACTCAGTTTTGCAAGATCTTCTAAGGCAGGCCAGAAGAGTCTGTAGCCATTTCAGGCGGCCATACACAGCCAGTGTTCGGTTGGCTAAAATTCAATGAGAATTCCACCTTCCCATAAACCGCTTGAAGGTGGAACTCAACTTTGGCAATGCTGCAGTGGCTGCACATGCAAGAAGAGGGCCGTCAATGAGTACTTGAGTATGGCACAAGGACAGGCTCAGGGCAGCTTGGCTTTTTTTCCCCCACAACAATGGCTGCTGATAAAGGATGCATGCACAATACTGTCACCATTAGAGGAGGCAACAAAAATGGTGAACCATGACAATGCATGCATCAGTGACACTCTCCCTCTTGTGTTCCTGCTAGAGCATACTCTGCATGGTATTATGGACAGGACACTCGAGGAAGAGCAGTGGGAGAAAGAGGAGGACTTCCTTTTCCTCTTAAGGACAATTTTATGCAGACACCATTTTTGTGACACCACAGAACACACAAGAGGAGAGGGAAGGCTAAAAGGGGGAAGAGGATTCTTGTAGTTTTGGAGGCATTGAAGCAGGGGAAGACATATGCAAAAGCTTAAGAGATGGTTTTCAGTTCCCAGAAACCTTGGGAGTAGTATGTGGCTAGAAGGAGGCAGTTATAGATAGAATAATCCCCAGTGACTCCAAGGACTCTGTTTCTCATGCCTCCTCAAACTTGCGGTGCATGGGATCTCTTATTCTTCAAAGCCTGTGAAAGGACCCGAAAATTTGTGGCATCAAGGAGAAGAATCATTATTGGTTTGCAACCCTCCTTGACCACCTTTAAAAGGGGAACATCTCGGAACTCATCCTGCCCTCGCAGAGGGAGCACAAGATGAAATATCTTGAGGACATCCTAAAGAGGAGTTTATTTAACACCTTTTCAGACCTTTTATAGTCTCATGGAAAAGGTAGTTTTGAGGCTTCTGTTGGTCAAAACAGGAGCGACGAAGAAGGGGGCCGCCTTAGTGATGCATTAAAAAACATTTTTAGTCCTCAGCGCCCAGGGCTGTCAGCTTCCACATCATGTGCCTGACAAAGGAGCCCTGTGCGGCTCCGAAACGTTGCACTTATGTTTGTATTGTAATCTCTCTCAATAAATAAAACCTTTGGATGGTAATTGTTTATCCATGGTGTGCTGGCGAATATGTACACTTGCTTGATGTTTCCAGGACTCAGCTGGTAATCGCTGCAGTACCCACCGTTTTGAGAGCTATATTTGCAAGGTACATGTGGGACAGAAATATTGAAAAGACAGCTTCCACCTCCCATCAGTAGCATCTGCATCATATGGTGGAAGATTATCTAGAAGCAAAACCAGACATGGAGAGCTTTCAAGTAGATGATCCACTGGGTTACTGGGTCATGAGAATAGACCACTGAGAAAAGTAAACAGATTTTTTTTCAGGTGTACGTCTACAGGGTTACGGTGTGAAAGCACCAGCAACACCCAGAGCCCAATTTTTCAGCACCTGTTACTTCAATCCAAAGTCTGCTAAAATGACACCAGACTTTATCTAAAACAAAATTGTTAATCTTGGCCTAAGTGTACTATAATTTGGCTTCTTCACAAAAGGCTTGCTCACTGTGGTGCAAAAAATGTGTTATTTCCATCCAAAGTCTGCCAGAGAGACACCAGAATTTATTCCCAAAAAATCTTTAATCTCGTTCTGAGGGCACTAAATTATGGCCTCATCATACAGACTGGCTCCCCAAACCGTAAAATCTATTTAATGTCTTTTTTTTCTTTATATATGTCAGTTTTTCTGCAGCAGGTTCTATACACGGTAAAGATGTGACACTTTACAGGAAGATTAAGGGGACCCCATGCACTATATTTAAAGGAGTTTTTCATGTTTATTGTTTCACTTTAAGCATCATTAAAATCACTACTCCTTTAAAAACAATATTTTTTAAAAAACATTTTTGCATTAATACAGGTCAGTACCCGGGCCTTCATACCCTTTTTATGGCCAATAAGTTGCATATAAGCCTCTTTCAAGTTTGGGTCCCATATACTTTAATAGAGTTTGCAGTTTGGTCCGAACTTTTGCGATGTTCAAGGGTTCTGGCATGAAATGAGGGGTGTTCGGCCCAATCTGTCCATGACAAACTTTTTTGCTACGTTCAGACATAGAATACAATGGGAAATTAACAGGATAGAAAAGGAAAGGTATTGTAGAAGATGGGCTTTTATATGGAAGTCCCCATGGTTGAGATAAAACATATAGGTACACCAATCATAATTATAAAGATAAAAAATGTATTTATTGATAAATCTACGGTTCTTAAAAAAGAGGCAAAAGGGGCACCTAAAGCCCAAATATATATAGTGAAGACATCACAAAAGTAACAGATATGATATCACATGACTTGTTTGGGATCTGCCAAAAATTTTCATGGGCGTTACCGCTTCTCCAAAACACGTCACAAAACATCTGGTATATATAAAAACATGACATAGTATATATATATATATATATATATATATATATATATATATATACGGTGGTGTGAAAAAGTGTTTGCCCCCTTCCTCATTTCCTGTTCCTTTGCATGTTTGTCACACTTAAGTGTTTCGGAACATCAAACCAATTTAAACAATAGTCAAGGACAACACAAGTAAACACAAAATGCAATTTGTAAATTAAGGTGTTTATTATTAAAGGTGAAAAAAAATCCAAACCATCATGGCCCTGTGTGAAAAAGTGATTGCCCCCTTGTTAAAACATACTATAACTGTGGTTGTCCACACCTGAGTTCAATTTCTCTAGCCACACCCAGGCCTGATTATTGCCACACCTGTTCACAATCAAGGCATCACTTAAATAGGAGCTGCTTGACACAGTAAGGTCCACCAGAAGATCCTTAAAAGCTACACATCATGCCGAGACCCAAAGAAATTCAGGAACAATTGAGAAAGAAAGTAATTGAGATCTATCAGTCTGGAAAGGGTTATAAAGCCATTTCAATAGCTTTGGGAATCCAGCGAACCACAGTGAGAGCCATTATCCACAAATGGCGAAGACATGGAACAGTGGTGAACCTTCCCAGGAGTGGCCGGCCGCCCAAAATTACCCCAAGAGCGCAGCGACGACTCATCCAAGAGGTCACAAAAGACCCCACAACAACGTCCAAGGAACTGCAGGCCTCACTTGCCTCAGTTAAGGTCAGCGTTCATGTCTCCACCATCAGGAAAAGACTGGGCAAAAATGGCCTGCATGGCAGAGTTCCAAGGAGAAAACCACTGCTGAGCAAAAAGAACATCAAAGCTCGTCTCAATTTCTCCACAACACATCTTGATGATCCCCAAGACTTTTGGGACAACATTCTGTGGACCGATGAGACAAAAGTGGAACTCTTTGGAAGGTGTGTGTCCAAGTATATCTGGCGTAGAAGGAACACTGCATTTCATAAAAAGAACATTATACCAACAGTAAAATATGGTGGTGGTAGTGTGATGGTCTGGGGCTGTTTTGCTGCTTCAGGACCTGGAAGACTTGCCGTGATAAAAGGAACTATGAATTCTGCTGTCTACCAAGAGATCCTGAAGGAGAATGTCCGACCATCTGTTCGTGTACTCAAGCTGAAACGAACTTGGGTTCTGCAGCAGGACAATGATCCTAAACACACCAGCAAGTCCACCACCGAATGGCTGAAGAAAAACAAAATGAAGACTTTGGAGTGGCCTAGCCAAAGTCCTGACCTGAATCCTATTGAGATGTTGTGGTATGACCTTAAAAAGGCAGTTCATGCTCGAAAACCCTCTAATGTACCTGAATTAGGACAATTCTGCAAAGATGAGTGGGCCAAAATTCGTCCAGGACGCTGTAAAAGCCTCATTGCACGTTATCGCAAACGCTTGGTTGCAGTTGTTGCTGCTAAGGGTGGCCCAACCAGTTATTAGGTTTAGGGGGCAATCACTTTTTCACACAGGGCCATGATGGTTTGGATTTTTTTTCACCTTTAATAATAAACACCTTCATTTACAAATTGCATTTTGTGTTTACTTGTGTTGTCCTTGACTATTGTTTAAATTGGTTTGATGTTCCGAAACACTTAAGTGTGACAAACATGCAAAGGAACAGGAAATGAGGAAGGGGGCAAACACTTTTTCACACCACTGTATATATTTATATCCATACCAGACCCCTATCCGAGCACGCAGGCCATCCGGTCAGGAAAGGGGGGGGGCGAGCGTGCGCCCCCCTCCTGAGCCGTACCAGGCCGCGCGTGCCCTCAACATGGGGGGGGGGTGCCGGTAGGATAGTCTTCTCTGAAGAGGAGGGTTTTCAGGGATTGTCTAAAAGTTAATAGAGTAGGAGATAATCATATAGATTGGAGTTCCAAAGGATTGGAGAAGCTCTGGAAAAGTTCTGGAGGCGAGCATAGGAGAAGGGGACAAGGGAGCTAGAGAGCATGAGGTCTTGGGAGGAATGAAGAGAAGGGTTAGGTTGGTATTTTGAGACTAGGCTGGTGATGTTGCTTGGGGCTAAATTGTGGATGGCTTTGTAAGGTGTTGTTAGTATTTTGAATTTAAAGCAGTTGTATAGCCAATAGCACCGGGGATTCTCAGCTGAAAGTCCGGCAGTCGCCAGACCCTGCCGGGAAGAAAACTCCCGTGCGCATGTGCAGGAGTGACGATATCACGGCTCCAGACACTCAAAGCACTGGAGCCGTGATACCCGGAAGGCACGCCGAGGGAACATGTCAGCTCCCTCGGCTTGGACCGAGTGAGATGCCGGCGCCTCGTTCTAAGGTAAGTATTGCGGTGCATTCTAGCTCATTATGCCTTTTCCCTTACAGGTGTAAAAAAAGTCAGTGGGTTTACTCACGCTTTAATGTGTTGGGTGGGTAGAAACCAGTGAAAGGACAGGCAGAGAGGAGTAGCAGACACAGAGTGGGTGGTAAGGTGGATGAGTCTGGCAGCAGCATTTATGATGGACTGAAGGGTGGATAGACTATGCAGAGGTAAACCAATGATTATTGAGTTTCAGTAGTGGAGGCGAAAGATGACCAGGGAGTAAATTAAGAGCTTTGTTGTGTAATTGGTTAGAAAGGGGCGTATTTTGGAGATGTTGCAGAGGTTGAGGTGCCAATATTTGGACAGTGATTGGACATGGGGCTTAAAGGAAAGAGAGTTCAGAACTACACCTAGGACCTTGGCATGTGAGGATTAGCTGATAGTTGTGCCATTGATTTTGATGGACAGATCAGGGGAAGAGATACATGGTGGAGGAAAAATTATAAGTTCGGTTTTGGATAGAATGCGTTTGAGGAAGTGGAGTGAAATCCAGACTGATATATCTGTGAGTAAATTCATGATACGGGAGGAGACTGAGGGAGTGAGCGGGGGGTAATAGCCCTTTCACACTGGGTCGTTTTGAAGGCACTACAGTGCTAAAAATAGCACCTGCAAACCGACCTGAAACAGTCGCTGCTGTGTCTCCAGTGTAAAAGCCCTGAAGCCTTTCACACTGGAGCGGTGCACTAGCAGGACAGTAAAAAAAGTCCTGCTAGCAGCATCTTTGGAGCGTTGAAGGAGCGGTGTGTATACCACTCCTTTACTGCTCCTGCCCATTGAAATCAATGGGGCAGCGCGGCTATACCACCTTGTGGTGGTTTTTAACCCTTTCTCGGCCACTAGCGGGGGGGGGGGTAAAACTGTGCCACAAATCCAACGGAAATGCGCATCTAAAAATAGGCTTTTCTGCCGACGCACATCTCGTAGAGAAATAAATGTGGATGTTGTCAGCATAGAGATGGTATTTTAAGCCATAGGAGGCTATCAGCTGACCCAGGGGCTGCTTTTTGAACCGCCAGAAAAATATAATTTGACATGAGAGCATACTGAGCATTTATCAGGGCATTTACACATATTGTATTTGAGCAACATGGAAGTTATTTTAGATCTGAATTTTAATGTTTGTATGTCTTGTGTACAATAAAGTGGATTGATTTAATGCGTTGGCTGTAAATTCATGCATATATAGGAATATATGTTTGTGGGACCAACTCCAGATCTGGTTGAGTTCATACCTATTGTTATAATTTTTGTTTTTTCATATAGGATTAGCTAGGGACTCCCAGATCATTCATGCAAGGATTAATAATTACATTGTGATAAGGGCCTTGAGGTTACCCAGTACTGGTTGTTTTAATAATATGGGGAGAACATATGACTGGTAGGATGAGCAGCGGAGAACAGAGACATTCGTTGAGTAAGGGAGAGAAGATAAACTTTAGATCACCCATCATCTCTACCAAGAGAGGCATCATGGGAAAAGTACAGATTTTTTACATAAAATGGTGCAAGGAACAGTGAAACATTTCCCATTGTAATCAGGTTTTAATTAAATAAAATGTAGTCTTCTACTTTGGGAAAAACCTCCATTTATATGTTTTAATTCAATTGGCCCCCATATAACCTAAAAAAAAGTCATGATTATTTTTAAAACCCACGGGAAGGATCTAAGCTACCATCAAATAGATATAAAAGTACCCCATTTAAGCTGTTTTGGTACTGCACCCTGTTCACTCCAAACACGGGTCTGCTATACAAACAGTTTATTTGCTAAAGAGTAACAACAATGGCATTGCATGACATCCTGTAGGATTTGCAGATTATTTGACAATCAAATTTTTCTTCAGTTTTGTAAAACTGTAGTGACTGGATACTGAGGTTGAAGGCTACCTTTTAATATCATTAATTTACAAAAAGGATTGTGTGGCAGTCATTTATGCTATTTTTTTTATGTGAACATAGAATTTTTTCTGTAAAAATGGATGAGATCTCTTAAACACAGCAAGTAAAATCCCATAGGGAGGCACCAAGAAGAATGTTGCAGTCTAACAATTACAATAAACTCTTAACTTGCTGTGCCTTGGGAAGAATATTATATGCCAGACATAAGGACATTTTACAAATATTGTGCTAAAGATCAGCATCATGGACACTGTGTTCCGTTCAGCATCAAATGCTTGCCACATGAATAATCAGTCCTGTGTAGGAATTTTCCCATGAGCACAATTTCACATGGAACGGGTAGGAAAATTGCTGCAGCTACAGTACTTCTTTGCATCCAAGACACCCTCAGTAGGACATGTGTGGGTGGGAATCTTCACAAAGAGCTAAAGAGTTTATCTAAGACAAGAACAGCACAGTTCTTGCTATCACTCATTCAGAAACACACTTTTGCTTCTGGAAACTGAAAAAGGTTTGAAAATAGTATACAAATTAAATATTTGAAAAATGTGTCTTTGTTATGACTTTTACAGTCAATCAAGACTTTTGGAACTAGTGGAAAAAGAATAGATGCAAAATATGACACTTATTATTTTTATATTATTGCCTGGAGATGGACTTTAGGCTGGGTTCACACCGCTGCGGGGGGAGAACCGGATGTGATTCGCACAGCAAATCACATCCGATCTCCGTAGCGCTGCGAGTTCAGCCATACAGATAGTATGGCTGAACTCGCAGCGGTCCCGCAGCACACTCGCACGGGACCCTTTTTTGGGTCCGCAACGGAATCGGATCGCATGGGGGTTCACACCATGCGATCCGATTCCTGTGCGAGTCGGCAGATCGCACTGCGATATGCCGACGGATCTGGGGGTGTCATTAACATAACATTGACACCCCCAGCCGTCCGCATAGGGCAGTGTGAACTGCCGGCGGGAGTAATGCGATGCGGGAAAACGCCGCGGATTCGCGGCGTTCCCGCATCGCAGCAATGTGAACCCGGCCTTAAAGTAGACCTAAACTCAGGAGGTGCAGCGTTACTATATTACAGGGAATATCTTGGTGTATTTATACTTAATGTACAGCTAAAGGTTTTTGTATATAACGATCTGAAAAAGTCCAAAATCCAGATAGTAATGAATGCATGCACTCTATAAAGAAAAAAAAAATCATATTTTTCACATGCTCCCCTCCCAGACGCTTTATTTCACAGTGAGAGAGATTCAGCAACAGAGGCAGTGCTCTCAGTTCAAAAAGTAGTGGGCAAGACCAGGTATGGCCAGGTGCTAATGACAAGCTACGGGCTTGTGAATAAGAGTGACAATTGTGATAGCCACCTGCAACATTTGTTATCCCAATTCTTCACCCTATAGTGCAAGCAGACACAGCATACATTAGAATGGCAACTGCTCTAAATTAAAGAGCAATGCAGCATTGTTGTCACAACATTACAGGAAGCTGCATTATGGTAATTTCACTGGCAGGCTGAGCAAGAATTTGTTTGACTTTGCAGAGGCACAAAAAAAATGTAAGTGAAGATGTACATTGCATTTATAATTAAAAGCTGCAGAACACTATTTTTTATGGGAATCCATGCCAATCTCTTCACTGGCTTCCCTTACCACATCATATAAAATTCTAAATACTAACCACAACATACAAGGCCAACACAACATCACCCCAAGCTACATCACCAACCTCATCTGCATATATCACCCACATTTCTCTTCCCAGGGCCTCCTGCTTTCTAGCTTCTTTGTTATCTCCTCCCATGCATGCCTCCAGGACTTCTCCAGAGTCTCTCCCATTCTCTGTAACTCCCTGCCCCAGTATGCCTGGTCAACTTCTATCCTGTCCACCATTTAGTGCTCCTAGAAAACTCACTAATTCAGGGAAGACTGTCCCACCTCCATCTAAAAACTGTACTTGAGGCATCTCCATAAGATTATCCCCTGCAGCTATTTCCTTTTGTGCCACCTCCCCCTTCTCCTTATATTGTAAGCTCCATGAGCAGGGCCCTCCTATTCCTTCTGTATTGAACCGTATTGTAATTGTACTGTCCCTCTTTTTATTGTAAAGCACTATGTATCAGGGAATTATTAGACTAGACCAGTGATGGCGAACCTTGGCACTCCAGATGTTTTAGAACTACATTTCCCATGGTGCTCAACTACACTGCAGAGTGCATGAGCATCATGGGAAATGTAGTTCCAAAACATCAGGGGTGCCAAGGTTCGCCATCGCTGGACTAGACTATGTGGACTGCATAGAGGAAACCCAAAACAAGTGAAATAACAAAAGTGTTATAAATGAAAAGAAAGTGAAAACAAACAGTGCACTACCAACCACAAACAACAAGTAATATATACAATAAATGGGAAATACCAGAGACGTCAACAAAAGCCAGGCTGATGTCATACACCAGGGAATCAGTAGATGGGTAAGGAAGGGGAATCAGCAGGAGAGGGAGAGGACAGATGGATGGGCAGGGATCTTAGGTAACAGGAGACAAGAGGGACCGGTCCAGGATGGGCTCAAGATCAGGAAGGAACAGGTCAGGTAGGTTCAGGTTCAGGTTCAGGCAACAAGGTCAGGGCACATGGAGAGAGCGATACCAAGGCAAGCATGTGAGGGCTTGCCAGGTATTTATAAGACTACCAATGATTAACCTCACCTAACAGCTGAGCACAGAAGGTGCTGTCTGCTCCACACTGCCGGAGTACACCCGCTGGTGGGCACTGGTACTACAGTCCAAGGATCCAATAGTGCCACCAGGAGGTAGGTCCTCTTATTACAGGCCCCAGGCCCTGGGTGTTAGAAGACACCCGCTGGTGGACATTGTTACTGCAATCCAAGAGATCAACAGCGCCACCAATGGGTGGAACTTTTCATGACAGTACCCCCCCTCAAAGGAGCGGCCTCCGAATGCTCCAACTAGGTGTAATTGTCCAAAGTTAATGGCCTCAAACTGCACCACGGATGAGGGCTCGTCAAGCTGGGTACCGGGTACTTTAAGCTGGACAGTGGATACTTCAAACCGGACAGCGAGCCCATCCGGGCAGACAGCGGGCACATCCGGGCAGACAGCGGGCACATCCGGGTCGTCGAGCTGGGCAGCAATCACTGGGTCGTCGAGCTGGGCAGCAATCACTGGGTCGTCGAGCTGGGCAGCAATCACCGGGTCGTTGAGCTGGGCAGCAATCACCGGGTCCTTAGGCTGAACAGCAAGTACTGTAAGGGCAAGCTGGATCACAGGCACTGGCTTAGCAAGCTGAGTAATGGCCCCGGCCCAGCAGGCTGGATGACGGGCCCCGGCTCAGCGAGCTGGACACCAGGCACTGATCCGGCAAGCCGAATAACGGGCACAAGCTTAACAGGCCAGTTAATGGACACTGGTTCAGAAGACTGGGTAGCGGGCACCGACTCTGCAGACTGGGTAGCGGGCACCAACTCCGCAGACCGAGACACGGGCACCGAAACTTCAGGCTGAGACACGGGCACTTCAGACTGGAACACCAATATCCAAGCATCAGGCTGGGAAGCTGGCACATCAGACTGGAAATCCGGCACATCAGACTGGGAGGCAGAGACATCGAACTGGAAGGCTGGCACATCAGACTGGCAAGCCGGAACATTAGACTGGCAAGCAGAGACATCAATCTGGGAAGCCGGAACATCAGTCTGGGAAGCCGGAACATCAGGCTGGGAAGCCGAAGTATCAAACTGGGAGGCTGGTACATCAAACTGGGAGGTAGAGACATCAGGCTGGGAAGCTAGCACATCAGGCTGGGAAGCTGGCAGCAGGACATCAGACTGGAGGGCTGGCACATCGGACTGGAAGGCAGGCAGCAGGACATCAGACCGGAAGGCTAGCACGACATCAGACTGGAAGGCTAACATGTAGGACTGGAAGGCAGGCAGCAGGACGTCAGACTGGAAGGCTGGCACGTTGGACTGGAAGGCAGGCAGCAGGACGTCAGACTGGAAGGCTGGCACGTTGGACTGGAAGGCAGGCAGCAGGACGTCAGACTGGAAGGCTGGCACGTTGGACTGGAGGGCACTAGGACGTCCGGCTGGGTAGCTGGAACTGGGACGTCCGGCTGGGTAGCTGGAACTGGGACGTCCGGCTGGGTAGCTGGAACTGGGACGTCTGGCTGGGTAGCTGGAACTGGGATGTCTGGCTGGGTAGCTGGAACTGGGACGTCAGGCTGGGTAGCTGGAACGTCAGGCTGGGTAGCTGGGACGTCAAGCTGGGTAGCTGGGACGTCAGGCTGGGTAGCTGGGACGCCAGGCTGGGTAGCTGGGACATCAGGCTGGATAGCTGGGATGTCAGGCTGGGTAGCTGGAACTGGGACGTCAGGCTTAGGTGGGCCACCGGGTATAACTGGCATGCATGCAGGCTGGACCGGGTTGGTTGGTGTGGAGGCGGGTTGGGTTACTGGCAGGATTGTGCGGGTTGTAAAGAACTTTCGTTTCTTTTTTGACTTAGCCACTGCAGCTTTGTATGTAGGTGCAGGGCTGTAAGAAAAGAAAGTATCTGGGCAAAAGGAAGACCAAGGAACGGTGGCAGGAGGAGGGTTTTGTGGGATTGTTACAGGTGGAGGAGAAGAGGCAGGTGGATTGAAGGCAGGATAGGTGCTACACTTGGTGACAGGATAGTAGTATTTGGTAGGAAGTGGAGTAGACTGGGCTGTAGTTGAGGTTTCCATAGGCAATGGGGAGATACTTGGGAAGGCAGGTGATTAATGACAGGGCTGGAATGTTGTGGCTTGGCTAAATGCAGGAGATCTGACCATGCCTGTAGCACAGATTGAACAAACACTGATTCACACACAGCCTGACTAACCAGAGATTGCACTGAATAGATGCAATCAGACAACACCTGCTGTGGACAAGAGGAATAACATTCCATGAAATAGGCTGGATCATCTTCTAACAACCATACCAGAGATTCAACTTGGCCCAAATTGAAGGGAGGAGAAAAATCATCACTTCCTTCGGGACAACATGACAGGGCTGGCTTTGCACATAATTGAATTAAGGGCTGAACATCCCCAAATGACATGTAAAAAGCAAGAATGAGGATAAGGTTGCGCTATGGAGCAGTTTAGTATATTTGTGGTATGAGCGGCCTCTATTAAATTCCCCCCCAGTGTGGGTGGAACAACTCTTCCTTGTTGCATATAACGTGGCACGCTACACCAACGGAGGAACGGGGGACTCCCAGGACCACAGCAGATTAAAGCCAGAGAGCAACACAGTGGCTTATACTGTGGAGGCTGATCCACCCCGGATGGGGAAAAACCTCTGGTGAGAGCAATCACATTAGCAGTCACAGTGCACTGGGAGCAGCAGTTGCAGACACAATTTTGAAGACACTCACGGAAGATTTTTCACTGTTTATTATATCATCATTATTATTTTTTCACCTATATATATCTTATTTATTTTTTCACCTATATATATCTTATTTCTTTTCATTTTTTCACTGGTTACCAGTCACATGTTATCTAGTCGTGTCACTCAGCACACTGATTATGAAATAGTAGGACTTTTCACTAATTGATGTATGATATTAGTCTGAAAATTAATTTTAGGAATATTTTTTCCATATATTTTTTCTCCAAATGTTTTTGAATTTTAAAGCTCAAACTTCACTTGGGATTTTTACATGGTTGTCACTTGCACTTTATTACTAATCATAGCAATTGTATGTTCATTTATGGTTTGTTTGATTAGCACTTTATGGCATTTACATAGGTGCATATGTTTTCTTTCCTTTTTTATATAAAAAACCACTAGAGATTATTGGTCGTCATAAATAGATAGGTTTTCATCACTTACCAGCAAGCTGGAAAATTTATACAAATTACAGTTTTCACTTTTTACAAACCAAAGGTATAGCGCCAAGTCTATTTCCCTTTTTACCTCAAATGACATGTAGCCCTGATCCACCAGGGAATGAGCTGATCGGATGGTTTCTATCAGCTGGTCACTAGTCCACCTTTTTAGAAGCTGGCGACAATATTCACCACCCTCTTCTGCCAGCAGAGAATACGTGATTTCATTGAAATCCATATTAGCAGACTAACAGGTCAGCATGGTTCCTCAATGCAGCCACGTCTGGTCAGGGATGGCCTTGGTATACTATCAGGGAATTATTAGACCAGACTGTGTGGACTGCACAGAGGAAACCCAAAACGCATGTAAGTGAAATAACGAAAGTGTTTATTATAAATGAAAAGAAAGTGAAAACAAACAGTGCACTACCAACCACAAACAACAAGTAATATATACAATAAATGGGAAATACCAGAGCTGTCAACAAAAGTCAGGCTGAGGTCATACACCGGGGAATCAGTAGATGGGTAAGGAAGGGGAATCAGCAGGAGAGGGAGAGGACGGATGGATGGGCTGCAGAGCAGGGATCTTAGGTAACAGGAGACAAGAGGAACATGTCTAGGATGGGCTCAGGATCAGGAAGGAACAGGTCAGGTAGGTTCAGGCTCAGGCTCAGGCTCAGGCAACACGGTCAGGGCACATGGAGAGAGCGATACCAAGTGTAGCACCTATCCTGCCTTCAATCCACCTGCCTCTTCTCCTCCACCTGTAACAAGCATGTGAGGGCTTTCCGGGTATTTATAAGACTATCAATGATTAACCTCACGTAACAGCTGAGCGCAGAAGGTGCTGTCTGCTCCACACTGCCGGAGTACACCCGCTGGTGGGCACTGGTACTACAGTCCAAGGATCCAATAGTGCCACCAGGAGGTAGGTCCTCTTATTACAGGCCCTGGGTGTTAGAAGACACCCGCTGGTGGACACTGTTACTGCAATCCAAGAGATCAACAGCACCACCAACGGGTGGACCTTTTCATGACACTATGTAAACTGTTGCCGCAATATAAATCCTGTATAATAATAATAATAATTATAGTTCTACTTTAAATAGTACCCTGAAACATTCACCTTTTGTCTGGAGTTCCTCCTGGTATGTGAGTGTACCTAGGCACTCCTGTGCCTGCAGTCTTATATCTGTATATCTGCAGTGTGAAAATAAGGCTCTGGTGCCTCTGACTGCTAATCCAGGAAATTGGACATACTATTTTTTGATATCACTGCTGTGCTGTTCACTGTTCTGTATCTGTATCTGTATTGATGAACAATCAATACTGGACACAGCTTCCAGAGTTTAGTTCCTCTTTAAACAGTACACTATACATTAGACCAGAGGGACAGATGAAGAGGAAATTGAAATTTGGCTCCATAAGAGTGACAGTCCTTTCAAATTAAGAAAAGCTGACAGTTATGGGCAACACCATGATTCAAAGCAAAGTTTTAGGCCTCTAGACTAGGACAAAGGGTATTTTTTTTCAAATTATTTGTCATTTCCCAGTACCTTATGCATTTATTGGATGTTAATAGCTTATGCACCTGGTCTATTCTTATGATTCTAAATCATATATGAATTTGTTTATATCTTCTACATCTTACGGATACATGAGCATATATTTTTGTGGCCTAAAATACACAAATCTACTACACATATTTCACCTAGCAGGTAATTTGATACACTTGAGCATATAAGTAAAAAGAGTCTGACAGTCTGTCATACTTGAAAGGGTTAAATTTGTGTTATTGTATATGTTGCATTGGCTCCCACGGAGCTTTGGCTTCAAGCCGTTTCTTCTAATAGCTGTGGCCAAAAGGCTGCTGTCCCTTTTTATATTTTGTCTATGACATACCATACATCACTTTGTTACTGTCAAAGAATATATCTCACACTTCATTGACAAAAAGCTTGACCTTGGACCTCCTTCCTGGATGCTGAATACGGCATTGTTTATGGTGGTTTGTACAGATGAGATGTTGGCCCTAATGTTCCAGAAATCCTGTCGGTCCCATAATGGGATCATTCAGTTAAAATACACAAATATTTGGGCTCATTAGGAAATTAATTATGTGGAATGCCAGACAAATACCTGACCATATAGAATAAAATTATTTTGTATTGTAGGCAACAATGAAAGTGAGAAAAAATACAATATCCTTTAAAGATTAAAAACATTACATTTATTTCATCCTTTCCATTAAACCAAATATGCTTAACATACAATTCTTGTTATCTAAATTTTTGGTAATTAAAACCTTAAATTTACCATATATTTGTTGACCTTCCAGGAATTTGTTTTGTCATTTATATTCCTATTTCATGTATATTTAATACCATGGCATAAACCAGGACACACTGTAGAGCTGTACAGATCTTTAGAGTTGGGCCAAACAGCCCCCGGTTCGGTTTGCGTCAGAATTCTCAAATTAACTCCTATTAAAGTCAATGAGACCTGAACTTGAAAAATGAAATGTGTCCATTTTTAAAGCTTATATGCACGTTATTGGCCATAAAAAGGGTATGGGGGCCTGGGTACTGGGGTACAGGGGGACAAAAAGATCATTTTTTCATCATGACTTTTTCCAATCATGGCTCTGACTGTGCTCTGTGCCCTGATTGGACAAAGCCTTGCACCTGTCCAACAGTCAGGTGCATTGCTTCTTCCAATTAGGGCCCTAGAATGCACTGTGCGGCGCGCAGTGCAGTGTGGGGCTTTCGGCGGGCAAACATCCCTCTGAGCAACCCCCGCAAAATTGGGTGTTCACCGAACGGTTGAACAGGCGATGTTCGGCCCGAACCTTTGGTTGGCTCAAACTGTTTGCCCAACTCTACTGATCTTTCAGACTCTCTTTATAGACTTGGAAGCATGTTGGCAAATTTACCAGTACAAACATAAAGGTAAGTGCACATAAATATTTAGTACATCTGCTAAGTTACATAGTCAGGTTAAAAAAAAAACACAAGATAGAGAAAAATGAATATGTACATTGACTTTCATATACATAACCCACATCCATATGCATAACCCATTGAACCCACATTGATCCAGAGGAGGGCAGAAAAACCTCTAAAAGCATGGTCCAATCTATGAAAAAAAAATCAATCCCATTCCCAAAGGCAAACAGATATTTGCTGGAAGAAATTTTTGTTAATAGCCAGTTAAATTCTGTGCATCTAGCTTGTATTTAAACAATCAAACAAGTTGGCTAGTACTAATTCCTGTGGGAGAATATTCCACATTTTCCCAACTGTTACTGTAGAGAAACCTTTCCTTATGTGGAGGTTTTTGTACCAAGTTCACTGTATGGACTACTTATGTATTTATACATGGTATTCATATCCCCAATTTATTGTCCCCTCTCAAGGTAGAATACATTTAATTGATCTAACTCTTGCTCATAGCTGAGGTCCTCCAAGCCTTATCAATCTTAAATATCCCTTCTGTGAACAAGTGTAAAAAACAAAACAAATGCTGTATATTTCAGATGAGGTCTTACTAATGCTTATAGGGCAAGATTATATATCTCTGTCCAGTATTTTGCATGGTCAAAACAGACCTGAGTCTGTAGCTCTCCCACAACTGGGTCTGTCTGCCCCATATTAGCACTATATCTTTATTAACACATCTACCTTGGATGCTGGAGTATTGACTTAATTTTGATCACTGAGACCACCTGAACATTCATGTTATATCATTGGGGCATGAAGTGGAGTTCCTTACAAACATAGTTTAGGAATATTCTAAAACTTTGATGCAGTAGCCCCCTCTAGACCACTGCAACTTCTTTCCACAAATACAATTGAACAACAATGCTTGAAATGTATCCATTTCTCTTTACTGCAACAAAATTATGATCTCTAAAACACAATTACAGAATCTATAAGTCTGAGCATCACATGTAGGGTCCATTTTTAGCTATGCAATTTTTATTGATGGAACAATGTTTACAGATATGGTCACTGGTTATTAAAGCGTGATTCTGAATGAGGTGGATGTCTAGTATTGTGAGATTGTATGGTGTCGTACCAACTTTTATTTATATATATTTGTAAGCAATAAATGTTTCCCAGTTAGCTCATTAAGTAAAAGCATATTCTTCTTCTAATATCTAATCAAGGGATGGTTGAGCATGAATCAGGTCTTTATTCTCAGTTTTTGGGACATGTTGTTTACTGATAGCTCCCACTTCTACACATGGGAGATATAGATTGTCCCTTTCTTCCTTTTTAATTTTTTGAACTGTTTTTGAAGTTGGGTATTTACATTTGGGGGTAGCATCTTGAGGGTCCAAATTCTGAGTCTGTCCTTTATTAACACATGCTATAAGCAATGTATTTGGCATTTGGCACAGTAGAGTAGGGACCATCCAGTAGTCAAACCCTTGTAGCACTTTGTGTTATATATATGCAAGTGTAACACTGTCCTCTTTGGATATGTTTGGGTCCTCCTGGCAGTCCCAGCAATGGCCCACCCTGTACCTGAATCTGACAATCACTGACACACCAGAAAAAATCTGTTTGGGTTTTATTAAAACAGGTAAAAGCCTGGGAAGGGGAGTTTGGTTTAGACAAAGGCAACACAAACAACAATAGCACATTATTGTATACTATCACAGACAATTGCAGATAACAGTGCAGTAGACAAACGCTTCTACTATTTTTCTTATCAGACTGTTCCTGTCCTCCACAATTGCATGGAATGAAAGACACCCCTCATGCTTGAAAACACTATCAGCAAAAGGGTACATGTGAGCATCAACACCTGATCAAGCAAACAGAAAAGCCATATTGTCCATTTCAAACTGGGTGAATGATGCAGCAAGGGTATGTCACTGCGCTGCTATGTGTTTTGGGAGGCATTTCCAGCTCTGTCACTTCTGTCCTTATGTTCTCATTTTCATCATCCTGAGAGTTCTTCCTTGGGAACTTATCCCAAAACCTAATTTAAATTCTTCTCCATTTTACAAATTTGACAGGGAAAAGACAAGACAGTTTTTACAGTTGTTGCTGTCCATGTAATAAATAATGTAAAAAAGGACACCTGCCTATAGCTTGTTGCTCCACTTTTAGTCCTGTTGGCACTGTAATCAAACTTTGGTGCCACCAGACAATTTTTTACTAACTCAGATATGGGGGCCGTAGTGACCTGTGCCTTGTGTTTCTGCTTTTAGGTCTGTTGGCACTGCCATGAAACTGCAGTACTTCTATCCAATTTTTACCTACCCATAGCTAAGGGCTGCAGCCCCAATTTTTTATTTTTTTGAAGAACACCTCTCTGTTGCTCATTATCAAACTTTAGTGCCATAGGCCAATTTTACCCCACCCATATTTGATGACCGTAGCCCTTTTTTTTTTTTTTTTTTTAGAAAGACATATGCATTTTCTTTGTGTCTCCGCATTTAGGCATGTTTTCACTGCTGCCAAACTGTGATGCCACTGGCCAATATTTACCCTCCAAACCTAAGAGCTGTAGCTCAAATTTGTTTTGATCAAGATATGCTGGTGGGTTAATTGTCTGCTGTCTAAACTGGCCCAGGTATGTGTGTACGTGTATGTATACATGTATGAAAGAGACCTTGGATTGTAAGCTGTACGACAGCAGGGCTGATGTGAATGTACAGTGCTGCATAAATTATTGGCCCTACATAAATGCCTGAATTAAATAAGTAATGAGTGCAACCTCTTAAATATTTATTTTTTAAAGAAAGATGTTATATACACAATTTAGAAAAATGTATACAAATCATTTGAAAAATTTGTAAAAATGTAACATAAAAGTGTCCCAAAGTGATTATAAATTCCTTTCAAGTGAATAAGTAAAAATCTGTCATTGTTACTACAAATAATACTCTGAATTTAAATATATTATTACATTCACATACACAATACCTTACCAAACCCATATATTGGGGTTTATGTACTAAAGGCAAATCAACTTTGTGCTGCAAGTGCACTTGGAAGTAAAGTCACTGTAGATCTGAGGGGAATATGCATGGAAAATAAAAAACAGCATTTTAACACATGATTGGATGATAAAATCAGCAGAGCTTCCACTCATTTGAGATCTATCCCTTAGATTTAGAGCGACTGCACTTCCAACTGCACTTGCAGTGCAAAGTGGATTTACCTTTCATAAATAACCCCCATTGTGTCTGAATCACAAGCACAGTAAGCATGTGATTATTAATGTGTGCTCACTCCCAGGAATAATAGGAAATATTTTGAATTCTTTTAAGGATTGAATCATTAGACAATGTGTAATATAGCTGTAGCAAAATCATGCTGGTTTGGATTTATAGTGTACCTGAACTAGCAGAAGTTTATTATGTGTAGGTAAACTTTAAAGATATGTTGGGGTCAACTTTGCATTTAGATTCCTTCACGGGACATAAGGCCAGCCATTGCATTGCTTTAATTTTTCTGCACCTTACCACCCCATTAGCTTGACCTCCTTCTCATTGTTGGCACTGTTATTGTCTGAAGAGCCCACATTATCACCCTGCAAAATTGCAGCCAGTGTGTCACATCATGGCTTATGTACTGACATCTCAGTGAACCTACCATACCCCCACATAATGGGACAATTTTCTAAATGTTTTTCTAGTACTTCTTGCTAACTGTTACACATGCACATGCAGTATTTAAAGGATATGTAAACCAAAGAACAAATACAAATTAATTGCAGCTTACCAGTCTACACATGTGGGAGCATTAGTTTAATTTTTTTAGACCTAAGTACAATTTCTGAAAGTACAGAAAAAATCCTCTTGATCCTGCAAGGAATCTTGTGTTTTTTAGACTTCTATGACATATAAAACAAGCTCTACGCAATGGAGATGAAGCTGACAACACTTCTTCTCTATGGATGCAGTATTGTGAGTGAGCATTGTCACCCTATTACCAAAAAGATTATATATGAACCTGGGATTGTTCAATATGTATAATGGTATCAACATCCCAAGTATAATTATATATAGAAAAGAAAGAGTATGAGAACAAAAATATTGACAATTGCTAGGGTTTATAACACTTTCAAGCCTATTTCTGACATTTGTTGCTTAAAAGTTAAAATCTGTATTTTTTTCTAAAAAATTACTTAGAACCCCCTAACATTACATATATATATATATATATATATATATATATATATATATATATATATATATATATATATATATATATATTAGCAGAGACCCTAGAGAACAAAATGGTGATCGTTGTAATATTTTATGTCACACGGTAGTTGCCCATCGTTCTTTCAAACACACTTTTTTTCCTGAAAAAAGGACAATTTCATGAATTAAAATAAAACAAAACAGTAGTGTTAGCCCAATGTTTTGTCCAATCTGAAAGATGATTTTCAATAGATACCTAAAATGTCATGCTTTGAAATTGTGCCCACTCCTGGACAGGTCGACAAACTGCAGTACCTAAAAATCTCCATAGGTGATGCTTTAAAAAAAAATGTAATGGTTACCAGGTTAGAGTTACAGAGGAGGTCTTTTGCCAGAATTGTTGTTCTTGCTCTAACAACTGTGGCAATAACTCACATGTGTGATTTGAACAGCGTTTACATTTGCAGGTGTGACTTACGCATGCATTTTCTTTGCTGCGCAAGCTTGCGGGGAAGGGGGCGCTTTAAAAGATTGTTTTTTTCTTATTTATTTTTTATTTGTATTTTTTGTGACAGTAATAGATGGTGACAGGTAATCTTTATTGAGAGATTAGGGGTCTAAAAGACCCCAAATCCTTCCTTTGCACAAAGTATTCAGATCGCCAAAAACGTTGATTCTGAATACTGTAATTTTTTTTAAATTGGCGCCATTGCCAGCTGAGTAAACCGGAAGTGACGTTGTGACAATGCTTCCGTGTGTTTACATAGGAGACTGGAAGGAAGCCGCTCCCGGCTTTGTTTCAGTCTCATTCTAGCCGACAGAAGCAGCAGCAGGCATCATCCAGGTATAACACCTTAAAGGGCTGCATATGTGAATACGATCGGCGCTAAGGGGATAAATAAGCAGAAAGCTAGAGTGCATAACTATCTACTAATTAATCAATCGTGTAAAACTCATCCCTATGTATAAAGGAAGCATAACAACCTTTCAAAGTTGGTGGTGCCTGAACACTGTAACCCCTCACAGTTACTCTTGCTGGGCACAGGAACGGGCCCTGCTGTTAAAAATTAGAAAAAAATCTAAATTACATGCACCTGTCAAACAGATGCAGAAAATGTTTGCTTTAGGTGTTGGTAGTGCTCTAAACCAAAAATATTGTTGAAAGCTAGCATACTCAAAATTCAGGAATAGGATAGGCATCATAGGCAGTCTTCAAGGGATCGCAGATCCCTAGCAAATTCAATCAGTTACATCAGCATCAGGGGCTTGATAGCTGCTGTTGATCCAGGACCGATTCATTTTGATAGATGTCAGCCTATCAACGGATTCTGTGGACAGGCACACTCTTTTATCTGTCATAAACCCTCCAGCAGCACCAAATGTCAGTTCAGAAAGCAGGCTGGATGCAGGACAGGCCAGTAGTTCGATTACATATTGAGCAAGTTCTGGCCAGTGGTCCATCCTCAAGACACAGTAACAAAGTGAATGCTAAGTTTGAAAGGTCACCAAGTCTGCTCTTGCCCCTAAATAATCCTGCACCATATTATGCAGACGCTGCATAATATGGTGCAGGATTGGGCAGCCCCACAGGAATTGTATCTGCATAAAAGGGGATCTTGAGAGGAAAGGAAGTCCTGCTCTTCATCTTGCTGATCTGCCTCAATTGCCCTGTCCATGATTCCAAAAAGTGTGTGCTCCAGCAGGAAGACTAGAGGGACAGTGTCACTGATACATGCATTTTCAATACTCACCATCCTTGTGGCTTTCCTAAATGGTGATAGGACAGTGCATGCATCCTTTTTCAGTAGCCACTGGTGTGGTGAAAAGAAGCCAAGCTTCCATGATCCTGTCCTTATACCATACTCACACAGGTACTCACTGATGGCCCTCTGCTGTGTGTACAGCCACTGCAGCATTGACAATGTTGAGCTCCACCTGGTGGGCATGTCACAAATGAGGTGATTGGTGGGCAGGTTGAATACCCATTGAATAACAGCCAGCAGAGCACTGGCATTGTATGATGACCTGAAATGACCGCAGACTTTTCAGGCCTGCCTCGGAAGATCTTGTAAACCTGGGTATCTGTTCAAGAAACTATGCACCACCATGGCACATGTGTCAAGTGTCCCTGTCAGAGGACAGAGAGAAGGTTGGTGGCATCAACCACCTCTGAGTCAGCCCCTGCACAGCTGATAGAATCTTTGCCCTGGTGTGGCTCCTGTCCACTAGATAGCCCAACTGAAGCATAACATGGTATATTTTAGCCTGACTGCTTGTGTAGCCCCTTGAACGCTTAGGGAGCACTGCTGGTTCAGAGGACAATTCAGCAGAAGAGGCCAAAGAGGAAGAAGAAGAGAAGGGGGTGGAGCAGACAGATGTGGCAGAATCACCACCAGATTTTTTTGGACGTGTGGTGGCGGAACAAGCTACAGCACTGAACCCTGTCCTGCATCCTTCCCAGCTGCCAGCAGAGTTACCCAGTGTGCATTGAAGGAAATGTAACATCCCCGACCACGCCTGCTGGACCATGAGTCAGCAGTAATGTGAACCTTGCTGCTGACTGCCCTGTCCAACGAGGCAAAAACATTACTTTCCACATGATGGTACAGAGCAGGAATGTGATACAGCACATTCTACAAATTCATGAAAGGGGACAGAGTCTACCAGATGAAAAACAGAAGTTGTAGTGCTTACAAGTTGGCCAAGCTAGCATTTAGTCGCCGAGCATGTGGATGGCTGGGACAGTATAATTTTTTTATGGTTCAGAAACTGTGGTAGCCAAATTTGCCTGGTGAAATCAACAGGTGGTGTACTGCTAGCAGATTGGGTGCAAGTACCTGTGGCACCCATTGCTATACCATCATTCCTCTCAGTGGAGGTTTTTGAGAAGACTTGAGGTATAGTAGGGGGTAGAGATCCCAGATGAGGAGCAAGGAAAAGTCTGCAGTTTTTTATGATGTGGGTGTCAGGGCTGGCTTAGCCCTTCCTTCTCTGGGCTGGCTGCTCAGCTGTCGGCTAATTGCCAGCTCTCATCTCTCATTTCTACTGCTGGTTTTTCGATGGACCCAGAGAAACTTTCGGCAGTCCTATAGTGGCCTTGACCCGTGGGTTTACGTCCTCTGCAGTGTTTCCTGGGTTTTACCAACTACTATCTGAAGTTTATTCGTAACTTCTTGTCTCTGGTCAAGCCCCTGACTGATATGACCAGAAAGGACGGTAAGCCACAGAGTCTCCGAAGTCCATTAAGGCCTTTGAGACTCTCAAGACTGCCTTTGTTTCTGCTCCTGTGTTGGCACATCCTGATCCTACATTGCCTTTTATCCTAGAAGTTGATGCTTCTGAGACTGGGGTTGGCACCCTTCTATCTTAACGTCCTAACTCTGAGAGCGCTATGGCTACTTTTCCAAGAAATTGTCACCTGCTGAGTGCAATTATGAGATTGGTGACAGAGAGCTGTTGGCGATCATTTTAGCCCTGAAAGAATGGAGACATCTCCTTGAAGGTACCACTGTGCCTGTTCTTATTCTTACTGACCATAAGAATCTTACATTCTTGTCTGAGGCTAAGCGACTCTCTCCCAGAAGGGCACGATGGGCTCTTTTCTTGTCAAGCTTTAATTACATTTTCTCATTCTTACCCGGTACTAAGAATGTAAAGGCTGATGCCTTGTCACAACAATTTTCCTCCACTTTCAAGTCGGAGTCGGTTCCGGTTCCTATGATTCCTCCTGATCATATCTTGGCTACGGTTTTACAGTCTTACTTCTCCTTTGGGTGACAAAATTCTTGATGTTCATGATCCTCCTGAGAAACCTTGTGACCGCTGCTTTGTCCCAGAGAGTCTCCATACTGCTGTGCTCCAGACTTACCATTGTACTCATAGTCAATCTGTGGATAGAATGGAAAGGAACAAAGAGCAACAAAGAACAAAGACCTGAAGTGTGCCAGGGTCACGTTGTCAGTATGCCTAAAAGGGGGCATACCCAAGTATGAAATATAATGAATGAAATAAAAAGAAAAAGGGAATGGGTGGGTTGGACACGAGAGCCAGCGTCCACGAGAGGAGGAGGCAAAGGAGGGAAGGCTTTATACAGCCTGACTCCTCCTACAAGCACAGGCTGCCCTGCGGTCAGCCTTAAAATTGTACTCGGAGTCAATCTGTGGATAGAATGGAAAGGAACAAAGACCAACAAAGAACATAGACCTGAAGTGTGTCGGGATCACGTGGTCAGTATGCCTAAAAGGGGGCAAAAAATAGCACAGTAGGATGAAAGCTTAACAACCAAATTACACAGTGAATTATCGCCTAACCTGGGGGGGTGGCAATGAAGTATGTACTTCACTGCAGAAAGGGGAGCGCCCGGAAAGGCAGTAGAGGACCATCCCAGGGTTTGACAAATGTAACAACTAACCAAGCTGGCATAAACCAACCCCAAGCACCATACCTTGCCAGGCCCCAAGAACCGCGCCGTCCCCGAATGATGCGTCTCGAGAACATGCAGATGTAACAGAGAAGGCCGGGGTGCCAACTAGTTGAATGGCTAAAGTAAGCGAGACCCTGGGCCCAAAGTACCACTCCCCTGGCCGAAAGAACCACAAAAGCCAGCTAGCACTGCCTTGAGCCCTAAGCTGGCAAACAACGCAAAAGGAGACCTGAAAGTATGTCAGATACAACACATAATAAGACCCATAATGGGAAGTCAGCTGAGCACATCAGGGGGTCTACTCTGCCGGCACCCTGAGGACGGCTTAAATCAAAAATGCAGAACATTAAAGAACCTGACGGATCATCCAACATGAATGCTGAGACTCAACTTGATATGCCCTGAAAGAGCTTGTGGGCCGATACAAGCTGGAAGAGGCCAAAAAACTGACAAAAAGAAAATAGGAACTGGATGTTAACCATCAGGACTGGAAACCTAGACCGAAAAGCCTGGAAAATAAGCCAAGCAGTGTCATGAGCCTTCCTAGTATTCAAAACAAAACCTAAAGATCGAGGCTGCTGCGTCAGCCAAATGGAAAATCAATCCACCACGAAACTGGAAATGACGAGAAAGTGCGACGCTGGTACCTGCTTCCGAGACCCGAGCCTTCTGATACCGGCCCGAGCCCCGAGAGAGAGAAACCTGTCAATTTCATTGTGGAGTTGCCCAACTCCCAAGGCAACACTGTTATCCTGATGGTGGTTGACCGGTTCTCAAAGATGTGTCATTGTATTCCACTTAAGAAGTTGCCTACCTCTAAGGAACTGGCTTCCATTTTTGCTCGGGAGATCTTTCACTTACATGGGCTACCCAAGGTGATTGACTTGGACAGGGGCAGTCAGTTTATCTTCCGGTTCTGGCGAGTCTTTTGTGCACAGTTGGGAATCCAGCTTGTGTTCTCTTCTGCGTATCACCCGCAGTCTAATGGGGCCGCAGAGCGAGCCAATCAGTCCTTGGAGCAATTCCTACATTGCTATATTTCTGACCACCATAACAACTGGTCAGACCTATTAGCATGGGCTCACAACAGTGCCTTGAATTCTGCCTCCCGATTGTCTCCATTTATGGCGAATTATGGTTTCCAACCTTCCATGTTGCCTGACTCATTTGTTCCGCAGAGTATTCCCTGCGTTAGAGGAGCATCTCCGTGGTCTTCGGTCCACTTGGGTACAAGTCCAGGAGGCTTTGCGTCATGCTAATGATAGGTACAGACTCCACGCTGACCACAGACGCCTGCCTGCACCTTCCTACCAGGTTGGGGACAGGGTCTGGTTGTGATCTCGCAACCTCCGGCTTCGTGTTCCCTCACTGAATTTTGCACCTCGGTTTATTGGGCCTTTCCGTATCCTTCGCAGGATTAACCCAGTGGCTTACGTGTTGGACCTTCCTCCTAGTATGTGCATCTCAAATGTCTTTCATGTCTCCTTATTGAAACCATTGTTCTGTAACTGATTTACCACCTCAGTGCCACGCCCTCACCCTATTCAGGTTGAGAACCATGAGGAGTATGAGGTACAATCCATTGTTGACTCCTGTAGGTACCTGGTGCATTGGAAGGGCTACGGTCCGGAGGAACGCTCCTGGTTTTCATCCTCGGACGTACATACCCCTGTCCTCCTCCGCGAGTTCCATAGACGGTTTCCCCTCAAGCCTGATGGCCCTCCGAGGTAGAGGGGTTTTTGAGGAGGGGGTACTGTAAGGGCTGGCTTAGCCCTTCCTTCTCTGGGCTGGCTGCTCAGCTGTCGGCTAATTGCCAGCTCTCATCTCTCTCCACAGTTACCAACTGTTCCTGATCATGCTAGTCTGACCTGCCTACTTAAAGCTGTCCAGCTCACTTCACCTCTGCCTTCGCCTTGGTCACATCACAAGAAACCATTTCCTGCGGTTCTGTTTAAAGACTGGCTTGCTGACATCCCTCCTGGCTCCTTATCCTGCTTGCGTTTGCTCTACTTGGATCCCTGACTTCTGGCCTGGCTGATTACCCGATCTGGTTATTGAACTCTGGCCTGGCTGACTACTCGATCCGGTTACTGGACTCTGGCTATGCTTTGATTACACTTTTTCTATTTACCTTTTTATTTTTATTTAATAAACAAGTGTGATTTAATTGTACTTCTGTCTCAGTCAGATTAATGGTTTCTGACAGCGGGTCTTTCAGGTGCTGATACCAAAGGACTGCATGGCAGGTCGTCATATTTCTTGTCAAGCATGTGGTGTCTAAGTGGCTGGTGTTCTGGCAACGCTTGATCCACTTCAGACAGAGATTGCAAACAGCAATTCTGCGGTCTGCTGCACATGTGTTGAAAATATCCCACACCAATGAACTTTTGGAAGTCAGCGGGGAGCTCTGTGGTGTGATGCAAAAGGGTGGCTGCCCTTAAGTCAGCCCCTGGAGGACATCCTGCCTCATTTGAGTTGTGCCTCCTCGTCCTCACTTTCCCCTTCTGTGCTCTCAGGCACCCAAGTACAGATGACTCCTACATGCATGATGGTGGGGCTATTGAAAGAGTAGCTGTAGACAAGGAGCCGGTGGAATAGGCTGCTTTTGTAGCTGTGGGGGAAGGCAAACTAGTATGAGCCTGGGTGACAGAGGATGAGGAGAATGAGGACGGCTTAGTTAGCCACTCCACTAATTCTTCCGCATGTTATGGCTCAATAACACGGCCAGCAGCAGAAAAAAAGGATAAGCGTGCCACGCAAAGGATATAGCATGTTCGAAACCACTGTAGACACAGTGGCCTGTGAGTGACTGCCTCTCCTTGTTGGCCTTTCGGACATGATGGGGATTTTTTGGGGGGCTTTTCATACCTTTTTATTATAGAGTGTGGGGTGGAAATATGGTGCTTGGTTGAAATACTTTTGTGCTTGGTGCACTATGAACCGTTTTAGTATAGGTTTTTTTTAATAAGAAAAATAAGGGTGCAGCAATTGTGGAGATTTTGCATTTTTTTAACTGCTGCTGCAAAAAAAATGTAAATAAAATAAATGTAAAAAAAAAATTAAGAAAGACCATAAAAAAATACAGTGGTAACGCAGAAGGAAGATCACCTGCGACTCAGAATAAGAAACAGCAATTATGGAGATTTTTTTTTTGCTGCAGCTGAAAAAAAAATCCAAGAGCCCCCCCCCCCAAAAAAAATGTAACCACTGCTGATGGAGAAAGAGGAACACCTGCGGCGCAATAGGGGGGACAGCAATTATGCCCTAAATATTCTTAGTGTTGCTGTGCCGCCAGAAAAAAAATTAAAAACAAAAAAGTATACCACTGCTGTGCTGATGCAGAAATAACACCTGCGACAACGAAGGGCGAGTACTAATAAGGCAGCGACAGAACCTGATACTGCAAAAAATAAAAAATAAAATAAAATGATTAATGAAAAAAAATTTGATCAATGGTGACACAAAAGTGTTGTGCACTATTACTCATGCTACACTACATTGTATTATATACGTTGCACTACACTGCGTTATTCACACCACACTTCACTGTATTATATACTCTGCGCTGCATTGTATTATATACACTGCACTACACTGTATTATATAGATACTGTATACTCTGCACTGCACTATATACACTACACTGACTACACTGTATTATATACGCTACATTGACTGCACTGTATTATATATTCTACACTGACTGTACTGTATTATATACACTACACTGACTGCACTGTATTATATATTCTACACTGACTGTACTTTATTATATACACTACACTGACTGCACTGTATTATATATTCTATACTGACTGCA
Organism: Lithobates pipiens; assembly: GCF_037356315.1. NCBI lineage: Eukaryota > Metazoa > Chordata > Amphibia > Anura > Ranidae > Lithobates > Lithobates pipiens. The sequence goes on along the minus strand of NW_027507758.1, from coordinate 446,101,920 downwards.
CGCTCAATCCACTAACTAACCTGCCTAATCTCTCTCCAGTCCACTATAACACACTACATACAGGCAGCATGTAAGCAGCCCTATATGGTGTGGAACGTGGACTCTGACATTACATCGCACCATGATTGGCCAATCAGCAACCGTCATTGCACTGTGATCTCACAGTGCATTATGAGGCACTCCACGGCTGGGAAAGGTCCCGGGAGTGCCCCATGTGTTTGTTTGTTCTAAGAACAAATGAACATCAGGGCCCATCGCTACTTAAAATCATGCTATATCACTACAATTAAAATTGGGATTGGATAGTTAGTAGTGTGAGTAATATAAGCCATATTATGCCTTAAAGTCATTGGCTGTAAAATATAGTCTTTTTCACTAACTGTCTTTCTTCTAATTTTGTAATTTTAAATTGACTTAAAATGTCCCGTTTACTACAAAGTCTTCCAGATTGTTTGTAGCTCTGTGCCATCTGCCCTGATATTACAGCTTTCATTGTAAGGAAAGATGCCGCTAACACAAGACACGTCTACTAATAACAAGCTCAGCACAATGGTTTCTGTAACCTCTCATGTGATAACTCTAGAATAACAAGTTGTACTAAGAATAAATCAGATACAGTCACATTTAATAGTAAACATAATTCCTGAAAGCAGAAAATGTGTACTGAAGTAATGTTCTTATATTAGCTAATATTGTTTCTTGTCAGTGTTTTATAATGTTTACAGTGAATACTTTATTCAGGTTTAAAGGTATTGTACAGTTTTTTATTTAAAAGATAAAACATTGTTTTAAGTTGCTAAACCCCAGTTGAAGTCTCACACCTTTTTATAAATTTATAGTCCTTCACACCCTGAATTTTATGACTTGTTGACAGTTTTTTTCCCAATACCCCCAATCTAACAGGAAAGTGGAGGATCTGCTATATGCAGTTAATTTCTAAAATGTTTGTTATCTGAAAGCAGCAAATTAGGTGTCCAGTCTAAATGATCTTTGACTTCCCTCTAGATGTGGCAGGTGGTCTGTTGCCTAAGTTATGAAGCAAATCAATTTGTGAAACGCGTCAACCATGCTCTCCTCCATGTGTGTCATGATGTTATCGTGAAACTATTCCTTAATGTTAAATGATTTTATGGAATAAAGCAATTTTCCTTGTATCCTGGAGTGCGATCATTCTCTTTCTTGTTTCGATTATCTGACCAGATCACAGACTGGACCAGCACCTGGTCATCAAGGAAAGGGTTACTTTCACCTGAAGTCAGGCATGTACTGGCCATTGGGACTACAGGGAGTTTCCCGGTGGGCCGATGGCTCAGTGGGCCAGTCAGGTGCAGTCCTGGAGCCGCTCCCCTCTGACAGTGAGTGATTGTGATTTCACTCCTGTTAGGAGGAGCAGCTGCCGTCACTTCCTGGAGAGAGCATTAGGCTTTCTGCTCCCTCCAGCCTGCAGAGGCAGATAGAAAGCTGGCAGATGTTCCATCCTCTCTCCCCTTATCACTTGTCACTATCACATGACTGGAGAGAGGAACGAGAAGCTGCCTTCAAAACGGTGAGTACACGTGGGAGGGAGAGGAGAGGGAGGACACTCTGATGTAAGGGGAAGTGCTGATGGAGACACTCAAAATTAAAGTGGGCCGGTCATGATGAAGTCCAGGGCCAAATTTTTGTCCTAGTCCAGCCCTGCCTGAAGTGGTGTTGCCCTTCCCCTTTGTTGCGGTCAGCCGCCTATGCCAGCTACTGTTGAATATGCTACAGCAGTCTGTATCAGATGACGTAATTGTAGGATTAGGAATATTTATCAGTTCATTTAATAACTGAAGAGCTTTTCCTAGTGGTGCGAGCTGGGAAGGTTAAAATATTTGTGACAACCTTTGCAGAGCATTTTCTCTGCCTCTTGGCTCCTGTCCAAAGTGATTGTGTGCTGAGCTCTTTATCCCATGGGCTTCTCCCCAGAAGAGTTGTGTGTTGGAGAAGTCTTCCTTTCTGGGAGATCACCACAATTTGACCAATTTAAAGAAAGTAAGTACTTTAGAATTAAGGAAGAACCTACGGCTCTTTCTTACTCATTAGAAGTAATGAGTGGCTAAGAAAGAAGGTAAATACAGGCATTTTCTCTGCTATCCTGTTTTAGGAAACTGCTACCAGGATATCACTTTAACCATGGTTCTTAAAGAGACCCTATTGCCAGACCATTCATTCTGTGAGTTTTGTGAATGAATTAACCACAAGTACAGACATCCTTTCAGATTTCGGCTTGTAGTTCTCAATGAACTACCATGGTGCTTTGGAGCACCGTCGTAGTTTATTGATCACTGGGGCAATGCTTTACAGGTTCCAAAAATAAACAAATAAATGCATTTATTATAAGGGGTCCCATGACAAATTAAAATATATAAACAAATGCAGTGTCAATCAATTAAATTAGGTTACGCGGTGTGATCCAATAAATCATATATCAGCAACCTGATAAGTGTTTATTTAAAACAAAAACACATTAGAACCCATGTGTCATAAATAAATCATCCATTGACCAGTTCAGAAATAAATAGACTTTGTCCATTAAAGTGCAACATGTCATCTACCAGATTAAATCATGAAATACACTGTGACATCCAAGTCCTGGATTCCCAAAATAGTAAAAAAGAGGCATCCAGCACCCAGAGTTAAGTATTGGGCTTACCAGAGCTTATGCTGTAGCTCTCAAATAGAGACAGACAGCACATACAGTATGTTATAATCCCTGGGATGGATCTATCTGTGAGAGAGATTACAATTACACTGCAGCTCGATCCACAGCAGTTTCCACACAGCAACCCCTTAATTGTCCCTTGCCTTACTGGTTAGATGCCACTCAGCAACACCATAAGCCTGCAGGAAAAAAAGAGGGCTCTTAAAAGTGCATAAAAACAAAATCTTTAGCTGAGAAACTTACAGAGCTGCCGCTGCCTCTCTGGACAGCAGCGTGTGATGTCAGCAAGCTCCACCCTAAGCATTTTGTCCAATGGGACATGAACAGGGGCTGGGCATGCTGACAGACCACACTATAGTATAAAGGCTTAGCTCAAGTATCCATGCCCTCACCAACATTGCTAGTGGGCTATGGAATGCACAAAGGAAGGAGGATGGCCTAGGTAATAGACTGTTTGGAGTAGTCAATTTTTCCTGCAAATTCAAAGACACATTGCAATTAAATAAAAAAAATTGCATGTGCTTTTGCATACACTTTTTAAGTTGGTGACATGGTTTCTTTAAGATGCTGAATATCAGTAGGCCTGCTAGTAGCAAGCTTAGTTTGTAAGAACAGAGAGCCAAACTAAAAAGTTTGCATTTTGAAATAAAGTGTGATTTAGGGTATCCTGATTGCTCATAACCCAGTTCCCTTATTCTGTAGTTCTACAATAAATTGTTGTTCAAGTACTTTCCACAAATTGACTGGTGCCCAATAAAAAAACAAGCCTAAGGTGTATGTGCCTGGAAAACTACAGCTTAATAACTGGATTGGGAGATCTCATTGTGGCCTATTATGACATCTGTAACATACTGTAACCTCAGGGTAAATAGCATTACGCAGGATTATGAAAAAGTTTTCAGTACAAGGTCTTTGTAACTGCATGTGGCACCCTCCTAGGTAGTAATACATCCAGTATTACATTTCTAGATTTAAGAATATTAAAATGTCCTGACAGGTATCTCTATAGTGACCTATTCAGAAAACACATAGCGGGGAACACAATACTTGAAGCCTCCAGTTTCCATTAGTAGCATCCATATGGGGAATATATTCGGGCAAGACAGAATTGCTCCACTGAGGCTCTATTTGAGAAAGAGGCCCAAGTGTTGAGGACCAGACTACATGTTAGATGTTATTCCAGCAATGTCCTAAAAAAAGCCTTAAGGTAAAAAATGCACTGACTTACTGTTGGATTTGTCATTTCCATAATGACCTGATTGATCCAATAGACATTTATCTCCTATCGGTTCCCCTGCAGTATTTCTTCTCCCCCTTTTTTTGATTGATATATATCTTTCTGTATCCTACCTATGAATGAATGAATGAATGAAATACTTGTATAGCGCACAATGTGAACTGAATCGCCTCTATATGACAGGAATGTATGTTTGTCAATTGATAAGCTACTATAGATACCAATATTCTATTGTCTGGTGATACATGCACTGTACAATGTATAATTATATGCTTATCTATATTTCCATTCAGATTTCAGTCTTTGCTTATGGCTTTAGTTTTGTTTTGTTTTTTTATTTTTTTTTATATATTTATTCTGGTTCCTTCTTTTTCTTTCTCTTGTTCTAGGGCTGCCAGGATCTGATGGTTCCCTGCCCACGGGTCTCTGGGTTGCAGCCGCTGCTCCGTGTGGCCACCTAAAGGATGTTGGCGTTTGTCCTACTGCCCCGCGTGGGGGCGTCCTTGCCGACCCATTTCACTGGGTGGCAGCCTTGGACATTTACAGCCTGAAGAGCCACGGATTTCCATGGGCTCCTATCCGCGTTCCATCTTGGAGCGCGAAAGGATGGCGCAGGACCTGACCCCGCCCCCTTCTGTGGGCTTGCGCTGCACGTCACTGTTGCTGGGAGATGCCATGGTGAACCTTTGATGCCATATCCTGGCTCTGCGGTCTTCTCCTATTGCCCAGCTATTCCCAATTGCACTTGATGAAATTGAAACTATCAAGGCCCTATATATACTGGTATCCCAGGCTTCATTTGTGAGGCCTTGGGATTGCTGGAAGGACAAACACACACTCTCTGCCAATTAAGGACAAGGTACATCAGGAGGCTTTATTTGCACAGATAGATATCCCTATTCCTAGCATCACCCGTGGGCATGGACTGCATATGGCTGTTGCCGACACCTAAAGAGATATATATATATATATATATATATATATATGCCCTCATTGCACCCTCATCTTTGCCACCCACTTGATTGCTGGTCAATAATAGGTTGGAACTTCTGTTCTTATGCCTAGGGGTCCTCGTAGTTGAGACATCCGTTACCTTCCTCTGTGATGTTTGCATCCCTTCATTCCACTCCGGGGCCACTCGGCTGTGTTGTGCGGCTTGTAGGCAACTAGCCATCATGTTCCTGGCTGACCATCCCACTTGCCTATGCATTTTTGTATGTGTACCCTGTTTCCCCGAAAATAAGACCTAGAGTGATTGTCGGTGATGGCTGCAATATAAGCCCTACCCTCCAAATAAGCCCTAGTTAAAGTCCTTGTAGGTCTTATTTTCAGGGTAGAGCTTATTTTTGGGGAACAGGATAGGGCTTATTGGGGGGTAGGGCTTATATTGCAGCCATCACCGACAATCACGCTAGGTCTTATTTTTGGGGAAATTACATGCATACTTACATGCATACTTTAAACAAAATTTTAGATATGTCTCACTAATGTATAATATATATTTACATTGTAGAATTCCTATGACCCAAATGGCAAAAAACCTCCAAAGAAGTACCAATATAGGTCCAAACATGTCAGGTGTATCCGCCAGCATTCACTTTTGCTAGCCCACATATCTCTAGGGGCAGCTGGCTTTACATACAGACGCATGTATTTGGGTACAATATTATTATTTTTGTATTGATGTATTTTAAGATGCCAATATTTTTATGAACAATTTGTAATAAACTTTCCTCATTTTATCTACCCATCTGATCTGTCTATTAAAATCCAGAGGGGTTAGACCGTGCCAATTGACACCAGGTCTCTTTTTTTGCATATTGTTTCTATTTGTATTGGACAGGCCAGGTTATATTATACACTTACCCATTCCTCATATTTGCTATATTTACTTGTCAGGGTCAGGTGGAGTGTACCTGAAGGTTATGTACCTTTTTCTCACTACCTTCTGTCACCAATCACAGTCAGACTGACAAGGTAGGTTTGAGTGTGACTCTTGCCTGGGAGAAAATGAAACAGTTCCTGGCCGCGCTATAGCTAAAAGATGGACACATCCTTAGATCAGTGTAAAGAGGGCTATCAGAACAGCCTTTTACCACATGATCAGCTGAAGAGGAGGAGAGGAGAGTTGTTAACCGGCTTGTGTGAAAGGGACATCTACACTGATAATCAGTGTCCTGATTATCAGTGAAATCTCAACAGTGCCCATCAGTGCCCACCAGTGCTGCCAATTAGTGTTCATCAGTGCTGCAAATCAGTTCCCATCAATGCCTCCTAATCAGTGTCACCTATCAGTGCTGCCCATCAGTGCCGCCTATCAGTGCCCATCAGTGCCACCTATCAGTCATGCATATCAGTGTAACATATCAGTGCCCATCAGTGCCACCTGTCAGTGCAGCCTCATCAGTGCCTCCTGATCAGTGTCCACCAGTGCTACCTCATCAGTGTCCATTGCCCAATTACCTGTTCCCTAAATTTTATAACAAACTATGAAAAACGTATTTTTTTTTAATTTTCGGTCTTTTTTCGTTTGTGTGGCAAAAAATAAAAAAAATTATAGATTGAGCAATATTTTATGTCAGGGAACAGTTCCGTCTCTATTAAACCTATTTCCTAGACAGTGTCCATTCGTTCGAATAAGTCCCTGGGTAGAGATTTAACTCAACTTGAAATTCTTTTGACACAAGATCCCCAATATATATATATATATATATATATATATATATATATATATATATATATATATATATATATATATATATATATATATATATATATATATATATTATATATACAGTGCCTTGCGAAAGTATTCGGCCCCCTTGAACTTTTCAACCTTTTGCCACATTTCAGGCTTCAAACATAAAGATATAAATTTTGTATTTTTTGTGAAGAATCACCAACAAGTGGGACACAATTGTGAAGTGGAACGAAATCTATTGGATTTTTGAAACTTTTTTAACTAATAAAAAAATGAAAAGTGGGGCGTGCGTTAATACTTTGTAGAGCCACCTTTTGCTGCGATTACAGCTGCAAGTCACTTGGGGTATGTCTCTATCAGTTTTGCACATCGAGAGACTGAAATTCTTGCCCATTCTTCCTTGCAAAACAGCTCGAGCTCAGTGAGGTTGGATGGAGAGCGTTTGTGAACAGCAGTTTTCAGCTCTTTCCACAGATTCTCGATTGGATTCAGGTCTGGACTTTGACTTGGCAATTTTAACACCTGGATACGTTTATTTGTGAACCATTCCTTTGTAGATTTTGCTGTATGTTGGACGGCCAGGTCTTGGTAGATTTGCAGTGGTCTGATACGCCTTCCATTTCAAAATGATCGCTTGCAGAGTGCTCCTTGGGATGTTTAAAGCTTGGGAAATCTTTTTGTATTCAAATCCGGCTTTAAACTTCTCCACAACAGTATTACGGACCTGCCTGGTGTGTTCCTTGGTCTTCATGATGCTCTCTGCGCTTTCAACAGAACCCTGAGACTATCACAGAGCAGGTGCATTTATACAGAGACTTGATTACACACAGGTGGATTCTATTTATCACCATCAGTCATTTAGGACAACATTGGATCATTCAGAGATCCTCGCTGAACTTCTGGAGTGAGTTTGCTGCACTGAAAGTAAAGGGGCGGAATAATTTTGCACGCACCACTTTTCAGTTTTTTATTTGCTAAAAAAGTTTAAAATATCCAATAGATTTCGTTCCACTTCACAATTGTGTCCCACTTGTTGGTGATTCTTCACAAAAAATAAAAATTTTATATCTTTATGTTTGAAGCCTGAAATGTGGCAAAAGGTTCAAAAGTTCAAGGGGGCCGAATAATTTCGCAAGGCACTGTATATATATATATATATATATATATATATATATATATATATATATATATATATATATATATTTATATTTATGGTCGAAGCCCTATGTCCGATACGTATCTGAGCAATACAAGTCTATCATAAGATACCCTATATGAAATGGACCTGAAAGTGTGCCCTGGTCTAATGGACGGTATACCAAAATAAGGGGGCATACCCAGTGATTAGAAATAAATGAGTTTGAAGAGAAATGTTTTGAGAAATGCCCTAAAAAAGGGGATGGGAGGGTGGGTATTGCGCACAGGAAACCGACAAAGACCACAGGCGAGTGGGCTGGTTAAATACCCCCCGGGCTCCTCCCATAAATTCAGGCCACCATACTGGCCTTCTTACTTATGGTCGAAGCCCTATGTCCGATACGTATCTGAGCAATACAAGTCTATCATAAGATACCCTATATGAAATGGACCTGAAAGTGTGCCCTGGTCTAATGGACAGTATACCAAAATAAGGGGGCAAAAACACTTAGGTAGGGGTAAGAGATTTTTATTGTTTTCAGCTTTATCTTACTGAGCCAGTTGGGTGAATGCCCGAGACATTTCTACCTGTGGGTTAGGGATGTATCGAGCGAAGCAGGCCGATTTCCACCTTCCCAATCTTTTGATGACGTGGTCCGGGACCCCGTGCCGGGATGCAGATGAAGCTGCTCCGATGCGGAAGGAATGACCGCAGTACTCACCGGGATTGAGGAGCAAATTGCGGAGAAGAACCCTTACATGCTTGATGAACTGGTGGTTCGTTAGTGGTTTGACCGGGAAGGGCAACAGAGGACAAGAGTCCGGGAGCTCGGGTAGAAGAGAGAGCAACTGTGAAAGTACAGCGACCGGGCACCAGGCGTTGTTGGTTTTGTAGAGGTGGATATCTACGCCGGTGCCTGCTTGCTGAGTCTTGGTAACCGAGAGGTGGAGAATGAAGTGGTCCTGGTGACGGATCAGATGACGTCTGCGAAGGACTGGACTGTGTGTGTTGTTATGGGTGAATTCGCTGGGTCGTAGAAAGCCGTAGTAGGCTAGATAAATGGCCGCCTGTATGACCACACTGGGGAGAACACCGAAGGGGTAGCTGATAAGCATGGTGGACATGTCCCTAAAGATGGAACTGGTGATGGGGAGCCGCTTGACCTTGTGTGGTGGTTGCAGGACGGCTCGGATAGCGTGAGATGAGAAGATGGACGGTTTGGTAGGATCCTGTAATGAGAGGTAGTGCTGTATGCCAGCTAAGTATAACCGGATGGTGTTGAAGGACAACGCCAGTTGACTATGGCAGTACGAGGTGAAGGCTAGTATACATCAGTTGGGGTGCCTACTGAGGAGGCAACCAGAAATGTATTGAACGCTTTCCAGGCTACCTGGTAAGCTTTCAAAGTGTTGTCTGCGAGTGATTGGTTGATGAGCCGAGTGGCTCCATGTAGATGCGGCTCTAGTCCAGGGTCAACTGAGACCAGTGTGGGATAGGAGCTGACACCGTATCTGTTCCGGGAACCTGCCGGAAGAAGGACAGGAAATTAAAACGGGACAGTGCGTCAGCGGCAAGGTTGTGCTTTCCAGGGATAAACGTGCAGTATACATTAAACTGATGTCGCAGAGACAGCTGCACCAGCCTGCGAAGGAAGGACATCATGGAGAGAGACTTAGACCTGCCTTTGTTGATAATTTCGGCCGTGGCCTGGTTATCGGTGGTAAAACCTATGGTTTGTCCTGTCCAGGTATGACCCCAGAGCTGGGCGGCTGCTACAATGGGGTAGAGCTCGAAAAGGGATGAAGACTGACTAAACCCAGGGATCAAGAGTATTTGAGAAGGCCAGGGTCCGGCGAACCAATGGTGGCCAAAAATAGCCGCAAATCCTGTGGAGGCTGCGGCATCTGTTACTACCTGTGGTGAGAGAGGTGAGATGGACGGGATGAACAGGGAGATACCGTTCCAGGAGGACAGGAACTCGTCCCACATTGCTAAGTCTGCTATAGCTGCGACATCCAGGCTAAGGACTTGATCCGGGTCTTGTGCCTGAGAAAGGCAGACCAACAGGCGCGAGATAAAGGAGCGACCTTGTGGGATAATTCGCATGGCAAAGTTCAGCATGCCTAGTAGCGCCTGTAGCTGCCTCTTTGTACATCCCCTGGTGCAGGTGAATTCGTGGAGGACTGCCCTGATGCGGGTCAGTTTGTTGTAGGGCAGGCTGGCCTGCATGGCGCTGGTGTCGAGATTGACTCCGAGGAAGGTGATAAATTGTGTGGGCCCGTCAACCTTATGTTCGGCGATGGGGACGTTGAGATTCCCAAAGACGGTCCTTAACTTACCAAGGTCCCTTGGAGGTATGCCTGGCTGTTCAATCAATAGAAAGTCATCCAGGTAATGGATAACTTGCTGACAACAGGCCTTGTGCCGAAGGATCCAAGCAAGTGACTGTGCGAACGTGTCGAACAGCCAGGGGCTGCTCTTGGAGCCAAATGTTAATTTAGTGGCGAAATAATATTGATCTCTCCATTTAATGCCGTGCCAGCACCAGAGGGATGAGTGAATAGGCAACAGTTTGAAGGCATCGGATATGTCGGCTTTGGACAGCCACGCACCTGTGCCTACTTCAAGGATGGCCTGGATCGCCATGTCCACGGAGGCATATTTTAATGAAAATTCTTCTGAAGGAATCAGGGAATTTAGGCTGGGAATGTGGGAAGAACGAGGCGCAGACAGGTCGTACACCAAACGATTTTTATTTGAAAACTTGCCCTTGACAAGCCCAATAGGGCTAACTCTCCACATATTGAAGGGGGGCTGTGTGAAGGGGCCTATGACGAAGCCTCGTTCCACCTCGGTTTGCAGCAACTGATCAATGGCCTGCTCGTCGGAAGCTGCTGAGCGGAGGTTTCCGCACTCGTAGGTTGTGTGGGGCAGGGAGATGAGGCTGGTATGGAAGCCTGTAGTGAAGCCACCAATGAGGAAAGTGGCCAGTGAAGGAGTGGGGTGCATGGAGAGGTAGAAGCCCAGGCATAGGACGTCTATGCGGCTCAGTCATGAGCCCTTGCGAGCTTTAACCTCACACAGATTTCTGGGGTGCGCTCTGTGACATATGACACAGACGTGCAATAGGCGGCACTGGCTAAAATTACATGAGTCATAGTTGTAATTATTGCAAATGGCCGCACCCCCCATGGTTCGGACCGAACGCCCAAACTTGTCCACTTGAGTTTTCGGTGTAGGGCCTGATGGGCCTTGGCCTGTGCCGGGGGTGGAGGGGAACTCTACCGGGCGGCTAGCCGTGACCTTGGCGCACCAGGGGGCGGTATGGGTGGAGGACTGGCAGATGGCACACAGAGGTGAACGAAGGCCGGCAAAATGCCGGCAGAACAATTCGGTGTCCATCAGGCTCCAGTCCGTGGGTGATTGGAACTGTGCCAGTTTAGCGGCTACTTTGGCGGAAAAGGAACGATGGTAATCATAGAAGGTGAAGCCTCCGTATTTGTAACCTAGGTCCACCACTGTGTGGAGGTACAAGTCCAGCTCTTCCCTTCTGGCGGGGGATGCTGAACAAATGAGGTCTCTAAGCATCCCAAAGGCTAGGGCAAACTCTGGGATGGAAAGTTTGCGGTTCAGCCTGGGATCCTTGGCTTTGAGGACTACGGAGACGTCTCCCCATGTGTAGGCCTTGTTCTCAGCAAGGTCGTGGACTGAGATAAGCAGGGAGGCAAGGTTGATAGCTTGCCATCCAAGATGTCCTTCCTTATGCCGGCCGGCACCAGATGTGCTGGGTGGACAACAGGACATGTCCCTGCGTTACCTGTCGACTGTGGTAGCGGGACTGTAACTGGAACAGGGGCGGCTGTGGCTGGGTGAGCCTCTAGAAGCGTCACTCTGGTCTGGATGTCCGTGACCGTGTTGTTTAAGGACGACACCATTGAGTGCAGCTGAGAAATGGCCGCTGAGATTGACTGGAGAGAAGCCTGAGGTGGGGTACTGGGCCCCGGCTGTAGCTGGAGGGGTGGAGAGGAGCCTGAAAAGCTCTGCCTTCCTAGCGGTAGCATCGAAGGGAATGCCCTTGCGTCTCAGCTCTGCCGTCAGCCTGGGGATAGTCCAACCCCTGTAGGACTGTATGCTGTCGCTCACTGAAGGCGGGCGAAGAGACAAGGGGGCGGTAAAGTCTTCGCTGCCGACTTGGGACATGGCTCCAGGTGAATCGTGCCCTAGGAGTGATGTCCTATCTCTCTGGGGACGAAGGATGGGCGACCGGAACCTATAGAGGGTGACATAAGTCAAGACTGTTTCTCTATTTTACCAAGTGAATCCACCTGTTGCTGAGTGCCAAGGCGGGAGCGAACGCGTATACATATATATATATATATATATATATATATATATTGTCACGAGCCTTCATATATATATATATATATATATATATATGTATGCCAGCATGGTTGCTGTCGCATTTTTACGCCTTCCCCTCTCTCTCTCTCTCTTTTTTTTTTTTACCTGGGAAGATAACGTCCAAGCTGGTGCAGGGTGGACCTACTGAACTTGACTGACCTGGAGAGAGAAATAACAGATGACAAACTGGTGAGGAGCCTAACAAGTAAACTGAAGAGTGACGCAAACGGTTGGCTATTGCGAGCGAGGTGCACCGGTGAGTAGACAGTTCCGTCGTAATTCCTTTCATTATCACCACCATTAGTTCATCATTTTCCTTTTTTTTTTCTTTTTTTTTTTTCCGCTGTCCCAATCCGACGTATCATTTGAGTAAGGATGGGATGACCTGTGTCCAATGCGGGAGTGTAAGTAAGTGCTGAATTTGTGACCGTACAATAAGGCAACCTGTGGAGAAAGTGAAATGTGGCCATTCCCTCTGGGGCACACCGAACCGAATCGATGCATCACGGATGCTACTGGATTCGAGTCGGAGCGCTGTAAGTGACAGTAAAATGAGGTATGATTGCCATGACAGAGGCACGAAATGGTCGTGTCGCAAGTGCGACTGACAACAAAGCGGACTCTGGAGCATGTACTGAAATGTGGAAAATAACCTAGGGCGAACCGGAATGAATCGGTCCATGTGAAGGTGCGACTGGATTTGAACCGGAGCGCGGAGCGTGACAGTGAAATGAAATGAACAACTTCTGTCATGACAGAGGCCTGGATCGGCCGGCCGCGAACTGAGACTGGAACCGAACCGGTCTCTGGAGCATGCACTGAAATGAGGCTGAAAAAATACCTGGGGCCGCCTGGACGAATCGATGCACAGGGATGCAACTGGATTCGAACTGAACGCACTACGTGACAATGAAATGTTTCCCATGATAGAGCTACGAATCGGAGAGGACGCAGCCTGCGACCGTCAATGAGCGGGCTCTAGAGCATGTACTGAAATGAGGCCAACGCAACTGGGACACGTTGATCGAACCTGTGCGTTGAGAAATGCGACTGGTTTCGATTCGGAACGTAATAGGTGACAGTGAAATGATTCCCATGACAGAGACCCGGATCGATTTAGCAACGAGCGGGCTCTGGAGCATGTACCGAAATGAGGCCGAGCAACTAGGGGCACACCGGAACGAATCGGCGCATTTAGCGGATGCGACTGGATTCGAATCGGAGCGCAGTGAGTGACAGAAATGAGTGAAATGATGAAATTACCTACGTGAGCCAGCTGTGGCAGAGGTACGAATCGTTGTGCCATGTGATGCGACTGGCAACGATTTGTCTGTGGAACACGGTGATGAGGCAGACAACATAACAAGTTACGAAAACAGTGCAGTTTTTCTTCAAGCAATTTCTACTGAAATGAGGCCCGTGAAATGAAGGGCGCTGCGAAAATGGTGCGTTTTGAGTGATAACGACCCGGTTTCATAATGAATGACTCGAGATATTTCAGGTTTTAACGATACTCAAAAATAGAAATGTTTCTAGTAAAGGAAGGTCAATCGAGACCCTTACCTGCGGCAGTCGAGCCAGAGACGTTGTACAAAACACGAACGGGAACGAAAACCACGAGACTTCTAGTAGAGAGAAGTTATCCGAATGGCAACGAAACTCGAGCAGTCGGCCTAGTGACGTAGTATTGCGCACAGGAAACCGACAAAGACCACAGGCGAGTGGGCTGGTTAAATACCCCCCGGGCTCCTCCCATAAATTCAGGCCACCATACTGGCCTTCTTACATATATATAAATAATTTCTCAGTTTAGGCCGATATGTATTCTTCTACATATTTTTGGTAAAAAAATTGCAATAAGCGTATATTGATTGGTTGGCGCAAAAGTTATAGCATCTACAAAATAGGGGATATATTTATGGCCTTTTTATTATTTATTTTTTTATTAGTAATGGCGGCAATCTGCAATTTTTATCATGACTGCAAAATTATGGCGGACACATCGGACACTTTTGACACTATTTTGGGACCATTGTTATTTATACAGCGATCAGTGCTAAAAAAATGCACTGATTACTGTGTAGATGACACTGGCAGGGAAGGTGTCAAACACTAGGGGTGATCAAAGGATTAAGTGTGCCCTAGGGAATGATTCTAACTGTGGGGGGATGGGCTACCACTCACATGACAGAGATCATTGTTCCTAATGACACAGAGCAATGGATCTCTGTCATGTCACAAGGCAGAACGGGGAAATGCCTTGTTTCCGTGACCTGATCACAGGCACCCAGCGGACATCTAGTCCATGGGACCCACAGGCATGGTCATGGAGCATTCAGCGTGTGCACGGCCACAATGCCGTGTCTTAAAGGGGACGTACCTGTACGCCCATTTGCCCAGCCGTGCCAACATGCCGACATATATCATCGTGCGCTGGTCGGCATGTGATTAAGTAAACAACGCTATGCTTATCTTATGCTTCCCACATTGCTTTTATATACATTTTATGTGATCACATTTGTTTGTCACATCTGTTTTTATATAAGATGTGAATAACGTTTTTGGCTATTTTTGACCTGCACCATTGGAGTTTTTTCCATTTTTTATATTTCCTACATTGCTTGTTGAGCCATTCTATTGCACTGCATTGGATTCCTGTTAAGTTATTCCATAGCAAGATCATCGGCTTGGACAGGTGCTGCCCTTTCTGATGGCCGCTTTTCAGTCCTGATTGCCTGGATCCGGCTTGGCTCCTTTCTGCCTTGCGCTAGTGGTTTTAGCGCTACAAGCTCATATGATACATTGCCATATGGTACTTGTATCCAACACATCTGGTAAGAGTGTTTGATCTTTCCATCTGATTTCTACTTTTGAAGTTTTGAGATCCATTCAAGATTTATTTTGACTACACAATCTTGGCAATTGAGTTATTCATCACTTGATTGGACTATGCAATTTGTGGGACTCTTTGTTATATTATTTTTTGTGGGTGATATCCTACAAGGTTTTTTCACGTACATTTATTTACTCACATTACTTTCACTTTGAGCGTTCTCGTTCTCACCTTCACGGTTGTTATTTTTGATTTTGTATATTGTCACTGTTTGAGTACATACAGTATCATTTTTGCAGTAATTAGCGCTACACTTTGTTTTATCTAACCTTTGGACTTTGTTTGTTTGAGTGTTAGCAACTTTTGTTCACTGTTTTGGATTTAGCGCAGTATTTTTTCAACTGTAATAAATGGCATGTGATTAATGAATATTTGTTTCTTCACATACATGCATTTAGACACATGCATTTATAAGAGGTATCTTCAATGATGACAGATATGAGTTTCAAGTTTTGATAGAATTTTTGTGATTTTAATTTTTTATTTACACATTCATGCATTTTATTTCTCTTTTTGTGAATTAACTACGTACGTCTATCTTTTGCCTGTGGTATAAAAAAAGTAATTCAGATACACTTTTTTACTGAAAGTATTATTAGATGAGGCTTTTGTATAAGAGAGACAGCT
This sequence comes from Lithobates pipiens, assembly GCF_037356315.1. Lineage (NCBI taxonomy): Eukaryota > Metazoa > Chordata > Amphibia > Anura > Ranidae > Lithobates > Lithobates pipiens. Next base: position 446,086,237 of record NW_027507758.1, on the reverse strand, counting down.
TTTAGTGGGTATAACAGCATCACCAACAGGCATGCTCATCTTCCAAGTAACTGAGTGGCAAATGGAGGTGGCAGATAATAGAGACCAGTCATAGTTCTGGGTGCTGGCTTTGCCAGGAGAGATCATTTGTTAATGGAGACTTGGGCAGATATCAGCAGATAAAAACACTGGAGTTCTCTTGCAAGTTGATCCCTTTTACTTCTATTCCCTTCCCTTCATTCACCCTTTAACCACTCTGTGGTTACATGCATAACTGCAGAAAAAGAGTAGAACGTGACTTTCTCTTCCTTCATATCCCAAACCTATTTCTAACATCAAATGGAAAACTTCTGTGAGAAATCATTTGCACATCATTTGCACACTTTATGTATTAATGTATAAACTGCACCTGCATATAGAAATGAATTATTGCAACTAGTTTTGCATCTAAAGCAATGTAAAGGAATGTGAGCCAATAACTTTAGCTTTGCTTCACCTATCTGCCTGTATATTTAATAGTTAAATATTCTGCTCTATTATTCATTTTAATAGTTATTCATACAATAGTGCCCCCCTACCGCTGGCTGGGGCCCTTACCTCCAAGACCAGTGGTGGAGCACCAGGGCCCAGTGTCAAGTGCCACCTTTGTGACCCTGGTAGTTCCACCACTGGTTTCAGTAGTTCTTTACTTTTGTATTTTTTTATGATTGTTTTACAATTGAAAACTTTTTTTTACAATTTTATTTGTTATTATTTTTTTACACACTTTTAAGGAGCCCCACTGGGGGGCTTTGGTGAAATATCAGGGACCTCTGATATTTCACCTTTGAGACAGAGAAAGAAGATTGAGGACACAACCCTCAATCTCCATCTCTGCAGCCTCAGAAGCACAGAATAAATGGACAGGACAGGAGCTGTTTTTTAAAACTGGTAAATTACATATCTACCGGCCCCTACCCAGCTCCCAATCCTGACACATACCCCCAGAAGCCAGTGGGAGAGGGGAGGGGGGAAGCCAGCAGAGCTGCAGGGGGACATGGGGGGAAGGGCAAGGGGAGCACACAGGGGCTTGGGGGCACAAGAAAACTGGATAGGAAGAGTAGGAGAAGTAGGCTTTCAGTGACTGTGGAACAAAAAGGAATAAGGATGAGCGCTGTTCTTCCATTCACAGGAAGCTTTATATTCTACAAATGAATTCTGATTCGCTTTTGACTGAGGTGGAGAGGTGGGCAGATAATGTCTCAGTCTTTGCCTAACTCAATCAGAGGAAGCTTTGTACTCATTCATAAAATGCCAAGCTTCCGGTGAATGGCTAAGCAGCCATTCCCCTTCCAAGAGTGGGACGGAAGTTCTCATCCCAGAACACAATGTTTTATACTGTTTGTAGCTGAAACTACCAGGGCTGGTGCAAGGATTTTTGACACCCTAGGCGGAACCTCATTTTGCCGCCTCATCGGCTCCACCCTGACTTCACCCCCTTTACCCTGCCCATGTGACAGAAGGCGCCCCTATACAGGAAACATCAGCTCTGCTTCCTCTAGAGCTGGTTCCAGTGCTACGCCTCTAATTACACTACCGGTCAGCCTGAGTTAGTTACATGCTGCAGTCTGCAGAGCATGCAAACCTGGAGGGAAACCAGCGGCCGGGTGCCCCTAGGCAGCATTGCGCCCTAGGCGGCTGCCTAGTTTGCCTAGTGGTAGCACCAGCCCTGGAAACTACATACAGGTATAACAGCATGCACAGCGAGCACATCTGTTATTACAGTAAATCGTTTTCTTGTATCACCTTGCCCCAATTAACTATTTAAAGGGACATTAAGTGTAGATTTAGGCTTTAAAGAGGTTGAAAACCCCCATTTGCAAGCTGTATCTATAGGTAAGCCTATAATAAGGCTTACCTTTAGGTACCATAAATATATCCTAAACGTGCGCCGTTTAGGAGATATTTACTTTGTACTGTGCTTATGATGTCATTGTTTCTTTAGTAGCGAGTGCCGTGACCGGTGGCTCCCACACGCATGCGTGGGAATGACCTCACAAGGCTTCAGCCAGTCACAGAGCCAGATTCTGTGGCTCCGGAAGGAAGAGGGGCAAATATGGATGCGACCTGCAGCGGGGATGGTGCAGGCTTCATTTGCAGGTAAGTGTCATATAATGTACACATTATGCTTTTACTTTGCAGGGAAAAAGAAAGGAAGTAAAACCCATCAGGGTTTACCTCCTCTTTAACCACTTGCTGACCAGCACCGTCAGGTTGGCACGATCCCGCGAGCCATCGTAGCTATACGCCGGCTCCTTTAAACAGGATAGCAGGAGCTCACATGTGTCCGCTGCACTCAGGGGTTACCGATGCTCGTGACCTGCATTCGCGATGAACGCTGGCCATGAGCGATCACGGGCACGAGAGGCAGAATGGGGACGTGTGTATGTAAACACAAAAATACCTGTTCTGTTCTGAGGGGAGATGCAGATCATGAGTTCCTAATATCTAGAAACCACAATATGTCTTATCCTATAGTAATCCCTTCCCCCTACAGTTAGAACACACAGTCAGGAAACACAGTTAACCCAATGATCGCCCCCTAGTGTTAACCCCTTCCCTGCCAGTGAAATTTATACAGTAATCAGTGCATTTTTATAGCACAAATCACTGTATAATTGTCAAATGTCCAAAAAATGTGTCAAAAGTATCCAATGTGTCTGCCATAATGTCACAGTCATGATAAAAATCGCAGATCGCTGCCATTACTAGTAAAAAAAATAATAATAATAAAAATGCCATAAATCTATCCCCTATTTTATAGACGCTATCACTTTTGCGCAAACCAATCAATATACGCTTAATGCGATTTTTATTATGAAAAATATGTAGAAGAATACATATTGTCCTAAACTGAGAAGAAAATTAGCTTTTTTTTTAAAAAAAAAAAAATGGGGATATTTATTATAGCAAAAAGTACACAATATTGTGTTGTTTTTTTTCAAAATTGTCGCTCTTTTTTTGTGTATAGCGCAAGAAATAAAAACCGCAGAGATGATCAAATACCACCAAAAGAAAGCTCTACTTGTGGGAAAAGAATGACATAAATTTTGTTTGGGTATAGTGTCGCACGACCGTGCAATTGTCAGCTAAAGCGACGCACTGCCGTATCTCAAAAAGTGCTCTGGTCATTGAGCAGCCAAATCTTCCAGGGCTGAAGTGGTTAAGATAGCATTGCCACCACTGCTTGTTTTATAATTAAGATTCCAAACTTCCCTATGAAGAAAAAAATCTAAGCATCCTGCCATCAGTATAACAGAAACTATTGAGTTTCATACAACTTCCAGTGCTAAGTGCTATAACACTTGGCACTGCACTCAGGCATCTACAGTGATCTTAACACCTTGACTATAGGAACAACCTGGTTTGCAGATTCCTCCATCAGTGAAGGTCTTCTCAGTGCCAAGAAATAGGGGTGGTCTCAAATAGCTTGGAGCCTTTTCACGCCATGATGTTTGCAAAATGGAATACAACAGGCAAAAGATGTGAGGTTTGAGTTGCAGCCAAAAACAAAGAAAAGAATCCCTGAATAAAATGTTCCCCTGTCATAAATACAATGCAAAGCACAACTCTGTGGTTTAGAAAGGAAGTCAGATGAAAAGCAGTTTAAATCACAGCAATGTTGCCACCACATGTTCTGTTTTTGTATATATGCCGAATCTTAATTTTTTTTTATATTAGTCAATGTATTGCAAGCCACTTGAGGTAAGATCTATTTCCCTGTGCTGTTAACATGTGCAAGGGTTAGCTATGTCTCATTATTCATTTTCCATTGCTCCGTAGGAACCAGAGCATTCTATTAGAGTGAGTAACACAGGAGGCAGAATTGAGCCCTCCTTCCACTTCCCTGGGCATTGGGTGCAGACAGCGGAAAGGTAGCAGGTGTTCTGTACAGTCAAAGGCTTTAAAAATATTATTCATCCATATCATTTCCTTGTCAGTCAGTTAAGATCTACATCAACCAAAGAGTTTTACTGTTGCTGAGGTGGAAATGTTCTACTTGCATTCCATTTGTCTTCCATATGGGTGTGCACACAATCATAGTGCATTTATTTTGTAAGCTGTCTACTCTTACCAAGAAAATAATATATATGTGTTATTTAAATACTGCTACAACATTGTACGACAACAACAACTAGATGCATAGATTACTTCTGGCAAGTAAAGATGTCTTTGGTCTAATTGAATAATGATGTGCAGCTCTTCAAGGATGCTAGTTCTGCCTGTGTAATATAAAGCATTTTACAATTTGACATTACACCTTAAAGCGGAGTTACAGACATTGTTGTATTTATTAAAAGTCAGCAGCTATAAAAAGTGTATCTGCTGACTTTTAACAAACACACACTCACCTGTTCCACGGTTCAGAGATGCAGCCGCCCGAACCACCTGGCTCTCTCTCATCTCTCCCCGACACCAGCATTGTAAGTGTGGGCACCCGGCTCCGATAGCTTGCTGCTTCATAGTCGTGTGCGCAGTGCGCATGTGCAAGTCCCTCTGCAGCTCCTCAATGGCCAGGCAATCTTCTGGGACCTGTGAAGTCCCAAAAGATTGTAGGGAGGGAGGGGAGAGAGGAGAAATTCTGCTGGAGCCACCTAGGCAGCCCCAGCAGAAGTGGGAGCAGGTACCTGTCAAAACTATGTACTTACTCCCCCCCCTCAAAAAAAAAAGACATGCCAAATGTGGCATGTAAGGGAGGTAAGGAGTGCTTAAAGCGGAACTTCCACTTTTGGGTGGAATTCCGCTTTAAAATGAACAATTCATTTTTATGTTTATTAAGTGGGTATTAGGTGAAGAGTGGGAAGCTTTCCTGCTTGACAATTTGTGATAATAAATATAGGTAGAAAAGGCATTCAAAATAACGGAGCCGATTTGGCTAGGAAGCCAGGATCGTTTTTTTTTTTTTTAGGCTTCCCAGCCTAGAGGTGAGATATGGGGTCTTATTGACCCCATATCTCACTGTAAATAGGTCTGATCATGCCATATTTCTATTACAAGGGATGTTTACATTCCTTGTAATAGGAATAAAAGTAATCAATTTTATTTATTTTTTTAAGTGTCAAACTAAAAAAATAAAAGTAAAATTAACAATTAAAAAAAAAAATTAAAGCTCCCCTGTCCCCGTGAGCTCGTACGCAGAAGCGAACGCATACGAAAGTCCTGCCCACATATGAAAACGGTGTGCAAACCACACATGTGAGGTATCACCGCAAACGTTAGAGTGAGAGCAATAATTCTAGCACTAGACCTCCTCTGTAGCGCAAAACATGCAACGAGTACATTTTTTTAAAGCGTCGCCTATGGGGATTTTTAAATACCAAAGTTTGGCGCCATTCCACAAGCGCGTATAATTTTGAAGCTTGACATGTTGGGTATCTATTTACTCGGCGTATCTTCATCTATCACATTATGCAAAAAATTGGGCTAACTTTACTGTTTTTTTTTTGTTTTGTTTTTTAAGCATGAAACTGTTTTTTTACTGAAAAAAAAAACGCGTTCGAAAAATTGCTGCGCAAATACTGTGCGAGATAAAAAGTTGCAACAACCGCCATTGTATTCTCTAGTGTCTTTGCTAAAAAAACATATATAATGTTTGGGGGTTATATATAATTTTCTAGCAAAAAAATGTAGAATTTTACATGTAGGAGAGAAATGTCAGAATTGGCCTGGATGGGAAGTGGTTAAAAAATAGTTTGCAAATCATAACAAATTAGCTTTAAATATTACAAAGAAGTACACATAGTGACATTGCAAAAGTTAAACTCCTCTCTCCCTCTCTTTTTTCAGCATGTTCCTTGTACAGCAAAGTCTCAAAATACTGACTTGAATTGGTAATTATTTTAGCTCTCCATTAGGAGGGGATTACAAGAGGTTTTTGTTAAAGAGGATCTTCAGTCTTCCAAAAAAAAAAAAATAATAATAATTCAGAGGCTACAAATACTGTAGCTGCTGACTTTTAATTGAAGGGCACTATCTGCCCAGTGCTGTCCTTACCTGGGCTGGTTATTTGCTGGTTGTTCAAGTCCCAGGCGCTGCCATAGTGTGAGAAGCTGGCTAGGGCTCCTTATGGCTTCACAGCAGTTTTCCTGCTGTGCATGAGCAAGCTGTGCTACGCTTTGAGATGTGTCCCAGAAGGTTGTGGGCAAAGGGGGGCGCGAACTTCCACTCCGATTGCCTTGGCAGTCCGAGCTGAAGTGGAAACGGGTACCAAAACAAGGTACCTGCTCCCTCAATCAAAAAAAATGGGGGGATATGGAAAAGCAGAACTTCACCCTTATGGGTAAAATTCTGCTTTAAATCAGATTCAGGTACTTATACTATTTACATTTAACACAAAAGTGTAATGATTTTTCTTTTAATGACTACATATTTGTTTAAGTGTAAATCTAAACAGAGGTGTTATAGGGATGGAGGTAGTATTGTGATCTTGAAGTGGTGAGGATGGAAGTCCTGAATAAAATGTTTAAGTGCAAGTGTAAAAAGATGCATTGTAATTGTGAATAGTGCTAAAAGTGAACAGCTTTTTTAGAAGAGTGCATTGGCAACGAATATTTTATAAAAAAAAAAATATTGCAGAAATGTGGGGATCAACAGAGAAAGTTGGAACTTTCTGAATGTAATGATGATTTGCAACCTTCACAAAAATTAGTTAAGCTGAGAAAAAGTTTTTAGCCCTGCAGAAGCAGAATAATGTTCACAAAAAAGAATTATTATAACTGCAGTTTATGTGAATTTTCATGAACCTATTGTTGGTTTTTAATTATGTACCCCCACATTGTAGCTCCCTCTGTGGCTAAAGATCTTTTGTACATCTCAATTAACGTAGTGTAAATATGTGTATTCCACATGTGATAGTATTTTTTGGGGTCAAAATGCCATACCATTGCATTTTAAATATACCCCTGATGAAAAAAGTTTTTTTTTTCCACTCTGGCTAATTGCCATCATTCTGTTAGAGATGTGCATAGGCTATAAAAGCCAAGAAAATGTGGAGATATTTAGTGGATGTATTTGGATTACTAGAGCAACCCAAAGCAACCAGTCAGAATATATCTTGCAGGATATGAATACAGCAGAGTGAATTCAAATTGGATTCAATGACAAAAATATAGATATTTATATAGATACATAGTCAGGTTGAAAAAGACACATTACCATTGATTATAACCCCCCCAAAAAAAAAAAATATGTAAAAAATCCTTTTTGATCTCCATAGGCAATCAGGTAACTCCCTACCCTAACATTCTACAGATGCTTACAAATACACTGGGTGCCAACACTAGGTGCTGACTCTTACTGCAGCACCATGCACCAGTTTAACGCCATATAGTTTTGTGTGCTATGTGTGTTACTACTAGTTTACTGCCATTTACTTCTGTGTGCGTTACTGCCAGTTTAACTCCATGTAGTTCTGAGTACATTACTGCCAGTTTAACACTATTTACTTCTGTGTGCGTTACTGCCAGTTTAACGCCATATTGTTTTGTGTGCGTTACTGCCAGTTTAATGCCATATAGTTCTGTGTTCATTACTGGCAGTTTAATGTCCTATAGTTCTATAGTTCTGTGTGCTGTACTGCCAATTTAACACCATATAGTTTTATGTGTTTCTGCCAGTTTAACACCATTTACTTCTGTGTGCGTTACTGCCAGTTTAACTCCATGTAGTTCTGAGTGCATTACTGCCAGTTTAACACTATTTACTTCTGTGTGCGTTACTGCCAGTTTAACGGCATATTGTTTTGTGTGCGTTACTGTCAGTTTAATCCCATATAGTTCTCTGCGTTACTGTCAGTTTACGTCACATAGTTCTGTGCGTTACTGCCAGTTTAACGCCATTTACTTCTGTGTACGTTACTGCCAGTTTAACGTCATATTGTTTTGTGTGCGTTACTGCCAGTTTAATGGCATATAGTTCTATGTGCGTTACTGCCAGTTTAATGCCCTATAGTTCTGTGTGCTGTACTGCCAATTTAACACCATATAGTTTTATGTGTTTCTGCCAGTTTAACGCCATTTACTTCTGTGTGCGTTACTGACAGTTTAACGCCATATAGTTCTGTGTGTGTTACTGCCAGCTTAACGCTATAGAGTTCTGTGTGCGTTACTGCCAGTTTAACGCCATATAGTTTTGTGCGTTACTGCCAGTTTAACAACATTTACTTTTGTGTGCATTACTGCCAGTTTAACAACATATAGTTCTTTACGTCACTATACGTTTGGCACATTATATTGCAGTATATTATAGTGTATCCATGGAGTGTGTCTGTGTAGTGTGAGTACTCACATTAAAGTGCACAACCACCTCTTTAAATTGATTAAAGTGCATCTATGTACAGATTTCCACTTCTTCTTTACATTTGCTTATAAGCACTGCCCCCTTCCTCCCAAAAGTGCATGTGAGGACAACAAGGAGAGGCAGATGTTCCCTTGGCACTGTAAGGGGCCAGCAACAAATGTGTCCACAGGCAGAGGTTGACGTGGTGGTCAGTCCTTAGGCAAGGCATCATTTCCTCTGTTAATTTGTCAGCACCTGTTTGACAGGTACGTATCATTGCAATTGTTTTTTGCCTTCATCAAGAGCACCTTTATAGGGTTATGGTGGGAAGGTGTCCCCAACACCCAAAGAGTATATTTTATGACAGGTGCATATCATTGCATTTTTTTACAGCAAGGCCAATTCTTGATTTCATCAAGAGTACCTCTATAGGGTTACGGTGGAAAGGCGCCACCAACAGCCTAAGACCAATTTTTCTGCACCTGTTTGCCAGGTGTATATCATTGCATTTTTTTACAGTAAGGCCAATTCTTGCTTTCATCAAAATTACCTCTATAGGGTTATGGTGGAAAGATGCCACAGACACCCTAAGACCAATTTTTCTGCACTTATTTGACAGGTGCATATCATTGCAATTTTTTTTACAGCAAGGCCAGTTCTTGCTTTCATCAAGAGTACCTCTATAGGGTTACGGTGGAAAGGCGCCACCGACACCCTAAGACCAATTTTTCTACACCTGTTTGCCAGGTGTATATCATTGCATTTTTTTTACAGCAATGCCAGTTCTTGATTTCATCAAGAGTACCTCTATAGGGTTACGGTGGAAAGGCACCACAGACACCCTAAGTCCAATTTTTCTGCACCTATTTGACAGGTATATATCATTGCAATTTTTTACAGCCAGGCCAGTTCTTGCGTTCATCAAAAATTACCTCTATAAGGTTATGGTGGAAAGATGCCACAGACACCCTAAGACCAATTTTTCTGCACTTATTTGACAGGTGCATATCATTGCAATTTTTTTACAGCAAGGCCAGTTCTTGCTTTCATCAAGAGTACCTCTATAGGGTTACGGTGGAAAGGCGCCACCGACACCCTAAGACCAATTTTTCTAGACCTGTTTGCCAGGTGTATATCATTGCATTTTTTTTACAGCAATGCCAGTTCTTGATTTCATCAAGAGTACCTCTATAGGGTTACGGTGGAAAGGCACCACAGACACCCTAAGTCCAATTTTTCTGCACCTATTTGACAGGTATATATCATTGCAATTTTTTACAGCCAGGCCAGTTCTTGCGTTCATCAAAAATTACCTCTATAGGGTTATGATGGGAAGGCTGTTCACTGACACCAAAAGACCAATTTGTCTGCACCTGTTTGACAGGTGCATATCATTGCAATTTTTTACAGCAAGGCCAATTCTTTCTTTCATCAAGATTACCTCTAAATGGTTATGGTGGAAAGGCACTACCGACACCCAAAGACCAATTTTTACGCACCGTTACTTCTATAAAAAGTCAAAGTGACACCAGAATTTATCCAAAAAATCTCTAATCTTGTTCCCAGTGCACTACATTGTGGCCTCATCATAAACACTGGCTCCCCAGCGGTTGCTGAGAAAAATAAAAACATCTTGCAGGAAAAATGTCATTTGTTTTGGCTTTATAAATGCAATTATTGTTGCAGCAGATTCTAGACATGGTACCAATCTGAAACTTTTCAGGTAGACTAAGGGAACCCCCTAGGCACTATATTGGAAGGGATTTTTCATTTTTATGCTTTTAAAAAATCACAGCTCAATAAAACAAATTACGTGTTTCACAAACTTTTTTTTTTATTGATACATGCCCCCCAGGGCAGGACCCAGAACCCGATAACCATTGTATGCCCAATTACTTGCATATAAGCCTTCAAAATAGGCACTTTTGATTTTTTACGTTTGGGTCCTATTGACTTTAATGGACTTTGTTATTCGGGTCTGAATTTTCGCGGTGTTTGGAAGTTCTGGAGTGAACCGAACAGGGGTCTGTTCAGCCCATCTCTACTTATGATTGGTTGGCAGGGATGAGGAGGTACAATGCCCAGGCATGCTGGAGATAACTTTTTAAAATAATGCTGGACAACAAGCAAGTACTGTAGAGACATGATACTGAGGCTGCTGTCAATGAATCCCCCTCCACTATCTATAGATTAAGGTGACTCTGCAGAATGCCCTATGCTAAGGGAATGTTAAATTATGTTCCCACTTTGACAGCCGGCAACATTACTGTGCATGGCTTCTAGCTGTCAAACTAGACTACCACTGACAGTAATACCCCTATTACCCATCAAGTTGGGTTCCAATCATGTGATCACTATGTCAGCCATGATATAGTAAGATGACAGTGTGCCATGTTGAATGCTGTATTTTTCGAGATATCATTACAGTTTCCAAAAAATGAAAAATGTTTTAATAGATTAAAAAAAAAAATCTGATTTTCACATTTGGCCTGAGCTTCTATTAAGCAATAATCCCAGAGCATGAAAGGGTTAACGTGTGTAGTAAGCTTCTAGTTAGGCTGCGAGGCAAATTTGGTTTTTGGATCCTGCTGTAGCCAGAGGAACAGTGATTCTTTAGTCCGGTTTGTTTGGGGGTTCACAGACTGGGAGTTTGTTTGCTTCCCACTACCTCTATAAGAAGTTTCTACAGCATTAGAAGGGAGAATTCAATTGACCAGCCTGAATATTAAGCAGGGCCTAGTCAATTCCTGGGGGTAGGGGACCATGTTCTCAGTTGGTGGCTGGTATGCTGTTAAATAGTCTGGAGCCCTGAGGAGATTGTCTTTTTTTCCCCCTGAGGGGGTAGATTAGTGAGCTGAGAGGAGGGGGGGCGGCTTGCCCCTGCTGAACTTGGTACTTATCACTGACTTATTTACAAAAGGCTGCACCTTTGGACTGATCCTGTTCCAGGATTCTGTGAGTAGAGCCACTTTTCTCTGCTGCACCTCAGTTCATGTTCCCCAGCCATGAACCTATAGACTGTTCCAGTCTACCTTTACTGTTCTCAAATCTATGAGCCGTGAACCTATGGAACAGTCTACCATAACTTGTGCTCAAACATACTTTATAGTCTCTCATCATGTTCCAGTTTAGCTACACTTGTTCTACAAAACTACCTCATGGTTCCCAGCTGTAAGTGAAAGACTGCACTGCTGCTTGTTAGAGATGGAGAGAAAACTATCCTCTGCAGAAGTGTGCTCAAGTGTTTTTGGAGTATCTCACATCACCCCAAATCCCCTCCCAAGTTTCTACAAGCAATAAAATACAAAAAGACAAACCCCTTGACCAGGGGTGCCCAACCTTTTGAAGAGCGAGGGCCACTTAAGTGACTTGGTATCCAGTTGCAGGCCACAGTGAGCAGAGCGGGCCGATGCCAGGTCCATGCCCTGTCTGCATATGTGATCCTATCCACCCAGAAGGAAGGGGACAGATCCCCTTCTGTTTGTATTAAGAAGATCGGAATGGAGGTAGGCGGGTGTAAACGGACACAAGTCCATTTACATCTGCCACGCCACAGAGGTGAATGGAGGGACCGATTGGGTCTGCCTGAAAAACAGACAGGCAGACCTGATTGGACCGATCATGTGAAAGGGCACTAATGCTTTCACACTGATGCTCTGCTGTTTAGCTCAGTGCTCCTGCTTTCCTGCAGGTTAGCTGCACTTTGCCATAGATTTCTATTATATCCTGTGAGTTTGGTGCACTTTCTGACAGCACAAACTCCTGCATTCAGAAGGTTTGGTGAACTTTCAGCGCACTGAACCCACAGGTGATAACAGAAGTCTATGACTCTGTGCAGGTGACCCACAGGTGCACTGCATACCACCTGCAGATCAGTATGGAACAGCCCAGTAACTACTGCAGAACAGATATGCCAATACTGTATATAGTGATTTTAGAAATAAACTGACCTTTAACAACAGACTTCCATTCTGTTATCTCTAGCTATTGCTGTCCCAGACGGACTGCATTTGGTATCACTCCACCTGTCACAGGATCTGGCACTATACAGGAAGCATTGGCTTGTGCAGCTCTGCTCCGCAGCCACTTGCTTCTTCAACCGCCAGCTCGATTCAGAACACTGACGCTTGATCTGGGCTTGCTGACCCACCATCCCAGAGCATGTGGTCACGGGGCACATCAGAGGGCACCCATGTGCTAGACTGTTCGATGAGCTGGAGAGAATGGAGTGTTGCTGTGTGCCTGGCTGCCTCTGCAATGTTTTGGGAAAAAAACAGTTAAATCTACAATGGCTCCTATGGGAGTAACACTACACATGCCTGTTTGTTCTACATCTACTGCATAAATACTAAGTTTTTATGCTAACTCTAATACATTTTCATAAGCTAAAACAAATGTATGAGAGATGCAGTGTAAAATGCAAGTATTCTCATTAGTACTAATTAAACTGATGAAGCTTGTGCAGTATCTAAATAATGCTAATAACTGTTAGATAACAAAGGTGATTTGAGGACACTGCATATGAAATTAAAATAAAAAAGAGCTACAGTAAATCATCAAGTATAGAAAATGAAAGCACTATGGGTGTAAGTTCATTTTCATTCATTTAATAGTGCATTTCCATCTATATAATAATAAATAATAAAATGTATGCTTGAATATGAAGAGAACTTGTTGCCTTGGAGATGCTTATTTCTCTGAGCTAATTGCATTAATGGATCATAAACTGCTGAATGATCAGGTGGAGCAAGATAATTAAACAAATCCATCTTATTCATGTAAAGTGACCGTTTTGGTAGTAATTAGTAATTATTCAAAATGAAGTATTTGTGCGGTTATAAAACATATAGTACTGGTTAGGTAGTGAAACAAAATACATATGTATTTTTTCTGCATTAATGGTTCGTAATCAGTGTTATTTGCTATTAAGAGAATAGCATTGCACATTATTAATTTTATCTGTTATGATGTTGTGGCTAGCTACGAGGATAAAGTAATTAAAATGAAAGAGAGAAATTAAGATAGTAATTAAAGTAGCTATAAAACACATAATGCAATTCACCCAATAAAACGGTTATTTAAATACTGTGTGTTTTATTTTCATTTAAAACTCAACTCCTGGCAATTTTTTTGGAATTAAAAAAGTTCCCTAGGCAGTGGTAAAAGAAAGAATTAGTTTAGGCTTCCATATTCTTCTTTAATCCAAAGCTGTCCTCTGTAGTACATTTTTTTATTTTTTTTTATTATGGTGCTTTTTTGAGAAGCTTAAACATGGTGCTCTAAACACACAGTGGGGTTGATTTACTAAAACTGGAGAGAGAAAAATCTGATGCAGCTCTGCATAGAAACCAATCAGCTTCCAGGTTTTTTTTTTCCAAAGTTTAATTGAACAAGCTGAATTTAGAGGCTAATTGGCTACTATGCAGAGCTGTGCCAGATTGTGCAATTGTGCACTCTCCAGTTTTAGTAAATCGATCCCATAGTACTGATGCAGAGAGCAGTGCTAATGTCACTGTGTCAACTCCACTCGCAAAATAACAAATAAAAAAATGATATATATATATATATATATATATATATATATATATATATATATATATATATATATATATATATATATATAAATCTTGTGCAAATATCCGACTGTGCAAAAAATGAGTATCCTCTGTGCATGATAAAGTACAAAATTAAGCAAATAAAATCAGATATGCGAATATCCATGCTAAATGAAAGTACAGAAAAACTGTACTAGTACAGCAAACTGTGCATAAATGGTAAATAACAGTGAACACACTTTGTAATAATCACATATAATCACAATTGTATCAAAACCAAACTGCAATGATATAAGATGTGATATAAAAATAGGCCATTAGGTCTATAATCCACCAATGAATAAGATGATAAACGTGCATCAAATGAATTCTTCAATAAGAGATCTTCATAAACACCACTTAATGCTCTCTCGCATCTTACCTCAAACTGGAGTATGTATCGCTTTATCATTCATTATAGCTGGGGAGTCTGCCTGAATCCAGTCATAATAGATAATGCTTCTCTAGATGCTGTAATCCAAACGATTGCTTCCAATTTGTCAGTATAGACGTTCTCATGGAACGGGAATAAAAGGGGATAAAAAAAGAATCTTCAACTGCAATCAACAGGTGGTCTGGAGCAGACCAAAAAATAAGACCAAAAAAGAAGAGATCTTTTTTGGTCTGCTCCACTTAATGAACTATTTTTATATCATTTGCTTATTTTTGCACTTTATCACTATTGCATATTTGCACAGAGGATACAAATTTTTTGCACAGTCATAGTCGCATATTAGCACAAGATTTATATACATTTTTTGCACAGGATTGCTTAGGGTTGCACAGGTTCATATTTACTCATAGTTTAGTTGCGCTGACCACATTTTAATATATACCCATTTTTAGTGCACTGTATACACTTCAGGTTTGGCAGCACTTTTTTTTTTCATTTGATTATATTTATTAGATTGATTCACTTGATAGCAAGAAGGACTACACCCTATATCCACTATAACAAATAGACACACACATAGAAATAAGTTGTCAGTTGCAAAAAGCTCAGTGTTAGCACACCAGCCTATTAAACATCATGGGAGATGGAGATGGTCAGGGGGAATTTAAAAAATGACTAATAAAAAGTCCATGTAATTGTACTTGGAAGGCAGCCCAGTGGAACGTAAGAAGCAACTTTTGGAACAGCTGAGGATAAAACACAGGCACCACTCTAAGTGCAGTATGAAAGTAAATTTAATTCACAAACGGGTATAGGTACTCACAAGAGTAAGGTAGTAACAGGCATTGGGCACAAATTGCCGGGTGTCCGTGAAGAGAGTACATCTGTGGAGCTTCTTCCTAGTGGCTCAGAGAGGGCCACGCTGGTGGTCACCAACACTTCCTGGACCTGGAACGCACAGGGAGCCGGGGAATGATGTCACTACCAGAATATGATGAACCAATAGGCGACACATTTACGGAGCATGCACTCCTTCTTCAGGCCTAACGGGGGCCATGCTGAAATAGGGCTTTTAAGCACTGGAGCTGCTGCGGCTTTTGAATGTATATACATTACTGGCCAGTGGCGTAACCAGAACCTTCAGGGTTCCGATGCAAGAAACCACAAAGGGCCCCCCTGACAGGGCCCTTTACTCCGAGTTTGGTGGCGGAACAACAGGGCCCGGTTGCAAGTGGGTGGCTGCATGTAAAAAAACCAATTTCTTCATTTGCCGCTGCTTCTCCACCTCTCCCTCCCACAGGCATTCAGCGGCTGCAGGAGGAAAATTAAGAGATGGGTTCCTCTATGTCGGTGTTTCTCAATCTTTTTCCAGTAAGGGCACCCTTTAAGTACATCCCTATGTGAATGGGGCTGCACAGCAACCACCCTGCAACTGTGTGCATTGCATGCAGTTGCAGCATAGTGATGATGCATTTAAGGGGTTGTAAACCCCTGGCAGTCCCCGGAACCCCACCCCCCCCCCCCCATTTTACTTACCTGAGCCCTGGAACTTTACCAGGTGGAGATGCGCTCTTCCTTTGCCCGGGGTTCTCGGCTCCTGATTGGATAGATTGATAGCAGCTCAGCCATTGGCTCCTGCAGCTGTTAATCAAATCCAATGACGCGGGCGTCGGGGGCGTCTGCTAGGTAACTCCCCCCCCCGGGAGAGTGCTTCTCCTAGGGGGTTGTCTGATAAGAGGAGAAGAGGAGCCACAAGAGCCACCGAGGGACCCCAGAATACAAGGTTCAGGGCCACTCTGTGCAAAACGAGCTGCACAGTGAAGGTAAGTATAACATGTTTGTTATTTAAAAAAAAAAGCAAACCTTTACAATCAGATTAAGGGATTAAAACAGGTGGTCAGGAGGCAACATATTGCCCCTTTACCAGCTGTCAAATGCCTCTGAAAAGCGATCTGAGCACAGATCGCTTTTCAGTGGAATAGCATTTTTTTTTTTGCTGGTATTTTGAAAGAGCAAGAAAAAAAATCAGTTCTGATTGTACACATATGGGGTAGGGCTGGGGAAAAAAATCTTGAATGGAGTTGAGAGGTCAAATCTATTCAAATTTTCAGCAAATAGTTTTTTTTAGATATTTATTTTTTCACCAGGATCGGTGCTGACACCGCACCAGTCCTGAGGAGCTGCGGGCAGGAGTTTTTAGGTGAGGCAGCGGCTTCGGCCTAGTCCGCGAGGCCAGACCCACGGACTAGGACGAAGCCACGGCCTCACCTAAAAACTCCTGCAGCTCCTCAGGACTGGCGCAGTGTCCATAAAAAAAACTCGATTCAAATTGTGAATCGAGTTTTTTTTTTATGACAAATTTTTTTTTTTTTGAAAATCGCCCAGCTCTAATATGGGAAGGGGGGGCAGGATTAAACGCAGATACATAAAATGTGCATACATACATCTAAACAGCAGTGGCTGGTGCTCAAAATTTTTGGGGGGGCACAACATTTTTTATAAACAAAATCATCAAATGCAGCCACTACGCCGTCAAACGCTGCCACTGTACCCTCAAATGCAGCCACTGTGCCATTAATCACAGCCACTGTGCCCAAACACTGCTACTGTGCCATCAATTGCAGCCACTGTGCCATCAATTGCAGCCACTGTGCCATCAAAAGCTGCCACTGTGCCATCAAACACTGCCACCGTGCCATCAAACGCTGCCACTGTGCCCATTAAACGCTGCCACTGTGCCCATTAAACGCTGCCACTGTGCTCATTAAATGCTGTCACTGTGCCCTCAAATGATGCCACTGTGCCCTCAAATGCTGCCACTGTGCCATCAATTGCAGCCACTGTGCCATCAATTGCAGCCACTGTGCCCATTTAACGCTGCCACTGTGCCCATTTAACACTGCCACTGTGCCATCAATTGCTGCCACGTGCCATCAATTGCTGCCACGTGCCATAAATTGCTGCCACCGTGCCATCAAAAGCTGTCACTGTGCCATCAAACACTGCCACTGTGCCATCAATTGCAGCCACTGTGCCCATTTAACACTGCCACTGTGCCCATTTAACGCTGCCACTGTGCCCTCAAATACTGCCACTGTGCCATCAAACGCTGCCACTGTGCCAAACACTGCCACTGTGCCCATTTAACGCTGCCACTGTGCCCTCAAATGCTACAACTGTGCCATTAAACGCTGCCAGTGTGCCATCAAATGCTGCTAGTGTGCCCTTGAATGCCACTCGCCATCTACACACATGCACATACACACACATACACACACACACATGCACACACACACAAATGCACACACACACACACACACACACACACACACACACACACACATAAAGTCTTTTCAAAAATGGCAGTGCTTTATCTTACCTCTTCCTGCCGGGTACTGCACTTTAGGGGGAGACAAAGAGCACACACTGCTTTCACTTTAGTTACAAGCAGTGTGATGACTCGGTCGCCCGCTCCTTCAGATATACAGGGGGGCCCTCAAGGGCCCCCTGCAGCATGGGGCCCGGTCGCCTTGGCGATCTCAGCGACCCCTATAATTCCGCCACTGTTGCATATGGGAATATAGAGCTACCTAACAGACTGGGCAGAAATATGAATAAACTCGATAAAAGCATTAAAAGAACAGCATTATAAAACAGCATAGTAAATAAACACACTGTAAGAGAACACACACACTGAAAAAGCACATTGCAGATACTTAAAACATGAGATTGAACGTACAACGTATAGATCGGATGGGAAAATTATGTGTATAGGTATATGGTGAAAGGGGTGGTCGGGGGATCGTGAATTGCTGGTAATTTTACTGGAGAAAATTATAAAAATATTAATAATAAAAAAAGAAATAAAAAAAAAGAAAAAAAGGAAAATTAAAAATTAAAAAGATAATGAAAATAAAGATTATACCTATTTGTACACTTTTCAGAAATTATGTCAGAGTTGACCACAACAAACCAGGAGACATTCTATATTATTGAATATGGCGTTATAACTTTAGACTAATATTTGTTACTATAACTATGGGTACTTACTTTTGTAGTTGAAGACCTTAAGGGTCCAGGGTAAATAAGTGAGCTGAAAGGCAGGGGGACTAGGACAAATAGAAAGTGTGAATCCCCCCACAAAGAAAACAGATAGAGTAACAATAAAAACCATAGGCAAAAGGTATATTGGAAAAAAATGGCCAGCAAACAAAAAGGAGAAACTCAAATATTTATTGAGATCTCAATGACAAAGCATACAGTGAAGCACCTATGGATTTGTGTGGTGTCTCCATTGGCTGCACACCTAGAATTAGGTGAGAAAAAGAAAGGGGTGGGATTGTGCTTTAATAATTTGGCTTATTTGAAATGAGAAATAACAATCTGACAGAGGTTTTAATTAGGTCACATGATCCTGCAGTGCTGGCTCCTTGTGTTATGGAGCACACATCGATGGCTGGGAATTCCAGAAACCGCAATGTCACCCATAGGCACCCTTGTCCCAGTTGTTGTTAGCACTCCTTCCTCTCCCTTGCAGTAGCCACTCACTGACTAGGGGAGCTGGAACAGCAGAATCACACAACTTCTCCGGAGCAGACTAAAAAAAGGTATGCTTACAGATCTTTTTTACAAAGGGTAGGCAGGCTAGGTAGGAGGAGGGGGGAAAGGAACATTTTTTTAGGAATGGTTAGTGTAAAGCCCCGTACACACGAGCGGACTTTTCAACATCCAAAGTCCGACGGACTGAGTCCGTCAGACTATTCGATCGTGTGTGGGCTGCAACGGACTTTTGACTCGCCAAAGTCCGAAGGACTTTAGAATATGGAACATGCTTCAAATTTTTCCGAAGGAACTCCGCCGGACCCGGTCCCTTTGAAAAATTTGCTCGTGTGTATGCTATTCCGACGGACTAAAACCGACGCTAGGGCAGCTATTGGCTACTGGCTATGAATTTCCTTATTGGAATCCAGTCGTACGTCATCACGTTCGAATCCGTCGGAGTTTAGTGTGATTGTGTGTGGCCAAGTCCGCTCAGCCGAAAAGTCTGTCAGAACTCCGTCGGAATTCCAGCAGAACTCCGACGGAACTCCTTCGGAAGTCTGTCGGACATAAGTCCTCTCGTGTGTACGGGGCTTTAGGCTTCAATTCCACTTTATAAGCACAGTATAGAACAGTATTTTTCCCTATATCCCTGTCCCTTTCTGGTGGTAAACCTGTGAAGATTCACCAGTAAATCTATAAAGGTGACCTAATACTGGACCAACTCCCGAACCCTTCATACTTACCTCCCACAATTCTGATCTGACAAACGGCTCAAATTGTCTGAGAATTGGATACCCCTGCTGCTTTCTCTCTCCTTTGTCCTACACTGCCAGTATGGACCAGAAGGATTCTGATTGGTCAGCGCCGTCCATGTACTAGCTAGGATCTCTCCTTCTTTTTTGGAACTAGTACTACCTCCCTGTCCTACTATTTTTTAAGACAACATGGAATCTTCACTATTACAGACTTGTTTAATCCCTCTAGGCTGTTATATGTAAGAAATACTGCACGCTGCAGATGAAAACTGTCTGATCTGCTGGGTGAAGTGATCCATGCCAACTGCACTCACCCCTGCATAAGGGATTCCCTTGCTCCTCACTCTCTGGCATTGCCTTTCCAGAAACATAATTATTTTACAACATACTGTATAACAATGCTTTATCTTCTGATAGGAATAACTCCTCTATTGTAAATAGGTTGGAAAGCTACTGTAGCTTCAAGACCAAAGATGAGGGACATGATGATATCATTACAATAACTCAAAATCTGATTGGATAATAAAGAATATTGCAGTTTGCCCATTACCACTACCACATCATTACCTACTTATCTAAATGTAACAGCACATGAGTTACAATATTTAAAGTTATTGTGAAGGCTTGCTTTTTTCCTAAAATAACTAACCGCTGAGTGCCTGAGCCAGCAGCTCCCACCTCCACCACAGCCCAGTGCTCCAGTGAGCGCTGGAGGGGCAGAGCAGAGAGCCAGTGACTGACAGTCACTGCTCTCTGCTCAGAGCAGAGGGGAGAACTGAATGATCAGCAGTGTTTGATTGCTCAGCTCTCAGGGCAGAAGTGATGGCAGAGGTGACGGCAAACAGATGCATCAAAGGATAGATGCTGCATTCACCTAGGTGAGTATAATTTGTTTCTTTTCTAGGAAACCCATATCTCTCTTTTAACCACCTGCAGACTTGATGTCCACCAGCACCCACTGATTGTTCAGTACGCTGACAGATTGCCGTTCTATCAGTACATAAGGCATGGATCCTGTGTTTCTGCAAAGCAGAAATACCGATCCCTTTCTTGTTCTAGTAATAGCACCTTCCCCACTACACTGAAACATTAGCTAGGCACAAAACACTCTCAATTCCGATAACAATTTCACATTGTATACTAAATAATTTGACCTGAACAAAATCTCAGCAAAAATACAGCAACATTGTGGTAAAAATGCTGCAAAATCATGGTAGAAATGCTGCAAAATCACAGTAAAATCAAGGTAAAAATGCACAACTTTGAAAAGCTCAGGTTTGAATACAGCCTTAATGTTCTTATCTTTTTTCACTAGTAAATCATTTCTATTTATATTTCTCACTTCAATTCTCACTTTTTCCAAATTCTTCTTCTGGTATCCCTTTTCTTCAAACTTTTTTATTATGTTTTCAGCTTTTCAAAATCTTCACGTGTGTGGCAACTCCTACGTAACCTCATACGTTGACCCTTGATGATATTCCCCTTCCATTTAGGGGGATGGCAACAGGATATGGGTATGTATCAGTTTCTGTCAGTTGGTTTGAAGAAAATCTTGATATACAATCTATCCTCTCTCTTGTATATTCGCAGATTCAAGTAGTTTGGGATTCCAAATCCCAGTGAAGGTAATACCATATGTATTGTGGTTGATTTCTTTGAAGAAAATGTCTAAATATTTTTCTGAGCCTTTTCATAAGATGATAATATCATCTATATATTGTCTATGGAATTTTAGCTGGGCTCGGTTAACTTTATAGATCTGTTCCTCCTCCCACATGTTCATGAACAAATTGGCGACACTGGGGGCATATCAAGCTCCCATCGCCACTCCCTTAGTTCATACATAGTAGTTGTTCTTGTACCAGAAATAATTGCTCTCCATCGCTATATTTAGGCCTTTGAGAATAAATACAATCTCTTCTTGCTTGAAGTCTGTTTGTTTGTGTAGCGCTTTTTAAACTCCACTTAAGCCAGCTTTCTAAACTATACTAGTATATCATGAGTTAACATCAATGGTGACTAAAAGACATTCATCAGCCCCATTGATGTTATCTAATTCAGAAATCAGTTGTGTACTATCCTTAAAGTAAGACCTTCCTTTCTGAACCAACGGTTGTAAGTGTTGGTCAAAGTATTCTCCCAAACTCAAGAACAGTGAATTAATTCCACAGATAATAGGTTTATTTGGAGGTTTTTCAAGCCTCTTATGAATTTTTGATATATAATATATTACGGATGTCTTAGCTGCTTCAGGTAAAAGGTACCTAGCCTATTATTCAGTATGCCCCTATCTTTCCCGTCCTTCATGAAAGCCCTCAGTTTCTTCTTATATTATTTCTTAGGATTATCCACTAGTCTTTGGTAGGTATATTCCACTTTAAGTAAATGTTCTCTTCTTCATAATCTTTTTTATCTAATATAACCAGTCCTTCACCTTTGTCTCCCGAACATATGATGACCTCTTTCTTTGTTACTATATTTTAGATGGCCTTCCATATGTCTTTATTCTTGGATTCATTCTTTTCCAGTTTTCTTAAATCGTCCTCCACCATCCTTCTAAAGGCACCCCGACATTCAATTCCAGGTACTCTGAGGTTAAGCACAGAATTATTCCTCAGTGTAGTGTGTTTAAACTCAGTGGTTTCTTGTTGTTGATTTCCATCCTTCCCTGCAAAATATTTCTCGAGGTTAAGTTTTCTCATGAACTTCTGTAAGTCTATATACACCTCAAATGTATCTATATCCTTATCCAGAGCATATTTGAGGTCCAAATACAAAATTTAAAGTTCTTCTGAAAAATTAACATTACGCAAATCAAAAATGGCAGTTCCTAATATGACTTTCTTCTTTTTCTTCTTCTCTTCTCATTTTCTCTTGTCCGTTTGCTCTTCTTCTTCCCATATGTCTGACAGTATGTTCTGGATCACTTTTCTGGTTGCCCATCCATGTATTCCGCCTAAAGTCCCCTGACCTCTGGGAATAGGGATATCACTGTTTCCCAATGTACCCTTGGTCTCTTCCTGTATTCCTAGGGGGGTAGGTTCTCACCATCCCCATGTTTCTTCCATATATCCGTCCCCTCCAGCTTTGGGTGATGGGTGGACCATATCCGCCTTGATTCCTCAGAGGTCTCCCTTGGTGTGTTCCCTGAAAAAAAATCTTCCCATCATTATAGTTCCTTCTGTTATCCAGATCTCCCCTTGGGGCATATTGTCCCATCCTTCTCAGTGGGGAGAATCTGTTAGTGGGAATTGTGAATCTAGAGGTTGCTGGAGACCTCCATCCTTGAGTTCTGTGATATTTTCCCCTTTCTTGATGTTGGTCCCTTGGTTGATAATTCAATGATCTAGGGAGGCCTCCCTGTCTGAGTATCTGGGTAAGTGGTGGTCTTAAATGAGGTGTCTCAAGGTTTCTTACTTGTTCCCCCTTTCTTCTGATGCTTCTCTTGACTCGTCACTGATGGAGATATTTTCTATTTCATTAGTCAAATCTTCCACCTTTGCTTGCCATTTAGTTTGAGTTTCTATGTCATATTTCTAAATTGCTTCCTGTAAATACCTTTCTCTATCCTTTTACTCCTTTTGGTTCCAAAGGGAGTCAATAGGTTTTTAATTTCTATAATGGTAGACTCTATAAACCTTAATTTAAATTGTCTCCTTTGTACTATAATTTGTAGTAGCTCATTTTTGCACTGGTTGAAGAAATTATATTAGTTATCCATGAAGCATTTATCTTCTATATTATCATTAGGGTGTCAGATTTGTCTACCACAATATCGTAGTCCGACTATAAGTCACTGATCGCCGCCATTACTAGTAAAAGAAATAAATAAATATCCCATAGTTTGTAGACTCTATAACAGTGGTCATCAACCCTGTCCTCAGGGCCCACTAACAGGCCAGGTTTTATGTATTACCTTGGGGAGATGCAGACTAGAATACTGCAATCACTGAGCAGCAAATGATATTGCCTGTGATGTATTTCAGTTATCTTGCAAACCTGGCCTGTTAGTGGGCCCTGAGGACAGGGTTGATGACCACTGCTCTATAACATTTATGGTTAAATATGTTCACCTAATCCTAATATATTTAGTGAGCCCCTCCCAGTTATTGAAATTAGGTTTTATAGAATATGTGCAAACCTCCCATAGGGGAGGTGGTTAAGGTAAAAAAATGTCTTACCTTTAGAACCACTTTAATAAAGTACACATGTACACACACACAAAGCAACAGTGTGTATTTTAGGAAAATAGGATTCAATGTTTTCTGTAGCTTTTTAACAAAATGCTATCAATAGTTCATTCCTTGTTGGAAATGCCATAAGTTACTGTTCATTTTAAGCCAGTATCCTCTTAATATGAATGGAAAATAATCAATTAATTAAATTGCTTATTTTTTCCTTCATATGCTTGGAGTCCTCGTGGCTCGCTCTGTAATCAGTGAGTCAATGAGACTCAGCTGATCACAGATCCCCATCTCAGCCTCTTACCATGTGATCCAATGACAGCTGCTCATGTGATGTACACAAAGCCGGTAATCAGCTTTTTTTTTTCTCACACTAACAGCGTGAGGAGAAAAAAAAAGCTGATTACCATCTGGGGTAAATGAGACATTGGTCCCGCACACTCCAAACCCACTGTTGCTAAGCATTGCCCACCAGTGCCACATACCAGTGCATATCAGCACTGCTAAGCAGTGCCCATTAGTGACACCTATCAATGTCCACCAGTGCCACCTATCAGTACACATCAATGCCTCATCATCAGTGCCATCTATCAGTGCTGCATATCAGTGCCCATCAGAGCTACCTATCAATGCCCTTCAGTGCCGCCTAACAGTGCCCTTCAGTGCCGCCCATCAGTGCCCTTCAGTGCCACCTATCTGTGCAGCCTCATCAGTGCTCACCATTGCAGCCTCATTAGTGTCCATCAGTGCTGTCTTATTAGTGCCTATCAGTGCTGTCTATCATTGGCCATCAGTGCAGCCTATCAGTGCCCATCAGTGAAGCCTCATCCCACACATCAATGAAGGAGAAAAATGTGCAACATTTTATAACAGACTATTTGTGTGAAAAAAAATGATAAAAATGTCATATAAGTACAGTGTAGCATTACCGTGCAATTGCCTTTCAAAGTGTGACAGAGCTGAAAGCTGAGAATTGACCTGGGCAGGAAGGGGGTTTAAGTGCCCAGTAAGAAAGTGGATATAAAATATTATATAATTATTGTATGGAATAGCTTGCTTAATACATATTACATGAGTGTATGAACTTAGGCAGTTTACAGGCAGCTACTGGCTCACTTTGGAAGACCCCTAACTCAAAATGAAAACAAAGTAATTAATATACAAAGATACACAGTTATAATAATTGTAAAATTGAAAATTCAAATGCAGTTCTCCCATGGCTGGTTCTCTTTAATGCCATGGGAGGGTAGCATACAGTAGGGTTGGATAACAGGAATATGAAGGGCTTCCTCTACCAGAATTAAGCAATCTGTTGAAAATCCTGAGATTTGTAGTACAACAATCACAAAGTAATTTTCCTGCTCTTGTGCAAACACGTCCACAACAAATCTTTTCTGCATTAGGAAATGTCTGACTTGGAAAAATGTATATAAATCCTGAGTATTAAAGAAGATGGAAGAGATTAGAGGCGCCCATCCCTTCCCAGGAAAACCCATTTTCATACAATGATAGCAAGCTACAAGCGGATCATTCCGAAACAATAAAACGCTATGAGTTTATACATGTGGTATTTACATTAATCTTCCTCTAAACCTTTCCAGTTGAGACTGTGTTTATATCTTTTTAACATCCAATAAATTTCCAGGCTCGGAATATGTAAGGTTGCACCCGTCTCTTATTTAATATCTATTATGTTTAATGTCATGTGTCAAGTCTTGAGTGCACATGTTGTTTGTTGCAGAAGCAATTCAAACAATCCAATCATCAGCTATTATTAAAGATGACAAATGAACATGATGTTCGCAGATTATTGAAGCACGGCTCACTTACTTATTCCCTATACCTACTAGTAGCTGCCAGCCAGTGTGACTGCGGAGGAAACAAGCGCATTGCCAGGGTTTGATATGACATGTGTAAACATTTTTAAAAGCTACCCGAAAAAAAGCACAAGGAAAGGGAGCTGGCAAAAGCCCAACATGCAGGATGATGAAGTGGGCCAAGAATTCAGTTTTGGACTTGTTCCATGTGTGGTTTTGAGAGTAATTTGTATGATTTGGAAAGGCGGTAATACAGCACTATGAAGAGAGAGGTTATCTAAGGTAATGTCTGCAAGATGAGTAGTATTTTTTTTCTAGATTTTAAACGATAGCTTCAACACAGAAACAGCTCCATAAAAGGAACTGCTGATGGATAGTGAATCATTTTATCTTTTTTTTTTTTCGTTTTTTTTTGCATTAGACTACATTTTATTGTAAAGAATACCCCTTTTTTTACCTTAGTAAAGTGTTGCGGATTTATGTGTGGCTGATGAATACTTGCAGTGAAATGTTTTGTTGTATAGTAATTCTGAGCACGAGATTTAGGTTATGCTTAATGAGAAAACATAAAAATATTCATGCTGCTTGCATACAGAAGCCTTCTGTAATTTAATTCCGGTCTGTCAAAGACAAAAGCAGCATGGAAAAAAATAGTAACTACTGTATTTACTGCTCTATGAAAAAGCAACAAAGTGTTTTCAATCATAAATAATGCATTTTTTGCTTGATTTTTTAAATTATAGATGTTATTTTTTTAGGCTAGAATATTCTATTGACATTTGTAATTTAGCACATATCCCAAAAAAATAAACAAGTTTGCTTTTCTGGAGGATTATTTTATGGTTTATGGAGACCGGTGTGGAAATCCATAGTACAATCTATAGTACAAAAGACAAAAAAAACATAAAAACCCCCAAGAAATTATTTATCAAAGAAGTCCACTCACCAATTTTAGGTTGTTGAGAAATGATTTTGGGGTTTTTATGGTGTTTTTTTTTTGTCATTACAAATGTACTTGGATTTTGCAAAACTTTTCCTCACACGTGGCTAATGTGTAAGTTAAAGTCAAGAGGCTTAGAAAATTCAGTTTGTAAAAGGATAAAAAACTGGCTAAAATATGGTAATTAGTAGTAGTTAATGATTCATACTCTGAGTGGTCTAAGGTTATACGTGGTGTACCCTAAGGCTCAGTTTTGGGACCCTTCTTTTTTAACCTATTTATAAATAATATAGATTTTGATATTAAAAATTCCATTTCAGTTTCTGCAGATTACAAAACCAAGCTATGCTGTGGAGTAACGTCCTTACAGAATTTCTCCATCTTACAAGCTAACCTCAGTGCACTATTTAATTGGGCGACTATGTGGCAGGTGAGGTTTAACCACTTCCCACCCGCCATACAGCAGAATGATAGGCAGAAAACGGTTGCATTATCCTGACTGGGCGTTATATGAAGTCCAACAGGATAAGCGGCCCTCAGTGCAGCGATCTGTGGTGTGGTGTGTCAGTCTGACACACTGCATTTCCGATCCCTGTAAAGTGCCTGACATAGGCTCTTTACCATGTGATGAGCTGTGTCCAATCACAGCTCATTACATGGTAGCTAGGAAGTGCCGTTGATTGGCTTTTCCTCTACTTGCGCTGACAAGCCATGTGTAGAGGAGAGGTGATCAGTTGCTCTCTTGACAAGGGGAGGTCTGCGCTAATAATCAGCGCATTGATGATCAGTGCAGACCCATTGATGGTGTCCGCTAGAGCCCACCATGGATGCCCACTAGAGACCACCAGCGATGCCCACTAAAGCCCACCAGGGATGCCAATCAGTGTCCATGGAAATGCCAATCTGTGCCCATCAGTGATTGGCTGTCAGTGCCTCCTAATCAGTTCTGCCTATCGTGCCATGTGTCAGTGCCCATCAGTGCCGTCCATCAGTGGCACCCATTAATGTCTTAACATTTCCGCCACAGGGTACATGCTGGAATATCACAGAGACCCAATCTTCACCCATCACGGCGGGTTAGAGTCATGCCAGACCTTCAAGGACGGGGTCCCCTTTGAATGTAGGGTCCACTGCCTTGGACCTGTATAGTGCTCTGCCAGGCAACCTGTGGTATAGAAATGTGACCAGGGTGCTGGATCCAAGAGCCCAGCTCTCCTTAAGAGAAAAGCTACAGGCAAAACCTCATTCTTCCATATTGAGGCCTGGGTAACATCCAATTTAACCTTTATTTTTGGGTCTTTTGACGGATCTGTTTGCGCAGCTCCTTTGACCCAGTCAGGACCATCCAAGGAGCTTTCTTAGCACAAACTTACCCGTGACCAATACCTTAGACACTGGCGAAAAAACCAAGGTACTCCAGGTAAGGGTGGGGTTATATAGGGAGTGGGACTTCCTGTCTTTAATTATGCCAGTGTCCATCAGTTGAAGGGGGCCTATAACCCATTCGGTAATTAATATGGTGCTCTGTGTCCCGTGATGTACGAAAAAGAAACAGTGCTTTGGTACATCATCCAATCGTAGTTATGTTTTAAAGTAGTTTCCACCTTGACCATTCCGAGTACTCCCCATTTATCACTACCCTCTGAACTTACGGTTGTAGCCAGTTTTCAATCCATGTACTCACCCTATGGTCCATGCCAACGGACCTTACTTTGTACAGTAAAAGTTTATAGGGAACTGTATCAAATGCTTTTGCAAAATCCAGATACACCACGTCTACAGGCCTCCCTTTATCTAGCTGGTAGCTCATCTCCTCATAGAAGGTTAATAGATTGATTTGGCAAGTACGATTCTTCATGAATCCATGCTGATTACTGTTCATTACTAAAATCATGTTTATAGACCCTTATTATCCCCTCCAAGAGCTTGCATACTATTGATGTTAGGCCAACAGGTCTGTAATTCCCAGGGATGTATTTTAGCCCTTTTTTAAATATTGGTGCTGCATTGGCTTTTCTCCAATCAGCTGGTACCATTCCAGTCAGTAGATTGTCAGGAAAAATTAGGAACAATAGTCTGGCAATTACTTGACTGAGTTCCCTTAGGACCCTTTGGTGCAAGCCACCTGGTCCCGGTGACTTGTTAATGTTAAGTTTATCAAGTCTTTTTATTCATTAGCCATGAGCATGCTACCTGTGATGTGTCATGAGGATAAACACTGCAGTTTTGGTTACTGAAGCTCCCCGATTCCCTTGTGAAGACTGAGAAGTAGGGATGAGCCGAACACCCCCCCCCCCCCCCCCAGTTCGGTTCGCAGCAGAACATGCGAACATGCAAAAAATTTGTGCAAACATGCAAACACCAATAAAGTCTATGGGACGCAAACACGAAAAATCAAAAGTGCTTATTTTAAGGACCTATATGCAGGTCATTGCCATAAAAAGCGTTTGGGGACCCGGGTCCTGCCCCAGGGGACATGTATCAATGCAAAAAAAAGTTTTAAAAACTACAGTTTTATCGGAAGCAGTGATTTTAATAATGCTTAAAGTGGTTGTAAACCCTTTACAACCACTTTAACCTACAGGTAAGCCTAGATTAAGACTTACCTGTAGGTGCAAGAAATATCTCCCAAACCTAAAAGGTTTAGGAGATATTTGCAGAAATAGCCACAGTGATGCCTACGGCGCATGTACCATAGACATCAGGCGTGGGCGCACTGAGCATTCCGCTTCTAACAGTGAGCATGCCGTTAGTGGTGGCACCAGCGCGCATGCACGGGAGTGACATCATCGCGGCTCTGGCCAGTCACAGCACAGTCATACCTTGAAGTCACTCCGAGATAGATGGCGGTGACGGAGGAGGCGAATGAGGGTGGCTTCGGGGGCTTCGATCTCAGGTAAGTTATTCATAATGAGCTAGTATTCTATGCATACTAGCTCATTATGCCTTTGCCTTGCAGGGTGTATTTTAAATTTTTTGTTCCCTAAGGCTTTACTTCCTCTTTAAAGTGAAACAATACAAATTAAATATTCCTTTAAATATCGTGGAAGGGGAGAGTGTCCTTAGTATGCCTGTAAAGCAGCACATCTTTCCCATTTTTATAACAGTGACACAGCAAAATGTAATTTCTAAAGGAAAAAATAATGTATTGTCGGATCCCGGCAATATAGATAAAAATACCAAAAATAGCAACAAAAAAAAGTCCCTGCCGTGAAATATTATATCAAAAATTGTAATTACATGCCCCTGTTAAATAGGGGCAGAAAAATTGAGCCTTTAGCTTTGGAGGAGCCAGAACATTGTAAGAGCCGGTTCACACAGGGGCAACACGACTTCCAAAGCGACTTTTGTAGGCAACTTGGACACGACTTGTCAACACGACTTGGGGTGACTTACAACACGACTTTAAGTCGCCCCAGTCCAGGCGACTTTGGCCGTAGCTAATCAGAGAATGAGCTCTCAAGGTGGAACTCCACGCCAAATAAAAAAAAAACGGCATGGGTTCCCCCTCCGGGAGAATAGCAGGACCTTAGGTCTGGTATGGATTTTAAGGGGAACCCCTCTATGCCGAAAAAACAGCATGGGGTCCCCCCAAGGTCCATACCAGACCCTTATCCGAGCACGAAGCCTGGCCGGTCAGCGAGCGCCCCCCCCCCCCTCCTGGACCGTACCAGGACGCGTGCCCTCAACATGGGGGTTGGTGCTTTGGGGAGGGGGGGCGCCCTGCGCCCCCCACCCCAAAGCACCTTGTCCCCATGTTGATGAGGACATGGGCCTCTTCCTGACAACCCTGGCCGTTGGTTGTCGGGGTCTGTGGGCGGGGGGCTTATCGGAATCCGGGAGCCCCCTTTAATAAGGGGGCCCCAGATCCCGGCCCCCCACCCTATGTGAATGAGTAAGGGGTACATCGTACCCCTACCCATTCACCTGGGGAAAAAGTGTAAAAAAAAAACACAACACAAGTTTTAAAAGTAATTGATTAGTCAGCTCTGGCGGTCTTCTTCTGATGTCGGGGGTCTTCTGACGACTTCTCTGCTCTGTTCAGCCTCTTCTTCCAGTGTCCGGCCTCTTCTCCCGCTCTCCAGCATCTTCTCCCGGGCTCCTCCTCGGTCTTCTTGGAGCTCTTTTACTAGTGGAGGAGGATGTTGACACGCCGCTGTCTTCGGCTGTACTGGCTTGTCCGACGTGCGCGGCGACTTATATAGGTATAGGGTGTGGTCACCGGGTGATGTCACACGGTGACCCTGCCCCTTTATGATGCCACGGTCCCAGCATGCCCCAGGGCGTAACGTCATAAAGTGGCGGGGTCACGTCGCACAAGCCAGTACAGCGGAAGACAGCACCGTGTCAACATCGGAAGAAGAAAGAAGAGGGAAGAAAGAAACGGGAAGAAGGACAGAGGACAGAGGAGACCGGGCTCCTCCGCTAGTAAAAGAGCTCCAAGAAGACAGCAGAGGAGCCTGGGAGAAGATCCCGGAGAGTAGGGATGAGCTACTGGAACATCGGCTGTTCGCCCGTTCGGCGAATTCCGAACGTTATGGGCCGTTCGCGCCAAATTCGTGTGGTGCTCACGGCCCACACAATATGCACCTGTATCTACCCTTTATTGCTGTTCTCTAATAGAGCCATCTGCAGGGCTTAGTGGGTGCTGTGTGACTCAATTACAGTATACCCCTTTATCTCTGGTGTTCTATAATAAAGGCATCTGCAGGAGTTAGTGGGTGTTGTGTGACTCCAGCACAATATACACCTGTATCTACTGTTTATTGCTGTTCTCTAATAGAGCCATCTGCAGGGCTTAGTGGGTGTTGTGTGACTCAATTACAGTATACCCCTTTATCTCTGGTCTTCTATAATAAAGGCATCTGCAGGAGTTAGTGGGTGTTGTGTGCCTCCAGCACAATATACACTACCCAACTGCTGTTTTACCCAACTCCCTTCAGGCCATTACCATGTCTGGAAGGCCAGCAAGGAGAGGCAGACAGGCGCGAGCCGATAAAAGAGGGCAAGCAGGCTCTGTGTCTAGAGACATCAGAGCTGGTCGTGGACGCGGTGCATTGTCATCAGCACGTGGCCATGGGACATGCTTGTCCTTCTTTTCGGCAGCTGGACATGTTAAACCGCAACATGCCAATGACTTGGTAGAGTGGATGACCAAGCCCTCTTCATCCTCCTCATCCTCTCTCACCCAGTCTCAGGGTACTAGCAAAGCAGCTGCCAACGCATTGTCTTCCCTCCTCTCAATGTCATCATCAGTGACTCCTTTCCTAGACCCACCACGTCCTCCTGAGGAGTCTCCTGAACTCTTTGAGCACAGTGTTGGGTACATGCTCCAGGAGGATGCCCAGTGTTTTGAAGGCTCAGATGATGACACTCAGCTAGAGGAAGGCAGTAGCATGAGCGCAGAGAGAGGGGATGCTCAAGAAGGACAGCAATCTGGCAGTCATGTTCCACAAGCTGCAGCATACTGCCAGGTTTGCTACAGCGATGAAGAGGGAGGGGATGATGAGGGCACTGACTCCACGTGGGTGCCTGGTAGGAGAGAGGAGGAGGAGGAGGAGGAGGAGGCACATGTCGAGGCAGGATGCCCTCCGGGGGCCAGCTTAAGGGCAGCACACCGACTGAATCACACCGCAGAGCTCCGCCTGTGCAGGGCGCTGCCTCTGCGCGTTATTCTAAAAGTTCTTTGGTGTGGGCCTTTTTTGAGACGAGTGCATCAGATCGCACCGCTGCTATTTGCAACATATGTCTCAAGCGTATCTTGCGTGGCCAAAACATCAGCCGCTTGGGCACCACATGCTTGACCATACATATGTTGACCTGCCATGCAGCTCGTTGGCAAGCGTACCTCAAAGACCCACACCAAAGAACAAAGCGGACCTCTCCTTGCTCCTCATCAGCTGGCATCTCCAACCCCACTAGACCTTCAGTCCTCTCTGAAACCTGCTCTGAGAGGAATGAAGGTGTAGAATTAGGTGTGTCACAGCCAAGTGCTTCCGGGCACTCTGCTAGCAGTACACCCACGTCCGATTATAGCAGGCAAATGTCCCTGCCCCAGCTGCTGGAGCGGCGAAAGAAGTTCACTCCCAGCCATCCACATGCCCAGCGGTTGAATGCTAGCTTGGCTAAATTGCTAGCACTTCAACTGCTGCCTTTTCAGTTGGTAGACTCGGCCCCCTTCCGTGAGTTTGTACAATGTGCGGTTCCTCAGTGGCAGGTCCCCAAACGCCACTTTTTCTCACGGAAGGCGATTCCGGCCCTCTACCGGCATGTGGAAGGCAATGTCCTTGCCTCGCTGGACAGGGCGGTCAGCGGTAAGGTGCATATTACCGCTGACTCATGGTCCAGCAGGCATGGACAGGGACGTTACCTGTCTTTCACGGCCCATTGGGTCACTCTTCTGGCAGCTGGGAAGGATGCAGGACAAGGTGCAGTAGTGTTGGAGGTTGTTCCGCCACCACGCCTCCAAAATGCTACTATTGGTTGTGACACACCTCTCTCCTCCACCCCCTCCTCTTCTTCTTCCTCCATGGCCTCTTCCAGTGCTCTGTCCTCAGAACCAGCGGTGCTCCGTAGGCGTTCCAGGGGCTACGCAAGTACGCAGGCAAAACGATGCCATGCCGTGCTTGCGCTGGTTTGTTTGGGGGACAGGAGCCACACTGGGGCGGATGTTTTGTCAGCTCTGCAGGGGCAGGCCGAGAGGTGTTTGACGCCACGCCAGCTTAAGCCAGGAATGGTGGTTTGTGACAATGGCACCAACCTCCTCTCCGCCCTCCGACAGGGACAACTGACCCATGTGCCCTGTGTAGCTCACGTCCTTAACCTGGTGGTGCAGCGGTTCTTGGGCAGGTACCCCGGCTTACAGGATGTCCTGAAGCAGGCCAGGAAAGTCTGTGTGCATTTCCGCCGATCATTTAATGCCTGTGCTCGGCTGGCTGAGCTCCAAAAGGAGTTGAACCTGCCCAAGAACCACCTTATATGTGACATGCCCACCAGGTGGAACTCAACGTTGGCAATGCTGCAGCGGCTGCACACGCAGCAGAGGGCCATCAATGAGTACCTGTGCGACTACGGCACCAGGACAGGGTCAGGGGAGCTCGGTTTTTTCTCACCACGCCAGTGGGGCATGATCAGGGATGCATGCACTGTCCTGTCACCGTTTGAGGAGGCCACAAGGATGGTGAGCAGTGACAGTGCATGCATCAGTGACACTGTACCTCTTGTCCACGTCTTGGAGCATACGCTGCGTGGAATAATGGACAGGGCACTTGAGGCAGAACAGAAGCAGGAAGAGGAGGACTTCCTTGCCTCTCAAGGCCCCCTTTATCCAGACAGTGTTCCTGCTGTGCCACCCATCACACAGGAAGAGGATGAGGAGGAGGAAGATTAGGAGGAGGATGATTGTGTCAGCATGGAGGTGGAGGCTGGCACTCAGCATCAGCAGCAGCAGCAGCAGTCTTGTAGGGATGATTTACAGTCCCAAGAAACACGTGGACTTGTACGTGGCTGGGAGGAGGTAGCTGCGGATCATGTTGCCCTTAGTGACCCAGAGGACTCCGGACCGAATGCCTCAGCTAACCTACGCTGCATGGCCTCCCTGATCCTGCAAAGCCTGCGGAAGGATCCTCGTATTCTTCGGATCAAGGAGAGGGACCATTACTGGCTGGCCACTCTCCTTGATCCACGGTACAAGGGTAAGGTTGCCGACCTTATCTTGCCATCGCAGAGGGAGCAGAGGATGAGACATCTCCGGGAGGCCTTGCAGAAAGGTCTGTGCAACGCGTTCCCAGAGACTGAGATGTTACAAACTCCTGGTCCTGGACAACGTGTTGCTGAGGCATCGGTCAGAAGGAGCGGTGGAGAAGGTGGCCGTCTGACTGATGCTTTCAGACAATTTTTTAGTCCGCAGCCCCAAGGTATGATCGGTTTCAGCAACCATCGCCAGCGTCTGATTTACATCGTGCAGTAATACCTAGGGGCAAGGTCAGACTTGGACACCTTTCCCACCGAAAATCCTCTGGCTTACTGGGTCTTGAGGATGGATCACTGGCCAGAGCTTGCACAGTATGCAATTGAGCTACTGGCCTGTCCTGCATCCAGCGTTCTTTCGGAACGCACCTTCAGTGCTGCTGGTGGCTTTGTTACCGATCACAGGGTGCGCCTGTCCACCGAATCAGTTGATCGACTGACCTTCATCAAGATGAATCAGTCTTGGATCACCCACAGCTACCAAGCACCTGAAGCTGATGTAACCAAATAATTTTTTTTGAAATATCACATCCCTTCAAGACTGCCTATGCTGATGCTGAGTGACTGTCCTGTTATGTTGATTGTCTATCCTCTTCCTCCTCCGCTGATATGTTGGAAGAACATTTCTGGTTCTGGGTGATGCCATCAGCCCAATTTTTCTGCCCCTGTTTAACAGGGGCGTTTAATTACAATTTTTGATGCAATGCTTTGCAGCAGGGCTAATTCCTGCAATAAAACTAGAGTATATGGGAGAGGTTGCAGTGTGGTGGCACCAGCACCAGTGCCTAAGGCCCAATTTTTCTGCCCCTGTTTGACAGGGGCGTTTAAGTACAATTTTTGATGCAATGCTTTGCAGCAGGGCTAATTCCTGCAATAAAACTAGAGTATATGGGAGAGGTTGCAGTGTGGTGGCACCAGCAGCAGTGCCTAAGGCCCAATTTTTCTGCCCCTGTTTAACAGGGCCGTTTAAGTACAATTTTTGATGCAATGCTTTGCAGCAGGGCTAATTCCTGCAATAAAACTAGAGTATATGGGAAAGGTTGCAGTGTCGTGGCACCAGCACCAGTGCCTAAGGCCCAGTTTTTCTGCCCCTGTTTAACAGGGACATGTAATTACAATTCTTGATATAATATTTCACAGGAGGGCCCGTTCCTGTGCCCACCCAGAGTAACTGTGAGGACTTATAGTGTTGTGGCACCAGCACCACAACCACCAAAGGTAAATTTTTCTACCACTGTTCAACAATGGCATGTAATTACAATTCTTGATATAATCGTTCACAGCAGGGCGCTCCAGCGCCCACCAAGAGTCACTTTGAGGGCTTACAATGTTGTGGCAAAACCAACACCTTGTTCCGCCATTTCTGCAGAGCATGTAGGGCAGGCCCCTACTTTCAAACATCCAACTTACAAACATCTCCTACTTGCAAACGGAAGGAGACAACAGCAAGTGAGATGAAAAAAGATGTACGACAAAAATTATACAGGGGTGATAACCCTTCCCTATGTTTTCCAAAAAGCTTAAAAATAGTTTTTTTGACTGGAGCTACACTTTAAAAATGTACCAGTTGAAAATTACAAACAGATTCAACTTAACACAACAAACCTACACAGCCCCTGTCTTGTTTGCACCGCCTGTATAATGCTGTTCTGAGTATATAGGGCCTGGGGGCCACACGCATTTCCTTTTTTTAATATGGATACGGGGTTCCCCTTAATATGCGTACAAGACCCAAAGGGGCTGGTAATGGGCAGGGAGGGCTACCCATGCCATTTTTCTCAATGATTTTCAACCATATTGCAGGAACCAGATATAACATTAAAACGGCAAGCAGTTTTCAATGATGTTATTTCTGTTTAATGTCATTTTGTGCAGGGACTGTTCTAAACACGGGAAACACGTGGAACTTCACAGGCATACTACAGGCACCCCCCAGGCACCATATTTAAAGGAATATTTCACTTTTTTTTCACTTTAATTGTCATTAAAATCAGTGCTCCCGCCAAAACGGTCATTTTTAAAAACATTTTAGGCATTGACCCATGTCCCCTGGGGCAGGAGCCAGGTCCCCAAACCCTTTTTAGGACACTTTTTCCCCAGGTGAATGGGTAGGGGTACGATGTACCCCTTACTCATTCACATAGGGTGGGGGCCGGGATCTGGGGGTCCCCTTATTAAAGGGGGCTCCCGGATTCCGATAGGCCCCCCACCCACAGACCCGACAACCAATGGCCAGGGTTGTCGGGAAGAGGCTCTTGTTCTCATCAACATGGGGACAAGGTGCCTTGGGGTGGGGGGGCCGCAGGGTGCCCCCCTTCCCCAAAGCACCAACCCCCCATGTTGAGGGCACGCGGCCTGGTACGGTCCAGGAGGGGGGGGGCGTTCGCTCGTCCTCACCCCCTTCCTGACTGGCCAGGCTTCGTGCTCGGATAAGGGTCTGGTATGGACCTTGGGGGGACCCCCACGCCGTTTTTTCGGTGTAGGGGGCTCCCCTCAAAATCCATACCAGACATAAGGGCCTTATATGCTCCCGGATTTTTTTAATAAATTTGGCATGGAGTTCCCTCTCGAGAGCTGATTATTCTGTGAGAGTTGCCTCAATATAGACGGAGATCCGACTTGGAGGCGACTTCCATTGAAATCAATGGGTACCAGTCGCCTAGAAGTCGGATAGAAGTAGTACAGGAACCTTTTCTGAAGTCGGAGCGACTTTTTCAGTCGGAGCGACTTCAGTAGTGTGCATTAAGATGGCTCTCATTCACTTACATTGATTTTTACATGTAGCGCGACTTGGGGCGAATAGGGGCGAACTGAAGTCGGATCCTGAGTTGCCCCTGTGTGAACCGGCTCTAAGCCCTCACAGTCACTCTTGTTGAGAGCAGGCACGGGCCCTGCTGTGAAATATTATATAAAAAATTGTAATTACACGCCCGTTAAACAGGGGCCGAAAAATTGGGCCTTTGGTTTTGGTGGTGCCAGAACACTGTGAGCCCTCACAGTTACTCTTGTTGGGTGCAGGATTGGGACCTGCTGTGAAATATTATACCAAGAATTGTAATTACATGCCCCTATTAAATAGAAGCAGAACAATTTGGCCTTGGGTGGTGGAACGGGCCCTGCTGTGAAATATTAGATAAAAAATTGTAATAACCCAGTGGATGCTCTGTTGGAAAGGTCTCGAAGTCTGCTCTTGCCCCTAGATATTCCTGCACCATATAATGCAGATGTTGGTGATGGTTGCTTGAACTGATCAGAGCTTGGCTCTAAGGACTGAAAAATAGTTTAAAGGCATTGGCCATGTCAGATGGCCAACTTCTCCACCGCTCTTCCTCTGACTGAATGAAGCCTCAGCAACACATTGTCCAACACCAGGAAATGGTAACCTCCCAGGGTCTGGAAACGCGCTGCACAAACCTTTCTTCAAGGCCTCCTGAAGATGTTTCATCCTCTGCTGCCTCTGCAAAGGCAGGATGAGTCTGCAACATTATTATAAATATCTGATGTCCCCCCCCTAAGTTGTCACTGGTGCCATTTAACCCCTTGTGTTTCAGCCTGTGTATTGAAGTTTATCTTGGCAGCCTGGACACCCCTCCTGCACGTGTTTCCATAACGACATCGACAACACTTCTATTTACATTAGAAATCCAATGTATGCCATTTAGGGCTGTCGTCCGATCGACGGATCCATGTGAGGGGAGAAGTGATCGGTCACACCAGCTCCGTCCCAGTACCGTGATCGTTGTCTGTTGGTCCATCTATCGAGTTGCGATCTCCTGGCTTGTCTTCAGCATTCTCTAAGCCATTGTACACACGATCGGACATTCCGACAACAAAATCTGTCGGATTTTGTCCGACGGATTTTGGCCAAAACTGGTGTTGCATACACACGGTCGGACAAAGTTGTTGGAAAATCTGATCGTTCAGAACGTGATGATGTAATTTTGTTACGACGAGACTACGTTCAGGCTAGTAGCCAATAGCTTTGGTCTTGTAATTTGATCTGAGCATGCGTGGCACTTTGTCCGATCGGAATCCTCTACAAACCATGTTGTCGGAAAATGTTATAGCCCAGCTCTAAAACTTTATCGGACGGAAACAGTCCGATGGAGCCCACACACGGTCGGATTATCCGACAATGCGGTCCGATCGGACATTTTCCGTCGGAATGTCCGACCGTGTGTACAAGGGCTAAGTGAATTGCTGCTGCTGTTGGTCGGATGCTGATCAAACATACAGGCTTGATATTGCTTGCCTCTGGTAAGCGCATATTTTCTGTGGTGACGGCTCACTAATATCAGTGTTTTTTTGTCTGCACAAGAGGAGCTGTTTATTG
This sequence comes from Lithobates pipiens, assembly GCF_037356315.1. Classification (NCBI taxonomy): domain Eukaryota; kingdom Metazoa; phylum Chordata; class Amphibia; order Anura; family Ranidae; genus Lithobates; species Lithobates pipiens. Next base: position 446,047,634 of record NW_027507758.1, on the reverse strand, counting down.
ATTTTTATTCACTTCACTGGACTGATTTTCATTCACTTCACTGGACTGTTTTTTTCTCAATTAATTATTTTTTTATCATTTTTTGAGGTTTTGGTATGTATCACTTATTATATATTATTTAATATTAATGTATTATTTAATATTTTGTTATCCATATGGGTTGATTAGTTGGTGAGATTTATTATAATTTGTCACTTTACTTATAATTTAATATATTTGTGCAGCTTTTTCCTACTTTTATGATCACTGTGTTTGTATATATGTTACAATTTTGAGCTGCAGCCATTTATTTGTATTTTTATTTCTAATTTTAGTACGGTATTCATTTTTCCTTTTTGAGGCCAAAACATTGCCTTCCACATGCCAGTAGAGAGCCAGAATGGCCTTCCGTGAAAAGAAATTGCGTTTTGGAACCTGCCACTAAGGTACAGCACATTCCACAAATTCATGAAAGGGGGCAGAGTCTACCAGCTGAAAAGGCAGCAGTTGCAGTGCTAGCAATTTGGCCAAGCTATAATTTAGACGCTGAGCATGTGGATGGCTGTGACCAAATTTCTTTTTACAGGTAAAGCAACTGGGGTAGGGAAATTTGCCTGCTAAAATCAATTGGTTACACCACCAGCAGATTGGCTGCAAGTACCTGGGACACCTATTGCTATACCTTCATTCATCTCAGTGCAGGTTTTTGAGTGGACTGGAGGTATAGTAGGATTGGAGACCCCAGATGAGGAGCGAGAGACGTCCGCCTTTTTCATTGATGTGGGTCTTTCAAGTGCTGTTGCAAATGGACTGTATGGAAGGTCATCATATGTCTGGTCAAGCATGTGGTTCCCAAGTAGCTGCTGTTCTGGCCACATTTGAGCCACTTCAGAAATAGGTTGCAAACAGCAATGGTGCAATCTGCTGAATACGTGTAAAATGGCCCACACCAAGGAACTTTTAAAAGTCAGCGGGAGTCAGCAGCAACCTGCACCTGTGGAGTTCTGCGGTGTGATGCTGTAGGGTGGCTGCCCTTAAGCTGCCCCCTGTAGGACATTCTGCCTCATTGGAGTTGTGTCTCCTCCTTCTCTCTTCTCTCAGGCACAAAAGTACAGTCAGTGACCTCATCATCCCCTCCTTCCTTGTCACTGGAGCAAACTTGGCAGTATGCTGCAGCTGGGGGAGCATTACTGCCAGTTTCTTGTCCTTCTGTGGCACTCCCTCACTCTAGGCTCGTGTTACTCCCTTCCTAAACCTAGGAACCAACATCAGAAGCTTCAAATCGCTGCTCATCCTCCAGCAGCATGTACCCATCACTGTGGTTGAATAATTCTGGGGACTCCTCCGTGCATGATGGTGGGACTATAGAAGGAGTGACCACCAGAAGTATAGTAGAAACTGTACACACTGTACACACTGTATTAGATACTGTGTACACCGCCTGCACTGTATTAAAAACTGTACAATGGCTGCACTGTATTTTATACTGTGTACACAACCAGAAGTGTAGTAGAAACTGTACACAATGTATTAGATACTGTGCACACCACCAAAAAAGTAGTAGAAACTGTACACACTGTATTCAATACTGTGTACACCCCCTGAAAAGTAGTAGAAACTGTACACACTATTAGATACTGTGCACACTGTCTGCACTGTATTAGAAACTGTACAATGGCTGCACTGCATTGTATACTGTGTATACCACCAGATGTGTAGTAGAACCTGTACACAATGTATTAGATACCTGGTACACCGCCTGCACTGTATTAGAAACTGTACAATGGCTGCAATGCATTGTATACTGTGTACACCACCAGAAGTGTAGTAGAAACTGTACACACTGTATTAGATACTGTGTACACCACCAGAAAAGTAGGAGAAACTGTACACACTGTATTCGATACTGTGAACACCACCATAAAAGTAGTAGAAACTGTACACACTGTATTAGATACTATGTACACCGCCTTCACCATATTAGAAACTGTACAATGGCTGCACTGTATTTTAAAATACCCCTCCTTTCTACACCAGCTCCTCAGCTACTTGTTTACTTCCCTAATCTCCCTCTGTCTTTCTGGTGTGGCTTGAGGTACCAGTAGAATTTCTGAGAATACTACCTTGGAGGTCCTTTTCCTCAATTTAGCTCCTAAGTCCCTAAAATTTTTCTTTAGATAATAGTGTCCAATGCCAAGCTGCAGTTTCTAAAGCTAGAAAAATACTTTCTTGTATTAAGAGGCATAGATAACAGAGACATAGAGACATAATTTTGCCTCTGTACAAATCATTAAAAGACCTTATCTGGAATATGCAGTTTAGTTTTGGGCATCAGTTCACAAAAAGGATATCCGAGAACTGGAGAAAGTGCAGAAAAGGGCAACCAAACTGATAGGATACATGGAAGGAGCTTGGCTATGAGCAAAGATTAGCTGAGCTGAATGTATTCTCTTTTGAAAAGAGGTGGTTAACAGAGGTGTGATTACATGTGGTTTACGTAGTGAACAGGGTGTTGAGTTATAGGGGACAAACAGGTAATCTTTAAAGAGGAAGTAAACCCTGATGGGTTTACTTCCTCTTTTTTTCCCTGCAAAGGTAAAGCATAATGGACTACTTTGCATCGCATAGTAGCTCATTATGTGTCACTTACCTGACACAGGAGCCAGCGAAGTCGCCGCTGTCCCCTGTAGTCCGCCGCATCCATGTTGCTTGTGGCGTCTCGCAGCTCCGACGAATCACAGCGGCGCAACCGCGATGACGTCACTCCCGCGCATGCGCACGGGAGTCGCGCCTCGCAGCTCCGCCGCTGTCATACGGTGAAGCCGCGATGACGTCACTCCCGCGCATGCGCACGGGAGTCGACAAATTTGGCAAATCCATTCTTGGATTTGCCGCATTTAGTGCACCTGCGCGCCGCTGTCTACGGCGCATGCGCCGTAGACAGCGGTGCCCATTTTCGGGCAAATATCTCCTAAACCATATAGGTTTAGGAGATATTGCTTGGACCTACAGGTAAGCCTTAATCTAGGCTTACCTATAGGTCCAAGTTGTTTGGAAGGGTTTACTTCCTCTTTAAGTCTGGTAGAAAAAAGATTTAACCTCCACATACGGAAAGGCTGCTTCACAGTAAGATCTGTGAAAATGTGGAATAGACTCCCTTAATAACTAGTTCAGGCCAGCTCAGTAGATCTATAAAATGCACAAAATATAACTGGATACTAGCATTTATATATATAAACACCAGGGGTAGTTAATGCAGGGATTTTGTCTGATTGCCTCCTAGAGGATTTGGGAGGAGTTTTCTTTCCCTTACTGGAGCAAATTTTATAATGCTTTATCTGGGCGTTTTTCCTTCCTTTTGGTGTATATGAAAGTTTTCTATTTTTTTTGGGTTGAACTAGATGGACTTGTGTCTTTTCTTATCCTGACTAACTATGTAACCATGTAAAAATAAGGGGACCCCCAGATATTGCCCTATTATGTGAATGATTATGGGGTACATAGTACCTTTTACTACTGACAAAAAAAGGTAAATAATATATAAAAACACCACCACTACTATTGAAAAACAAATAAAAAAATAGCCCCAATGTAAATCCAATATCAATCATATCACTCATCATTGTAGATCCAGAATCAATTACAATGAATGAGCTACTAACATGGCCTATTTGATCAGTTACATCACCCGAGATGACCACAGGCTTGTTTACAATTTGAAACAAGCTGGCAGGTGGCTGAAAGCTGTTATTTATTGACAGAAGCAATGACTCCACTAAATCAATGACTTCTGGCTTCAGCAGCTGAAGGTTCTGGTGGAGGGACAACCTGGCCAAATCCAGCTATTTAGTTCACACATTCAGTGAACTTGAATAGCTTGGGTTCATTTTAAACTCATGGTTGACCCAGACCTGAAGCTAATCACTAAAGCTTAGTTTAATTTCAATTCAGTTTCTATAGCTTTATATACTGTAGGTCTATATAAACATATACAGTAGATATGTGCTTGTTAAACTAATACCAAAAGTTCCATTCACTAAAGCATATCACATGACATATGTTTCCCAAATATTGCATGCGATACTGAAAACTGTCAATTCACTATCCTTTCATGCTGTATTTACCTCAAAAAGCAAAAACGCTCAGTAAATACAGCAGAAAATACAGTTAAAGTCAATTCACAAAAGAAAATAAATAAATTAATTAATGAATGCGTTATTAAATAAGAAATAATCCAGGCATGAAATAATTAAATAATGTATTTTATTTAAGCTTGTTTTCAAGGAGTTGGCACCCACCAGTGTCCTTAACCAGGAAATAGCTGATTAAAGAGGAATTAAACCCTGATGAGTTTACTTCCTCTTTGATTCCCTGCAAAGGTAAAGCATAATGGACTACTATGCATCACATAGTAGTCCATTATGTGTCACTTACCTGACACAGGAGCCAGCGAAGTCACCGCTGTCCACTGTAGTCCGGAGCATCCATCTTCTCGGTGGGTCTCGCTGCACCGCCGCTGTCATTCGGTGAAGCCGCGATGACGTCACTCCCGCGTGGGAGCCACCGCTCGCGGCATATCGCCGTTGACAGCTGCGCGCTCAGTGTTTGAAGTTTGGAACACTTCTTTGTTAGGCTCCCCTTTTGATGAATGTTTTTTTTCTTTGTTTATAGCCCCACCTTATTCTTTCATATATCACTGGCAAGCCACTATTTTTTGATACAAATGGCTCCATGGTAAGTAAAGTTACTTGTACTTCTTTTCTCCTATTTATTTATTATTATGTCTTTCTGCCGCATTCAGTGTCTTTCTGTGCTTTGCTGGTAACATCAGTGTCCTAGATCCTTATATACATTATTCTACCGTTTTTCTTTTCATGGAGATGTCTTTAATATGGTATTTCTGCAGGGTCTCCCCATGGGCCAGTGGGCATTTTAACCTGTCCCAGTGTAGGGTGGTCTATTCACATTGCTGTAGGGGTAAATATGGAGAGTTTTGAGCCAAAATTGTGTTTTTATACATTTTTTTACATTGGTTGTAATGTTTGGTCTCTCTGCTTTCGTGGACAGTTTTTTGATTTTGTATTTCTTTTGTTGTTATGGGTTTGATATTGTTCTTAATATTTTGGTTCTATAATGTATCTGTTTAATTTATATTTCAGAACAAGTGTCATTTCTTCATTCAAGGTCCTAAAGAAACGGAGTTCCCCACGAAATACATATACCGTATATATTTATTTTCCATGTTTTTACTGGAATTTTGCTCTCTACAAACACAGGGACAATACGTCTCAATAACCGATCACTGCTGTGTTGTAAACAAGCAGCGGGGGCAGAGGAACACTTACACTACTCACTTCCTCTGCCACTCACTGTATTATATGATGTCATTGTCTGTGTTGTCTCTGACAGTGAATCCTCACTGACTAGAGGTCTGAAAGGGTCGCAGATTGCTTGGGAGCAAACACCGCCACTGTCCCACTGTTGATTTCGGCTTAAAAAAATTAACTGAAAGTCATTAACAACATAACCACACATGGCTTGATCTTTTGTAACTATAATCAAATTGAAATATGTATAGGAACTCTTCAGTGGGATTATTTAAATAAAGGACATCCACTGAAGTATCTAACAGAATGACTATAGTTTACTTTTAAGCGCTGATTATGATTACCTTAATAGTATACTGTCTTGATTGTGTTAGGTTAGTTCCCATAGGAAATCCCTGCGAATGCTGGAAGAATATTCAAACCCTATGAAGCAACTGACCACTAAACTGAACTGAACCCAAGACTGCAGTTACAGCCTCAGACTCCAGCTTCAGCCCAAGACGCCAGCTTTGTGAGGTAACAGTCCTAACAAAGGAGCCGCAGAGCCGCAGAGCTGCTGTGCCACCCAATAATACACAATCCAGCAACATAGTTTACTCTTTGTATCATTACTGTAACACAGCCTAAGAATCATATGATAAATAATAAGTAATAGTCTCTGTAGTTTACAAAACTGCACACATATTTGATGTAGTATGAAAAGATATAAAAGGACAACATATATCATCTCTCCAATAGCTTGATTTTAGGATGTTATCAATAATAAACGTGTATACTAAGAACAAATTAAGTTAATTTAAAAGCTCCAAACAGAAGGTGTATCTAAAATACAGAAATAAACACGTGTTCAGTAGAACAAAGAATAAATAATATAGCTTTTTATAAGTCAGAAACTCTTGGAATTTGTCCAGTTCTCGGGGAAACGGCCACAAGGAAGCTTTGTGTTACTGGCTCTTTTAACTGTTACCTTATAAAAAAAAAATAAAAAAAAATGGGTTCTCATATCCTCTATTTAAAGTGAAATCTAAGAGGTGGTGAAAGGTGTCAGCTTTCACTGCATTAAACGTGTATTTTTCATAGTACTTTGAGGTTAGATTTGCCCTAACTTATGTAGCCTTTGGTTGACTACTTATTATTTACTCCATCTCAGTTTTAGGTAGAACACTATTTCCTTCATCTTACAAGTTTGAAAGTTGACATAAGATTAATATTCGACTTCCAACAAAAAAACAAGGCTGCTTAGGAAAAGTTACTGTCTTTTCTGTATATCAATTATGTACTTTTGCTTTTGGTTGATGATACAAAAAAGTAGGCTGGTGTCCTTCCTAGGATGCCGATGCACTATATAGTAACAGTATGTATAGCCATGGTAAGGCGCATTCAAATGAGATACCTGTCCTAGAAATGCTCCTTAGAAACACATGGGTAGAAGCATACATGCAATTCTCTTGTAGAATATTTGTAGAATGGGAAATATGCAGATGATAACACAAACAAGAATTTTAAATTCAAACAATTTTTTTTTTAAATAATAATATAGTACAAACGTTTTTATTGGAAGATCAATGGACATACAAAAAATAATAAGCAAATAATATGCATACATACATGGTAGGTAAAAGCATAGGCAAAATTCAATGTGAAAGGAAATTATTGAGACAAAACTCTATTAGGCAAGGATTAAGCTTGGAGCAAACTACACAATGAAATCAATGAATCTTGTTAGACATGGAACAGGAAAAAAGAAAAGGAAGAGAAAAAAAAACACAAACAAAATAATGACAAACTTGGTAGCACTTTTGGCACTTTATCGTTTGAAGTAAAAAATACTTTCAAAGTGAGAAGTTCCAGTGTTCCCATTTCCTGTCATGAGGTGGATTGTATCATACAGTGTGTGATGTATTCATTCAGATAATTTTATCATCTCCATCCTGGCCAAAATCTGTGACCAGAACACAGAAGTGGAGCGCCAATTCAGGGCTGTTACCCAATGAATGGCCACGAATAGAGTGTGAATACGTTTCTGAAAGGGAACAGGAACATCAGGGATAGAAGTCAAAAAGATACACATCTGCACTGTCAACCTAAGGAGATGGCCAGCTATCGTGGAGGCTGTTTCAGGGCAGCCACAAAATAAATAGGGAGATACAATACTTATAGTGTTAAGCTTGGTGGGGGTCAAATACCATCTGGTATGAAGTTTAATTGCAGTTTCACAGATTGACAAGGATCTAGTGTTTTTATACATATTTTCCAGCATCTCTACCAATTCAGGAGGTAAAAAAGAGAGAGCCACCTCCGTTTCCCAGTTTGTCATTGGTTTAGTCTTCTGGTCAAAGAAGGCCTCATTAAAGCGGAGGTCCACCCTAAAGTGGACCTTCCGCTCATCGGAACCCTCCCCCCCTCCGGTGCCACAATCGGCACCTTTCAGGGGGGAGGGGGGTGCAGTTACCTGGATAATCCAGGTAACTGCACCCACTTCTGGGATAGCTCTCTGCGGAAAGGGGCGTAACTTACGCCCCTTTCCGCAAGTGCCCGCCCCTTCCCGCAAGTGCCCCGCTGCCTGCTGGGAAACACACAGATCCCAGAGGCAGCGGGGAGCGTCCTTATTGCGCAGCGCGATTCGCGCATGCGCAGTAGGGAACCGGAAAATGAAGCCGAAAGGCTCCATTTCCTGATTCCCATACCCAAGATGGCGGCGGCAGGACCTGACAGACGACCTAGAGATCGGCTTCGGGTGCCGACATCGCGGGCGCGCTGGACAGGTAAGTGTCACTATTTTAAAAGTCAGCAGCTGCAGTATTTGTAGCTGCTGGCTTTAAAAAAAAAAAAAAAAACGCGGAGTCCGGGTGGACTCCCGCTTTAATGTACCTATATAAGTGTGAGATTACTCCTCTGTCCCTGGAAGTGTGTTCGCAAATAGTGATGGCCGAACGGTTCGCCCGGCGGTCGTTTCGCGGCGAATTTCCGACTTTCGCCGTCCGCGGGTTCGAACGCCTTTTTCCGTCGTTCGCCCCGGCGGACTTACGTGTTTAATGTATACAAGAACTTTAACCTTTCGTGACACGTTTATCATGTGTTACAGGACAACCAATTGAGACATGACAGCTCATGGACACTTGGACATTCCCCCTAACCTATAAATACACCCGATCCGGTGGCCATTTTACATTCTTTCTTCTGTCACTGTAGGGAAAGGATCCTGTGTGGAGTAGGGACAGAGAAAACGCTAGCTATTTGGTACACAAAAGTTCTTTTCAGGACTGGTATAGGTGTTAGGTCAGCAGCCTGAGTTTCTTTTGTCAGTTTAGATAAAGGGACAGAGCGCTGTATGCTGCTATTTTAGGGACAGCTCAGCCAGATTAGTCTTTCTTCATCATCATCATCATCATCATCATTAGCTGTTACTATCAGGTCCACAAAAGAGCTGTTCCAGCTAATCGTTCCAGCCTACTCTTTTTTGCCAATTTGTATAGGGACAGGCAGGAAGCAGTGTGTCAGGCAGTGAGGATAATTTTAAAGACTTGCTGTTACTATTAGTTCCACAAAGGTTCTTTTCAGGACTGGTATCAGTGGTACGGTAATAGGCTTGTACACGTATAATATTCTTTCTTCCAAATATAGAAAGAATATTATACTTGACTGCTGCCCTTCTGCTGCAGTCTGCTAATCATTCACAACTCACTTGTTCCACAAAAGTTCTTATAAGGACTGGTAACTTGGTCTGTCTAGGGTGCTACGGTACATAGGCTTGGGTGCGGTACAGTCTGCTGTTCTGTAAGGACCGCTATCGGTCCACAATAGATAGGGTTGCCGTGCACTACTGCTGACCGCTGCCCTATACTGCAGCAGTCCTTCAGCGGTATAGGGACTGACGCACAGTCTGCTAAACACTAATACACAACCTGCTTGGTCCACAAAAGTTCTTATAAGGACTGGTAACTTGGTATAGGGTGCTACGGTACATAGGCCTGAGTGCGTTACAGTCTGCTGTTCTGTAAGGACCGCTATCGGTCCACAATACATAGGGTTGACGTGCACTACTGCTGACCGCTGCCCTATACTGCAGCAGTCCTTCAGCGGTATAGGGACTGACGCACAGTCTGCTAAACACTAACACACAACCTGCTTGGTCCACAAAAGTTCTTATAAGGACTGGTAACTTGGTATAGGGTGCTACGGTACATAGGCCTGAGTGCGTTACAGTCTGCTGTTCTGTAAGGACCGCTATCGGTCCACAATACATAGGGTTGCCGTGCACTACTGCTGACCGCTGCCCTATACTGCAGCAGTCCTTCATTGGTATAGGGACTGACGTACAGTCTGCTAATCACTAACACACAACCTGCTTGGTCCACAAAAGTTCTTATAAGGACTGGTAACTTGGTATAGGGTGCTACGGTACATAGGCCTGAGTGCGTTACAGTCTGCTGTTCTGTAAGGACCGCTATCGGTCCACAATACATAGGGTTGCCGTGCACTACTGCTGACCGCTGCCCTATACTGCAGCAGTCCTTCATTGGTATAGGGACTGACGTACAGTCTGCTAATCACTAACACACAACCTGCTTGGTCCACAAAAGTTCTTATAAGGACTGGTAACTTGGTATAGGGTGCTACGGTACATAGGCCTGAGTGCGTTACAGTCTGCTGTTCTGTAAGGACCGCTATCGGTCCACAATACATAGGGTTGCCGTGCACTACTGCTGACCGCTGCCCTATACTGCAGCAGTCCTTCATTGGTATAGGGACTGACGTACAGTCTGCTAATCACTAACACACAACCTGCTTGGTCCACAAAAGTTCTTATAAGGACTGGTAACTTGGTATAGGGTGCTACGGTACATAGGCCTGAGTGCGTTACAGTCTGCTGTTCTGTAAGGACCGCTATCGGTCCACAATACATAGGGTTGCCGTGCACTACTGCTGACCGCTGCCCTATACTGCAGCAGTCCTTCAGCGGTATAGGGACTGACGCACAGTCTGCTAAACACTAACACACAACCTGCTTGGTCCACAAAAGTTCTTATAAGGACTGGTAACTTGGTATAGGGTGCTACGGTACATAGGCCTGAGTGCAGTACAGTCTGCTGTTCTGTAAGGACCGCTATCGGTCCACAATACATAGGGTTGCCGTGCACTACTGCTGACCGCTGCCCTATACTGCAGCAGTCCTTCATTGGTATAGGGACTGACGTACAGTCTGCTAATCACTAACACACAACCTGCTTGGTCCACAAAAGTTCTTATAAGGACTGGTAACTTGGTATAGGGTGCTACGGTACATAGGCCTGAGTGCGTTACAGTCTGCTGTTCTGTAAGGACCGCTATCGGTCCACAATACATAGGGTTGCCGTGCACTACTGCTGACCGCTGCCCTATACTGCAGCAGTCCTTCATTGGTATAGGGACTGACGTACAGTCTGCTAATCACTAACACACAACCTGCTTGGTCCACAAAAGTTTTTATAAGGACTGGTAACTTGGTATAGGGTGCTACGGTACATAGGCCTGAGTGCAGTACAGTCTGCTGTTCTGTAAGGACCGCTATCGGTCCACAATACATAGGGTTGACGTGCACTACTGCTGACCGCTGCCCTATACTGCAGCAGTCCTTCATTGGTATAGGGACTGACGTACAGTCTGCTAATCACTAACACACAACCTGCTTGGTCCACAAAAGTTCTTATAAGGACTGGTAACTTGGTATAGGGTGCTACGGTACATAGGCCTGAGTGCAGTACAGTCTGCTGTTCTGTAAGGACCGCTATCGGTCCACAATACATAGGGTTGCCGTGCACTACTGCTGACCGCTGCCCTATACTGCAGCAGTCCTTCATTGGTATAGGGACTGACGTACAGTCTGCTAATCACTAACACACAACCTGCTTGGTCCACAAAAGTTTTTATAAGGACTGGTAACTTGGTATAGGGTGCTACGGTACATAGGCCTGAGTGCAGTACAGTCTGCTGTTCTGTAAGGACCGCTATCGGTCCACAATACATAGGGTTGACGTGCACTACTGCTGACCGCTGCCCTATACTGCAGCAGTCCTTCATTGGTATAGGGACTGACGTACAGTCTGCTAATCACTAACACACAACCTGCTTGGTCCACAAAAGTTCTTATAAGGACTGGTAACTTGGTATAGGGTGCTACGGTACATAGGCCTGAGTGCAGTACAGTCTGCTGTTCTGTAAGGACCGCTATCGGTCCACAATACATAGGGTTGACGTGCACTACTGCTGACCGCTGCCCTATACTGCAGCAGTCCTTCATTGGTATAGGGACTGACGTACAGTCTGCTAATCACTAACACACAACCTGCTTGGTCCACAAAAGTTCTTATAAGGACTGGTAACTTGGTATAGGGTGCTACGGTACATAGGCCTGAGTGCAGTACAGTCTGCTGTTCTGTAAGGACCGCTATCGGTCCACAATACATAGGGTTGCCGTGCACTACTGCTGACCGCTGCCCTATACTGCAGCAGTCCTTCATTGGTATAGGGACTGACGTACAGTCTGCTAATCACTAACACACAACCTGCTTGGTCCACAAAAGTTCTTATAAGGACTGGTAACTTGGTATAGGGTGCTACGGTACATAGGCCTGAGTGCAGTACAGTCTGCTGTTCTGTAAGGACCGCTATCGGTCCACAATACATAGGGTTGACGTGCACTACTGCTGACCGCTGCCCTATACTGCAGCAGTCCTTCAGCGGTATAGGGACTAAGAGTTTTGTCACAGGGTGATTTAAAAAATGACAGGCAGAGGAAGAGGCAGGCCCTTCCGCAGGGGTGGTAGGGGTAGGGCAGGAGCAACAGCCTTGAGCCAAAGTGGGAAGTTGCAGAAGGTGCGTTCAATTACTTTAAAGGACGCACCAGACTTGGTTGAGTGGCTCACTCAGCCTTATTCTTCTGCACCCTCCTCATCCTCTCGATCTGCACCCTCTTCTTCACTCTCTGCTATGTGCACCCCCAAAGACACTACCACCAACAACACCACCACCACCACATACCTTCCGCTTGAGTGCAAATGGGGGCCTTCATGCTCCAGTGTTTTAATAGGGACCCCCGTATAAAAAGCATGAGGGTCAAGGACCAGTACTGGGTGGCAACGTACTTAGATCCCCGGTACAAACACAAAATGGCGGAAATGTTACCGCCGTCGCAGAGGGCTGTCAGAATGCAGCACTTCCAGGCCTTGCTTCGAGAAATGCTGCATTCTGCTTTTGCGTGCGCTGGCAGAGGAGCAATTCCCACTCCCAGAGAAGGATTTGCGGGTACCAATCCAACAGCGCCTGCAAGAAGAGGCCGGTTTGAAGATGTGTTGGTGACTTCGGATATGAGGTCATTCTTTCAGCCGACCCATCGACAGGTGTCATCCGGATCCAGCATCAGGGAACGCCTAGACCGTCAGGTGTCCGACTACATTGGGTTAACGGCCGATGTGGACGCTCTGAGGAGTGATGAACCCCTAGACTACTGGGTGGGCAGGCTTGACCTCTGGCCAGAGCTTGCCCAATTTGCAATCGAACTGTTGGCTTGCCCCTCATCCAGTGTCCTGTCCGAAAGGACGTTCAGCGCAGCAGGGGGGATTGTGACCGATAAGCGTACTCGCCTAGCTCACGACAGTGTTAACTACCTCACATTTCTAAAAATGAATGAGGCATGGATCTCGGAGGAATTCAACACATGTGATCAGTAGACCATGTATATGTCTATAAACAATTTTTGGAATCAAGCACACAGACCTTCTTAATTCATTTGGCTCACTTCACTGACCCAAAAAAGCACACCGTACTATATGCCCCTACCCTCCTCTTTGAAGAGGTTGAGCGGTGTCATATTTCTACTGGGGCTGCTTATTATGAGGGGTTCCCACCATCCCTGTGCTGTGCTGACTTCCTCCTGGGTGTTCTTATTATGAGGGGCTCCCACCATCCCTGTGCTGTGCTGACTTCCTCCTGGGGGTTCTTATTATGAGGGGCTCCCACCATCCCTGTGCTGTGCTGACTTCCTCCTGGGGGTTCTTATTATGAGGGGATCACACCATCCCTGTGCTGTGCTGACTTCCTCCTGGGGCTGCTTACGGTGCTGCTGTCAGCGCTGTATGTCACGGAGCTGCTGTCAGCGCTGTATGTCACGGAGCTGCTGTCAGCGCTGTATGTCACGGAGCTGCTGTCAGCGCTGTATGTCACGGAGCTGCTGTCAGCGCTGTATGTCACGGAGCTGCTGTCAGCGCTGTATGTCACGGAGCTGCTGTCAGCGCTGTATGTCACGGAGCTGCTGTCAGCGCTGTATGTCACGGTGCTGCTGTCAGCGCTGTATGTCACGGAGCTGCTGTCAGCGCTGTATGTCACGGAGCTGCTGTCAGTGCTGTATGTCACGGAGCTGCTGTCAGCGCTGTATGTCACGGAGCTGCTGTCAGTGCTGTATGTCACGGAGCTGCTGTCAGCGCTGTATGTCACGGAGCTGCTGTCAGCGCTGTATGTCACGGAGCTGCTGTCAGCGCTGTATGTCACGGTGCTGCTGTCAGCGCTGTATGTCACGGAGCTGCTGTCAGCGCTGTATGTCACGGAGCTGCTGTCAGCGCTGTATGTCACGGAGCTGCTGTCAGCGCTGTATGTCACGGAGCTGCTGTCAGCGCTGTATGTCACGGAGCTGCTGTCAGCGCTGTATGTCACGGTGCTGATGTCAGTGCTCTGTATTACGGTGCTGCTGTCAGTGCTCTGTATCTCCTGCACCCTCTTGTTTGCCTACCCTGGTCCCTGACCTTCCCTCTCCTCCATTGCCTTCATTAGCTCCATAGTCCTGAATTGTCAGAACAATTTCCCAAATAAAAAAAAAATGCTTGTAGTTATCGATCCCAAATTCACCTCATACATGTATTATGCTATTGTCCAGGTGGTGGGACTACGTGCTACCCCCTAATAATTACCCCGTGGCCGCAAATTCGACCTAAAGGTTTGCGAAATTCGCCTCCCATTGAAGTCAATGGAGCCCGCGGCGAACGGTCGTTTTCGCGAACGTTTGTGCCCGTTCGCGTTTCGCGTTCGCGAAACGTCCCGTCGGAAGTTCGTCCATCACTATTCGCAAATAAGTTCTAATTGAGTACTATGAATACAGAACAATAAAGTACCTCTGCTTTAATAGAAGTGCCAGATTTGGATATATCTAAAATGTTCAGAGGAAGGTAAATCATGGTCTGTTCTGAGTTGAGCGAAAGATTTAAATTGTGAGCCCAACTTAAGGGATGCAAAGGTTGTTAGGCCATTAGAGCTCCATCTAAGAACACTGTCTCTCTCTGTTGAAAAGCCGAGGGGAAGTCAGGGTCTCCTATAAATGAATAAAGGGGTGCTAGTGGTGAGGATAGTTTGTAAAGGGATTGAGAAATATTACGGTTGAGGGGAGATATATTACGTACCTGTATGGATTTGGACCACAGGAGGCTCAGGAGGTGGTAAGGAAATACAGCATGCTTTTCAAATTGTAACCATGGGATGTCTGATATCGAAGCATGGCATTGGGTGGTCTGGGTGAGTCTGGCCGCTAGATAATATTGCCATAAATTCGGGAGGCCTAAACTTCTAAGAGGTTGGAGCCTATACCGCAGTGACTTATTAAATCTAGGGTGCTTTGAATGCCATATAAATTTATTAAAATCCCTTTGGAATGATTCGATATAGAATTTTAAGATATAAATGGGTAAGGTCCTAAAAAAAAAAAAAAAGAGTATTTTGGGCAAGATCTCCATTTTAATGACCGTTACTCTGTCCAAAAAGAGATGAAGTAGGTTGTCCACATTTTTAGTAAGGTCCTTATATGAGCAACTATCGGGTGGTAATTGAGATAAAAAAGATTTGAAAATGAGGGTGTGAGTTGAATACCAAAAATAGCGAAAAGAGTGGGTGCACCACATGAATGTAAAGTGATGTTGCAAGGTGGTAGCCAAATTATTGGGTATATTAATTAGCATAGCAGTGCATTTGGCCAAATTTACTCCTAGACCTGAAAAATATTGGAACAAGGCTAAGTCCTTGTACAATCCGACGGAAAATGTCCAATCGGACCATGTTGTCGGATAATCCGACCTTGTGTGGGCTCCATCGAACTGTTTCCATCGGAGTATCCGACCAACAAAATTTTAGAGCTGGGCAATAAAATTTTCCGACAGCATGATCTGATCGAACTTTGTCTGATCGTTTGTAGAGAATTACAATCGGACAAAGTGCCACGCATGCTCAGATCAAATTCCTAGACCAAAGCTACTGGCTACTAGCCTGAGCGTAGTCCCATCATAACAAAATAATGTCATCACATTCTGAACAATCAGATTTTCTGACAACTTTGTCCAACCGTGTGTATGCAACACCAGTTTCGGACAAAATCCGACGGATTTGGTTGTCAGAATGTTCAACCGTGTGTACAAGGGCTAACAGTGATGTTAAATTTGGAAGTGCAATTAGGGGGTTTGTAAAAAATAGGAGAACATCGGCAGCATATAGGCTCCATTTATGTTCTACAGATCCATTTCTGTAGCCTTTGATGTCTAGATTGTTTGCAATAGCTCTAGATAAAGGTTCTATTGCCAGGGCAAATAGGAGAGGGGATAGGGGACAGCCCTGCCTTGTACTTCTCTGAAGTGGTAAAAATTGGGAATTGTTACTTGGTAATTTGATATGAGTTTGGGGGGCTTGGTAAAGCGCATGAAAACCTTCTATAAAACCTCTCGTGATCCCAAATTTGGGCAGTAGGTGATCTAGGTATGACCACCTCATGCTGTCAAACACCTTGTGTATATTTAAGCTAAGGAGCAGTACCTGGGTAGAGTGCAGATTGGCACCCTGGATAATGTTTGTCACCAAACCTATGTCATCAGTGATCTGTCTGCCCAGTATAAAACCAGTCTGGTTTTGAGAGATGATCACTGCGGCCAGTCTATCTGCCAGCAATCGGCCAAATATTTTCAAATCATTGTTTATAATGGCGATAGGACAGAAGTTTTTGGGAATAGAGTGATCTTTCTGTGGTTTTGGGATGAGGGACATATTGGCCAGGAGCTTTTCCGGAGGGAAGTCATGGCCTTAAAGGGTGTGATTATAAAGGATAACTCATTTTAGGGTCAGTGAAGAGGAGAATTTTTTAAATATGTGGTAGAGTAGCCATTTGGACCAGGGACTGTAGAGGATTTGAGGAACTTAATAATATCTGACATTCCTGATGTAGTACAGGGAGCATTTAGGTATTCTAGTTGCTGGGCAGATAGAGTGGGTAGTTCTAAATCTGCAAACCATGCTTGGGAGGTTGGGTCAGAGAACCCTGCTGGTTTAGAAAATAGTTTTTGGTAGTAGTGGACAAACACATTCAGAATGTCATTAGGGTGAGATACCTGGGAGCGGGTAGACTTACGCAGTTTATATACATGAGGTGGCTTAACCAAGTGATTGAGTTTCCTTGCAAACATAGTAGAAGCAGAGTTACTAAACAACAAAACTTTTGCTCTGTACCAGCGCAAAGCCTTTTCTGTGTCTTCAGACAGTATTGAGTCTAGTGCGCTTTTTTTGGAATTGGGGGTGGGAAATTGATTATAGTGGTTGTACAGGCAATCTAGTGCTTTTGTAAGGAAATATAAGTTTGCCAATTTTGTCCTGTGCCATTTTGTTGCCAGATTTATGAGATGACCATGCATGACAGCCTTATGGGCTGTCCATAACGTGGTGGGAGAAGTGTCAGGTAAAGAATTCTCACCAAAGTAGTTGTTTAAGTGGTTAGAGAGAGTTTCTATGGTTGCCGGGTCTGTAAGCAGAGAATCATTAAGTCTCCATTTATATGTGGAGGGTTTGAGGCCTATTTCAGTTATTGAGATTACCGCCATGTGGTGGTCCGACCTGGGGCAAACATGAATCTCCACTGCTGAGGAGTTGGCAAGGACTACAGGGGTGCCAAAAATGTAGTCTAGGGTCTTTATATACATGGGTTATGTAAAACGTCAATGAGTTGCGTATGAATATTGCTACTCGGGACTTAGCTGTATGGGTAGTGCAATAGAATTGTTTAAATAATTTATCAAAAAACTGGGGATGATTAGATACTGAGAAATGGGTCTCTTGTAATAGCAGGATATCAGCTCCCAAACTTTTATAGTGGCGGAAAGTCTTTTTGCGCTTTTGAGGGATGTTAAAACCTTGGACATTGTGAGCGATTATTTTAAGTACCATAATGAATCGGTAAAAGGGGAGGATATGTGAAGATGGGTGCAGAATATCCCATACGAGGGGGTGGGAAGTCTCCGTGGAGCAGCCAATCCAGCGCAACTAAACCTACATAGTGTCTGAATCACTGTGAAGATGTATGCAGTACAGTATAACATTACTCTTAAATCTTCCATAATCAAAAAATTTAAAAACATAAAACAATAAAAACAGAAACCTCCAAACTGACTAAAATCAATCAAACTTTGGACTAAGGTGTCTGATACCCACTACAAGAGCCAAAGCAGACTGAGATGGCGAACAGCGCAGCCTACTAGAGCACGCTGCATTGAACACCACCCTGGGTAGGATTGTGGAGTAAGTAAGGGGAATAACTGTGTAGGTAAGGGGGCTTCATGCTAGACAGTGAGAGTCTCAATGAGACATTGGGGTTGATTTACTAAAGGCAAATTGACTGTGCATTTTGCAAAGTGCAGTTG
This sequence comes from Lithobates pipiens, assembly GCF_037356315.1. Taxonomy (NCBI): domain Eukaryota; kingdom Metazoa; phylum Chordata; class Amphibia; order Anura; family Ranidae; genus Lithobates; species Lithobates pipiens. Next base: position 446,029,633 of record NW_027507758.1, on the reverse strand, counting down.
TACTCTGAGAGCAGGTGCTTCAGACCTTAGTAAATGAGCAAAAACTCTGCTGACTTCCATCATCCTATCATGTGCAAGCAAAAATGCTGTTTTTTTATTTTCCTTGCATGTGATTGGGCATTCTTTGCAAAGTGAAGCCTTACCTCATTTACTAAGCACTGGAGCAATTGCACTTGCAGAGTGCAACGGCACTTTTTAAAGTGCACAGTCTAGTTGCCTTTAGTAAATTAACCCCAGTATGTCCTTATGAAGCTGTCACCCAAACTTTAAAAGAGCCTTGCCTTTTGATAGTGGTACCTTGTCCATCAAGTGAATGGCACAACTGTGCAAAGAAAACTGCAATATGGTAAACAGAACTGGGTTAGGTGTTCCCGGTGTAGCCTATAGGCAGTAGAACCCAGCACAGTATTGTCAGGCTGGAAGGTCTCGCAATGGTTGGCGCCATCTTCTTCGGTCCCGGCGAGGGGAGGGTGTTTCCCAAACAGGGTTAGGTCGAGGCATAGAGGGCTGGTGGGCAATAGCATCTGTTTCCATCAGACCAAGCTTGACCAAGAGATTCTTGCATTCAGTGGTGTTATAGACCATGTACGTAGTGCATTTGTGTGGCACTGTGAGCTTAAAGGGGAGACCCTAGAAGTATCTTGTATGGGCTGCTTGAAGTACCGTTGTGACTTCATCTTCCGTCTCTAAAGTAGCTTGGGAAATGTTGGGATAGATCTAAATTTTGACCCCATCCAATTCAATGTGATTGGTGTTCCTCGAGGCCCTCAGGATTTCCTCCTTAGTTAAGAAATCTTTCATGCAGAGTATCACATTGTAAGGGGGTTTATCCACTAGTGTTTTGGGCATAGAGCCCTGTGCAGTCTATCACATGTAAAGGATTTTGTGGGGGCATCCGGTAGAAGGGAATGCAACAACTTGGAGGTGGCTGACACCAGGTCTGTGACTGACTCAGGGATACCTCGCAGCTTCAGGTTGTTCCTGCGATTGTGATTGTCCAAGTCCTTGACTTGGGACTGCGTGAAGAAATAGCTTTCTGCCAGGGATTCCAAATCCTTGCAGAGATTTGTATGAGCAAGAGCCATGATTTCCTGTGGCAGCATGCTGTTGGTCTTATGTAACTCAGATTGGAACTTCTCAGCCAGTCTTTCATACATTGGTGGCAGGCTATCTTCCAGATCAGCTTTGGTGAGCTGGGTAGAGTATTAATGGTTGTGTGATTGCTGGTTGGAGGCCATAGGTGAGGAAGCCGGAGACCCAGTGCCACGCTGGCTCTGGGAGCTATCTTTGGTCATCCTGGCCTGCTCAGAGACACGCAGGAGATAAGTGATAAGGGATCGTTGCGGCTTGCTTTTCTGTTTGGATTTCTTTCCTGACGACATGCACCTTGTAGTCCCACAAGAGTGCGAGTAGGATTGGGTGAGAAATAGGGGCTGTATAGCCCTATGGGAGTCTTTCTAGTCTCTCTGTCTGCTGGAGCTCTCAAAGGAAGCATCCATCTTACATCATGCCGCGCATGTACCCTCCTTAAAATAATGTAGCACTAACCCCCGAAGGAGCTGCTGGAATTTGATTTGGGCCTGCACTCTGCTAATGAACCCCCCAGAATTGGCTCAGTCCCCTTGACACATCTATGGTGCAACACAGTACAGTACAATATAATATAATACAATATACCTGTATTGTAACCTCAGGATCCACTGGCTCCACCTGCTGGGAGAAAACAACACTCCACACAACTGAATACTTAACCAAAAAATATTTTACTGTGAATATGTTTCAAAAGGTGGTTACAGTAGTTGTGCTGTCATCCCAACATAGAATGACAGTACAATGGGTTTCAACATAAACAATTGCAAACAATATATATATATATATATATATATATATATATATATATATATATATATATACCCGGGAGCTCCCCCTACTTTTAAAGCTATACGTGAGATCTCACTTAAAGTACTTAATCTTTGATCTTGTTGTCTTCACTAGCTAAAGTAACTCCTTGTGATTTATGATCCACAGGTTAAAGAAAGTTAAGTTGAGGTAAAGGTGCTCCTGGTGTAATTTCAGTAACTATGTTACAAGACTCAGAACGTTAGAGTAGATAGACCTCAATCCTGCTCAGTGTCAGTTGCTCTACTCCTCCTCCATGGAACTATAAATCCCAGTGAGCCCTGTGTATGAGTGTGAAAGTTAACAAGCTGTGGGCCACAACCCGCTCACCAACTGGGTCAGAACTCTGTGTAGTAGCTCTGGTCCGGTGACTGCAGCTTTCTTCTCCGTCAACTGGCTCCATCACTCTGTTCAACTATGCTAAGAGAACACGGTCCTCTGATGCTCAAAACGAGTGTCTCTGGATTTCTCCAATCCGGTCACTGTGTCTCTGACACCATCAGGTCACTCACACAAACTGTAGGAGTTGCGCTCTGTGATGGCTATAGGGCCCTTCTCATGGGAGGCCTCCTCACAGTTCCTCACAGGCAGGCCATGCAATCCCAAGAGACCTAAAATGGCCACTCGGGTTCCTTTTATGTCCTACCCAGCATGCACCACGAGATAAAGTGTTCATGGGTAGGTCATCAAGCCTCCTGGGTAAAAGAGTTAATCTTCTAATCAAAACAACAGTCACTTCCTGTATATGTCTTTTGTGCTGTGTTCAAAGCAATAAACATTCAAATTCAGTACCAGTATTTGGCCGCTAGATGGCATCAAATACTAAACCAAATAGACGTCCACAGACTTGTGATTATAGCACGGAAACACACATTGATAGGCAAAAATATGTCAGCGCTACAATAATAATTTAAAAGTTGTCTGCTCATATTTTAAGTACTCGCCTGTGGGTCCATGGAGTTCATGAAATTAAGTGCATACTAGATACAATCTCCATACAATTTCCATCTTCATTTGCAAGTCAGAGCTCTGGCAACCAACCCTCATAATCAAAAAGGGGCAACAAATGCAAGGAGTTTTTCTGCGGCAAAGCCTTCCTACACTTATGCCGTGTACACACAAGAGTTATGACGGACTTCCAAATGAATGGACTTGCCCACATACGAAAGTCCGTTCGTTTTCAGCATGATGAGGTATGACGGGACTAGAAAAGGAAATTCAATAGCCAGTAGCCAGACGAACGGTTTTGCGGATAGGAATTGAGTCTGTCGGACAGATTTGAAACATGTTCTATTTCTAGGTTCATCTAATTTTTTTAAAGAAAAATGATTGGACTATCCCACACCCAATCGGAACTATCCGACGGAATGATTCCGACCTAGTCTGCCCGAAAGTCTGGTCATGTGTAGGCAGCATAAGACATGGAACAAGGCACAAAGGGAAGTGTCTACAACAGGGATATGCAATTAGCGGACCTCCAGCTGTTACAGAACTACAAGTCCCATCATGCCTCTGCCTCTGGGTGTCATGCTTGTGGCTGTCAAAGTCTTGCTATGCCTCATGGGACTTGTAGTTCTGCAACAGCTGGAGGTCCGCTAATTGCATATTCCTGGTCTACAAGGTATTCATTGATCATCTAGTATATGGTTGTTTTTGATAGCTATGTGGACATAGGACTAGGAAGTATTGAATACAGTGTATACAAAACAGAATTGCCAGGGTGTTCTTAATGAGTAGTAGGAAAGAATGAATGTGTGAGCCTCAAGCCCCGCTGAAGTCTATAGAAGGTGAATCTTATTGTTTTCAAACTAATAAGCCAATAAAAATGTATGAAGAGCTGGGCAGTACCATGGAAGACAGGTATTAATGCAAATAAAAAGTTTTTTTTTTAAATACTGTAAAGCAAAGAGAGGGTTCTTTCTGTAGCCTCTACATTTAAAATACACAAATCCATTAAATAACATGTTTAGAAGATACTAAAGTAGGTGTAAACCTCAGACATGAAATATTAACAAAACATATCCCTCTATAGTGCGTACTTGTCTCAGTTAAAAGCACTAAGTGTCATTTCTGTCTGCCGCTGCGATCCTCTGCTATCAGCATGAATCACTTCTGACAATTTTTTCTGACCGTAAGAGAAAAATGCTGACAGGGAAGGGATCTCCAGCACATTGACAACCTTCGCTCTCTTCCTGTGTGCTGTGTAAAGGGGACATGTTTCTTCCATCCAATCATCTCTCAGACCTCTCTTCTCTGAGCTCTGCAGAGTGTAATTTCAGCACTACACCCCATTTTTGTAAACTCTCATGCTTATAAATTCAGCACTTTGAGTAGCTGCAGAAGAGAAGAGAAGACTGCAGATAGACAGGTACAACTTATATAGGAGGATTTGTTTCATCTCTGTGTATCCCCTGAGGATATTCCCTTCACAGGGTATATGTAAGAGTTTACAACCACTTTAAAGCTGTATGTGGTGCTATGGAACAGTAAGATTTTCATGGACAGCTTAACTGACAGCACATATTTGGCTGCAAATTATTTTTTTAATCTACACTTAACTGGGCCTACAGTAGCTGCACTCCAATCTGATTCATTTCAGTTTGATAAAAAAAAGTCTGTTTTAGCAACGACACATGTTATTTTCTTATTTAACGTTAGTAGCCCACTTTAACTGGCAGATAGAAATTAGCCAGTATGTCACTAAAACTGTTCTTCTTTTGACTGATGTAAAACTGTCCTGCCTCTGGCCAATTTCTATCAAAATCTAATTAAGAGTTAAGAGACTGCAGATGATATAGCTCTGTAAAAATGTCAAGCAGCAGGACATTTTTAGTGAGGAAAAATTGTCTGAAATAAAATATAAAAAATATAAAAAAAGAGCACAGGCAGGTGTTTTACTACAAATATTAGAGACCGCATAGGATACAGCAGTGTAAACTTAGTCAGCAGGAGGACAATTTTAACCACTTGCTGACCAGCGCACACCGATGCACGTTTGCAGAATGGCGCTGGTAGGCAAAAGGGCATACAGGTACATCCCCTTCAAGAAGCGATGTCGCGAGCATGCACCCATGGCCGGCGGCACGGTCGCATGACCTCGGGTCCCGCAGGACGCGTGGACTCAATGTCCGCCGGGGTGCCCCCGATCGTGTCACGGAGAGAGGAAGAACTAGTTCTGCCTAGTGACAGGACAGAGATCACAGCTCTCTGTCATTGGGAGAAGTGATCACTGTCCTGCTAGAATCACTCTAATTGCAGATCGCTGCCTTTACAAATAAAAAAAAAAAGTAAAAATAAAAATGCCATAAAACTATTCCCTATTTTGTAGACATTATACATTTTGTGCAAACCAATCAATATATGCTTATTGCAATTTTTTTACCAAAAATATGTAGAAGAAAACATATCAGCCTAAACTGAGAAAAAAAAATGTTTTTTTTTATATATTTTTGGGGGATATTTGTTATAGCAAAAAGTAAAAAATACAGAGACAATCAAATACCACCAAAAGAAAGCTCTATTTGTGAGAAAAATAGGACGTCAATTTTGTTTGAGCACAATGTCACATGACCATAACATTGTCAGTTAAAGAGACGCAGTGCTGAAAGGGCTCTGGTCAGGAAGGGGCTAAAATCCTCCAGGTCTGAAGTGGTTAATGAGCAAGATTAGGCCCAAATTTACTAGGGACAAACAACACAGGCTGGGGTTTTACTACAAGAATCAAGACACCTCAGAGGATCAAGTGTGTAAAATTTTCCTGCAGTAGGACAATTTTTAATCAAAGAAACCAGTGTATGTCTAGCTCTTATTTTTACTATGGGGTTATTAGGATGCAGTGAATGTGGCTAATATAATCTTGAGTGGTTTAGGTGCAGACTGACTTTGCACTTATTTTATTTTTTCTACGAACAGTGCAGGGGTGCCCTGCAGTGCAAACAAAAGTATTTTCCAAGAACAGATGACCAGTAATGAGTGAATGCAGAGCACTCGAAATGTAACCGCTTCCTTTTCTCGCTGTAACCAAAAGATGGCTACAGCGCAGCTCTGTTGGATGCCCTCCTAGAACCATATCTTTTGCATGTCCCCTGGGGCACGCATCTGGTGCACTCTGTGATCAATGTGTCCTTCCGACACAGCTGATCACAGATCATGGTAAAGGACCACTGTGGTTGTCCACTTACAGCTGATCACAGTAGAAACAGACTTGCCAGTTATCGGCAGTACTTTCCTCATGCGCTGTAACAGCATGAGGAGAGGAGAGCCGGTAACCGGCAATTCTGACAGGGGACATGTGCACAGATCATCAGGCTCTGATCATCAGTGCCCAGATGATTAGGCTGCCTGTCAGTGCCCATCATCATTCCTCCTCATCAGTGTCCCCTATCGGTGCCCATCAGTGCCGCCTATCAGTGGCTATTAGTGGCCATCAATGCCGCTTATCAGTGCCACCTAGCAGTGCCCATCATTGCTGCCTATTAGCCCCATTAATGCTGCCTATCAGTGCACACCAGCGCCGCATATCAGTGCAGCCTCACTAGTGCCCATCAGTGGCGCCTATGAGTGTCCATCAGTGCAGCCTATCAGTGCCCAACAGTGCAGCCTCATCAACGCACATCAGTGAAGGAGAAAAATTACTTTTTTTGCAAAAGTTTATAACAGAATCTAAAACAAGTTGTTGTTTTTCTTAAAATGATTTGTATTTTTTCATTTGTTTTGCAAAATATAATGTGGTGATTAACTGATTCCAGACCAGCTGCTGCAGTTATACTGCGGCAGGTTGGCTCCCCTGCGCGGGCTGTCGAAGCTGTACGTCTGCTCTTTAAGACTCTTTAGCAGGCACACAGGCACCCACAGCCTGTCCCCCCGGAGCCGATGTGCATGCCCAGCAAGCACCCGCGATCGCTTGTGACAGAGTGAGAACTGGGATCTGTGTGTGTAAACACACAAATCCTGGTTCTCTCAGGTGAGTAGAGACAGATTGCGTGCTCCTACTAAGTAGGAACACCGACTGGTCTCCTCCCCTAGTCAGTCCCATGCCCCCACAGTTAGAACACCTAGGGAACACATTTAACCCCTTGATTGCCCCTAGTGTTAACCCCTTCCCTACAAATGACATGTATACAGTAATCAATGGCTATTTTTAGCTCTGAACGCTGTAAAAATGTCACTGGTCCCAAAAAAGTGTCAAAAGTGTCAGATTTGAACTCCGCAATATCACAGTCACAATAAAAATCGCTGATCACCGCCATTACTAGTATAAAAAAACTACTAAAAAATGCCATAAACCTATCCTCTATTTTGTAGACGCTATAACGTTTGCGCAAATCAATCAACATACGCTTACTGCAATTTTTTTAACAAGAATTTGTAGACAAATATATATCGGCCTAAACTGAGGGAAAACATTTTTTTCCAACATTTTGGGATATTTAGTATAGCAAAAATCAGAAAATAATGTGTTTTTTTCAAAATTGGCGCTATTTTTTTGTTTATAGCGTAAAAAATTAAAACTGCAGAGGTGATCAAATACCACCAAAAGACAGCTTTATTTGTGGGAAAAAAAGGACATCAATTTTGTTTGGGTACAGCATTGCATGACCACACAATTGTCAGTTAAAGCGACTCAGTGCCATATCACAAAAAATGGCAGGAAGGGGGTAAATCCTTCCGGGGCTGAAGTGGTTAAGTACCACCAAAAGAAAGATCTATCTGTCTCTAAAAAAATATACAAATTTCATATCAGTACAGTGTTGGATACGTGCTTAGTAAGCAAGTGGTTAAAACATCATTAATAAAATCAAGAAACACTCAAATTAAATTAAAATCCCAAAACACTACTAGACTGGAAAAATAGGCTGCCTTTTGTAAAAGAATCCTTGCAGAAAAAAAAAATGCGTGATCAACATTTATTTTAAAACAATATAAAACAAATGAAAACCCCAAAATGCCACTCCCAGTAAGTATATAAGTATAAAATGCAACCAAAAATACTACTTCTTCAAACAAATGTTTGCTGTGGATGGGACAGCAGCTAAAAGTGATCTCTGATTTAAAATGAACCACAAAATAAAATTAAAGACAGTAAATCACCTAATACGAAGAACAAAAAGAAGGTGTCATGGTTATGCAGTGATCTTCCTGTTTGCTTACCTCCCCTCATGTGTTCAGGCTAAGAGCCCAGCCACTTCCACCTGCTGGTTTTTATAACCTCTCCTCTAAGCATGGCTCCACCCCAGGCCCTATCAGGGAACCTTATATTAACCTGTGCACTGCAAGCCAACAGTGCTGATCAACCATTGTGTATTCCTTTGTGTGTTTAGCTTCCTGTTACCTGCCGTGTGCTCTTCTGTTGTTCCGTTACCGACTTTGGCGTGTCTTTGACTATCCCTGTTTGCCTGTGATCCTGACCTTTTGGCGTGTCCCTGACTATTCCTGTCTGCTTGTGGCCCCGACCTTGGCTTTGTCCCTCACCATCCCTATCCTCCAGTTGCCTACTGTGGGTGTGAGCTGGGGGACCCTGGGGGTCGCGACCTGGAGCCAGTTGCAGTCAAGTCCATCCTCACCACTCGAGGCTCTGGTGAACATCTGCTGGCTCTTAGACTCCGTGCCCCAGGGAATCTTATGCTCTAACCCCGGTGGGACCTATCTCCCGTCCGCAGCAGTAAGCCATAGGGTCCACAACCTTGCGGTGCACTCCTGATCCCTACGGTGTGCATCTGTTACCTCGCCTCAAGGTGACCTGACACAAGGTAGCAAAGCAGTTGATTGACCAGACAGCTATCAATAAACCTTAGTGCCGTTCCCTAATTTACTCTAACGTCTCCCTTTGTATTTTGTCAGCTTTCCTTAACCTTTCCTTATAGAAACTTTCAAAACAATTGCTGCTCTGTTCCCTCTAGTTTTAGCGAGGGGCTCTCCTATGCAAAAATTCCAAGGCCATGCTTAGAAGGCCATAGGAGGAATTATGGTTTTAAAAATAAATCTCCCAGGTGAATCTGCACATAAATTTAATAAATAAATAAATAATTTTATAATAGTTATTAATAAATAACCTGTTATTAATGAGCAAAGGGGGTTTAGTGCTAAGTAGCTGAGGCTGTTGAATTGTCATTTATTTGTTAACATATGTATTATTTTTATTTATTAATACGAAGATGATAGTGCGCTTCAATCTTCGTTTCCCCTCCAAGGTAAATAGCAGGTCTCATCTACTCAGTCTTAGGCCTAATGTATACTGTTGCTGGTAAACGGACATCCAGAGGCAGTTGGCTGCTTTTTTTCAGCTGTCCCTGAACTCATCCAATTTTATCTCATGTGTACATGTACACAGGCTTGTTTAATGCTGTTTTTAGGCAGTTGCATTTATAGGCTATTCTTTGAAGGCAAAAAAATTAGTTCAGATGCCAAAGTTTCCAATGTTTCAGATGCAAAACTACGCTAAACGCAGTAGCTGCGTTTTGCCACGATTTCGTTTATAACAGTTTTTACAGGTGCCCTATTTTTTAACATTACAAAACTTAAAAATGATAGCCAATGATGAAAAAACACTTTTTTTTTTAAACTTGTAATTGCTTGCTGTTTTCATATAGGGTTTGGGTTTTCCATTAGGGTTAGGGGTTATAGTTAGGGTTAGGGTTTTCCCCTTGAAGAACAAGTTTAGGGTTATGGTAAGTGTTATGGTTTCCCATTAGGGTTAGGGTTACGGTTTGTGGTTAGAATTAGGGTTTCCCATTAGGGGGTTATGGTTGGGGTTAGGGTTTTCCCCTTGAAGAACAAGTTTAGGGTTATGGTAAGTGTTATGGTTTACTGTTAGGATTAGGGTTTCTGATATGGGTTAGGGTTTCCGATTAGGGTTAGGGAGTTATGGTTAGGCTTTTCCCCTTGAAGAACAAGGTTTTAAGGTTGAACTGGATAGACTTGTGCCTTTTTTCAACCTGACTAACTATGTAACTATGTAACTATGTAACAAGTTAGGGTTTCTGGTTAGGGGTTAGGGTTTCTTGTTAGGGTGTTATGGTTAGGGTTTTCCACTTGAAGAACAAGTTAGGGTTAGGGTTTCTGGATAGGGTTAGGGTTTCCCATTAGGGTTCAGTGATTATGGCTAGGATTGGGGTTTTCCCCTTGAAGAACAAGTTAGGGTTAGGGTTTCCGGCTTGGGTTAGGGTTTCCCATTAGGGTTAGGGGGTTATGGTTAGGGTTAGGGTTTTCCCCTTGAAGAACAAGTTAGCGTTTCTGGTTAGGGTTAGAGTTAGGGTTAATTAAAAATATTTAAAAAATTGAAATTGAAATTTGCATAAAAAAGACAAAATAAATTAATAAAACAATTACACATAAAGCTTTTAAAAAAAATTAAACAAAAAATTCTAATAATCAATTGCAATTTAAACATTAAATATATTTAAAAAAATGCAATTCAATTTTGCATTAAAAAAGACAAAATAAATAAATAAATAAATAAAATAATTACATATACAGCTTATAATAAAAAAATAAACAAAAAATATACTAATCAATTGCAATTTAAAAAATAAATATATAAAAAATTAGCATTTTTTCCCTCTCATATGCTCATTATGGGATCCATAGTAAAAGCACCGAAATTGAGGTACATACAAGTACACTGCTGCTCTCTCAGCTGCTGCTTCTCACTGGTTTCACATAATGGCTGAAATAGTTAAATAATACTGTTTTTTGGGCTTTGATAAGGTACTATGATGTTATCTTAAATAAGCGCTCCTAGACGCAAATGCGGCAAAATGCGCCATGCAAATGCCTCAAAACAGGCATTTTTTTTAAACACCGGTTTGAAGCTGTTTAATAAAATGGTAAAAATGGTACAATTGGTAAACCTAGTTAAAACATAGCCAGGGTTTGGTAGCCAAATCGGGTAGTCAGAACAAGCCAGGAAATCAGGAAGCCAGATATCAGAGTAGTCAGAGGCAACAGACAGGATCAGGAACCAGAAGGGACATCAGCCAGGCAAATCTTCAACAGGAACACAGCAGAGAGTCTCTAGATATGTTGACCAAAGTGAAGGCAATTGATGAAATTAACCAGGCAGTTTAAATAGCCAGAAGGGGCTGGCTGTGGACTTGACTGATGAGCAGGAGATGATCAGCAGTTGAGCCACTGTGGAACGATGAGTACTGGCAATCAACCAACAGCTAAGCAACCTGAGCACAAAGAAGGAAGGGCTGAGCACAGCCCTAACAGTACCCCCTCCTCAATGACCCCTCCCCCCTTGGAGGACCACCAGGTTTGAGGGGAAAACATCTATGGAAAGCATGGAGGAGGACAGGAGTATGTACGTCCGAGAATGAGACCCAAGATCGTTCCTCTGAACAATACTCTTTCCAATGAACCAGGCACTGTATGCACCTAAAGAACCTACGGATATCAATGATCGATTGTATCTCATACTCCTCATGGTTCTCCACTGCACCGGGCGAGGACGTGGTACCATTACAGCCACTTTCCTGGTTTTCCATGTGTTATGCTGTATGCCTTACATCCTAGCACTGGGGATTCAGTGCTATGTTTGTAAGTAGCATTTTTACTTTCAATAAAAGACGGTTTTAATGGAAATGAAGAGCACTATATATGTCCCACTGATTTTACATGAACCATGAATGCATAAAAGAGTTTTCATACTGTTGCTGCATTATTGAGGCTGGATTTCGATCGTTGGATCGGCTGGCAGACAAACTTACATCTTATGATTGCCCCAGTGGGGACTGCTTGAATCTCCTTTCTGTTGATTGAGAGGTCCACAGATTAAGGAGAGCGGCCTGCATCTATGGTGGTGGAAGCACAGATAAGGATGTACACTTATTATGATCGTCTTGAGCACCCTGATCACTACTGAGGAGTTTACTCTTGTCTGCTGGTGTCTTCATTTATGTCATCGCTGGCTTTCAAATGACATTATCTGGGACTCTCTATGCGCTTTATAGCAGCTAGTTATCATCCCTATGTATTTCTAGTTAATTTTAGCGCTGCACTAGTTTGTATTTTAGTATATATATATATATATATATATATATATATATATATATATATATATATATACATATATACATATACATTATCTCACAAAAGTGCACCCCTCACATTTTTGTAAATATTTTTGATGCAATTTTTCATGTGACAACACTGCAGAAATGACACTTTGCTACAATGTAAAGTAGCGAGTGTACAGAGTGTCTAACAGTGTAGATGTGCTGTCCTCTCAAAATAACTCAACACACAGCCATTAATGTTTAAACCGCTGGCAACAAAAGTGAGTACACCCCTAAGTCAAAATGTCTAAATTGGGCCCAATTACCCATTTTTCCTCCCCGCTGTCATGTGACTCATTAGTGTTACAAGGTCTACAGTGTGAATGAAGAGCAGGTTTGTTAAATTTGGTGTTATCGCTCTCAAACTCTCATACTGGTCACTGGAAGTTCATTGTGGCACCTCATGTCAAAGAACTCACTGAGGATCTAAAAAAAAGAATTGTTGCTCTAAATAAAGATGACCTAGGCTATAAAAAAATTGGCAAGACCCTGAAACTGAGCTGCAGCATGGTGGCTAAGACCATACAGCAGTTTAACAGGACAGGTTCCACTCAGAACAGGCCTCGCCATGGTTGACAAAAGAAGTTGAGTGCATGTGCTCAGTGTCATATCCAGAGGTTGTCTTTAGGAAATTAGTGCTGTCAGCATTTTTGCAGAGGTTGAAGGAGTGGGGGGTTAGCCTGTCAGTGCTCAGACCATACGCTGCACACTGCATCAAATTGATCTGCATGGCTGTCGTCCCAGATGGAAGCCTCTTCTAAAGATGATGTACAAGAAAGCCCACAAACATTTTGCTGAAGACAAGCAGACTAAGGACATGGATTACTGGAAAAATGTTCTGTGGCTCTTCAGGTCTGGTATGGATATTAAGGGGAACCCTGCGTAAAATGTAAAAAAAATTGATGTGGGGGTCCCCCTAAAAATCCACACCAGACCCTTTATCCGAGCACGCAACCTGGCATGCCGCAGGAAAAGAGGGGGACGAGAGAGCGGCCCCCCTCCCTCCTGAACCATACCAGGCCACATGCCCTCAACATTGGGAGGATGCTTTGGGGGTCTGTGACCCCTCAAAGCACCTTGTCCCCATGTTGATGCGGAGAAGGGCCTCATCCCCACAACCCTGGCCGGTGGTTGTGGGGATCTGTGGGTGGGGGGCTTATCAGAATCTGGAAGCCCCCTTTAACAAGGGGACCCCCAGATCCTGCCACCCCTGTTTGAAATGGTAAGGGGGTACAAAAGTACCCCTACCATTTCACAAAGAAAGTGTAAAAAATAGTTAAATAAGACAAACACACTTTTGAAAAATTCCTTCCTCATCATTTCAGGCTTTGCTACCAGGTACATGATAAGTACACACCAGTTTGCCAAATTATTATGGGCATGTTGGGCTTTTCACAATATTGGATAGTTTATTGCACTTTTTGAGTGGGTGCTATTTATTAACCTTTATTAGATCTGCATAAGGGCATGATGTATATCAATAATCATTTACTCACTTTATGTTTTATGTTTGTTTGTTACTAATACTCATTTAAAGGGATAGCTCACCTATTGTTTTGCTTCTAAATGTATTTCTAGTATTCTGATGATTAGTGTGCTACTGTGTACACTTCTCATTTCAAAGAGGGAATCATATGCAATAGCAATGGGGGGTTGTGGATTTGGTACTTTTGTGCATTGAACTTTCCTGCACTCATATGTGGTAATATGTTGCAAACAAAGAGCAGATTTGCTTGTGTTGGGAACAATTTTCAAAATGCCCTAGCAATTTTTTTTTGTAAAATACATCTCCCCCCCCCCCAAAAAAAAGCTTAAGATAATAAATACTATTTTTTGCAGGTAAAAAAAAGGAATAAGAAAACATGAAATAAAATATAACACCAACATAAATGCATGGCTGAAGTTGTTGCTAACATAAAAGGTAGACCTAGAACTTATAGGTCTATGCACTGTGAACACAGAGGGGGTAGCCCACCACAATGAAATTCACAGTAATATAACTCAATACAGCACAGTAAACACAGGAGGGTTGATTTAATAAAACAGGAGAGTGAAAAATATGGTGCAGCTCTGCATGGTAGCCAATTAACTTCTAACTTCAGCTTGTTCAATTAAGCTTTGACGAAAAAAATAACGAAGCAAACTGGTTTGTATGCAAAGCTGCACCCGATTTTGCACTATCCAGTTTTAGTGAATCAACCCCTGTATGTTGCCTACCAAACTGCAATTCACAGCAAAATGGCACTATACAGCACTAGATATAGCACTTTGCAGTATAAATGTGGTAACAACTAGCTCTAACTGCAAAAACTGCAGAATCTTTCTTGTACTACTTCAAGTCTCCAACACACACTGAGTCTAGATTCACACCTATGCAGTTTTGGTGCTTTTTGCATTTTGCAGATTTGCACTGCACTGCATTTAAAATGGTTACCTATGGAACGTGATCTGCAGTGCAAATCTGCAAAATGGAAAAAGCACAACAAATGCATAGGTGTGAATCCAGCCTTACTATATTTTAGCACAGCAACAATCTCTACCTGCAAAAACTGTGTGATCACTCCCTATCCACTCCCAATCTGCTACAGGTCTCCAATAGTGATGGACGAACTTCCGACGGGACGTTTCGCGAAAGCGAAATGCGAACGGACCCAAACGTTCGCGAAACCGAACGTTCGCCGCGGGCCCCATTGACTTCAATGGGAGGCGAACTTTGCAAACCTTCATGTCGAATTTGCGGCCACGTGGTAATTATTAGGGGGTAAAACGTAGTCCCACCATCTGGACAATGACATAATACATGTATGAGGTGAATTTGGGATCGATAACTACAAGCATTTTTATTTTATTTGGGAAATTGTTCTAACAATTCAGGACTATGGAGCTAATGAAGGCAATGGAGGAGAGGGAAGGTCAGGGACCAGGGTAGGCAAAGAAGAGGGTGCAGGAGATGATCACCAGCAGCGTGACATACCGGAATGACACATGCACCGTGATAGAGGCATCTGACAGCAGCACCGTAATACAGAGCACTGACAGCAGCACCGTGACATACAGCGCTGACAGCAGCACCGTGACATACAGCGCTGACAGCAGCACCGTGACATACAGCGCTGACAGCAGCACCGTGACATACAGCGCTGACAGCAGCACCGTGACATACAGCGCTGACAGCAGCACCGTGACATACAGCGCTGACAGCAGCACCGTGACATACAGCGCTGACAGCAGCACCGTGACATACAGCGCTGACAGCAGCACCGTGACATACAGCACTGACAGCAGCACCGTAAGCAGCCCCAGGAGGAAGTCAGCACAGCACAGGGATGGTGTGATCCCCTCATAATAAGAACCCCCAGGAGGAAGTCAGCACAGCACAGGGATAGTGTGATCCCTTCATAATAAGAACCCCCAGGAGGAAGTCAGCACAGCACAGGGATATCATAAGCAGCCCCAGTAGAAATATGACACCGCTCAACCTCTTCAAAGAGGAGGGTAGGGGCATATAGTACGGTGTGCTTTTTTGGGTCAAGGAAGTGAGCCAAATGAATTAAGAAGGTCTGTGTGCTTGATTAAAAAAATAGTTTATAGACATATACATGGTCTACTGGTCACATGTGTTGAATTCCTCCGAGATCCATGCCTCATTCATTTTTAGAAATGTGAGGTAGTTAACACTGTGGTGAGCTAGGCGAGTACGCTTATCGGTCACAATCCCCCCTGCTGCGCTGAACGTCCTTTCGGACAGGACACTGGATGAGGGGCAAGCCAACAGTTCGATTGCAAATTGGGCAAGCTCTGGCCAGAGGTCAAGCCTGCCCACCCAGTAGTCTAGGGGTTCATCACTCCTCAGAGCGTCCACATCGGCCGTTAACCCAATGTAGTCGGACACCTGACGGTCTAGGCGTTCCCTGATGCTGGATCCGGATGACACCTGTCGATGGGTCGGCTGAAAGAATGACCTCATATCCGAAGTCACCAACACATCTTCAAACCGGCCTCTTCTTGCAGGCGCTGTTGGATTGGTACCCGCAAATCCTTCTCTGGGAGTGGGAATTGCTCCTCTGCCAGCGCACGCAAAAGCAGAATGCAGCATTTCTCGAAGCAAGGCCTGGAAGTGCTGCATTCTGACAGCCCTCTGCGACGGCGGTAACATTTCCGCCATTTTGTGTTTGTACCGGGGGTCTAAGTACGTTGCCACCCAGTACTGGTCCTTGACCCTCATGCTTTTTATACGGGGGTCCCTATTAAAACACTGGAGCATGAAGGCCCCCATTTGCACTAAAGTGGAAGCGGTGTGGTGGCCTGGCTCCTGCTCATCATCCAGGATAATGTCGTCCTCTTCATTCTCCTCTCCCCATCCTCGCACAACAGGGATCCCAGAAAGGTTTAAAGCATGCTCTTCTTGCTCCTGCTCATCCGCCCCGGCACCATCCTCCTCTGACTCCTCATCAGACTCCTGTTGTTGACTTGTCTCAGATAGAGTAGCCCCCCCTGGGAATTCATCCAGCATTGCGACTTCCTCATCTTCCCGCTCCTGCTCCTCCACAGCCTGATCAATGACACGACGCAATGCACGCTCCAGAAAGAAGGCATAAGGTACCATGTCACTGATGGCGCCATGGCTGCGACTGACCAGTTTGGTGATCTCCTCAAATGGCCGCAGAAGTCTGCATGTGTCGCGCATGAGCAGCCACTGGCGCGGTGAAAAAAAACCCAGCTCCCCAGAACCGTTTCTTTCGCAGAGTTCATACAGGTAGACGTTAACTGCACGTTTCTGCTGGAGCAGCCTATCAAGCATATAGAAGGTTGAGTTCCATCGCGTCGGGCAATCGCAAATAAGACGTCTGACCGGCAGATGGTGTCGCCGCTGAATGTCAGCAAGGCGAGCCATGGCCGTGTAAGATCTTCTGAAATGGGCCGAGATTTTCCTTGCCTGCCGCAAGATGTCCTGGACCCCAGGGTATTTGACAAGGAATCGCTGCACGACCAAGTTTAAGACGTGTGCCATGCACGGCACGTGCGTGATTTTGCCCTGTTTCAATGCGCTAAGCAGATTGGCACCGTTGTCACACACCACTTTACCAACTGTCAAATTGAGCGGTGTTAGCCACTCATCTGCCTGTGAACGCAAAGCTGAAAGGAGTGCCGGGCCAGTGTGGCTCTTTGCTTCCAGGCACAACAGACGCAGCACGGCATGGCAACGTCTCACCTGGCATGTGGAATAGGTTCTGGGGAGCTTGGGCGGTGCAGTGGAAGAGACGCTAGCAGCGGAAAAGGAGGAGGCAGCTGAGGAGGAGAGGGAGGAGGATGGAGTAGGAGGAGGAGAAGAAGAGTCAGGCCTGCATGCAATCCGTGGCGGTAAAACCAAATCTACACGGGTGCCACGGGTTACATGCTTGACGGCCGTCAGAAGGTTCACCCAGTGGGCAGTAAAACTGATATACCTTCCCTGCCCGTGTTTGCTAGACCACGTGTCTGTGGTCAGATGTATCTTGGCACCGACACTGTGTGCCAGAGATACATTCACTTGCCGCTGAACATGGCCATATAGCTCTGGGATGCCCTTCTCTGAGAAATACTTCCTTCCTGGGACCTTCCATTGTGGTGTTCCAATGGCCACAAATTTGCGAAAGGCCTCCGAGTCCACCAGTTTATATGGCAGTAGTTGGCGGGCTATGAGTTCTGACAAGCCAGCCGCCAACCGTTGGGCAAGAGGGTTATCCGGCGTCATCATTTTTTTACGCTCAAACATTAGGCCCACGGAAGCCTGCCTTTTTGCAGAAAAATGTGAGCTTGGCGTGATGGAAGGTGGAGTGGAGGACAATTGTGAGGAGAGAGGAGAAGGAGAAGTAGAAGACGAGGCTGGACGGTGAGAGCCTGCAGTGTGGCTTTGTGTGTTCCGTTGCTCCCACTGGGCTCGGTGATGGCTGCTCATGTGCCTTCTTAAGGCGGTCGTCCCTAGGTGAGTATTGGGCTTACCGCGACTAACGCGTTGACTGCAAAGATTGCAGATGGCAACGCTATTGTCAGCAGCGGACACGTTAAAAAAAGCCCACACTGCGGAGCCATGTGCCGGTGTCCTGGGAGCGCCAGATGTGACCGTACATGGTCGATGACTCGCTCCTGATACATTTGCAGTCTGCTTTGTCCCTGCTGTGCAATGTAAGTCATTGCTGCTTCTCCTCCCTATCTGCTGGTCCATATCTCCCTCTGAACTCCCCTCCTCTTCCTCTCTTGTGGGCACCCACGTGACATCACTAGACACGTCATCATCAACGTCACCTTCCCCACCGCTATAAGTAGAGATCTCGGAGTAGGCAGCAACACCGGGGACCAACCTCCTCCTTGGGCTGATCTGGGTACTGGCGTCAGACTGCTGAGTAGCGCTTGTTGCTACCTCCTCTTCCTGATCCAATACCAAGAGTGGCTGCGCATCAGAAATGTCCTCTTGATATGGATCGGAAAATAATTCCAGTGACTCAAGCGGAAGGTATGTGGTGGTGGTGGTGGTGGTCGTGTTGTTGGTGGTAGTGTCTTTGGGGGTGCACATAGCAGAGAGTGAAGAAGAGGGTGCAGATCGAGAGGATGAGGAGGGTGCAGAAGAGTAAGGCTGAGCGAGCCACTCAACCAAGTCTGGTGCATCCTTTAAAGTAATTGAACGCACCTTCTGCAACTTCCCACTTTGGCTCAAGCCTGTTGCTCCTGCCCTACCCCTACCACCCCTGCGGAAGGGCCTGCCTCTTCCTCTGCCTGTCATTTTTTAAATGACCCTGTGACAAAACTCTTAGTCCCTATACCGCTGAAGGACTGCTGCAGTATAGGTGAGCGGTCAGCAGTGGTGCACGTCAACCCTATCTATTGTGGACCGATAGCGGTCCTTACAGAACAGCAGACTGTACCGCACTCAAGCCTATGTACCGTAGCACCCTATACCAAGTTACCAGTCCTTATAAGAACTTTTGTGGACCAAGCAGGTTGTGTATTAGTGTTTAGCAGACTGTACGTCAGTCCCTATACCGCTGAAGGACTGCTGCAGTATAGGGCAGCGGTCAGCAGTGGTGCACGTCAACCCTATCTATTGTGGACCGATAGCGGTCCTTACAGAACAGCAGACTGTACCGCACTCAAGCCTATGTACCGTAGCACCCTATACCAAGTTACCAGTCCTTATAAGAACTTTTGTGGAACAAGCAGGTTGTGTGTTAGTGATTAGCAGACTGTACGTCAGTCCCTATACCGCTGAAGGACTGCTGCAGTATAGGTGAGCGGTCAGCAGTGGTGCACGTCAACCCTATCTATTGTGGACCGATAGCGGTCCTTACAGAACAGCAGACTGTACCGCACTCAAGCCTATGTACCGTAGCACCCTATACCAAGTTACCAGTCCTTATAAGAACTTTTGTGGACCAAGCAGGTTGTGTATTAGTGTTTAGCAGACTGTACGTCAGTCCCTATACCGCTGAAGGACTGCTGCAGTATAGGGCAGCGGTCAGCAGTGGTGCACGTCAACCCTATCTATTGTGGACCGATAGCGGTCCTTACAGAACAGCAGACTGTACCGCACTCAAGCCTATGTACCGTAGCACCCTATACCAAGTTACCAGTCCTTATAAGAACTTTTGTGGAACAAGCAGGTTGTGTGTTAGTGATTAGCAGACTGTACGTCAGTCCCTATACCGCTGAAGGACTGCTGCAGTATAGGTGAGCGGTCAGCAGTGGTGCACGTCAACCCTATCTATTGTGGACCTATAGCGGTCCTTACAGAACAGCAGACTGTACCGCACTCAAGCCTATGTACCGTAGCACCCTATACCAAGTTACCAGTCCTTATAAGAACTTTTGTGGACCAAGCAGGTTGTGTATTAGTGTTTAGCAGACTGTACGTCAGTCCCTATACCGCTGAAGGACTGCTGCAGTATAGGGCAGCGGTCAGCAGTGGTGCACGTCAACCCTATCTATTGTGGACCGATAGCGGTCCTTACAGAACAGCAGACTGTACCGCACTCAAGCCTATGTACCGTAGCACCCTATACCAAGTTACCAGTCCTTATAAGAACTTTTGTGGACCAAGCAGGTTGTGTATTAGTGTTTAGCAGACTGTACGTCAGTCCCTATACCGCTGAAGGACTGCTGCAGTATAGGGCAGCGGTCAGCAGTGGTGCACGTCAACCCTATCTATTGTGGACCGATAGCGGTCCTTACAGAACAGCAGACTGTACCGCACTCAAGCCTATGTACCGTAGCACCCTATACCAAGTTACCAGTCCTTATAAGAACTTTTGTGGAACAAGCAGGTTGTGTGTTAGTGATTAGCAGACTGTACGTCAGTCCCTATACCGCTGAAGGACTGCTGCAGTATAGGTGAGCGGTCAGCAGTGGTGCACGTCAACCCTATCTATTGTGGACCGATAGCGGTCCTTACAGAACAGCAGACTGTACCGCACTCAAGCCTATGTACCGTAGCACCCTATACCAAGTTACCAGTCCTTATAAGAACTTTTGTGGACCAAGCAGGTTGTGTATTAGTGTTTAGCAGACTGTACGTCAGTCCCTATACCGCTGAAGGACTGCTGCAGTATAGGGCAGCGGTCAGCAGTGGTGCACGTCAACCCTATCTATTGTGGACCGATAGCGGTCCTTACAGAACAGCAGACTGTACCGCACTCAAGCCTATGTACCGTAGCACCCTATACCAAGTTACCAGTCCTTATAAGAACTTTTGTGGAACAAGCAGGTTGTGTGTTAGTGATTAGCAGACTGTACGTCAGTCCCTATACCGCTGAAGGACTGCTGCAGTATAGGTGAGCGGTCAGCAGTGGTGCACGTCAACCCTATCTATTGTGGACCGATAGCGGTCCTTACAGAACAGCAGACTGTACCGCACTCAAGCCTATGTACCGTAGCACCCTATACCAAGTTACCAGTCCTTATAAGAACTTTTGTGGACCAAGCAGGTTGTGTATTAGTGTTTAGCAGACTGTACGTCAGTCCCTATACCGCTGAAGGACTGCTGCAGTATAGGGCAGCGGTCAGCAGTGGTGCACGTCAACCCTATCTATTGTGGACCGATAGCGGTCCTTACAGAACAGCAGACTGTACCGCACTCAAGCCTATGTACCGTAGCACCCTATACCAAGTTACCAGTCCTTATAAGAACTTTTGTGGAACAAGCAGGTTGTGTGTTAGTGATTAGCAGACTGTACGTCAGTCCCTATACCGCTGAAGGACTGCTGCAGTATAGGGCAGCGGTCAGCAGTGGTGCACGTCAACCCTATCTATTGTGGACCGATAGCGGTCCTTACAGAACAGCAGACTGTACCGCACTCAAGCCTATGTACCGTAGCACCCTATACCAAGTTACCAGTCCTTATAAGAACTTTTGTGGAACAAGCAGGTTGTGTGTTAGTGATTAGCAGACTGTACGTCAGTCCCTATACCGCTGAAGGACTGCTGCAGTATAGGGCAGCGGTCAGCAGTGGTGCACGTCAACCCTATCTATTGTGGACCGATAGCGGTCCTTACAGAACAGCAGACTGTACCGCACTCAAGCCTATGTACCGTAGCACCCTATACCAAGTTACCAGTCCTTATAAGAACTTTTGTGGAACAAGTGAGTTGTGAATGTTTAGCAGACTGCAGCAGAAGGGCAGCAGTCAAGTATAATATCCTTTCTATATTTGGAAGAAAGAATATTATACATGTACAAGCCTATTACTGTACCACTGATACCAGTCCTGAAAAGAACCTTTGTGGAACTAATAATAACAGCAAGTCTTTAAAATTACCCTCACTGCCTGACAACACTGCTTCCTTCCTGTCCCTATACAAATTGGCAAAAAAAGAGAACGATTAGTGGTTACTGGAACAGCTCTTTTGTGGACCTTGATAGTAACAGCTAATGATGATGATGATGATGATGATGATGAAAGACTAATCTGGCTGTCCCTGTAGCATACACCGTCCTTTCCCTTTCTCTAAACTAACAAAAGACACTCAGGCTGCTGCAAGAATCAGCAGCACAGCAAACCTATCAACACCTAACACCTATACCAGTCCTGAAAAGAACTTTTGTGTACCAAATAGCTAGTGGTTTATCTCTCCCTACTCCACACAGGAACCTGTCCCTATCGTAACAGAAGAAAGAATGTAAAATGGCCACCGGATCGGGTGTATTTATAGGTTAGGGGGAATGTCCAAGTGTCCATGTGCTGTCATGTCTCAATTGGCTGTCCTGTATCACATGATAAACGTGTCACCAAAGGTTAAAGTTCTTGTATACATTAAACACGTAAGTCCGCCGCGGCGAACGACGGAAAAAGGCGTTCGAACGTGCGGACCGCGAATGTCGGAAATTCGCCGCGAAACGACCGCCGGGCGAAACGTTCGTCCATCACTAGTCTCCAACACAAAATGACTGTGTATATGACTGATACCGCATACAAACGACTAGTTTTTCCATCAGAATAAACTCTGACGGTCTTTCCGACAGAGTTCCACTGAAATGGACTTGCCTACACACGATCACACCAAAGTCCTTTTGTTTATAATTCAGTGACGTACACCACGTATGTTGGGACTAGAAAAGGGAAGTTCAATAGCCAGTAGCCAATAGTTGCCCTTGCGTCGTTTTTGGTTCGTCGGTTTAGCATATAAACCATTTTCCCGATAGGAATTGATTCCGTCGGAAAGATTTAAAACAAATTCTATTTCTAGGAATGTCAGAATTTTTGAAAAAAAAGTCATATGAAGCCCACACATGATCGGAATATCCAATGAAATGATTCCGTCTGACATTTTCTGCCGGAAAGTCCGGTCGTGTCTACGCGCATGACTGTAAATATAGCAGTTTGTAACAGCATTGCTGTATGGTGGTAATATAGCAGCAACTATCTGCAAACACTCCTATCCATATCCATATCCCTATAACCTATCCCTATCTGCTCCAATTCTCTCCAACACATGCTAAGTATGTACAGTGGGACTTACTGTAAATGGAGCAGTTATCATTAGCAGCAACTGTCCCACAAGATCTTTAGGATCTGCCCCTACCTACTTCATGTCTCCACCAGCACACACTAATGAATGGCTGCTGGGAACCCTGATGTTTGTAGGGAGGGATTTGGAACATAAGTCAACCCCAGTGGTTGGTCCTTCTAAGCCACCTGGCCACAATTAAGAGACCGGGAAGTGTATTATTGGTAACTGGTTGCTATTGACATGAGCAGTTACAGTAGTTTGCCACTTTCTTGAATCGTGAATGACTTGGGTTTTTGTCAAATTCCCATTCAACCCAAACCTGAAGCTCACCCCTTACAGCTCACTACTTTTTCACTCAAACAGTTCTTTATTGTACCAGTCCACGTCATATCCTTGTTGCTGGTAATCAAGCACTCAAATAATCCCTGTTCACAAAGCTTTTCTAAAACATGCCCACTGCAGAATCCACCAGCATGGTACAATGCAGCGTTTTACCATGCAGACTTTAGTCCTGGCTCTGGCAGTTAGTTGTACGATATGCATTTCTTGTTTTTATTATTATTAAGTGTCACAATTTTTTAAATTGCAGTATTTGTGACACTGGACCACAACCCACATCATCACACCTGCTTTACGGAAAAATGCAGGTCCCTGCAAATAGTGTGAATGAGCTTTTAATGTAAATGGTAGCAGAAAAAAACTTTAAGAGATGGAGTTGACAGCCAGAGCTTCAGGATTTCCCTTCCATTGACCGTGTGAGGTGCTCACTGTATTGTGACTGCAGTAGAATAAACGGAATTCAGAGTAAGGTCAAACTAAAGTCATTTTTTTATGTTAGCACAGTTGCCATGTTTACTGGGTATTATTTTCAGCTTGGTGTCTAGTTTACCTTGCTCTCTAGAATTAATCTTAAAAATTTAAATCAGATATGTAATTGCACTTTAAAATACTCTGAAAATCTAAATAATCTGTTCTTTCTACCAGTGTTAACTTCCAGGCACCATTGAAATTAATATTCCTTGTTCTGGTAGAACAGCCAGGAGACTGTATTCCTCCATCTAGTAACAAAATAAGAAGAAAATTGTAATTATCATGTACTCTGTATCTGTGTAAAATTACTCTGATTGTTTGCATACATTAGTTATGCATGTATTCTGTGAGTGGAACTGACCAAAATTAATTAAAAAATAGAATAGACTAAAAATCTTACTCTTTCCTTCTATGTGATACACTAGGATTACACAAAAGTATGAAAGGCACATCAATTAATAGAAATAATAAATATAAATAAGATAACAAGTCTTTAGCAGCAACATGGACCAGCTAGGATGTAATATTGAATCTTTAAGACTTGGTGATCTTGGAAACGTTTATCTCCTTTATTTTAAGATATATAAAAAAAAATGCTACATCAACGATTAAGGCTTACAGTGATGGAAGTGCTGACCACATTAATCTTACAGCACCTAATGTACTCTGTTCTGCTTGACTGACTGCTATGCCTGATGAAATGATTTGACTGTATGGGATTTATTTTTTTAGGTGTTACACTACAGTTACGTTGGGATCTTCTAAAATGTGCAATACACAGGGGAAAAAAAAACTGTGCTAAAATAGAGTATTGAAAATTTCAGATTTACTTTTAGAAAATAGTAGCATCCAAATAGACTGTCACTTACTGGTTTCACCTTCCTGGTTTTCAGTGATAGGGATGTAGACTTTAGACCAGTGCTCTGTGACATCTTTATTCACTATAGCGTCTTTGCAGTTTCTTGTGTTTCCTGCTCTTCAGCAAGAAATTCTGCACAATTTTCATGCACTCCATTCTAAAATGTAAAAAAAAAAACTAAACTAAGCCCCCGTACACACGGTCGGACATTCCGATCATGAAATCCACTGGATGATTTCCGACGGATTTAGTCCTGAACTGGTGTTGCCTACACACGGCCAGACAAAGTTGTCAAGAATGCAGTGACGTAAACTGCGTATGACGGGACTAGAAAAGGGAAGTTCAGCACCACGTGCGGCACCCTTTGGGCTCCTTCTGCTGATCTCGTGTTTATTGCATGTTAGTAGAAGTTTGGTTAGAGACGATTTGCGCTTTTCAGATTTGTGCTTCAGATCATTACTGCTCTTCAGTTTGTGCTTGTGGGTGCATATCTACTTATCAGTGCGTGTAGTCAGTTCACATTTGTTGGTCATTGCGGACTATATCTTGGTATAGTACGCTTTTATTTTCAGTGCTTATTGTCCACACGTTTCTGGTTTTCAGTTCGTTCTTTCGGGCCTTGCTGTTTATCGGTGCTTTCTGTTGTCCATTCTGACCAGCCCACCATTTTGAAGCCATGCTCCGTGTACGTACTCATCAGAGTTCATGTTGTGCAGTGGCTTGGTGTTGGGCTTTTAACTTTGACACAAGCCCAGTCCATGAACAGGGCGAGGAGGAGTTCATGGAGCAAGAATTGGCTGCTCCAGCATGACCAATTCTCGCACATGCCTTTACTTTGTGAGATCCGGGAGAATAATCCTGATGATTTCAGGAATTATCTCTGGATGATGGACCCCGTTTTTCAACATCTACTGGCTTTGCTGTCCCCTTATATCAGCCTGCAGGATACCTGCATGCGGCAAGCCATCACTCCGGAGCAGAGGCTCATCGCCACGTTGCGGTACTTGGCGGCAAGGAGAAGTCTTCAGGACCTCAAGTTCTTGACAGGCATCTCCCCCCAGGCTCTGGGAATCATTATTCCAGAGACCTGTTCTGCCATCATACAGGTCCTGCAGAAGGACTATATTAAGGTAGGTTTTCTCCTTTAACATCACATTCTATGTATTTAATGTTTGCTAATGTATTGTATTTTTTTCCTCATTCCCTAATTACCATGATTGTAATATGCTGTAATTGATATGCTGTGCCCCTTTGTCCTCATGCATGCTGGAAGCTTTTAAAGTTCCTTTTTTGTCCTTCCTGCATATTTGCCTTCACTAACCTCCCCAGCAAACTCTTCTGGGCCCATAAACCTATAGCCTAGTCACTTAGCAATGTATTTTGTCAGCTCCATAGTATTTCTTTCCTCTAAACATCCCCTAAAATGTGTACAAATGTTATGTGTGTGCTTAAATTCATGCAGAGTGCCAGAGGTTTTTTTTGTGGTGGGCTAAACTCATTAGGAACCCCCCTCCCCCCAACTGCTAGGTCAGCTGATAGCAATCCTCTTTTTTTTTGTCCTATTGTTATCTTGATAGGTAATAGCAGAATGTAAAAATGTGCTTCCATTTTTTAAATTTTTTTTGTATTATGACACTTCTTACCTGTCCGGTGGGCTGCCAATAATGTAAGTAAGGAGGGGCTGGCCAAAGTATCACACATTATTTATGCATTCAGCTCTCAATGAAGTGGAGAGGGTTACCTGTCCAAAACATCTCCCCCTAAATGTTTGCAATGGGCCATCAGATGGGGGGGAATGGGGGGGGGGGAATCTTATAAAGTTACCTTATACGTTTGGCTTTAAATACTCATCTATACTGATCTTGACCAAAAATGTTTGTGTCTAATCTGCTTGCAAAGTTGATGTGCAAAATGAAATTTTTTTTTACTTGTTTCACTCCACAATTTCCTTCAACGCCACAGGAATGGCATACTGTGGTCTCCCACTTTGCCACCCATTGGGACTTTCCCAATTATTGAGGTGCAATTGATGGGAAACACGTCCGCATCATCCCAAAAAACTGAAATAATCTTTGTTTTCATTTACTGCTTGGGTTTGTTTTAGGTGTCTCCTAGGTTTTTTTGGGGGATTTTTGGGCCTTTTTCTTCAACAGTGCAAACCCAATTTCTGTGCGAGATAAGGTGACAGTCTCTTCTTCAGAAAATATTATTATGTTGTGAGTCTGCTACACACACAGCTTGTTTTTGTTGTTAATGTATGTGGTGCATTACTGACAAAAATATTGCTAATTTTCAGCACCATGACAGAAATGTGTGGAGTCATGATAATGGCGTGATTGGGGAAATTTAAAAAGCACTGTGGGTGTTATTTACTAAAGGCAAATCCACTATGCACTACAAGTGCACTGCAAAAGTGCACCTGAAACTTTGCCTTTAGTAAATAACACCCATTGCCACAGAAAACAACAACTTTACTACAAATACTGCTTTTGCGTATTGAAAAAGAAAGACACACATAGTTCATAATTAAATTTTTTACTCAAAGCACATTCACATGTGCGTTTAGAAAAGGGTTTTAAAACAAACCAACATATTTAATGTATATAACATTATTTTTGGTAACATTTATATAACTTGGCATTTTTGTGTAAACAGGCATGTATCAAAGCATAACATACAGAACACAGGAACTTATAAAGTTCAACTTTGAAAAGTGAAGACAATGTCAGGCATAAGTATGTACAAACTATGTTGATATTGTCTTTATCACATGGGGTGTCACCCCTGTAAAAGCCAATTTTTCCTCCTGATCCCATACCTAATGTCAACATGTGCTATCTCCCATCATGGGGGATCAATGTGCATGTTTTGGGGGTGCAACCCCTTCATCTCAGCCCCTTTAGTAGCACGGAATGGGTTGCACCCACAAAACGCGTACATTGATCCCCCATGATGGGAGATAGCACACTGTGTGCATCTTCCAAATTTGGCTTTTCTAAAAATATAAAAGTGTTTTTTTTTTAAATTGAAAATGGATGCTAGCTAGTTTTGGGTGTTTCGAATTCTCCCTAATACATCAATGATGTTCTTCATTTTTTGTTGAACATCATTGATGTTTTTCTTGATATTATCTAAATCGCAATTGCACCCTATTATCTCCCCGATGAGTATCTGAGCACTTTCACTGGTAAATGCGATTCTTCTTCCACAACATACACATCACCTAAAAATAAACCATAAAAAACACTGTGTATTATAAATATGCCGGCATTCATTGATTAGCTTACCTGAAGCTGTGGTCTCAGACACTCACCTGTTGTGGTGCCAATTTCGCCAATCTCAATAATCTCTCCTTCCTCCTCCTCCTCTGCTTCTGATGTTGGTATTTCCCCTTCTTCTGGAGGTGTGGGGTCCCTGGTGTCCTCAGACGTCCAGAGTCTTCTCTCCCCTATGAGAATGTAAAAAAGAGAATGTAAAAAAGGAATACTTAGCACTTAGTTTTTTGGCAGAGTTCAAAGCTGAAAACATTATTTTTGACACTTTCTAAGGCTGGAGTACTTAACCTGTTTTGTGCAAGTTTGACAGATGGAGACACCCCTATAGTATCCACGTGTGTGGGACACCCTAATAAAAAGGGTGTTCTGGTGTCGCACACTAGTGCTCCTGAGTCCAGATGTGTAAACAGCTGCAGAGTGTCCTCTCCTTTATACACTGAATCAAGTTTGCATTTGATTGTATTACAAACCCCTCTAGAAAACAAACTTCCTTTGACTAGAGATAGGCCTGAACAAATGTAGTTAAAAGTGCAACTTGTCAAAACATCGTCTTTGAAGTGGGCGAACAAACAATGTTTATTACGAACGATTGAACCCATGAACATGAAAGTGCCCATTTTAAACTGTACAACATTAAATCAAAGCACATGCAAGCAATAATAATAATATGAACACATGACAACTACTTATTTTTTTGAAGAACTCACTTGATCTTTCTGTACTGATTGTGCTCCCTCAGTTTCAGGTCTGACCAGCGTTTTCTTAGTTGATCCTTGGATCGTCGTACCCCAAAATTCTTCTGAAGACTCTTCACAACTTTAGTCATGATCTTGGCCTTTCTGACATTTGGGTTTGCGTAAGGTCCATACTTCCCATCATAGTCGTTCCTCTTCAATATGTCCACCATCTCCAACATCTCTCCAAAAGACATATTTGAGGCCTTAAATCTTCTACTCCGGGATCGGGATGTTTATGGCTCCGGGCTTTCCTCGTCCTCCTCCTCATTAGTGGAATTATCATGCCCCTGCTGTGTCTCCGCAATGTGCCTTCCCCACTGTGCCAAAAGAGAAGGGGCGAGGAATAGAGTAGAAAGAACGTCAGGGGAGGGCGGAGTTTCACGCACTGTATATAAAACGCAACACGCATGCATGGTACGTACGATCTGTGAGTAGAGGAAGGAGCTGAAGCACCGATCGTTAGAACAAAGATACAATTTTAACTTGGTACATCACTAGCCTATACTGCTTCTAGATTGAGGCTTATATTGGGACATGATTAGGAGAGTTTAGCCTGACATTATTAGGGCTTGTCTTGTGTTGTGTCTTGCAGAGAAGATGAATCCCTTCAAGGAACCACATTTTCTGAGGCTAATCATTGATATGCTCAGGGAGCTGCCCTGCCTGTGGCAGATGAACAACCCCTTTTATAAGGACCTAAGGAAGAGAAAGGCAGTGCTGGTGAAACTGCTTGGTTTGGTGAAGATCATGCTCTCCTTGGCAGACATGACCTATGTGATAGCCAAAATTGGTGCCCTGAGGAGTACCTATCTGAGGGAGTGCAAGAAGTTCCAGGAGTTCATGAAATCAGGAGATCCAGATGACATTTATGTCCCCAGGATGTTGTACTATGAGAGGCTGTATTTTCTGGCAGACGAGAGGGAACCCAGGCCAGCACTCTACAGTCTTCCCTAAAGGCTTCCTTTCCCCTCCAGCTGAGGCTTCCAATGTCCAACATGGGCCCTTCCAGGCAGCAACATGTGGAGGTGCCCAGCTTGAGACAGGTATAGCATTGTTCAACATATTTCTTGTCGTACATTTAATGATGTTAACTAGATGTTATTATTTATCAGTAAGTAGTGATTTAACAAAGTGGTTTACATATCAATAGACAGTAGTGACCAAAAATGATTGGGACAAGAATGAAAAATGCTGGGCTCAGAATGATAGTCTGTTCTATTTGGTAACATTCAATATGCAACAGTCATGAGCACAAAATTGTGTGATTGATGACCAAAAAACTAAAACTATGTCCCATTTTCATACACAGGAAGACCTCAGCTGGGAGGAGGCTGTGGCAAGTGGCAGCCCAGAGGAGGCCTGGAGGGAAGTGCCTAAGGAAGACCAGAGAGTGATGGCCTGGGTTCAGTCTGGTCTGAAAGAAGATGCAGGCTCTTGTATGACCACAGCCTGGGGACATAGATGTCATCTCTTGGACTTCTGGACCAGACTGTTCTCCCTTTAGATATGGACTCCTCAGGCCACCAATTTAGCATTTAAAAAATAATTGATGTCTGCCCTGGGGGCCAAAGGCTTCACCAAATTGACCAGTTTCTCCAGCGTTACCTTCCTATTTATTTGTTTATGACACCTAATAAAGGTTTTTTTTTGGTTCAAGAAATACTTGCCTATGTATTTTTCTTCAAAAAGGACAGTTTATTTGTGAGTAGGTGGGTACATTTCAAAAATACAAAGTCAAATTAAAACAAGCACCAACACCAGAGATTAAAAAATAAAGCAATAAAATAAAAAGATAATAATGGTGTTGTGGTAAGTTGACACACAAAACACACCAGAACAAATTACGAAGATGAGCAAAATGTCAAAAAAGGAGATCTTGAATAAAAAACCAACCACAAAATTTAAACAAAAAAAATCCAAAATGATTGGGGAGATCTGACGAATAAAAACATTCTTCATTCTTGTAGCATTATAAAGAAAAAGAGAATGCGCTGCATTAAACAAATTTTAAAATTGCAGCGTGACGAATGTGCTATATTGATTATGAATGCTAGTTTTAACTGACCGAGCGCTTCCGTCTCAGAATTTATTCTCAGCATGCATGGCACTTTGTCTGTCGGACTAGGCTACACGTGATCGGAATTGACGCGCATCGGATCATGTTGTTGGAAAATCTTAGATCCAGCACTCAAACTTTGTTGGTCGGACATTCTGACGGAAAAAGTCCGATGGAGCCCACACATGGTCGGGTTATCCGACAACACGGTCCAATCGGACATTTTCCATTGGAATGTCCGACTGTGTGTACGGGGGCTAATAGTTTTACATATAGCAGCAACATCCATACACATGGGCCATCCAACATTAGAAGTAATTTATTCCTCCACTATTGTAAACTGATACTGACTAGTATTCTACTGTTTCTCTTCTCCCTCAGTTTCTCTTCCTCTACTTGCTAATTTGACCCCAGTGCTGATAGAGAGGACAAGAGGAGGAGTAAACAAGGATTCTATGCAAGCACCCATTATTCTCCTTATCAACCAGTGATGTCATTGGTTGTCAGGGTGCCAGTGGCTTGACCCGCACAGTGCCCAGGGTTGTCAGGATGCCAGTGGCTTGACCCACAATTTGCTCAGAGTTTTAATGCTGCAAAGTAATGCTGCAAAGTAAAAACCTGTGGCAATTTGTTGCAATGTTTAGGCATTTTACTAAGGCATCCCTGAAAACCTAGAAGGCACACCAGGGTGCCATGACTCCCTGGTTGTAAAAGTCTGCCTTAGCTGCATTCACTTAAGAGTTGCTGTCTGCATTTCTGCAGCACATCACAGGATTCTGCTGGGGCTGGAAGACCAGGGTTCAAAAGGTATACCCAAGGTGTAATAACAGTGGCACCGGCAGAGCATCCCTTAATAATACAGTAAAATGTTTTAAAAATGACTGCGCTGTCCTGAATATTATGTAAAATAAAGTGTGAATTATATTTAAAAATATATAGAAAAACAGCTGCAACTTCCTGCGAGATACACACATCAATCATCAGTTTCCAATATCAAGTCGTGCTATAGTTTCTTAATTCTAATTCAACCCTTCTAGAGTGAAAATCTTAAGTAAAATTTATCAATATGCACACTGTAAATAGTCCATTCTATTGAGAGTATATCGCCAATGTTAAATCAGCACACAATACACCTGGGAATAGTGATGAGAAAAAGATGTGCCTTCCACCTCCACACACTGCCGCTTACCGACTCTTGTTGATCTCTTATTACAGGAGATCACATGCGCTTCTGGCTTAATACCCAGCCCGGGCCTTTTATATACACAGCCAAGATCTCAGCGTCTTCCCAGATGTTATACCCTTTACAGGTACACTTTGCTGGATAATCCCCATAAGAAAATAAAAGTTTTTAAGCTCGATGAGGGGTGATGGCAAAAGATTGAAGAAACAGCCTTACTATCTTTATCTTAATAATATAGTACTGGATCTGTATTATCTTCAAATACACACATATTGTTTAGGCAAATTTACCTGAATAGCCTCCCTACTGGGGCCCCCTCTGACCCCGGTGTCAGAAACCATGAAATCAGACCAAGACAGAAATATAGTTAAATCACACTTGTTTAATAATAAAAGTAAATAGAACAAAACGTAGCCAAAACATAGCCAGAGTTCAGGAACAAGAACAGATAGTCAGACAAGCCAAACGTCAGGGAGCCGGAGATGAGCGTAGTAAAACAGCAAGCAGGATCTGGATCCAGGAGGGCTGTCAGCCAAGCAAGTCTTTTAACAGGAATGCAGGAGAGCGTCTCTGTGATGTTGACTAAGGCGAAAGCAGAGATCCTCTGGGCTGGACGGCTTAACCACTTGCCGACCGCCTAACGCCGATCTACGTCATCAGAATGGCACGGGCAGGCATAAGCACGTAGATGTACGTGTTTTGCCTCCCGCGGGTCGGGGGCCCGATCGGGCCCCCGCCCGGTGCCTGCGGCGGTCGGTTTTCGTTCGGGAGCGATCCCGGACGAGGGGACGGCCATTCATTCATGGCCACCCCCTCGCGATCGCTCCCGACGAATGGAAATCCCCGGTGACATCACTTCCTCTCCTGTAATGTAAACACAGGAGAGGAAGTGATGTATTCTCTCCTCCGTGTCGGTATTTTTCGTTCCGACACGGAGGAGAGCGGATCAGTGAGTTGCACCAACACATCCCACACACAGTAGAACATGCCAGGCACACTCACACCCCCCCTTTACCCCCCGATCACCCCCCCAATTACCCCTGCCCCCCAGTCACAGTGACACCAATGTCATTTTTTTTTTTTTTTTTTTTTTTTTGCATTGGTGTCATTTGTGACTGTAATAACTGTTAGGGCAGTTAGGGTTAGCCCCCTTTAGTTCTAATGTACCCCCCTAACCCCCCCAATAAAGGTTTAACCCCGTGATCACCCCCCGTCGCCAGTGTCACTAAGGCTGGGTTCACATTGCAGCGGTTTATGAGAACGAATGTGATTCGCACCGCACTGCAGTGCAAATCACATCCGATCTCTGTGCGATTCGAGTTCAGCCATTCGCCGCACCCGCCGCACCCGCCACACCCGCCGCACCCGCCGCAAATTCGCACGGGACCCTTTTTTTGGCCCGCAGCAGAATCGGATCGCATGGGTGTTCACACCATGCGATCCGAGTTTGCAGATCGCACTGCGATATGCGAACTGATCTGGGGGTGTCAGTAACATTTCACTGACACTCCCAGCAGTTCGCATAGGGCAGTGTGAACTGCCGCCGGGAGGCATGCGATGCGGGAACCCGCCGCGGATTCGCGGCGTTTCCGCATCGCTCCAGTGTGAACCCAGCCTAATAAGCGATCATTTTTCTGATCGCCGTATTAGTGTCACAGGTGACGCTAGTTAGGCAGGTAGGTATTTAGGTTCGCCGCAGCTTTTTATAGCGCTAGGGACCCCCATATACTACCGCATAAAGCCCCCTGATTGCCCCCTAGTTAACCCTTTCACCAGTGATCACCATATAACTGTTACAGGTGACGCTGGTTGGTTAGTTATTTTTTTATAGTTTCAGGGCACCCGCCATTTATTACCTAATAAAGGTTTAACCCCCTGATCACCCGGCAGGTGTCATTTGTGACTAATAACTGTTAGGGCAGTTAGGGTTAGCCCCCTTTAGTTCTAAGGTACCCCCCTAACCCCCCCAATAAAGGTTTAACCCCGTGATCACCCCCCGTCGCCAGTGTCACTAAGGCTGGGTTCACATTGCAGCGGTTTATGAGAACGGATGTGATTCGCACCGCACTGCAGTGCAAATCACATCCGATCTCTGTGCGATTCGAGTTCAGCTATACAGATAGTATGGCTGAATTCGTGTCGCACCCGCCGCACCCGCCGCAAACTCGCACGGGACCCTTTTTTTGGTCCGCAGCAGAATCGGATCGCATGGGTGTTCACACCATGCGATCCAAGTTTGCAGATCGCACTGCGATATGCGAACTGATCTGGGGGTGTCATTAACATTTCACTGACACTCCCAGCAGTTCGCATAGGGCAGTGTGAACTGCCGCCGGGAGGCATGCGATGCGGGAACCCGCCGCGCATTCGTGGCGTTCCCGCATCGCTCCAGTGTGAACCCAGCCTAATAAGCGATCGTTTTTCTGATCGCTGTATTAGTGTCACAGGTGACGCTAGTTAGGCAGGTAGGTATTTAGGTTCGCCGCAGCTTTTTATAGCGCCAGGGACCCCCATATACTACCGCATAAAGCCCCCTGATTGCCCCCTAGTTAACCCTTTCACCAGTGATCACCATATAACTGTTACAGGTGACGCTGGTTGGTTAGTTATTTTTTTATAGTTTCAGGGCACCCGCCATTTATTACCTAGTCTCACTAGTGTACCCCTAAATTTAGGGGTGTCTACTTTCTAAAATGGGGTCATTTGGGGGGGGGGGTTTGTGCCATCTTGGCATTTTATGGCCTTCAA
The DNA here is from genome assembly GCF_037356315.1 of Lithobates pipiens. Classification (NCBI taxonomy): domain Eukaryota; kingdom Metazoa; phylum Chordata; class Amphibia; order Anura; family Ranidae; genus Lithobates; species Lithobates pipiens. Next base: position 445,995,028 of record NW_027507758.1, on the reverse strand, counting down.
AACTGTAACGCCCTTAGAAAGCCTGAAGGCGGTGCTTGGTTTTTGGGGCCCCGTACGCGGCTAGGCTCCCAAAAAGTCCCACATATGTGGTATCCCCGTACTCAGGAGAAGCAGCAGAATTTATTTTGGGGTGTCATTTCACATATGCCCATGGCATGCGTGAGCAATATATCATTTAGTGACAACTTTGTGAAAAAAAAAAAAAGTTTGTAATTTTCCCGCAACTTGTGGCAAAATATAAAATATTCCATGGACTCAACATGCCTCTCAGCAAATAGCTTGGGGTGTCTACTTTCTAAAATGGGGTCATTTGTGGGGGTTTTGTGCCATCTTGGCATTTTATGGCCTTCAAAACTGTAATAGGTAGTGAGAAGTGAACTCAAAAAATTACGCCCTTAGAAAGCCTGAAGGCGGTGCTTGGTTTTCGGGGCCCCGTACGCGGCTAGGCTCCCAAAAAGTCCCACATATGTGGTATCCCCGTACTCAGGAGAAGCAGCAGAATTTATTTTGGGGTGTCATTTCACATATGCCCATGGCATGCATGAGCAATATATCATTTAGTGACAACTTTGTGAAAAAAAAAAAAAAAAAAAAAAAGTTTGTAATTTTCCCGCAACTTGTGGCAAAATATAAAATATTCCATGGACTCAACATGCCTCTCAGCAAATAGCTTGGGGTGTCTACTTTCTAAAATGGGGTCATTTGTGGGGGTTTTGTGCCATCTTGGCATTTTATGGCCTTCAAAACTGTAATAGGTAGTGAGGCGTGAAATCAAAAATTTACGCCCTTAGAAAGCCTGAAGGCGGTGCTTGGTTTTCGGGGCCCTGTACGCGGCTAGGCTCCCAAAAAGTCCCACATATGTGGTATCCCCGTACTCAGGAGAAGCAGCAGAATTTATTTTGGGGTGTCATTTCACATACGCCCATAGCATGTGTGAGCAATATATCATTTAGTGACAACTTTGTGTAAAAAAAAAAAAAAAATTTTTTTTTTGTCATTATTCAATCGCTTGAGGCAAAAAAATAAAATATTCAATGGGCTCAACATGCCTCTTATCAATTTCCTTAGGGGGTCTACTTTCCAAAATGGGGTCATTTGGGGGGGTTTTGTACTGCCCTGTCATTTTAGCACCTCAAGAAATGAGATAGGCAGTCGTAAACTAAAAGCTGCGTAAATTCCAGAAAACGTACCTTAGTTTGTAGATGTGACAACTTTTGCGCAAACCAATAAATATACAATTATTGACTTTTTTTTTACCAAAGACATGTGGCTGAATACATTTTGTCCTAAATGTATGACTAAAATTGAGTTTATTGGATTTTTCTAATAACAAAAAGTAGAAAATATCATTTTTTTTCAAAATTTGCGGTCTTTTTACGTTTATATCGCAAAAAATAAAAATCGCAGAGGCAATCAAATACCATCAAAAGAAAGCTCTATTTGTGGGAAGAAAAGGACGCAAATTTTGTTTGGGTACAACATTGCATGACCGCGCAATTACCAGTTAAAGCAGCGCAGTGCCAAAGTGTAAAAAGACCTCTGGTCATTTACCAGCAAAATGGTCCGGTCTGAAAGTGGTTAAGTAGGCAAGACTGACGAGCAGGATATCATCAACAGCTGAGTAACTGTGGCGAGATAGGAGCTGGTAATTAGCCGACAGCTGAGTGGCCAGCTCAGAGAAGGAAGGGCTGAGCCCAGCCCTGACAGTACCCCCTCCTCATTGACCCCTCCTCCTTGGAGGACCATGAGGCTTGAGGGTAAAACGTCTACGGAAATCACGGAGGAGGACAGGGGCATGTATGTCTGAGGATGAGACCCAAGAGCATTCCTCCGGACTATACCCTTTCCAATGCACCAGGTACTGTATGCGACCCACGGAACCTACAGGAGTCAACAATGGAGTGTACTTCATACTCCTCATGGTTCTCAGCCTGTACAGGGTGAGAACATGGTGCTTTAATAAGGAGACATGAAATACATTCAAAATACGCATGTTAGAAGGAAGGTCTAATGTGTAAGCCACTGAGTTAATCCTGAGAAGAATACAGAAAGGCCCAATAAACCAAGGTGCGAACTTCAGATAGGAAACACGAAGTCGGAGGTTGCAAGATGACAACCAGACCCTGTCCCCAACCTTGTAGGAAGGCACCTGCAGGCGTCTGCGGTCAGCATGGAGTCTGTACCTAGCATTAGCATGTCGCAAAGCCTCCTGGACTTGTGCCCAAGTGGAACAAAAAACACAGAGATGCTCCTCTAACGCAGGAATAGTCTACGGAACAAAAGAGTCAGGCAACATGGAAAGTTGGAAACCATAGTTCACCATAAACGGGAACAATTGGGAAGCAGAATTCAAGGCACTATTGTGAGCAACCTCTGCCCACGATAATAGGTCCGACCAGTTGTTATGATGGTCAGAAATATAGCACTGTAGGAATTGCTCCAAGGACTGATTGGCTCATTCTGTGGCCCCATTAGACTGCGGGTGATACGCAGAGGAAAAAGCAAGCTGAATTCCCAACTGTGCACAAAAGGCTATCCAGAACCAGGACACAAACCGACTACCCTATCCAGAGCAAAAATGGAAGCCAGTTCCTTAGAAGTGGGCAACTTCTTAAGTGGAATACAATAAGACATTTTTGAGAACTGGTCAATCACCTGTGTTGCCCTGGGAGTTGGGTAACTCCACAATGAAATTCTCAGTGAAATTCTATAGACAGGTGGGTCCAGGGCCTCTCTCTGTTGGGTATGAGTTGTAGGAGACCCACTGGAAGATGTCATGGAGTCTTACTCTGAGCACACACGGAACAGGCAGCTACAAAGGCAAATAAATCAGTACATAGACTAGAATTGTTGATTCTTCCCAGGGTGGCCAGCTGCCTTGGGAGAATGGTAAGTCTGGAGCATGGCAGTACGGAGACTCTCTGGGACAAAGCAATGGTCAGAAGGTTTCTCAGGAGGAGCATGGACCTGAGCAGCAAAAATTCTGTCACCCAAAGGAGAAGTGAGACTGGTGCGAACCATAGCCAGAATACAATCAGGAGGAATCACAGGAACCAGAAACTCCAATTTGGAAGTGGAGGAAAATTGTTGTGACAAGGCGTCAGCCTTAACATTCTTAGTACCAGGTAAAAATTGTAATGTAATTGAAACTTGTAATTGAAACTTAACAAGAAAAGATCCCAGTGCACCCTTCTGGGAGAGAGGCATTTAGCCTCAGACAAGAATGCGAGATTCTTATGGTCAGTAAGAATAAGAACCGGCACAGTGGTCACAATGTCTCCATTCTTTCAGGGCTAAAATGATCGTCACAGCTCTCTGTCACCAATCTCGTAATTGCACTCCACAGGTGACAATTTCTTGGAAAAGTAGCCTCAAGGATGCAATGCATTCTGAGAGGTAGAACGTTGAGACAGAAGGGCGCTAACTCCAGTCTCAGAAGCATCAACCTCAAGGATAAAAGGTAATGTAGGATCAGGATGTGCCAACACAGGAGCATAAACAAAGGCAGCCTGTAGACTCTCAAAGGCCTTAACGGACTCCGTAGACCAACTCTGTGGGTTACCATCCTTTCTGGTCATATCAGTCAGGGGCTTGACCAGAGATGAGAATTTACGAATAAACTTCCAATAATAGTTGGCAAAGCCCAGGAAACACTGCAGAGGACATAAACCCACAGGTCAGGGTCTCAGCAGCCGGTGTGGAGGCAAACTACTGGCTTGGCTTTTGTGAAAGACATCACTAAAATCGTGGTACTCCTCCGGCAGGGAGCAGAGTGAAGAGGTGCACAGGACCTTGGCTACCTTCTGGAAGCATGTCTTACTGCATTGTGGCGACCAGGAGAGAACCTCAGCACAGAGCCAATCAAAAGAGGGGTCTTGCCTCTGTAACCAAGGATAACCAATAACCAGTAGACATGTGCATTCGTTTTCGTCCGAATGTATTTTTGTATGAATTTCGAGTATTTTTGTTATCATTTTAACAAACGATAATGAACGTGCAAAATCCAAAAACCGAAAGATCTGACATAAACAAATGCTTTATTTTTTATTTTGTTGCGACAACAGTTCAATATAGATAGGAGATTCGACATGACGCTGACAATAGCGATCTGTGTCTATCAAACCTGTGGTCGAATGTGCCTAACCTTAGCTCTTTTAGTCCAAGGTTATTCGACATAGAGAGAAAAGATTCAACATGAAGATTCGATGAAGCAGTCGCCGCGAGTGGACATTTATGGTCAAATGCTCTGCCCATAAGCTACAGAAGAATGCTAATGTTGATTGACTAGTAATAATAATTAATAAATATAATTATTACTAATGTCATACAACATTGGAATTCTACTAAATGTACGATTGCAACGTCATACAGTTTAGCTGCTCCAAATCTTTTTAGAACATTTGACAGACACCATAAGCCCTCAATGACAGATTCGATCTTAATTATTTCCGATTTTTTAATGCGTTTTTTTAACAAAACAAAATAAATAAAAGCGAATTTCGGGAGTAACTAAATAAATATATTTTTCGGATGAAAATAAAATTCTGAAACAAAATATTTCAGTGTGCACATGTCTAATAACCAGTGGAAACTTAGGTGAGGAAATAACTTGGAATTGGATTATCTCATGGGGAAGAGCCCCCACGGCCATGGGCAATGGAACTGTCTCTTGAGTCGCATGGGCAGGCTGTAGCGGTCTCTCATCAAGAGCCTCAGTGGCAAGTGGAGTGTCACGCAGCTGGAGTCGAATCTAGTGCTTTGATACAAAGGCAGCATCAATGAACAGGTCTGCAGCCCCAGAGTTGATTAGAGCCTGTATCTCGATGGACGGCCCAGCCCAAGAAAGGGTGACTAAAACTAGGGGCTTATCCTTCTGGATAACTGGGGATGAAACAACGCCATCTAAGGTCTGTCCATGACAGGACCTCAAGGTTCAGGTGTTCCCTGGACGGGTAGAACAAGACTTGAAAAATAAAGGCAGAATCTCTCTCTCCTCCTAAAGGCTCTCTCATCCACAGAGAGACATGTGAAGCCCAAGTGCGTGGGTTCATCTTTACTGACTAACTCGGTACCAGGAGGTATGGGAGGTGAGGGAGGCACAGGTGGGACTGCAAAGCTCGAAGGCAAATATACAGGAGGCTTCTGCAAGAGCTCCTTAAAGAGGAAGTAAAGGCTATTTAAAAAAAAAAAATGCAAGCTGCAAGGCAAAGGCATAATGAGCTAGTATGCATAGCATACTAGCTCATTATGAATAACTTACCTGAGAACGAAGCCCCCGAAGCGGTCCTCCGCCTTCATTTTCGCTGCTGCCATGTATCCCTACATGTGCACGGGAGCCAACACGAGCGACATATCGCAGTGATCTGCTGCCTGCTCAGTGCGCCTGCACGCCGCTGTCTACGGCACATGCGCCGTAGACAGCGGTGCCTGTCTTTTTGTAAATATCTCCTAAACCGTATGTAGGTCAAAGTGGTTTGTAAGGGTTTACAACTACTTTAAAAGAGAGTCTTTCTCTAAATATGGAGTCAATGGGGCAATCCGAGAAACCATGAGAAAAAGCAGCCACGAGGGCCTAATTGTTCCAAGCAACCACTGCTGCCAGAGTACATAATTTAATGGTGTAGTCGGCAACAGTTCTCGTACTCTGTTTGATGGACATGAGGCACTTGGCAGCAGAAGCGTGGCATGTGGGAACGTCAAATACCCTTTTAAAGGAGGTCACAAACTCAGGGTAACTCAAGACAACAGGTTTTTGCATCTCCCATAGAGGGTTTGCCCAGGCCAAGGCTCTCTCAGAAAGCAAAGATATCACGAAAACCTACTTTGCTTCTGTGCGTGGGAAATGCCTGGGGCAGCATCTCAAAGCTTACCTCAACCTGGATGAGAAACCCTCTGCATTGAACTGGATCGACCCCAAATCGCTGGGGAAGCGGTGAGAAACAAGACATACCTCTTATAGAGGCGGGTGCCTGCACAGAGACTGGTGCAGGAGCAGGGACGGCCTGCAACTCAGGTTGTACCAGAGCAGCCACAGTAGGAGATTCGAGCTGAACCGTGCAACTCAGGACCGTTTGTAACACCATGGCAAACGAATCCATGTGGTGATCTTGCTCATCCAATCTGGAAAAAAATATTACCAACAAGTGGATTGACTGTATCTTCTGAATTCAAGGCCTTTGCCTACTGTCAGAAACCATGAAAGCAGACCGAGACAGAAATACCGTTAAATAACACTTGTTTAATAATAAAAGTAAATAGAACAAAACATAGTCAAAACATAGCCAGAGCTCAGGAATCAGAATGGATAGTCAGACAAGCCAAATGTCAGGGAGCCAGCAATGAGCGTAGTAAAACAGCAAGCAAGATCTGGAGCCAGAAGGGCTGTCAGCCAAGCAAGTCTTTTAACAGCAATGCAGGAGAGCGTCCCTGTGATGTTGACTAAGGCGAAGGCAGAGATCATCTGGGCTGGGCGGTTTAAGTAGGCAGGACTGACGAGCAGGATATCATCAACAGCTGAGTAACTGTGGAGAGATAGGTGCCGGCAATTAGCTGACAGCTGAGCGACCAGCTCAGAGAAGGAAAGGCTGAGCCCATCCCTGACACCTGGGCCCAATAACAGCCACGCTGGTTGATTGTGCTAACTTAGGACATCCAGTGATGTAAAGAGGAATCTTTATTTGTTCAAATTCCCCTGACCATTATTAGATGTGTGAAGCATGCACAGGTTCACTTTATCTAACCTTTTACTACAGTATATTAGGCTCTGGTCAATTTCACTGAGCTTCACACTTTAGTAAAACAGTCCTAAAATCTGCTATGTAGGGGACAATGGAACATTATCTAAGTATAAATACAGTACATTATATAGAACTTTCAAATCCTTACATTTTATTAAATACTTAGCAGGACTAAAGGGCATTTTTATTGTTTTAAATACTGCAGGTTTCCCCATTTCTAAATGTGTTTTGTTACACATTTTGATATCCCACACAGTGTAAAATTAATTACTGAATAGAATTAACCTACTGCTAACTAAGGGATTTAGACTCTTTGGTAAAACTGGTCCTTTGGGTCTATGTTCTACAGAGGGGATTATTACCTCTGAGTTATCCATTTAGCCTTTTGACTTGATTGTGTTCCTCCTGTGTTCAGTTCGGAATCAAGAGAGTGATATTACTCCTAGGAAGTGAAACGGCAACTTCCCTGTGTAATGTCACCAGATAATGCTATACAGCTCATTGAGCAGATTGCGATCTTGCAAAGGAGCAGAAATAAAACAGCCAATTAACCAAACCTTGTTCCAAAGGATTTATTAGTTGTGCACACAGCTAAATGTTTTACTTAATCCCTATTGACTCCTTCTTCCCAAGAAATGATTAGACTCTTTTTTTTATAAAAAAACAAACAGAAATGCAGAGAAAGCGGGGTAAGCACTCAATACATAAGGATAGATTACCACTAAATAATTTCATATTTCAATTAGAGAAAGATTTTTATGATATATAGATATTGTATATGTTAATAGTATATATATGTATCTATTTTAAATAGGTTTATTAAAGTAGATCTATACCTAGTCACTAAGATCTGATGTAGCATCCTCCTAATAAGGATGCTAGGATACCAGGCAAATTTTATTATTTTTGCTCCTCTGTAATCAGTGAAGCAGTGGTTGATTGCTTTTGGCTGTCTGTATCTCACAGGCTGCAGGTTTGATTGCTTTCCCCTGTCTTCCAGAAGTTTCCAGAAGTGGGCAAAGGGGCAGCTAGAATATTTATTGTGCCCCAGCCAATCCCTGGGGAGGTCAGTCCAGAAGGGGGCTGGAGATGCATAAAAATAGTCTGAGATCATAAGATCTAGAGCGGAGGGGTCTCTGTTGGAGGAAATCCACGCATCTGCAGCAGCCATTCTGATTCAAGCTGTCCTAGCTGTAGCTTAGCTGGGGGGCCTATTCCTAAGGATTTTTTTTAAGCAAGTCAAGGGAACTCTCATCTAAGGATGTGCTCTGGAGAGCTTGCTGAAGAGTGCCCATTGGAAGTTTAAAGGTGTCTGGCTGTCCTGTTGCATTGTGAGAGCATTAACCTCTCCCTCAAAGAAGAGTGTCTGGTGGATATTGGAAGGAGGCATCCGGTGATCCTGTGACATTGAGAGTACTGACATGAGCCCTAAGTTCTTCTGATTGTGTGCTGTATATCTGGAGAGTCAGTGTTTTTACTGCCTAAGATCGTTTCTGAACAACAAGGGCTCTGCCACCTGTACTTGTTTATGTATAAAGTGTGCTTAGAGAGACTTAGCAAGGTGAAGTGTCCTTCTGCCATTGTTCAGGGAATCTGAAGTATCCCATATGACCCCTCTCCCATCCCAAGCTCCTCAGCAATAAAAAAAATAAAAAAAACAACCCCCAGATCAATCACTTATCCAGAATGAGTACAATGTTGCTGTATGCCTGGCTGCCTCTGTGCTGACTCTGGGAAAAGACCAGATAAGTTACAGTAGCTCCTTCAGGGGTAGTGCTACACTAATATAAGCTTTAAAATGTTAGTGTAATTTAAATTTTTTTTTTTTTTTTTTTAATTCATTAAAAAAATACTTGATGATTCTGCCACATGGTGTAGGAACTGTCTCCAAATTGTGTTCCTGCACTGTCACTCAGTCGCATGGGCTTCTGATGGAGACTACAAGCAGCTACAATGACACACAATATGCAGACATGATCCACTGTTGTCCCTGTCATGAAACCAGTCCAGCGCAATACCAACACTGGGGACAGGAAGAGGCTGAAAGCTGTTGAAGGAGATCAGCAGCACCAAGATGCATGCTTTACAAAACAAGTGTCATGCAGTTAGGTTTATGTCTACTTTAATTCTCCCTTTTAAACTTGCAAGCAAGGGTCCAACTGAGGAAGAAGAACATTGTTCTGCCTAAAAGCTCCAGAAATAAAATTATTGCACTGGTTTAGGAAGTCATTTCGTTTTTTTTATCTGTGGATTTATTATCATCCACTCTGAGTTCATTGGGCTAGGTGCATTTTCAGGAAATTTCAGTACATTTCAACAAGGTTTCTATGACACTATTGGGTTGATTTACTAAAACTGGAGAGTACAAAATCTGGTGCAGCTCTGCATAGAAACCAATCAGCTCCTAGGTTTTTCTGTCAAAGCTTAAATGAACAAGCTGAAGTGAGAAGCTGATTGGCTACCATGCACTGCTGCACCAGATTTTGCACTCTCCAGTTTTAGTAAATCAACCCCAAAGGATCAGTTGTGTGTAGATGCATGTGCACATACTCCCACAACAATGTGCACTTTCATATTAACCACTGTGACTGTGGCTTTTGGAGGGTACTGCAGGCTATCCTACTGACAATGGGCCCTGGTGTTTGAGGGGTGCCTGGGGGACCCTTGGAGTAGTTTTACTTCAGATTCAAGTCCATTTATTCCCAAAACACAGACTCTGAGACCTGGAGGACCTGGGGTCTCTGTGTTCTGTTGGGGTATAGACAGCCCAAACCAACATTGATTGCTTCAACCCCATCCTAGACTCAAAACAAATGATTATAATGTGCTCAAAACAACCCGATGCTGTTGTCTCCTGCTGTTTTGTGTAATCTGTTTGTTAAGGTGTTATCCAATGTGTGCCTTCTAGGTGTGCATTTCCATTGTTAATTGGGTAACCTATAGTTTCTGCCTGATTACTAATTCTTCTAGATGTGATTTGTCTTGTGTTACCTTTACCTCATTACCCAACCGCTGTATGATGTCTACCCCAATGTGTAATATTTATTTTTATTGTTTAGGTAGTGACTGCCCCAATTTTTGAAATGTATAAAAACCTGTGTTTCTGTTCAATAAGGTTAGTCCTGTTTTACTCCACATTGGTTCTGTCTGATGCTTAGCATAAAATTACTAGATTTTGGTTCCAGAGTGGAGGAAGCTGTATCTTGGCAGATATACCCAGTTGGGGTGTCAGGAGTCTGTCACATTTGGTGGCAGCTGTGACATCTGCTTCCTCTATATGGTTAGCCCAAACCACCACCAGGACCCAGCGTTGGCTGATATCGGAGTATTCCAGGAGCCAGTCACCATGAAAGCGGAGTTCCAGTGAGGAATGCAAGATACATTTGGCCAGTATTTCCAGGAGCTCTGGAGAGAGGCTTTCCAAGTGGAGCAAGACTATTATGGAAAGGTCCTCCCTATGCCCATGGATTGTTATTGGCTGGAGCTGGACTTACATATACCATTCAGGAGAGCATCCTCGGGAGGAAAGGCTGACAGAGCTGGATAGGTTGGTCTAGACTGATTTATCGCTGCTCGCGTTAATTTGCTTTATTAAATCACCCCTACGGCCTGTTTCAGAAACTTGCTATTCCAGAGACCTTGGTTTCTATATGTGTTCATATATGAATTAATTTTATGCAGAAGGAACCAAATATTAAGAAGGTACGTAAAATATGCCAAATATGTCAGAATATGTATGCAGCATACAGTATTTTAGGAACAGTTTTGAAAGTTAACTAAAAATGTTTCCAGACATTAACTAATTAATTTCTCCATAATCACTCTTCAGGTGCAAAGCTATATAAATCATTTTGGAGAAATGTGATAATTAGCCACTAATGTTTCATTTAATGTTTAATTCACTCTGTCATATTTTGTAGAAAACCAGCATGCTAAATTAAGGTTTCTAAGCCTTGTTTTATAGCATTAAATGTATGTTTGTAACACCTTCATAATCTCTAAACCATACCTAATTTTTCAGAAATAGTTTTTCTTAGCGTTCTATATGTTTTAATTCAATAAAGGTTTAGCAATTAGCAAGTATTCAGCAATACAGGCAGATCATATTAATGCCTATATTTGTAAATTCAGATAACAAACCCAGATATTTTCCACCAATCTACATTTAACATGGCTCCTAAGCATCCACTTTTTAATATTTATTTCCCATCAAATAAATAAATATATATACAGTACAGTACACCCCTCACATTTTTTAAAATATTTTATTATATCTTTTCATGTGATAACACTGAAGAAATGGCACTTTGCTACAATGTAAAGTAGTGAGTTTACAGCTTGTATAACAGTGTAATCTTCTATCCCCTCAAAATAACTAAAAAAAACGCCATTAATGTCTAAGCAGCTGGCAACAAAAGTGAATACTCCCCTAAGTGAAAATGTCCAAATTGGGCCCAAAGTGTCAATATTTTGTGTGGGCACCATTATTTTCCAGCACTGCCGTAACTCTCTTGGGCATGGAGTCCACTAGAGCTTCAAAGGTTGTCACTGGAGACCTTTTCCACTCCTCCATAAAGACATCACGGAGCTGGTGGATGTTAGAGACCTTTTGCTTCTCCACCTTCTGTTTGAGGATGCCCCACAGATGCTCATTAGTGTTTAGGTCTGGAGACGTGCTTGGCCAATCCATCATCTTTACCCTCAGCTTCTTTAGCAAGGTAGTGGTTGTCTTGGAGGTGTGTTTGGGGTCGTTTTCATGTTGGAATGGTGCCCTGTGGCCCAGTCTCCAAAGGGAGGGGTTCATTCTCTGTTTCAGTATGTCATAGTGCATGTTGGCATTCATAGATCCCTCAATGAACTGTAGCTCCCCAATGTTGGCAGCACCCATACAGCCCTAGACCATGACACTCCCACCACCATGCTTGACTGTAGACAAGAAACACTTGTCTTTTTACTCCTCACCTGGTTGCCGCCACACATGCTTGACACCATCTGAACCAAATAGGTTTATCTTGGTCTCATCAGAGCACAGGACATGGTTCCAGTAATCCAAATCCCTAGTCTGTTTGTCTTCAGTAAACTGAAGTGGTCAACATATATAGAGAAGTAACTTATCACATTCTCCATAGCTGCCACAATAGGTCTTCCGCTGGGAGGTTGCATCTTTAGAAGAGACTTCCTTCTGGGGCAACAGCCATGCAGACCAACTTGATGCAGTGTTCGGCATATGGTCTGAGCACTGACAGTCTGACCCCCCACCCCTTCAACCTCTGCAGCAATGCTGGCAGCACTCATACGTCTATTTCCCAAAGACAACCTCTGCATATGACGCTTAGCACATGCACTCAACTTCATTTGGTCAACTATGGAGAGGCCTGTTTTGAGTGGAACATTTCCTGTTAAACCGATGTATGGTCTTGGCCACCATGCTGCAGCTCAGTTTCAGGGTCTTGGCAATCTTTTTATAGCCTAGGCCATCTTTATGTAGAGAAACAATTCCTTTTTTGTTCAGATCCTCTGAGAGTTTTTTGCCATGAGATGCTATGTTGAACATCCAGTGACCAGTATGAGAGAGTGATAACACCAAACACTCCCCATGATAACACACCTGCTCCCCATGCACAACTGAGACTTAGTAACACTAATGAGTCACGTGACATCGGGGAGGTAAAATGGCTAATTGGGCCCAATTTAGACATTTTCACTGTACTCACTTTTGTTGCCAGTGGTTTAGACATTAATGGCTGTGTGTTGAGTTATTTTGAGGGGACAGTAAATTTACACTGCTATGCAAGCTGTTCGCTCACTACTTTACATTGTAGCAAAGTATCATTTCTTCAGTGTTGTCACATGAAAAGATATAATAAAATATTTACAAAAATGTGAGGGGTGTACTCACTTTTATGAGATACTGTATATATATATATATATATATATATATATATATATATATATATATATATATATATATATATATATATATATATATATATATATATATATATATATATAGGCTAAGAATGCCCAGTAGCCAATCAAAATTCTCCAGACAGGTTGCAGCCTGCACAGTCAACCAGTGCTCAGTTCGTTATCTTCCTTTCTGGAGGGAGAAGAGAAAAAAATGTCCTGCTGTTTATTCTTAGCACTGAGAAGAGCCCAATATATATGTGTAGCACTAACCCAGAAGAAGCGGCTGAATTTTTCTGGGCTTACTGATTACCTCCACCAGCTTGTACTCGTTGTCCTAGTCTAGGAGTTCCCAGGGTTGATAACCCAGTAATTGTAGAGACTGACACTTGAATTCCTTGTTAGGATTTTTATTTCGCATAAAACAGTTGAACAAACTCAGTCTCTAAGTTGGGAATAGAGGGTATCGGATAAGGTTTAGCTCAGGTGCTTGGAACTGCTGACTTCAATAAAAGTCTCTCTCTGTACATAACCCAGGGAATAGTCACTTGCAACTGGACTCTTTAACTGTTAGATAAATCCTTGAGCTTGGATTTAGCAGCCAACAGCTTTGCAAAGTCTCTCACACAGACTTGGCTGCAAAACGTAGTTGTAACTGGAAGGATAGAAATAGGAACTTTTCTTACTGTACCAAAATCTTTTAGGCGGTCCGGTGATACCGTAAGAAATGTGGATTCAATCAATATCCATGGCAGCTAAGCTTCCAGGCTCTTACCGAGCAGCCAGCCTTGTGAGTGGCTCTCTTACTGAAGAGTCTTCCCCTGGTTGCATGTAGAGTTGCTGGGCCTCTCCAAACCTGAGATGGCACCGGAACCCCTTAGAATCCTCCTTCCAGTTACTGCACCTCAGACTAGCCAGTTCCGAAGCTCGGAAATGGATGGATCTGCACCCCAGGCCATGAGGGCCCCTGGGGGCTGATCAGGAGGACCAGGACCATGGAGTCAGCAACAACTTCTGGACCAGAACTCAGAACCACGTGACTTCAGCACCTCAAGTACCCTCTCCCGGAATACACAGCGAGACAAACTCCCACTGATTGGCTCAGAGAGAGAGATTGGTACCTAATGCGTCCAACCACACTGCGTTCTAAGGCCTCTCACAGATGTGAGTCCCACCTATGATCAGGCAGAACCTTAATACAGCCCAGCCAAACTGATGCCAAAGCACAATTTAGCACAATTAACCCCAAAACACAACTATAGTTTTGGGCAAAATCGAACAAAGCGCATACTCATTAGGTCATTAGTAGTACCGGCGCTACATATATATATATATATATATATATATATATATATATATATATATATATAGTATCTCACAAAGGTGAGTACACCCCTCACATTTTTGTAAATATTTTATTGTATGTTTTCATGTGACAACACTGAAGAATTGACACTTTGCTACAAAGTAAAGTAATGAGTGTACAGCTTGCATAACAGTGTAAATTTTCTGTCCCCTCAAAATAACTCAACACACAGCCATTAATGTCTAAACCACTGGCAACAAAAGTGAGTACACCCCTAAGTGAAAAAGTCCAAATTGGGCCCAATTAGCCATTTTCTCTCTCTGGCACCATGTGACTCATTAGTGTTACAAGGTTTCAGGTGTGAATGGGGAGCAGGTGTGTTAAGTCTGATGTTATCGCTCTCACTCTCTCATACTGGTCACTGTAAGTTCAATGTGGCACCTCATGGCAAGGAACTCTCTGAGGATCTGAAAAAAAAGAATTGTTGCTCTACATAAAGATGGCCTAGGCTATAAGAAGATTGACAAGACCCTGAAACTGAGCTGCAGCATGGTGGCCAAGACCATACAGTGGTTTAACAGGACAGGTTCCACTCAGAACAGGCCTCACAATGGTCAACCAAAGAAGTTGAGTGCACGTGCTCAGCGCCATATCCAGAGGTTGTCTTTGGGAAATAGACATATGAGTGCTGCCAGCATTGCTGCAGAGGTTGAAGGAGTGGGGTGTCAGTCTGTCAGTGCTCAGACCATATGTCACACACTGCATCAAATTAGTCTGCATGGCTGTTTTCCCAGAAGAAAGCCCCCTAAAGATGATGCACAAGTAGGCCCGCAAACAGTTTGCTGAAGACAAGCAGACTAAAGACATGGATTAATGGAACCATGCCCTGTGCTCTGATGAGACCAAGATAAACGTATTTGGTTCAGATGGTGTCAAGCGTGTGTGGCAGCAACCAGGTGAGGATTACAAAGTCAAGTGTGTCTTGCCTACAGTCAAGCATGGTGGTGAGAGTGTCATGGTCTGGGGCTGCATGAGTGCTGCAGCACTGGGGAGCTAGAGTTCATTGAGGGAACCATGAATGCCAACATGTACTGTGACATACTAAGGCAGAGCATGATTCCCTCCTTTAGGAGACTGGGCCGCAGGGCAGTATTCCAACATGACAACGACCCCAAACACACCTCCAAGATGACCAATGCCTTGCGAAAAAAGCTGAGGGTAAAGATGATGGACTGGCCAAGCATGTATTCAAACCTAAACCCTATTGAGCAGTGGTTATCAACCATGTCCTCAGGGCCCACTAACAGGCCAGGTTTTCAAGATAACTGAAAAAAAAACACAGGTGATATCATTTGCTGCTCAGTGATTGCAGTATTCTAGTCTGCATCTCCCCAAGGTAATATATAAAACCTGGCCTGTTAGTGGGCCCTGAGGACAGGGTTGATGACCACTGCTATTGAGCATCTGTGGGGCATCCTCCAACAGAAGTTGGAGGAGTGCAGATCTGTATCATCCACCAGCTCCGTGATGTCGTCATGGAGGAGTGGAAGAGGACCCCAGTGGCAACCTGCGAAGCTCTGATGAACTCCATGCCCAAGAGGGTTAAGGCAGTGCTGGAAAATAATGGTGGCCACACAAAATATTGACACTTTGGGCTCAATTTGGACATTTTCACTTAGGGGTGTACTCACTTTTGTTGCCAGCGGTTTAGACATTAATGGCAGTCTGTTCAGTTATTTTGAAGGAACAGCAAATTTACACTGTTATACAAGCTGTACATTCTCTACTTTACAGTGTAGCAAAGTGTAATTTCCTCAGTGTGGTCACATGAAAACATGATAAAATATTTGTAAAAATGATATATATATATATATATATATATATATATATATATATATATATATATATATATATATGGGTTGGGCTCTTCTCAGTGCTGAGAATAAACAGCAGGACATTTTTTTTCTCTTCTCCCTCCAGGGGGATTATAAAGAACTGAGAGCACTGATTGGCTGTGCAGCTGCAACCTGTCTGGCTTCTGGGCATTCTTAGCCCCAACACTGCCCAGGGCAGTATAGGAGGGCAGTGATTAGCTGCCTACTGCCCAGGAAGAGAATAACCAATTGTGTAAGGATAGCTGGAAGCTGCAAGGACTGCTAGGAGCTCCCAGGACTGCTGGGAGGTGTTGTTCCTAGGAGAACAGTCCAAATGACCCAATAAAGAAAATTGTTGAACTACAAGTCCCAGAAATAAGTTATGTGGAGAAAGGTAGACAGGGCCGGTGCAAGGATTTTTGACACCCTAGGCGAAACCTAATTTTGCCGCCCCCCTCTGGCTCCGCCCCCGACTCCACTGAGTTTGCCAGGTTCAATGGTTTAATTCAACCCTCTAACTGCTACATCTGCAAGACAGCTCGTTCATTTGAAAAACAGACTTACTAGCAGGATCACCAGGTGAATATAAAAGAGAAAACCTAAAAACAAAACTAATGCAGCCACCCATCTAAGAATTGGTAAGCTGCAGTATAATACATATTTTGCTTTACTTTAATACCACTTTAACTGGATAAAGTTAATCAAGTAATTCTGTTATACATCAATGTATAGGCAGATGATGGGAAGGAAGGCGTTAAAACAGGAGATAGACTGGAGTAAAGCTACTTCCAGTGCTGGCAAGGAGAGAGAGAGACAGGGGGTGAAAGAGAGAGGTCGAGAAAGAGGGAGGGTGAGAGAGAGAGAGAGAGAGAGAGAGAGAGAGAGAGAGAGAGAGAGAGAGAGAGAGAGAGAGAGAGAGAGAGAGAGAGAGAGAGAGAGAGAGAGAGAGAGAGAGAGAGAGAGAGAGAGAGAGAGAGAGAGAGAGAGAGAGAGAGAGAGAGAGAGAGAGAGAGAGGGGGTCAGGGAGAGAGACAGGGGGTGACAGAGAGAGGTTAGGGAGAGAAGGGGTGTTTCTGAGAGAGAAAAAAAGGGGGGTCAGAGAGAGGGGGCAGAGAGAGAGGTCAGAGAGAGAGGGGTCAGAGAGAGGGGTCAGAGAGAGAGAGAGAGAGGTCAGAGAGAGAGAAAGAGAGAGGGGTCAGAGAGAGAGAAAGAGAGAGGGGTCAGAGAGAGAGAGAGGGGTCAGAGAGAGAGAAAGAGAGAGGGGTCAGAGAGAGAGAAAGAGAGAGGGGTCAGAGAGAGAGAAAGAGAGAGGGGTCAGAGAGAGAGAGGGGTCAGAGAGAGAGAGGGGTCAGAGAGAGGGGTCAGAGAGGGGGGGGGGTCGGGGAGAGGTGAGAGAGAGAGAGAGAGAGAGAGAGAGAGAGAGGTCAGGGAGAGAGAGACATGGGGTGACAGATAACAGGGAGATAGAGAAAGAGAAAAGGGGGTTAGAGAGAGAGATGGGGGTCAGAGAGAGAGGTCAGGGAGAGAGACAGGGGGTGACAGAGGTCAGAGAGATAGAGAAAGGGGGGTCAGAGGAGAGAGAGGGGGGCATCAGAGAGAGAGGGGTCAGTCAGAGAGAGAGAGAGGGGTGTTAGACAGAAAGAGAGGGGCATCAGAGAGAGAGAGGGGGTAAGAAAGGGGGTGTCAGAGAGAGAGAGAGGGGTCAGAGAGAGAGGTCAGAGAGAGAGAGGTCAGAGAGAGAGAGGTCAGAGAGAGAGAGAGAGAGAGAGGTCAGAGAGAGAGGGGGAGAGAAAGAGGGGGTCAGGGAGAGAGACAGGGGGTGACAGAGAGAGGTTAGGGAGAGAAGGGGGTGTCAGAGAGAGAAAAAAAAGGGGGGTCAGAGAGAGGGGGGCAGAGAGAGAGTCAGAGAGAGAGAGAGAGAGGGGTCAGAGAGAGAGAAAGAGAGAGGGGTCAGAGAGAGAGAGGGGTCAGAGAGAGAGAGGGGTCAGAGAGAGAGAGGGGTCAGAGAGAGAGAGAGGGGTCAGAGAGGGGGGGGAGTCGGGAGAGGTGAGAGAGAGAGAGAGAGAGAGAGAGGGGGGGGGAGAGACATGGGGTGACAGATAACAGGGAGATAGAGAAAGAGAAAAGGGGGGTTAGAGAGAGAGATGGGGGTCAGAGAGAGAGGTTAGGGAGAGAGACAGGGGGTGACAGAGGTCAGAGAGATAGAGAAAGGGGGGTCAGAGAGAGAGAGGGGGGCATCAGAGAGAGAGGGGTCAGTCAGAGAGAGAGGGGTGTTAGACAGAAAGAGAGGGGGGCATCAGAGAGAGAGAGGGGGTAAGAAAGGGGGTGTCAGAGAGAAGAGAGAGAGAGAGGGGTCAGAGAGAGAGAGAGGTCAGAGAGAGAGAGAGAGAGAGAGGTCAGAGAGAGAGAGAGAGAGAGGTCAGAGAGAGAGAGGTCAGAGAGAGAGAGAGAGGTCAGAGAGAGAGAGGTCAGAGAGAGAGGTCAGAGAGAGAGAGGGGGGGTCAGAGAGAGAGAGAGAGAGGGGGTGTCAGAGAGAGAGAGAGGGGGGGTGTCAGAGAGAGAGAGAGGGGGTGACAGAGAGAGGGGGTGACAGAGAGAACAGGGAGATAGAGAAAAGGGGGGTCAGAGAGAGATGGGGGTCAGAGAGAGGTCAGGGAGAGAGACAGGGGGTGACAGAGAGGTCAGGGAGAGAGAGAGAAAGGAGCGTCAGAGAGAGAGAGAGAGAGAGAGAGAGAGGGGTCAGTCAGAGAGAGAGAGAGAAAAGGGGGGTGAGAGAGAGAGAGAGGTCAGAGAGAGGGGGGGGGTCAGAGAGAGAGAGGATCAGAGAGAGACATGGGGTGACAGAGAACAGGGAGAGAGAGAAAAGGGGGGTCAGAGAGAGAGATGGGGGTCAGAGAGAGGTCAGGGAGAGAGACAGGGGGTGACAGAGGTCAGGGAGAGAGAGAAATGGGCGTCAGAGAGAGGGGGGCATCAGAGAGAGAGAGAGAGGGAGGGGCATCAGAGAGAGAGAGAGAGAGAAAGAGAGGGGGCATCAGAGAGAGAGAGGGGGCATCAGAGAGAGAGAGGGGGCATCAGAGAGAGAGAGAGGGGGGCATCAGAGAGGGGGCATCAGAGAGAGAGGGGGCATCAGAGAGAGAGAGAGGGGGCATCAGAGAGAGAGGGGGAATCAGAGAGAGAGAGAGGGGGGGCATCAGAGAGAGAGAGAGGGGGAATCAGAGAGAGAGAGAGAGAAATAGGGGGGTCAGAGAGAGAGAGAGGGGGGGGGGTCAGAGAGAGATAGAGAGAAAGAGGGGTCACAGAGGTCAGAGAGAGAGGGGGGGTCAGAGAGAGAGATAGAGAGAAAGAGAGGGGTGACAGAGGTCAGAGAGAGGGGGGGTCAGAGAGAGAGAGAAGGGAGAGGGGGGGTCAAAGAGAGAGAAGGGAGAGGGGGATCAGAGAGAGAGGGGGGGTCAGAGAGAGATAGAGAGAAAGAGGGGGGTTAGAGAGAGAGAGAAGGGAGAGGGGGGTCAAAGAGAGAGAAGGGAGAGGGGGGATCAGAGAGAGATAGAGAGAAAGAGGGGGGTTAGAGAGAGAGAGAAGGGAGAGGGGGGGTCAAAGAGAGAGAAGGGAGAGGGGGGATCAGAGAGAGAGGGGGGGTCAGAGAGAGATAGAGAGAAAGAGGGGGGTTAGAGAGAGAGAGAAGGGAGAGGGGGGGTTAGAGAGAGAGGGGGGGGGGGGTCAGAGAGAGATAGAGAGAAAGAGGGGGGTTAGAGAGAGAGAGAAGGGAGAGGGGGGGTTAGAGAGAGAGAGAAGGGAGAGGGGGGGTCAGAGAGAGAGAGAAGGGAGAGGGGGGGGTCAGAGAGAGAGAGAAGGGAGAGGGGGGGTCAGAGAGAGAGAGAGGGGGGTCAGAGAGAGAGAAAGAGAGGGGTGACAGAGGTCAGAGAGAGGGGGGGGGGCAGGCTCTGGTCAGTGAAAGTGATCACTCACTTGGAATGGTCTCCGGGGGCTCACTGGTTCATGCAGCAGTTTCTCAGTGTGGCTGTTGGCTCGGCTGCTTGATTTTAATCTTCCCGCCCACCTCCCCTTCACAGACGGAGCTCACAGGAGGGACGAGGCTGGAGAGAAGTGTGAAGCTGCTTGGGGCAGACATGCTGGAGGCAGGGCCGGCGCTACCACTAGGCGAAGTAGGCAGTCGCCTAGGGCGCACTACCACCTAGGGCGCAACTACGGCCTCTGCCCAGTGTGAGCTCCTCTTCTGCTCTCTCGCCCCCCCCTGTGGTGTTCCACCGGCACCACCAATCCCCCATGTTTCCCGCTGAGCGCCCCCACCGTACTCATCTCACAGCGCCGCTCCGGGACTCCTTTGCTCCAGCCTGTCCCTCTGGAGCGGCGCTGTGTGTCTGTGTGAGTGCAGCGGAGGGGCGGGGCTCGGCGGAGATGGGAGCTTCGAGAGGTCGGTCAGCTGACCTCCTGCCCGGCGGGGACATCATGGAGCGGGGTTGACGGCGCTGGCCTGGTCCCGGCGGGAATATGATGGAGGCAGAGCGGATGGATGGCGCTGGTGTGGCCCCGGCGGAGCGGGTGGACGGCACCTGGTGTGGCCCCGGCGGAGCGGATGGATGGCCCTGGCGTGGCCCCGGCGGAGCGGGTGGACGGCGCTGGCAGTGCGGAGGAGTCGGAGAGGCCCGGATGATGGTCGCTGAAGGCAGCATCAAAGAGCAGAGGTAAGGAGGAGGATGGATCCATTGAGCTGTATGGAGGGGGTTTGTGTGTGAGTAATGCAGGAAGAAGGAGTCAGGTAGGTCAGTGTGATGTGTGTCAGTGTCATGCCAGTGTGGTGTGTCTGTGTATGTGTCATGTCAGTGTGGTGTGTCTGTGTATGTGTCATGTCAGTGTGGTGTGTCTGTGTATGTGTCATGTCAGTGTGATGTGTATGTGTCATGTCAGTGTGATGTGTCAGTGTATGTGTCATGTCAGTGTGATGTGTCAGTGTATGTGTCATGTCAGTGTAATGTGTCAGTGTATGTGTCATGTCAGTGTGATGTGTCTGTGTATGTGTCATGTCAGTGTGATGTGTCAGTGTATGTGTCGTGTCAGTGTATGTGTCATGTCAGTGTAATGTGTCAGTGTATGTGTCATGTCAGTGTGATGTGTCTGTGTATGTGTCATGTCAGTGTGATGTGTCAGTGTATGTGTCATGTCAGTGTGATGTGTCATGTCAGTGTAATGTGTCATTGTATGTGTCATGCCAGTGTGATGTGTCTGTGTATGTGTCATGTCAGTGTGATGTGTCTGTGTATGTGTCATGTCAGTGTGATGTGTCAGTGTATGTGTCGTGTCAGTGTATGTGTCATGTCAGTGTAATGTGTCAGTGTATGTGTCATGTCAGTGTAATGTGTCAGTGTATGTGTCATGTCAGTGTGATGTGTCAGTGTATGTGTCATGTCAGTGTGATGTGTCAGTGTATGTGTCGTGTCAGTGTATGTGTCATGTCAGTATAATGTGTCAGTGTATGTGTCATGTCAGTGTGATGTGTCTGTGTATGTGTCATGTCAGTGTGATGTGTCAGTGTATATGTTGTGTCAGTGTATGTGTCATGTCAGTGTAATGTGTCAGTGTATGTGTCATGCCAGTGTGATGTGTCTGTGTATGTGTCATGTCAGTGTGATGTGTCAGTGTATGTGTTGTGTCAGTGTATGTGTCATGTCAGTGTAATGTGTCATTGTATGTGTCATGCCAGTGTGATGTGTCTGTGTATGTGTCATGCCAGTGTGATGTGTCTGTGTCATGTCAGTGTGATGTGTCTGTGTCATATCAGTGTGATGTGTCAGTGTATGTGTCGTGTCAGTGTATGTGTCATGTCAGTGTAATGTGTCAGTGTATGTGTCATGCCAATGTGATGTGTCTGTGTATGTGTCATGTCAGTGTGATGTGTCAGTGTATGTGTCATGTCAGTGTAATGTGTCAGTGTATGTGTCATGTCAGTGTAATGTGTCAGTGTATGTGTCATGTCAGTGTGATGTGTCTGTGTATGTGTCATGTCAGTGTGATGTGTCAGTGTATGTGTCGTGTCAGTGTATGTGTCATGTCAGTGTAATGTGTCAGTGTATGTGTCATGCCAGTGTGATGTGTCAGTGTATGTGTCGTGTCAGTGTATGTGTCATGTCAGTGTAATGTGTCAGTGTATGTGTCATGTCAGTGTGATGTGTCTGTGTATGTGTCATGTCAGTGTGATGTGTCAGTGTATGTGTTGTGTCAGTGTATGTGTCATGTCAGTGTAATGTGTCAGTGTATGTGTCATGTCAGTGTAATGTGTCAGTGTATGTGTCATGTCAGTGTGATGTGTCTGTGTATGTGTCATGTCAGTGTGATGTGTCAGTGTATGTGTCGTGTCAGTGTATGTGTCATGTCAGTGTAATGTGTCATTGTATGTGTCATGCCAGTGTGATGTGTCTGTGTATGTGTCATGTCAGTGTGATGTGTCAGTGTATGTGTCGTGTCAGTGTATGTGTCATGTCAGTGTAATGTGTCAGTGTATGTGTCATGTCAGTGTGATGTGTCTGTGTATGTGTCATGTCAGTGTGATGTGTCAGTGTATGTGTCGTGTCAGTGTATGTGTTATGTCAGTGTTATGTGTCATTGTATGTGTCATGTCAGTGTGATGTGTCTGCGTATGTGTCATGTCAGTGTGATGTGTCAGTGTATGTGTCCTGTCAGTGTATGTGTCATGTCAGTGTAATGTGTCAGTGTATGTGTCATGTCAGTGTGATGTGTCTGTGTATGTGTCATGTCAGTGTGATGTGTCAGTGTATGTGTTGTGTCAGTGTATGTGTCATGTCAGTGTAATGTGTCATTGTATCTGTCATGCCAGTGTGATGTGTCTGTGTATGTGTCATGTCAGTGTGATGTGTCAGTGTATGTGTCGTGTCAGTGTATGTGTCATGTCAGTGTAATGTGTCTGTGTATGTGTCATGCCAGTGTGATGTGTCAGTGTATGTGTCAGTGTATGTGTCGTGTCAGTGTATGTGTCATGTCAGTGTGATGTGTCAGTGTATGTGTCAGTGTATGTGTCGTGTCTGTGTCTGTGTCATGTCAGTGTGATGTGTCTGTGTATGTGTCATGTCAGTGTGATGTGTCTGTGTCATGTCAGTGTGATGTGTCAGTGTATGCGTCAGTGTATGCGTCAGTGCCATTGTATGTGTCAGTGTATGTGTTTTCAGGGTATGTGTTTTCAGGGTATGTGTTTTCAGGGTATGTGTTTTTAGGGTATGTGTTTTTAGTGTAGGTGTCAGCGTGATGGTCAGTGTAGGTGTCAGCGTGATGGTCAGTGTAGGTGTCAGCGTGATGGTCACTGTAGGTGTCAGCGTGATGGTCACTGTAGGTGTCAGCGTGATGGTCAGTGTAGATGTCAGCGTGATGGTCAGTGTAGGTGTCAGCGTGATGGTCAGTGTAATTGCCAGTGTAGGTGCCAGGTGGGTTGGTGTAGGTGCCAGGTAGGTCGGTGTAATTATCAGGTGGGTCAGTGTAGGGGTCAGTGTGATGTGAGTAGTGCAGGAAGTAGGAGTCAGGTGGATTAGTTTATGTGTCAGGGGGTCAGTGTAGGGGTCAGATAGGTCATGTGTAGCAAGGGCAGGGTAAGGTGGAGTCATGGGCGCAGCCGGGGGGGGGGGGGGGGCGGCAAAATTAGGTTTTCGCCTAGGGTGTCAACGATCCTTGCACCAGCCCTGGCTGGAGGTGGATTGGACGGAGCCCACAGGAGGGGCGGGACTCGGGAGAAGTGTGTAGCTGATCTGATGTGACATCATGATGTCAGAGCAGAGAGGGGGAATCAATCATTGCTGGACACACGTCAGGGCGGGGGAGCGCTCTAGGGGGGGGGGGGGGCACTGTGTTTGTTGCACACGATGTCAGAGAGGAGAGCTGCGCGGGGGGAGGCGGGGGTTGGTGCTGCTGCTTGACACATATCAGAGTGGCTGCCTGGTGGATACTTGCAAGCTCTGTGGAAAGTGTAGGAGAGGAATAGACTAACCAGCGGCCGGGCGCCCTAGGCGGCAGTGCGCCCTAGGCGGTTGCCTAGTCCGCCTAGTGGTAGCACCGGCCCTGAAGGTAGAAAAGGAGGGGAAGCCCAGGGCTTGGGACTCAATGTTAGCCCCATAGATTTTTCAGAGGATGGTGATGCAGTCGAGTACTAATGCTATTTCCTGCATGTTGGATTTTGGACCGATCCATTGCACCTGCCAAAGATCACCACTGTTGTCAGAAGAACTGTGCTCTGTAGTGGAAGAATTTAGTGTCTTAGGCCGCGTACACACGCGGGGACTGTTCGCTCAACTTTGTCCGTCAAACAGTTTCAGCGGACAGTCCGCTCAAAATTAGCATGGACGGACTTGGCCATACACGACGAACGAACAGTCCGCTGAAAGCGTGCGCGATGACGTACGTCACGTACGACGGGACTAGAAATAGGAAGTCCAAGACACAGCAAAGCACCCTTTGAGCTCCTTCTGCTGACTTTGCGTTAGTAGAAGTTTGGTTAGAGACGATTCGCGCTTTTCAGACTTCAGCTTAATTTGTCCGTTCACTACAGCGCAGTCTACCTGTGAGGTTTATATCTGTCTTTCGGTACGCGTGGATCAGTTGTACCTGTTATTAGGCGCTTCTGGTCCGCTCGTTTCTGGGTTTCAGGTCGTTCTTCATAGGTCTGGCTGTTCTTCAGTGCGTTCAGTTGAGCTTCTGTCCAGCCGACCGTTTGAAAGCCATGGAGAGTGGACGTACTCGGGAACGAGTTCGTGCTATATTGGGGCTTGGTGTTTTAGTTGTTATGAATTGTTTTTATTTAATGACTATTTTTTTTTTTTCCCCTGTGTTTGACTCCCCAGTGTCCTTCCACGCCACAGGAATGGCAGACTGTGGCTTCCCAATTCGCTGCCCGTTGGGACTTTCCCAACTGCGGAGGGGCGATCAAAGGGAATCATGTGAGGATTGTGCCCCCACCCCATTCGGGGTCCTACTATTGGGATTATAAGGGGTTCCATAGTGTGGTGCTAATGGCGGTGGTGTCGGCACAATGTGACTTTCTTTATGTGGATGTGGGGAAGAACGGCCGGATGTCTGACGGAGGAGTCTTTAGGCAGACCGAGTTCTGCCACCGTCTTATCACTGGTGGCCTGGACTTGCCACCAGATGCCGAGAATGTGGAGGGTCTACCGTTTGTGTTTCTGGCTGATGAAGCGTTCGGTCTGAGTGAACATCTTATGAAACCCTTCCCCCAAAGGACCCTCACCCCGGAGAGGAGGGTTTTTAATTACCGGCTGGCCAGAGCAAGAAGGGTTGTGGAGAGTGCCTTTGACATTATGGCCAGCCGGTTCCGTCTGTTACTGACAGCCATCAACCTTGCAGAATATAAACTGAACTATGTGATTCTGTGCTGCTGCATTCTGCACAATTTTCTACAGAAATTTTCAGGTAACCAGTACCTGCAGCCTATTGGGCCTGAGGCCGGACTCATATTTCCAGAACTGACATGGCTGGATCATGCCCTTCCTGGCTTAGCCCCCCAAACAGCACATGAGGTGCGTGACCGGCATGTCAGCTATTTTAATGGTAGGGGGGCTATTCCAATGCCAGCTGAGCAATAAAAAATTTCTTTTTATGGAAATATGACTTGCCTGTTCAAATTTTTAAGTTTGGTTCTTGTTTGCTTTTCACGTTGCTTGTCTCCTACATTGTCCTAATTCAGGGATATGCAATTGGCCAACCTCCGGCTGGTGCAAAACTACAAGTCAATCATGCCTCTGGGTCTCATGCTTGTGGCTGTCAGTCTTGCTATGCTTCATGGGACTTGTAGTTCTGCAACAGCTGGATTTCCACTAATTGCATATTCCTGTCCTAGTGCATTTGTATAGCAAAGTGGTTTTTGACAATAGGAAATAAGGCCCTTTGTGACAGAAAACACAAAATGACTTCCCAAACTGGTATTGAGTATTGAAAGAAGTAGACACACACACACATCTTTTTTTTTTTTTTTTTTTTTTTTTTTTTTTTAATAGTGCACATTCCAACCAGTGCCTCTTTTTTAGATTTTTTTTTTTTTTAAATATTTTTTTTTTTTTTAAATTGTTTTTAGTTTTTTGAAAATTGTTTTTTTTTTTAGAATTTTTTTTTTTTTTTTGTAAACATAGCAATATATAGATATATCTAAAATACAATTATCACAAAATAAAAAAAAAAAATAAAAACATATTTTTAACTATTTACATAAAACAATGGGTAATGGGTAAACATTAAAAACGTTTTTACAAGGGAATGAAGAACATGATCGATTGGGTTTCAGGGAAAAGGGGCTTAGATTCTCCCTAAAACATCGATCATGTTCTTCATTCCCTGCCTCATAGTAATCAGTTCTCTTTGGATGTTGAGAATCTGGTTCTCCATCCGGTCAATCTGCCCATTCCAGGCCATGATGTCACCAATTAGCCTCTGGGCACTGTCCGCTGAAAATGGCTCCGCGGCTTCTCCTACCACAACCAGATCATCACCTAAAAACATGTGTATATTACAAATTGGTTAAAATATACAGCCATTAATTGTTAACCTTAAGCTGGGTTGTCAGACACTCACTTTCACTTTGTGGGGTGTGTAACTCCACCTGCTCTTCCTCCTCCACATCTAGCCCTGGGCTGGGCTCATCCAGTGGAGCTACAGAGCTTGGTCCAGCGGAGGATACCGAGCTTGGCTGCTCCCTCGAGGACACTGGGCTGGGCAGCTCCAATACTGATGCGGGGCTGGGGCTAAGTGCCCAATCAGGCTGGCGAGGTCGGGGGGTCCTGGGCTGCTCCGCCTCTTGTCTGAGTCTTTGTTCCCCTATGAGAATGGAAAAAAAAAAAAAAAAAGATACTTTTAAGCATAGTGATATTTGAGTTCAGAAATTTGAATATGAAACATTGGTTTGAAGTGGTGTATAATTATTAGCTGGTTATTACAAGATCCTAGTTTAATACATCCTTAAAATGACTTTTTTTTTTTAGTTAGGCTGTGTTCAGACTGCTGCGATGTGCGAACGCTGCAAATCTACTGTGGTTTCACGTGACGTGACAATTCAGTTTATCATGAACAATACAAAAAACTTAATAACGAATTAAAATCTAATCCAACACCAGATAAATTTACACCATATACAAATTCATGCTATTTACGCCCACATATACGAACAACCATATGCGCTCATTACATGAACTATCAACTACACGAACGATCAAATCCGCCAGATTTACATACAACACCTACACGAACGATTACGAACAGATCCGCCAGATTTACGTACAATACCTACACGAACGATTACGATCAAATCCGCCAGATTTACATTCAATACCTGCACGAACGATTACGAACAAATCCGCCAGATTCACATACAGTGCCTACACGAACGATTACGATCAAAACCGCCAGATTCACATACAGTACCTACACGAACGATTATGTCCGACAGTCGCGATAGACTCGAAGTTTACTCACTTTTTTTCAGGGCCTTTTTGATGCGATGATATTGCTCCGGCTCCCTGGACTTGATGTCGGACCATCGTTTCCGGAGCTGGTCCTTGCCTCTTCGTACCCCAAATTTGTTGTACAAAGTTGTGACGACCTCCTCCAAGATGCCGCTTTTCCGGACATTTGGTTTGGGGTACGGGCCATGTTCCCCATCATAGTCCTCCCTTCTTAATATAGCCACCATCTCCACCATCTCTTCAAAGGCCACATTGGTGGCCTTATATCTCCTCCTTGCTCCAGAAGCATGGGGGCCATGGCTTTCCTCCGCGCTGCTCACGCAGCTCGTTGAAATTGCATCCGCCATTTTCTCCTATCATTCACCCACAGCGGAACGAGGGTAAAAGGGGCGGGGAAATACGGTCACAAGGAACGTCAGGGGCGGGCGACGCAGGCGGAGCCTAAGCGCACGCGCTGTATGTGTAAAACGCGAGCCCGTACGCTTGTCCGAACGGAAGAAGCGAGTGCTACACGCGACGGTAAGATAGTTATCGTTGTATTTTCGTTAAATTTAAAGCCTGCGTTAGGAATGTGTATATTGAAATTTAAGCTTATTGATGTTTGATTGATTTTTAAGTGGGTTGGTGATTGAGTGATTCTTTGTTTTTTACACAGGATGAGCTCACCCAGGAGGAGGCCGGGACCAGTGGTATGGAGGAGGAGGCCGGGACCAGCCACACACAAGAGCTAGCTGGGCCCAGCAGGAGTCGGACTGAAAGCCAGGTCCCTCCCCTCCGCCTAGCCAGCAAAAGACCCAGGAGGATGACCCGTACAGAGGAGGAGTCCTTGGCGCTTATACGCCAAGCCACACAAGTTCTGTCCAAACCCCCCAATCCGGAGGAGGCCTATGCCACTTATCTGGCTAGTAAGCTACTTGAAATGGACAAACCACAGCGCAACTTGTGTGAAGCAATATTTTTTGATGCCACCCAACGGGGTCTGAAGGGTGAGCTCACACCCACCACCAAGCTTTACAACGCAGACCCTACTGCTCCTCCTCCTCCTCCTCCTCCTCCTCCTCCTACCACAAGTCCACCACCAGAGGCACAGCCTCCAGCGACGCGTGGAGGGAAGGCTAGACGGAAGAGTCGCAAGTGACTGCCTGGCTTCAGTCTGCTCTGAAAGAAGACGCAGGCTGTTGTAGTACCACAGTCTGGGGACATAGATCTCATCTGCTGCTGTTCCTGGTCTTTGGGATTCTAGGACCTGGTTGTGCTCCCTATGTACATGCTACGCAGGTTCGGAATTTTGGTGGCCACTCACTTGATGTGTGCCTGGGGGACAAAAGGCTTCACAAACGTCAAAATTGTCTCCAGTGTTGCCTCCCTCTTGATTTAGTTTTGTTCTGAGGAAAAATAAAAATTTATTATTTCAAAAAAATATTGTATGTTGTTTTTATTTTTTATTTTTTTTTATTTTATTTTTTTTGGCTTAAAAAACAAAGTTTATTTGTGAGTAGGCAGATACATGTCAAAAGACTCTGGGGGTTATTTACAAAACACACGTTCATGTAAATATGCTAACTTCAAGTGCAATTTTTAAAGCACTGCTAGTGCACTTGGAAGTGCAGTCGCTGTAAATTTGAGGCTTAACATTTGAAATGAGGGGAAGCTCTGCTGATTTTGAACATGCAATCATGTGTAAGCTAAAATGCTGGTTTGGGTATCTATCTATCTATCTATCTATCTATCTATCTATCTATCTATCTATCTATCTATCTATCTATCTATCTATCTATCGATCTATCTATCTATCTATCTATCTATCTATCTATCTATCTATCTATCTATCTATCTATCTCTACTTGCATAGTCCTGCTTGGCCCAAAAAAATGCAAGTCCATCTTGTTTCAAACCCCCCACAAAAAAAAAAAAAAAAAAAATATGACAATAGTAGTTCCAAAAATATATAGTAATAGATAAATTCTTTTTTTTCTTTTTTTTTAAATTTGGAATATATTTTTTCTATAATTGGAAGATTAATCATAGGATGAGGATGAATAAAAACATGTAGTATAACTCTGTGTGAATATAAGCAGCAAAGCTACTTCACTTTTCTTGTATTACGAAGAAGAAAAGAACGGGCTATATTAAAAAAACACAAAATTAGCAGCATGACGAATATGCTAGCTTCAATACAAACACTAGTTTTACAAGACCGAGCGCTTCCGCCCTGTAAATTCTTTCTGAGCATGCGCGGAACTTAGTTTGACGAACAAGCCTACACACGAGCGGACTGTCCGCTCAAACCAAGTTTCAGCGGACAGTTTTTCGGAATTTCCGAAAAACTTTGTTCGTCAGACTGTCCGCTGAAACTGTCCGCTGAAAGCCCACACACGAGCGGACTGTCCGCCGAAACACTGTTCAGCGGACAAAGTTGAGCGAACAGTCCCCGCGTGTGTACACGGCCTTAGTGAGCCGAAGGAGAGGACATCCAAGCCTGGAGCGCCAATAGCTTCACTCTAGAGTGTGCTTAGTTGGAACAAAAATTAAATGTGTGTAAATTAGGAGCCTTGCTGCAAAGTACAACATTATAAAGCGATGAATAATGGTAATATATGTTATATGTAGGGGATCCAGACATATGCACTTTTGTCAGTTCTAATTACATTTAATAAAGTTTTAAAATATTAGAGCATGAACAGTAGTTTTAGATGTAGTAACCAACCATGTTTTTAGCTTACATTCTAATACCAATACTGCAAAATAAAAAGTTGACTCATCCCCTTTTTTCTCAAGTTTTAAAAAAATTAGGGTCACAATGTCGAATCAAGTAACAAAATTATAATAACAAATAGCACTTTCAAGTATGAGAATTCATTATCCCAAGTGAGTTAGTGTGGTTAGAAAGTTAAAGCAGCAATGCTGTGCATTGTTATCTAATTATTACAGAAAGTGTTCCTTTTCCCTCTAACAGTTGGTCAGTTTCGATCACTGGTTTATTAAACACAATATGCTCCTTTTAGCAAAATTATTCAACATGCCGGAAAATGTATAAGATATTTTTATAATGAGTTACCATATACTCTGCATGTCAAATAACATATATACTATCATAATCAGTATACACTTTTGATTGCCTTATACAAATTCAAGGCCAAAAAGTGGCTTGTATACTGTAGCCATTAATAAAAGTATACACTGCTACATTAAAGTGGAGGGCCACCCTGAAAAAAGAAAATACATAAAAAATTTGAAAAAAATCATAAAAAAACAAAAATGAAAAAAAATCTTTTTTTTACTTACCAAAAATGCCTGTTGCTAGGCACACTGTATATACACTGCCAAACCACTTACACGCTGCTTCTCTTATTTTCATCAGCATCATCATCATCATAGTCATCATATCATGTCCCAAAGCTGCAGAAGATGATAATATAACAGACAATATACTTTTAAGGCATAACTAAACCCAAGAAGAAAAATTTAAAATTTTGCAGCTTACCATTATTTACACGTGAAGGCTATATTAGTTTACATTTTTTTCAAGTTAAAACGTAAATTTAATCTGCTTACATGTTGCTTTACCTGGTTTCTCCTTTCCCATCTCATCAATATTCTAAATCAATTTTTAAATAAAACTCTTCACATTTTATTACATACCTTATTTTAGATCTAGTGACATTATCACCGGGTTGCCGTGCGTCTATATTCAATACAGGCAGATCATGGCTGAGGCAGGGGCTGGCAGGGTTCTCTACATAACTTTCTAAAACAAACATTGCCTCAGTACTGCTTTGAAGAGCCCTCAGCCCTGATGCAAGGAGTGGGGTGGCTCAAATCGCCTTGATAGGTGGATGTTAGTCTTTGGGAGTGGGTGTTCTCAGGTAGGCTAAATTTACATGCAGACAGATGCCCATGTGTCATTCTGAGTCTTCACTATTGAAGAAACCAAAATCTAATAAATGAAAGAGGCGGTCCAGGAGAAGTAAGGCTTGGGAGCAAAGTACTAGATGATGACATCCCCCAACAAGGAAAAGAGACAGGGTCTATCTGCCTTGCTGCAGCTTTTGGGCTTTTAGCTAGGAGTGGGCAGTGAAGTTAAAGTAAGCAATTTCAGAATAGGTTAGGAGCCTGTACAGCTGTGCAAGACTGAAGATAAGGCTAAAGTTCAACATTAAAAACATTTAGCGAGTACAAATGTAGCGCACCCCCTTAAGGGCTGTATGCCAATTTGAATACCTCACTCTGCACAGCCAGGCACACAGAATTTACACAGTCCCCCAGAGTCAGAAAACAGTCCGCGGCTTTGTTTTTTATTGTTTTATTGAGGCTAATAAACTTGGATGGGGATAGGGGTATTATGGAATGTCCACTTGACTTCCAAACAAACTACAGTCTATATACACTCCTCTGCTTCCTCCAGCGCTCGCTTGCAGAAATCCAGCTGTGTCACCTTGTTACAGTTTTAGTAGAAAAGGCCCACTACAGGCAGAGACTCGCAGCCACTGTACTTGAAAATAGGGTGACACAGCTCATGCCTTTCCAGCACTTACTGTCGTCACTGATCCCAGCACCCCCTCTTCAGGCACTGCCAGCTTGACTGGCTGCAGCTGCTCTTAGGAGATCTCCAGGACATGCTCACCTGCTCCTGCTGTCCTCTTACTTGCTCCTGTGCCTCCAGGAAAGGATTCCTCCATGTGTTGTAGAAGGTCCCCCCCAGCATCCAAGCCCCAGGCCTGAGGTCCCCCCCAGACTAGGGCGCACTCACAAGGGCCACCGACAGCCTCCTCAGCACTTCATCTCCATTTTGCACCCGACTGCCCCTGCTGCCATGACACATGCCTATTTACGAGGTGTCTACCCCCTTCCAGACCCTTTTTGCTTGGGATTGGTTAAGGACCTCATAAATATGCCAAACAGCATGTTTTAGTCTCCACCCACTACATCCAGAAACAGGAGGAAGCACAAGAGAAACTGCTTGCTGAGTCATCCAGCCTCCATGAGCCACTCAGCCCTGACCCAGATTCAACTCAGGCCTGGCTCTTAGCCAGATCAATTTTCCTAAACTAACAAGACCTACTTAAGCCTAGCACACTAGCTAGTGGGTGCTACAAAAACATGTATTTATTGTTACTGTGAAATGTGCTGTCACTTTTTGTAAGATGAACTGGAAGCAAAAACCATTGTATCTTTCTTGCGTAAATTACTATCCTCATCGCCCGACATGTAATAGAGAATAACAAAGGCAGACATGATTGAAGTCCAGCCTGGGTGAAACATTAATTGTGTTTTTCACAGGATTACCAGATAAAAATAACAATTAAAAAGCCTAAAAATAAATAAATAAATACAGCCACAACGTCTGAAAATTGGGGTGATGCAGTATAGTTCTTTTCTGCATTTGGGTTTAGTTATGCTTAAACTCATTCTCATCTTGTTGCATTATGGGCACTTGTTTTCACTGCTACTTATTTGGGTCATTGCACCATTCTGTGTACTGGAGAGCTTCATCTACAGGGAGAAGTTGGGTGGATCAGCGACTGGCACCAGTATGAAATTAGAGGGAACAGATTCCTTTTTTTTGGTTGAAAAGAAATTGCATTGCACCAAAGCTACTCCACTGCAGATCAATACCATCAGAGTTTAACCACTTTTAGACCAGTTCTTTTCTGGCACTTTTTGTTTACACATTAAAATCAATATTTGTTTGTTTTTTATTTTATTTTACCAGAGACCTAAGGGAATAACATGTTGATCATTGCAATTTTTTATGTCACGTGGTATTTGCACAATTTACTCAATGTTTTGGGGAAAAAATACACTTTAATTAATTTAAAAAGATAATGTTATAGTGAGTAAATAGATACCTTACATGTGATGCTTTAAAATTGTGCACGCCCGTGGAATGGGGAC
Organism: Lithobates pipiens; assembly: GCF_037356315.1. Classification (NCBI taxonomy): domain Eukaryota; kingdom Metazoa; phylum Chordata; class Amphibia; order Anura; family Ranidae; genus Lithobates; species Lithobates pipiens. The sequence goes on along the minus strand of NW_027507758.1, from coordinate 445,961,823 downwards.
GAACAGTACTTAAAAATCTCTATAGGTGACGCTTTAAACGCCTTTACAGGTTTCCTGTTCAGCGTTACAGTGGAGGTCTAGCGCTAGAATTATTGCTCTTATTCTAAATTTCACAGCAATGCCTCAAATGCGTGGTGCAAACACCATTTACATTGGCGTGTGGGACTTATGTAACTATGACTATGACACTATTTTTGGCCCATTGTAAATGACACTGGCAGGGAAGAGGTTTACCACTAGAGGGTGATGCAGTGTGTCCTAGTGAGTGATTCTAACTGTGAGAGAGAGGGGCTACCTAGGACATGACAGTGATCACTGCACCCGATCACAGGGAGCAGTGGATCTCTGTCATGACACAAGGCAGAACGGAGAAATGCCTTGTTTACATAGGCACTTCCCCATTCTACCACTCCGCACTGCAATAGCGAGCTGCGGGAGAACATCGAATTCCTGGGACCCACGGGCATGTGCCCGAAAGGCAGCAAATTTAAAGGGATGTACCTATACGCCCATTTGCCTGCCTGTGCCATTGTGCCGACATACATCTGTGTGCGGCGGTCGGCAAGCGGTTAAAAAAAATTGTTTTCTTCCACCCTGGACCGGAAGTGAAAGCATGACATCGCTCTGGTCCTCCAAGGCCATAGAACCAATCAAAGACAATCTAGTGTTTAATTGTGTCCGTGACCAGCTGGCTGAACCATCAGATCATTTCTCAGGTGATCTGGTGGAAATTGTAAGCCTAAGAAATGCCGGCGAGCGATGGGAGGGGCTGCTTCTAAAAGATTTCCAGGGGCTCATGAGAAAGCCAGCCACTGGCTGAAAAAAAAAAACCAGAGTTATGGCTGACAGCTTTAGCCATAATCCTAGTAAAGCATTGCAAACCACAAGGTATATATACGTATTGTGGTCAGCAAGGGGATTTAAAGCCTGGCTTCAGCTTTTCTATCACTTTAAATACTTAACTTTGGCCAAACTATTTACAGTGATAGTAAAGCTGGAGTTAAGCCTCGTACACACGTACGAAAATCAGACAGGGAAAAGTGTGAAGACGAGCTGTCTGCGGATATTCAGATCGTTAGTACAGCGAATTTGACAGACGATTTGACTTTTACATCAGCCAAAAGCTGGATGTGCAGGCTAGAAAATGTTTGTCTGATGTGAACTCAATGTCTGATTTTTGGATGGTCAATACAAAAATCCGTCACACACACACGTTTCTTGATTCCGAGCATGCGTGTTTGTACTTTGACTTTTGTATGCCACATCATGAATTTAAATTCTAGATTACGCACAGTAGTTTACAAGACCAAACTATTCCCAGTCGTTTCTTGATTCTGAGCATGCGTGTTTGTACTTTCCGTCACACAAAAGTCAAAAGTACATACACGCATGCTCGAAATCAAGAAACGTCTGGGAAGATTTTGGTCTTGTAAACTACTGTTCGTAATCTAGAATTAACATTCGTGACGTGGCAGTTGATGAAATGTCAAAATTGTCATCTTCTTTAATGGCATAATAATGAAGCTGCTCTGCATGTATTTATGCCAAATGTATTTTAAAAGGCATTTGTTTTGTACGATCTGAAAATCGCGAATGAACGCTCACCAAACTTTTACTAACATGAAATTAGCAGGAGGGGCCCAAATGGTGGTATTTGAGAAATTAAATTCCTCTTTATACTCTCATAGTATGTCACTACGTTCCTGTTTGTCAAACAACAATTTTCAGATAATATGATAGACAAAATCCTGCACACGCCCTTTTGACAAAAATCAGATGCTCGGTCGTCCAACAATCAGACCATGTGTACGAGGCTTAAGGCGTTGTGGTCCAAGAAATGTTTTACCTGAAACTGGAAGGTAGTGGATAAAAATCTAAAAGCGTAAAAAAAAAAGGCCTGAGAAAGTATCGAGTTTGCCTCCACAAAGACTGGTTCTGCACATTATACTATGTTTACAAAAGATGTTTCCTTCCTCTTCCTCTTTAGGCATATCTATTTTGAATATAAAAATTCCACCGTATGTTCCATAGTGGCAAATCTAAACTGATGTAAGGTATTTTTACATCTCACTGGTAGAAAAAGGTATTTTATTGGAAGTGCTCATAATTTTCACCTAATTCCTTCCAGGACTGCCATGGCTACAAGTGAATACCACACTCAAAACTCTAATTAATCATTTCAACAACATTTTGCATATTTGTTTAGCATTTCTTAGAAAAGCTTTAATAAATCTGGGTAATTGGTTCCTGACAGAAACCAAAGTGCTGGGTTATCTAGGCTAAGTAACAGGGTTACAAGATTAGATGAGTCACAAGTTATTAGGTTGTTGTTTTTTCATTTCTGTTGGCAATGTAAACCACCCTAGCTGCTTCAATAAATGTTTTTAGATCTAATTGAAAGAAAATATTCTGCCTCTATTTAATCTGGGCTCTGCTGAGTGTGTTCCCAGAAACTTAGAAAACAGCCAACAGTCTTATATTCTGCATTATGTAAGGAGAAAAGGGGAACACCTGTCACTTAGTCTCCAGGGAATATGTGAAAGATTTTTAATCATTGTCTATACTTTTTTTTAGTACACTGAAGGCAATCTAGGAATCAGTCATAGTGTTATGTGTCATTCTATAATGAGAATGCGGGTATTGTTTGGCTATTTAACAGGCCAAGTCATTATATTAGTGTGTCTACTAAAGCCCAGCTAAAGCAAAAGTCAATGAGAAAAATATATTTCATACACATGTTGGTATTCATTTTTTCATTTTATGTGAATTCTAGCAGTACCAGAATACATTGTGATGACTTGTGTTTAACAGTTTCTAGGCGTGTTTATTTTCAAACTAAGCCCCTGGCTGATAGCTGGATGGCAGGGTGGGGATTTGTCAATGGTTGCTAGGAAGCTGTCAGTCACTAACCTCCTAATAACCAGCCTAAGCAGGACGTTAGCACATTTAGGAGTGGTAGTACTACCGCTGTTAAATGTTTCACTTTCTGTTGTAGCCAGAGTTTGGGTGCTTGTATACCAAGTGCTGAACAGGCAAAGTTTGGACCAAATTCAACTTTGGTCTGAACCCAGAACTCATCCCTAGTTACTAGATTAGGAAGAAAATTCCCTCCAACGAGGACATAGATACAAACAAAAAAAAACATTCACAAGTGTAGCCAAGGAAAATTTTGGCTGGCATTTAAGATCAATAAGGTTCAGCGAAAGACTTAATTTTGATCTGCTTCCACCATTGACAGATATGTCATGAAAGTTTAATGACTTGAGGTGTATCTAAAGCAAAAGCTTTTATTTGGATTCATTGCAGAAGGATTACAGTCTCTGTATTTATTCCGATTAGGGAGATGTATCTTCACCATTTGTTCTGGTGTCCATTGTCATGGTGAATATTCCAGTGGGCACAATCTGTCCAGTAATATCACTTTGCAGAGATATTCTCTAACTTCAGCAAGACAAGAATTTAAAGAAAAATTTCCCCAATTTGACAAAACATTTGAAGATGGTAACAAGTTAGGGCAAAAATGACTGCTTCAGTAAATCAGTGACTAATACTATGTCTGTAAGGAAAGGAACTTTTTACTACCAACCTTATGGACACCAAAGTAAATATCCTTTGCAAGTAGTAGCATATTGAATAAATAATAAACTATAGAGATCCTGCATTTGATCTAAAATTCAATTAATTTTGGAAACTACTTGCAACAAAAATGTGTATCCCCTATCAACTAAACAGTTTTCAGTTATAAACCAAAGAACTAAAGACAGGTGCCGTGATACCCACAAATTAACACAAAATAACTCATACAAAAACAATGGATACATGTGATAATGTGATATACCTAAGATAAAAAAAAAAAAAAATCAAATAAAGCTTTTTGTTCAAACAGTGTTCATTTATCCATGTAAAGTTAAAATAAAACTAAAGCTCGATACACACTATACAACTTTTGTTGTTCGATTTCCTTTAGATTTACCATGAACTATGTAGTGTATGTGTAAGGGCCTGCCCGATTGCATACACATTGAAAGTGTTTAGGTGTGACCATATATTATATTGTTTTAAAGCTAAAGAATCAAAAGAAAGTCGTATAGTGTGTATCCAGCGTTATTCATCAAACAGCGTAAAATGGACAATTTTTCATAAATACCTTTTATTTTTACTTTGTAGGGATAAATGGGCACGGTATGAACAAATATCTTTATTTTATTTTGTTTTATATAGGTATATCTTAGCATCACACACATATCTACTGTTTTTGTATGAGTTATATTGTGTTGATTTGTGGGTAGCGCAGCCCCTGTCTTTAGTTTTTAGCAGCATATGGGAATCTGTAGGATCGTCTTGTCGTATAATGGTTCTAAATCAATCCTATTCTACTATTGTGTACTTAAAATTTTAAACTTTTAAGTATTATTATAACACGAGGCAAGTGTATCATTAATAAGCTATTCAGTGCAGTATTTTCAAACCTTTCTCACCAGGCAAACTAAACCAATTTGTTCAACCTTTGCCACTGCTGTGCAGAAATTGTATCACATCAACATAATATAGTGCTGTGATATCGACTGTAATAAATAGCTGTCTCAAGGTATACATATTTTAGCAGGATGATACAATGAGTGAAAGTTAACTTTTCTGCTTGAGCAAACAATCAGATGTCAGGAGGTAATTTAGGGATATCTGGAAAGGATTCTGAGTCAGTATCCTTGTTAAAGAACCAAAACTCAGCATTCTAATTAAGATTGCGTGACATGATGCACTTCATAGCCATTCTCCAATGAATACTTAAGTATCAACCTTTAGACCTTAAATGACTTTTTCAGTTTTCGTATATATGGACATTTAAGACTGAATTCTATGCAAGCAGCTAAATAGTTGAAATACATCCCATATATGGGAATTGTTTTAACTGCAAAAATGTTTGCAATTTTGTGCAGCCAATTTTGTGATCCAGGCACTCTTGACTGACAACACAGCCAGAAGTTCAACCTCAAATGTAGCAGCAGCACATCTACATAAAGAATAAGAATATCATACTCCAAGGTTGGTTCATTGAATTTAGGCCATACTTACTGATAATGCATTGCAAAATCACATCAGAAGGAAGGAAACTTACTCTGAATTTTTACTCACCTAGCTCAACAAAATCAGAAACTGTTTTGTAAGTAGGCAAATACAGGCCTTAACCAATTCAGCTCCAGAGTAATTTTTTTTTCTTTGTCGTGTACATGTAAAAATCAAATTTTTTGGCCATAAAATTACTTAAACCCCCAGAACATTATATATTTTCCAAAAGCAGAGGCCCTGTAGAATAGAAACATGATAGTTGCAAATGTTTGTTTCCTGTGATATTTGTGCAACTGTTTATTTTAAACGTAAATTTTATGGAAAAAATATAATAAAATGTACTGTAATGTTTATGCACGCATGTTACGTGCACTTTCGCTGTAATCATTGCATTTTTTTTTCTAATAAAAATTTTGAATGGAAAAAAAAATAAAAAAAATAAATAAAAAAAAAATAAAATTAATTTTAGTTAAAAATCACATCATATAATACCCATGGGGATATGTCACATGTGTGGTGCAACCATGGTTTACATACACCTACACACCCTGGGCTTGCGTTTGTGTTTGCACAGGTGTGGGGGGCAATTTGGGTTTGGGATTTTTTTGACATTTTAATATATTTTATTATCATTTTCTTTTTTTGGGGGGATTTTTTTATGTGATTGCTATCACAAGGGGTTAATAAACCCCTGTGTGATAGCAATGGGCAGGTGACAGGTTCTCTTTTTGCAGACATTAGGGGTCTAATAGATGCCAGTGTCTCCCCAGCCCTTTACACAATCTTACCAAGCACAGATCGGCTTGGTTAGATGTGTCTCCTGGCTGTACCAGCCAGGAAGTGTGCATAGGAAACCAGAAGTGACATCACTTACAGTTTTATTGTTTGCAGGTGAGATCGAGGCATGTATTTGCCTTGGTCTCACTGCAGTCTCTCTCCCCCCTCCGGCAGATGTGTTCCCGGTTGTCAGTAAACACTGGACAGCCCATGAACTAGTGGCGGGAAGGGGGGGGGGGGGGCACTGCACGGGTGACTCTGTGAAAGTGGTCAGCAGCTATGGAGCTGCAGCATCACTTTCACTTTGGAGCCTGCCGTCGGCTCTACAAACCCTATGTACAAAGAGCTGAACTGGCTAAAAGGGCCAAAGTGCAGAGTCTAAGGAGCCACCTAGTATTCACCAGGGCACCTGCAGAATGACTCTCGAGTTGCAGTCCTTGGGTACAGGTCAGTGACAACTCTCAGCTAGCAGAACCAATGCAAACTACCAAGGTTTAAAGGCAAGATTTTGATAAAAGACAGACAGGAGGTTTGAGCCAGTGGCAGATATGAGCTGTATTTAAGAGCAAAGCCATGTTGCCAACAGAACCTGAAGCCTGGGGCAGAATAAGGTCTTTGCTCAGGTATTCCAACAAGTTATATGCTTTCTAGGACATGACAACATATGCATCTATGGGCGGCAGAGATTTCTGTGCTGAGAGCATGCTCACTGTAAGCTGTCTAAGACAGCTTTCAGTCTGTACTAGTGAACAGAAACTGGCAGACCGGTTCTCGGCATACCTTCCCAGACCCTGGGAGCACATGCCTAGTTAAAGGAATGCTGGGGCAGGTAGGAAAGATTTAGGTTCACATACAGTTTAGTAACTGGAGACACAATCTGTGTTTCTAATTTGGTGGTCCTTTTTGAATTTACAAGGCCCAGATAAGTAAAGGCATCGCCAGAGGGGGACCCAGATAAAAGCGTTATACTTCCAAATAAGTAGGAAGCACAACTTTAATTTAATGCAAATGTATGTAGTAGCCATGCAGAAGGCTCTGAGTACATTACCAAAATGGCTTAACTAACACATAAAAATCTCAGTATTCAGCTTAGTGAAGAACATATTTGAAGCCCAACTCTAAACAAATATTTTTTTTTTGGTTTAGGATAGAGTGGACATGGTGTAGAACCCTTGTTAGGCTGTCATTAAAATTTATGTTTAAGCTAATACTTTTCTCTTCCTGTCCTGATGATACCCTGCCTTGCAAAAATGGTCTATGCAAGATAGGTGAGGTTTTTCTGGCTGGCAAATGCTGTGTGCCTACAGAATGCTTTGATAAAAACCAAACCCTAGCTATTTCAATATTTCTCAATGAATGCCTCTTAATTTGTGTTTTTCTCTCGTGTTTAAACTGCTTATGCCCCGTACACACGAGAGGACTTATGTCCGACAGACCTCCAAAGGAGTTCTGCCGGAGTTCCGCCGGAGTTCCGACGGAGTTCTGGCGGACTTTTCGACCGAACGAACTTGGACACACACCATCACACCAAACTCCGACGGAGTCGAACGTGATGACGTACGACTGGATTCGAATAAGGAAGTTCATAGCCAGTAGCCAATAGCTGCCCTAGCGTCGGTTTTAGTCCGTCGGAGTAGCATACACACGAGCGGATTTTTCGAAGGGGACCGGGTCCGGCGGAGTTCCGTCGGGAAAATTTGAAGCATGCTTCATTTCTAAAGTCCGTCAGACTTTAGCGAAGCTAAAGTCCGTTGCAGCCCACACACGATCGGATAGTCTGACGGACTCAGTCCGTCGGACTTTGGATGTCGAAAAGTCCGCTCGTGTGTACGCGGCCTTATGCCCCGTACACACGAGAGGACTTATGTCCGACAGACCTCCAAAGGAGTTCCGCCGGAGTTCCGACGGAGTTCCGACGGAGTTCTGGCGGACTTTTCGACCGAACGGACTTGGACACACACCATCACACCAAACTCCGACGGAGTCGAACGTGATGACGTACGACTGGATTCGAATAAGGAAGTTCATAGCCAGTAGCCAATAGCTGCCCTAGCGTCGGTTTTAGTCCGTCGGAGTAGCATACACACGAGCGGATTTTTCGAAGGGGACCGGGTCCGGCGGAGTTCCGTCGGGAAAATTTGAAGCATGCTTAATTTCTAAAGTCCGTCAGACTTTAGCGAGGCTAAAGTCCGTTGCAGCCCACACACGATCGAATAGTCTGACGGACTCAGTCCGTCGGACTTTGGATGTCGAAAAGTCCGCTCGTGTGTACGCGGCCTTAGAAGCACTTGTAAGTTCCAAGGAACTCGAACTTTACCTAACTTTCCCAAAGATCTCAAAGGCTAAGACATTGACTACCCTGAGTGCAAAATACAGAAGTGCTCCACTTATTTTCTCCTAAATCTCAACCTCTTCTTAGTAACAGGTACAAGAGAGCATCCCACAATGACATGTATGGAACACGTGTTAGATCTTTCCTTCCTAATAACAAAAAGTTACAAGCACATTTTTCCCATATAGGTTTGTGTAGCAACTGGTTTAAGTCAGTCACAAATATATTTTTGATCTTTTAGAACTTGTTTCAAACTCTTTTAAACATTACTTGCATATTTGTTCAATTTCAGCTCAGTTTCATTATGCTCTGTATTGTTACAGCATCTAACAAAAGTGAGTACACCCCTCACATTTTTGTAAATGTTTTAATTTATCTTTTCATGTGACAACACTGAAGAAATTACACTTTGCTACAATGTAAAGCAGTGAGTGTACAGCTTCTATAACAGTGTAAATTTGCTGTCCCCTCAAAACAACTCAACACACAGCCATTAATGCCTAAACCGCTGGCAACAAAAGTGAGTACACTCCTAAGTTAAAATGTCCAAATTGGGCCCAATGTGTCAATATTTTGTGTGGCCACCATTATTTTGCAGCCTCTTGGGCATGGCGTTCACCAGAGCGTCACAGGTTTCCACTGGAGTCCTCCTCCACTCCTCCATGATGACATCACAGAGCTGGTGGATGTTAGAGACCTTGTCATCCTCCACCTTCCATTTGAGGATGCCCCACAGATGCTCAATAGTGTTTCGGTCTGGAGACATGCTTGGCCAGTCCATTATCTTTAGCCTCATCTTCTTTAGCAAGGCAGTGGTTGTCTTGGAGGTGTGTTTGAGGTCCTTATCTTGTTTTAATACTGCCCTGTGGCCCAGTCTCTGAAGGGAAGGGAGGGGATCATTCTCTGCTTCAGTATGTCATAGTACATTTTGGCATTCATGATTCCCTCAATGAACTGTAGCTCCCCAGTGCTGGCAGCACTCATGCAGCTCCAGACCATGACACTCTCACCACCATGCTTGACTGTAGGCAAGACACACTTGTCTTTGTACTCCTCACCTGGTTGCCGCCACACACGCTTGACACCATCTGAACCAAATAAGTTTATCTTGATCTCATCAGACCACAGGACATAGTTCCAGTGATCCATGGCCTTAATCTGCTTTTCTTCAGCAAACTATTTGCGGGCTGACCCCCCACCCATTCCACATATGCAGCAATGCTGGTAGCACTCATACGTCTATTTCCCAAAGGCAACCCCTGGATATGATGCTGAGCACGTGCACTCAACTTCTTTGGTCGACCATGACGAGCCCTGTTCTGAGTGTAACCTGTCCTGTTAAACCGCTGTATGGTTGTGACCACAGTGCTGCAGTTCAGTTTCAGGGTCTTGGCAATCTTCCCATAGCCTAGGCCATCTTTATGTAGAGCAAACTTTTTTTTTTCATATCCTCAGAGAGTTCTTTGCCATGAGGTGCCATGTTGAACTTCAAGTGGCCAGTATAAGAGAGTGAGAGAGATAACATCAAATTTAACACATCTACTCCCCATTCACACCTGAGACCTTGTAACGCTAATGAGTCACATGACACCAGCGAGGGAAAATGGCTAATTGGGCCCAATTTGGACATTTATACTTAGGGGTGTACTCACTTTTGTTGCGAGCCGTTTAGATAGTAATGGCTGTGTGTTGAGTTATTTTGAGGGGACAGCAAATTTACACTGTTATACAAGCTGTACACTCACTACTTTACATTGTAGCAAAGTGTCATTTCTTCAGTGTTGTCACATGAAAAGATATAATAAAATATTTACAAAAATATGAGGGGTGTACTCACTTTTGTGAGATACTGCATATGCTTCTCACTGTGGGTTGCTAATAATTTGTGGCAGTTACTGGAATACCACCATGCTTCATAAATAAAGTTCATTTAGAGGCATGTTTCATATTTTTAGGACAGTTGGTAAGCACAAGAGTCACATGACTCATGTGCCCACACCTTCCAGCTGTTCCAAAATGACAGCTGAAAAGGAGAGTACACATGGAAGAGGAATTTAAAACTGGGTCAATAATATCTGCTCATTAGAGAATCAACCAACAACATTGTTGCCACTATGATGTCACTAATTCCTAATAAACAAATTGACTCAACATGGACTGAGCCCAACAATGACTTCCAGCACTGAATATAGATGCATTTAGTAGTAGTATGTCAGATTTGTCTACTATTACTGGAAGTCCATCTCATCTGTGGGTGTCTAGTAGGATTGTAAAAGGGTGAAGGGTGAGACCACACAACAGCTGCTTGCCTCTTCTTTCTAATGCTTTATTATTTTCAAAGTACAACATTGCCTTCTCAGAATAGGCTTTTACTTGTCACCACTTTCAACATACATTAAAAATTAAAGTTTTTATTCCAAATGCAAGGTGACTGTTTAACTGTATAATCTAAATGCTGGCCACATCAGTGGCATATAATCTGCCTTCTCCTCCCACTGCTCCATTTGGCTGCCAAGAGCAGGGGAGGGTTATTTTTGCAACTTGGAGTTTAAACAGGGTTAAGTACTCTCTCTTGGTCATCATGTGACAGCTCTGGAGCCAAAGCCGTAATACATTACTATCACCTGCCACATGGAAGGAAGCGGAGTAAGTCACATGCTCCCCATACCTATAATTTTGGGGGTCATTTTTTGTTTCCCCTCGCCAAACAGAGTGGTTGGATCTGAGGTAATGAATTCAGCTCTGAAATTAATTTTCACATGTCACTTCACCAAAAGCTTCAGTCCTTTACTTAGTGTTGTTTATGTAGCTTCCTTAGCTGATAAACAGATTTTCTTCCTCTTCTGGTGTGCTTCCTGGCTTGTACTTGCTTACTGCCCCACAGAAGCACATTTCATGCAACAGTATTTGCATTTCTTATTATTCCTCCACATAACAGAGCAGTACTCTTCTCCTCCTCAGCTGTTCCGCCAAACGTATTGCACAGCAGGCACCTGTCAGCAAAGGGAATCCTTTATTGGATTACTAACTATAATTCTTCTGTGTTGTCTTAACTGATAATAACACTGCACATTGCACTGTACTTTGGAGCTGCACAACTGCTTTGCCATTTGCCTCCAAAGCCTTTTGCTAACAGCATATTTATACATATCCATAATGGAGCAAGTACACAAGCCTAACCTCTCTAAAGGGCAACATGTTTGTCTGTGTACCCTGGAAAAAAACTGCATGTACACTCATTTTGTATGAGTAGGGGTAGACTATTTCCTGAGCTGGTTGAATGTTATGCATTGATTTAAAGCTGAAAAAAAAAGGATTTCGATGGGCATGATTAATGCTGCTAAATTATGTATACCAAGCCACTTGTGTTCTCCGATAGTTTCATCAATTTGTGAGTGGTTTCACAGGATTACCCACATAGAGGGAATGGAAGAATTAATCTACATATCACGAGACAAGATGTCCAAATGTACAAACACTTGGTACTGCTGAATTGAGCATACGGAATCTTCAGACTTCCAAACATATAGTGGTCGGTCCGAGAGAGCCTGCTTTAATATACTAGGAGGCAGTGTATTTAGGTTTAAATATGACCACCCCTTTCTGTCAAGGCCACACTGCTGTTAAATTTTTGAATGGGGAAACTAGTTCTGAGGGCCAGGGGGTGGGTAATAGTGAGACTTATACCTTCTTGCATCAAACTCCTGATGAAGTGGACAAGGATCCACGAAATGTGTAGAGTCTTAGGCTCTGTTCACACCTAGGCGTTTTTTGGGGCATTTTTCTACTGTAAGCCTCAGCTCTAAAAATGCCCAGCAAGACAAATCCCATTCATTTCAATAGCCCCTGTTCACATCTGAGCATTTTGTTATCTGAAGAAAAATGTCTAAAGCTCAAAAAAGTACAGGAGCTTCTTTTTTTGGCAGATTACAGGTGTTTTCTGCTTTTTACACGATCTTTTGAACTGTACAAAATCACGATGTTCTGTCTGTAAACAAAACACCTAGGTGGGAACAGAGCCTTAAGGATGCCAAGATATTCGGTTTGTTATACTCTGTTAAACGTTTATCTCTTTATGTATATACTACCAGTATAATATGATTTGTTTCCTATCAATATATGAATTTCTTATATGTCAGCTCTTTTTAATATACAGTATATCTTTACCACAATTGGAAATTGATATCATGTACTTTTATGATCATAGAATGTTTAATAATGATTATTTTTTGATAAATTGGAAACTGTTTGTACTAAGTATTATAAAGTCCTATGACCATGGCATGTTGTTTATATAACCAGCTAAACACAATGAGGGTAGGATATTACATGTAGATTGATGGAGACCTCACCTCCCTCTTATTCTATGAACCAGGCTGGAGGGGCGAGACACAGTTTGTGACTGACAGGAATCTGCCCACGCCATGTTATTGGCAAAAATTAATAACGATTTAGTTTCAAATATATATGACAATTTAAAACTGTTTATTAGTATTTATTATTTATTTTAAATGTAAACATATGACCAGTAGCAGAGGACTAGAAGCTCCTCCTGCTTATGTTTTCCTGCAGACAGGCTGGGAAAGAGTTGGGTCATGTGACAGCTGTATATTGATTAGCTAAAAAGTACTTTGATTACAGTGCCATCGCCCATTTACAGAAATTGAAGAGACCATGTAAATGAAACAGCGTGTGTTGAGAATTACTTTGGTTTGAGCAGAGTAGTAGAGTTTCACTTGAAATATTTTATTCATGTAGTTTTATAATCATTAATGGGGTCTAATCAGCATTCATTTTCAACTTCAGTGATGAGAAAATTAGAAAGAGCAGGATGGAAAATGTTTCCCAAAAAACACATTTCAACTGAATGTCCATTTACTCCAAAATCAAATGTTAAAAGCAATTTTTTTTAAGTACTTTTAACCAGTTCCGGACCGGCGCACGCCAATGTATGTTGGCAGGATGGCACAGGCACGCACATTGGCGTACAGGTACATCCATTTTCATATGCCGCCCTGCCATCGCGTGCACGCCGGTCAGGACCCCTGTGAATCCAGTCGCCGGTCCCGCGGACTCAATCAGCACGGGCATACACGTGATCGTCTCACGGGGAGGCTAAACGGGGAGATGCCATTGTAAACAGCATTTCCTCGTTCTGCCTAGCAACAAGTGGCGCTGATCTCTGCTCCATGTGATTGGAGCAGAGATCAGTGTTCACTAACACAAAGCCCAGCCCCCCACAGTTAGTAACACGCCCCTAGGAACACTTAACCCCTACACTGCCACCCCCTGGTTAACCCCTTCACTGCCAGTGTCATTTACACAGGAATCACTGCATTTGTATAGCACTGATTGCTGTATAAATGACAATGGTCCCAAAAATATGTAAAAAATGTCCAATGTGTCTGCTATAATCACAGTCACAATAAAAATCGCTGATCGCCACCATTACTAGTAAACAAAATATTATTAATAAAAATGACATAAAACTATCCCCTATTTTGTAAACACTATAAGTTTTGCACAAACCAATCAATAATCGCTTATTGTGATTTTTTTTACAAAAAATATGTAGAAGAATACGTATCGGCCTAAACTGAGGGAAAACATTTTTTTTATATATTTTTGGGGGATATTTATTATAACAAAAAGTAAAAAATAATGTGTTTTTTTTTCAAAATTGTCGCTCTATTTTTGTTTATAGCGCAAAAAATAAAAACCGCAGGGGTGAATAAAAAAAGAGACGTCTATTTTGTTTGGGAGCCACGTCGCACAACTGCGCAATTGTTAGTTAAATCGACGCAGTGCCGAATTCCAAAAAGTGGTCTGGTCTTAAGCCAGCAAAATGGTCTGGTCTGAAAGTGGTTAAGTATGTTTGAACTGCATTTGTCATGTCAGTAAATGTATTGACACAAATGTTTGCATTGTCAAATGTTTTGTACCAACATTCATTTGAAAATCTACTAGTGGAGGGGGCGTGGCCGGAAGCCAAGGAGGACGGACACAAGTGAGAGGAGCTCCGCAGATACTGGTCTCCATCCGCCTCCATCTGCGATTGGGGTCCCTCTAAAAAGACCCTAACCCACCCACCCCAGTTATTGGAGTCGCCCGCTGCATACTACAGCCGTTTTTGCACTGCCACAATGCCTCTGCATATTCCGGGCCGCCGTAGTTGCAGGTGATCCATCACCGCCATCTTGCGGCCTACCTCCGCTCCGTGACTCCCGGACGCTGGAGCAACGGCCATCGTCACAGCACCTGCCCGCTACACTCACACCGGAGTATATCCCCGCTTGGGACCGAAAGATTGTGGACATTCGGCGGCGGACGAGGCAGCGATCAAGGCCCAGAGATCCCGGGTGAGCGCCAGCGGCCATCTTGCTACACCCTAGGCCGGCCGCAAGACTCCCTTCCCAGACCTCTCCAGCCTCAGTAACCTCTACAACTTGGGGAGGGATAAGGAGCCCCACCACAGTAGGGATTGATCACCACCGGGAGAGACACATACCATCCCACAGCCGCCACATCGCTCGGGGATTGAGGCTTAGGCCTAGCCGGTGGCCATCTTGGGACTCCCAGGACACTCTCCTATCCCACAGGCCTTCCTTAATTCTCTCTTCTTACCGGCTTCTCAGGTTTGCTTGCTGGACAGTGCACTAGTCCCCGAAGTCTGCCTGCATCACTGCCTATTTGCTACCGCCCCCACCCCTGTTCTCATATTGCAGACACCACTACTGGGGCCACACATCGGGCCCCCCAAGATGGAAGCCATGTAACCGTTCTACGTTGACCCTTGCCGCCTTCCTAAGCCCCTCCGCAACGCATAACAACCACTTACGCATCGGGGGGCATCACCCATACGTATGTATCTGACTAATACCTAGTCCCAGCATCTCATGGTGAAATACGGGCCAAAGCACCCTTCTCAGTCTCAGTCCACAGATTTGCGGCCTTCACAGACTCTGGACCACTTCCTAAGCAGGCCTGCATCCCCATCCCTGCCTTCAGGAACACCCGCATCCTCACAGACACCCCCTCTATCAATCATACAAGTTGCTCCGCAGACGGACGACCCCTCAGGTATAATGTCTATACCTGTGACAGTTGATGTACTAGACGCCAAGCTACAGGCTCTCCTGCAGGATTTAACCAGCAATGTCTCCAAGGAGATGGGAAAACTTGCACATGAACTGCGGGGGGAGCTTGCCCAAAACGTTGAACGTACTGGTGTTCTAGAAACTAAATTTGATGACTTGATACAATACGTGCATGTTTTAGAGGAAGACAACGCAGGTTTGAAACAATCTGTCTCCCAGCTCCAGTCCCAACAGGAATACTTGGAAAACAGGGGACGTCGTCAAAGCCTGCGTATCAGAGGAGTACCTGAGACTGTTACTGAAGGGGAGATCAGACCATACCTACTCAGCCTCTTTAATGTCGTGGCCCCTCGGATCCCAGACATAGACTGGAGATTAGATAGAGCTCACAGATCTCTGGCTCCGAAAACCCCCTGCAGGAGCTAACCCCAGGGACATCATAGTCCGCTTCCATTACTACGATAGCAAAGAAGCTTTGACCATAGCTACCCGTAATAAATCCCGGCTGGAATTCAAGGGGGCCAAGATACAAATCTTCAGTGACCTGTCTCCAATTACCCTTGCTAAACGCTGCAGCTTCCGCCCCGTGACCATGCATCTACAAAACCATTAATTCCCATACCGCTGGGGTTTCCCCTTTCGCCTGTCGGCCACTAAAGACAGGATCCAATATTCCATGAGAGACCTACAGGAAAGTGAAGCATTCATCCGCAATCTTGGTCTTCCGCCGCTACCAGATGAGGATCCCACTCCGCTCCCGATGACACCTAAACCCACATCCATCCCAGGCCGGATCCGGACCCCTGTTCGTGGGAAGTCACGGAATTCATTCTCCACTCCCCAACGAAACCCCTTTCCTAGACTTTCACCTTGAGGGGGACCCGACTTCTACATCTGACTTTCTCCGGCTTCAGCCCTTATGTCACCATGTCCCCCCTTAATCTGGGGGGTTTAAACCCATACCCATGGGTGATCGGTTTCTCTTTTTTCTTTTTTTCTTCTCTGGACTATAGTATAATTTGTTTTTCTTTCCGCTGCCTTTAACCATTATTGGAAGGTGGCGGGGGTCACTCCAGATGTGCTGGAGCTCTTTGTGTGCCTCCTTTTGTTCCTCAGCCACGGGCGTGGACTCCTGGGTGGTTTTTACCCCCCAGGCCATATTTCTTTGGTTATTTGTTTATTTTGTTTTTTTCTAGCCCTTTTTTTTGGCCTGTTCTCCATGTTTGGTTCGCTTTGTCCACATTTTCTTTCACCTATTAACCTTATTGTTGATGTTGTATGCTACTATATGCTTTTCCTCCCTACGATACACCATGGAACTCTTTACCCATCTGGTTTATACGGGTATTTATGGCCAGTATTTGTTTGTTACGGTTACCTTGAGCTAAAGTCACTTTATTGTAATGGCTTTACGGGTCCTTACCTACAATGTTAAGGGTTTGAACTCCATCCATAAGCGTTCAAATCCTCAGCTGCAGACATAGTCCTAGTCCAGGAGACCCATTTCCGCCCAGGGGGCTCTCTTAAATTCGCTGCTAAGCATTTTCCAACCTCCTTCCTGGCTTCGTAATCCTGATTAAAAAATCCTGTCCGCTGCGGATAAAATCCTCATTTGCTGACCCTAAGGGCAGGTACATTCTCCTGGACTGCGACTATCTCTCTCGTTCTCTTACTTTGATCAATGTATATGCTCCCAGTTCGGGTCAAATGCAATTTCTTGCTGAAGTCTTTGGAAGCCTGGACAAATATGCCCAACCTTTTATGATTATTGGAGGTGACTTTAATATGACTATGTCCCCAAGAAGAGACAGACGAATGTTATTCTCCTCTACCCCTTCCTCCAAAACAGAACGCCAATCCACTGCATTCCACAAACTCATTAGGTCCCACAACCTATTAGATATCTGGAGAGTCAAACACCCTACCCATAGACAATTTACTTTTTTCTTCCCCCTGCACAAAATGTATTCCAGACTAGATTACCTCTTTGTATCAGCACCTCTACTGACATCTGCAGTGGCCTCAGACATAAACCCCATAACGTGGTCAGACCATGCCCCTGTCCATCTTGATCTTACGCTCACCTCCTCCACACCTAGAACCTGCCACTGGAGGCTTAATGACTTCCTCCTACGAAATTCCATCATTGAAACTCAACTATCCCATAATTTCATTGAATTTTTTCATTTAAACGAAGGGTCAGTGCCGGACGTGTCCACCCTTTGGGAGGCTCATAAAGCGTTCTTTAGAGGCTTGTGTATTTCAGCCGGCTCTCGCCTTAAGCCGGACTCGGCAGCTCAGAGGCTGGACATTATCTCACAATTGGAAAAAGCAGAAGATTTGCTATTAGCCTCTCCTATGGTGTCACGGTTGTGCACAGTTATCTCCTTACGCGAACGGTTAAAGTCTCTGGACATGCAGAAATGCTCTAAGGCCCTACTGTGGGCAAAACAGAAGTTTTATGAATTCGCCAACAAACCCCATAGGATGCTGGTGCACAGACTTAAACCTCGCCCCTTCCATTCATATCCCAAACTCCTTCTTCAGGCAGATGGTACTCCGACTCACTGCCCTCTTACAATGTCTAAAGTATTTGGGACGTTTTACAAGAAACTGTATAACTGTCTAGCCTCTGATCCCAAACACATGTTCACTCAGGAGGAATTTAATTATTTTTGCGCTCCGTTAAAGCTGCTCAAATTGTCATCATCTCAGGTAGATACCCTTAACGCTCCCATTACATCAGAAGAGCTAGCGGCAGTTGTGAAGGAATTACCCTCTAACAAATCTCCGGGCCCGGATGGTTTACCATATCTTTATTATAAAACTTTCCTCCCGATCCTGAGTCCTCATTTGTTAAACCTCTTTACTTCCCTGCGAAACGGTACTAAACCCCACCCACAGTTTTTACACGCCCATATCACGGTAATCCCGAAACTGGGTAAGCCATCATCTTCACCAGACAATTATAGACCCATTGCCCTACTTAACTCTGATTATAAGATCTTTACCAAAATCTTAGCTAATAGACTCTCATTTCTGATTCCTTCCTTGATCCATAGTGACCAGGTGGGTTTTGTCCTGGGTAGACGAGCAGGAGACAATACTAGACACACCATTGATCATCTCATAGACTTACTTGACAAAACATCTCGCCCTGCTATTATCCTTAGCCTAGATGCACAAAAAGCATTCGATAGACTTGGTTGGCCCTACATATTTGCCACACTCTCCCAATTTGGTTTTTCAGGCCCCTTTATATCGGCCCTACAAGCCTTGTATTCCCTTCCCACTTCCCAGGTACAATTAGCATCTTTTGTCTTCCCATTGTTTACGCATAGCAATGGCACTAGAGAGGGATGTCCTCTCTCCCCCCTGTTGTTTATATTATGCCTCGAACCCCTAGCTGAAGCCATATGGGAGAACCCAGATGTTAGGGGGGTATCCTTGAGACAGAAGGAATATAAATTGTCTCTTTTTGCGGATGATATACTCCTCACTTTGACAAAACCACACATCTCACTCCCCAATCTTCACGCCATTCTGGATACCTTTAGTAAACTCTCGGGATATAGAGTAAACACGAGCAAGACAGAGGCTCTTCCTATTCATGTACCCCCTTCGCTTCTTACTTCCCTGCAATACAACTTCCCTTATCATTGGTGTCCTGTATCGCTTAAATACCTTGGCATCCGTTTAACGGCGTCATACCGATCCTTATATCAAGCTAACTTTATCTCCCTGATTTCAGAAACACACAGCCTACTCCGCAAGTGGCTGGAATGTCCTCTATCTCTCCTGTGTAGGATTAACGTTCTCAAAATGGCCATTCTCCCCAAATTCCTTTACCTTTTTGAAACCTTGCCAGTTTCCCTCCCTATGCCACAACTTAGGAATATTTAAAGAGCCTTTACTAAATTCATCTGGGGGAACAAATCACATAGAGTCGCCCATACAGTAGTTTTTGCCCCGCGCTCCCAGGGTGGCTTGGGGGCACCTGATATTATCAAATATTACTCTGCAACTCACCTTTCGGCAACCATCTCCTGGTCTTCATCTATGGCTACCAGTAGATGGTCAGAGCTGGAAATGAGCATTACTAACCCCGTCCATCCCTGCTCCTTGTTGTGGTCTGATTTATCCTCTTCCATAACACAACTTAAACACATAAGCCTTGCACCGATGCTGTTTACCTTGTCCATTTGGAAAAAATGTCACAAGAGGTTCTCTCTCTCTTCTCTATGCCCACCCCTTTTAAATGTGATTTTCAACCCTGACCTACCGGATAGCCTTTCCTCAGTAAATATGCTCCCATGGTTTAAAGTGGGCATATTTCAACTCCGCCACTTAATTTACCAGGTGCTCCAAAACAAATATGATATACCAAAACAGCTCTTCTTTTCCTACCTCCAATTTAAACACTATTTCCATTCCATATCATCTACCATGACTCTTGACACACCTACTGCATTTGAGATCCTATGTACTCATGGCCCTCATCAGAAAGGCCTCATATCCTCTTTACGACTCGTCACCGCCTACGTTAGATTCTCACCTCTATATGCGGAGATGGGCCAAGATTTTACCTAACCCTTTATCCCTCTCACAGTGGCAGGAGATCTGGACTTCTATTGCTAAAGCTTCCAGGTGTGTGGAGCAGAGAGAGATGGCCTATAAGGTCTTGATGTTTTGGTATAAAACCCCTGAAGTGTTGCATAAGTATGACCCCTCACTATCTAGATTGTGCTGGAGATGTCTGCAAGCCATGGGTACACATTATCACATTTTTTGGGACTGCCCACTAATTACACCCTTTTGGTCCTCGGTTCAATCTCTACTCCAATCAGTACTGGAGACGGATATCCCATTGAATCCTACCCACTACCTACTGGGTCTTCCAATCCCGGGTATGTCTAAGCATGCTAAGAAACTGATGGCATTTATTTTGCTACCCGCCAAAAGAGTGATCCCTACCCACTGGTTGTCCCCCACACCACCGATGCAATCACAACTGATTTTGGCCATTGCACATATTCGCAGGATGGAACACATGACAGCCCAAACCCAGGACTCTCTACCCCAATTTTCTAAGACTTGGGATATATGGGATAATTCCCCGCTTAACCCGGAATCCACACATTAACACTTTGCCATGGGCTTTCTAGGTCGACTGGCTGAGGTTAGGCCTCAGGATTTGTACTTCCTACCTCCGACGCATATCCTCTTTTCTTTCTCTTTTTTCTTTTTTTTTATTATTTTCTTACTCAGATCCATGGCGTTCCTCCCCCCCTTTTTCTTTTTTCACCTTTATTGTTAGCTATATGTGCCTTAATAACTTGAAATTCTCACGAGGCTGACTCCTGTGTCGAGTTAACAATAACCACGTTGTCTGTTTGTACCAGATGTGTACTTTTCATGTATTTGTTAAAATTTTCAATAAAAATACATTAAAAAAAAAAAATCTACTAGTGTATGGTCAGCTTTAGGTTAGCTAATATACATAGCTTACTGTTACACAGGTGAGCTTTTCTTGGTGTGAATACACTGAAGATAAATACTGTAAACCTGCTTGATGCTTCAATGTGAGGGATCAATGTTCATATCTAACAGTATGCAAGTGTTAATATAAGCAAACCAAATCCAACATACAGATAAATCAAGTACAACACACTGAAAATATGTAAATGAGTACTGAATGGTTTGTAATGCAGAGCACCTCATGCAAAAAATGTGCCTTTCACAAGTAGCATGCAAACATCCACGGCTGTGTCAAGGAACCATTCAGAGTATACTGCCAGCTGTAATGGTATCATAAACAGTTGTAATATCCATCAAGTGAATCATCTTATAACAGCATAAAATAACCATCATAGTGTGGTTACACCACTTGAAATATGATGTAGTTAAAGGCAGGCTGGAAAATGAACGCAGTAAATATACAGCAGTGAAAGTCAATTGTTGGGAAAAGTGGAAAAAAGCTGGAGACACTTAAAACCCTTTGTATACTTGCAAATGCTGGGCAGGGAATGCCCCGGCTGCAGATGATTTGCTTGTACAGGTGACAGCTCTTTGTTGGGCTTACACATGTGGGTGAAGATCCTAGTCCCGAGTTAATTGATAATGCAGAGGCTGGAGAGCCTTGTAGTGTCTGCATGAGGCTCTTTGGCTTCCACTCTCTTTTCAGAGCTAGGTGGATATCTCTGTGAACCAATGACCCCATGGAATCAGCTACAGCCTAAGCATATCCTATTTATCCCGTACTCATTCTTTTGTTTGCCTGAATTGACTTACAGCATCAGTGGTGGACACTGTATATTTTTATTAGAACAACATTCCATATGTATTTACTGTACATAGGCATCTGCCCTAATCTTTTCAAAAGTCAGCCAACAACTTTTATGGCTTCTGTGGTTGATTTTGCCAGACACAAGTGGTTGACATTCAGGCCCAGTTCACACTGATGCGACATACGCTCCGACTTTGGGAACACATGACGTATACAAATCAATAGTTCCCTATGAGAGCTGTCTTACCTGGTCTGATACAACTTTAGAAAAGGTTTCTGCACTACTTTGGTCCAACTTTTGGTCTGTTTTCAGTCTATTCATTATCATTGAAGTCAGATCAAAGTTTAATCCTCCTCCTAACCATCTGACTTGTGACATCCGACATGGTGATTACAGCAGCAGAAAAAGGAATTTATGTCACACTGTGATTGTTTGGATTTGCAAAGGAGAAGTCGGACTATCACAAAGTCAGAGCAAAATCGTATCCTGTTCATTCAAGTCGAAGTAGGACCAAAGTAGGACCGATGTAGGACTGATGTCGCCGGGCAAAGTGGGATGACATTTGTACAACAGCCCTGTTGTACCAGTGTGAACCCGTCCTCAGTAATGATTTGCACTGATTCAGTGCTAGAGATGAGCTCTGGTGTGTTTGGACATGAGTCAGAACCTACCCGATATATCCTGCCAGGAGGCTTTAAAAGCTGACAGCCAATCATAGGCAGTGGAGGAATTCCCTGCCCCACAGCCACATGTATAAAAGGGGCATGTAGACATGCAGCTGCAGGGCCGGAAATATCTTTATCTGCTGTGATTGGCTGCCTGTTTTGACATCTTCCTGAAGGGATAGTTCAGGTGGGTTCAGACTCGCATCCGGACATGCCTGAGCTAATCCCTACCAAGTACTGTGTCTACACATACAGACCTTTTGTCCCAGTGATAATTTGGTGCATTTGTTCATATTGGATGTGCCTGGTCATTTATAAATTAGCCTTTGGACACATCGGAAAAATTTCAAGGTGAATATTATTTTAATGTGTTGGGCTATTTGTGCAATTAAAATGTTTTACATTTCTTTATTAAATACATTTTTATTCCACTGATAGCCTCATCACTGTGTCCCTAGATTGCCTTCTAACTAAGTATGCCTTTTTCTTCTTAAAAAACTGTTTACAATACTTGAACCCTTAATTTATATTTTAGCACTAACATATCATAGCAGATCAGCCTTGCCTTGTGCACTGCATTTATAGTGAAAAAGAAGCTGTGAAATAATCACATGAAAACTTCCTCTAAAGCAACTGAAATACAATTTAAGCAAAAAAAAAAAAAATGAAAAAAAAAACTTCCAGCAAAAAGATGTGAGAGTGAGAGTGTGTGTGAAACAGCACAAGACATCTACTTAATAAAACATTAGAGATGAAAGTGATATTCCTGCTTTGCAGAAAAGCAAACTGAAAGAGAATGAGGTTAAACTGTACCAGAAGGCTTTTTTATGAAGAATGTCAGACTGAACTTGATGTGATAAAAAAATAATACAATGATTTAGGAGAGCTGGAAACTGACAGAGTTATCACATTATTAGGATAACTAGGGAAGTAATGGTGACAAATAATGCTGACCTACAAGGTATACTTTATTTAAATACTTGCCTACAGGGCACTTACACACCTTTCCTGCCCAGGCCATTGTTCAGCTTTCAGCGCTGTAGCACTTTGAATGACAATTATGAGGTCATACTACACTGTACCCAGATGACATTTTTATAATTTTCTTTACACAAATAGAGCTTTCTTTTGGTGGTATTTAATCACTGCTGTTTTTTTTTTTTTTTTACAAAAAAAAAATACCAAAAAATAAACATTTTTTTACTTAGCTTCCGCCAGTATGGGCACTGATAGGCTGACCTGGTGGGCATTGATGAGGTGGCATTTATGGGCACTGATTAACTGGCACTAATGAGGAGGCACTAATATGCTGCACTTATGGGCACTGATATGTGGCACTGATGATCACTGATAATCGACACTGATTGACACTGTTAGGTAGCACTAATGGGCACTAATAGGTGTCACTGATAGGCAGCACTGGTGGGCACTGATAGGCGGCACGGATAGACGGTACTGATGCACACTGATGGGCATTGATGGGTGGCACTGATGGGCAACACTGATGGGCATTGATGGACAGCAGTGATGGACATTGATGGGCAGCACTGATAGACGGGACTGATAGCCAGCACAGACTGGCATCACTTATGGGCACTGATTGGTGGCACTTGTGGGCAGTGGTGGGGACTGATTGCTGGCAGTGGGGGTCACTGATTGCTGGCACTGGTGGGCACTCGTCGCTGGCACTGATTTGTGGCAGTGGTGTCCCTATTGTAATCAGGGCACTTATGATCAGTGCCATGATTATATGTGTAGATGTCTCCTGTGAGGAGATGCCACGCATCGTCTCTCTTCGCCACACACTCTATCAGTGTGAGGCGAGGAGCACCGATTACCGGCATCTCTGTGTTTACATGTGACCGGCTATGATTGGACACAGCCGATCACATGGTTAAAGAGCCGTGGATGCGGCTATTTACAGAGATCGGGGGCCGTGATTTCCCCTCTGCACGCACCCATGGGTGCTCGAGAGTGCCCGTTCTGGGACGCCGTCATATGATGGCGTCCCAGAACAAGAGCTGCACTGCCCCGCCTTCATTTGATGGTGGGTGGGAGGCAACAAGGTAAAGGACAATTTAGGATTAAACAATACTATATTTACCATTACACATGTTGACCCAGCTGATATTAATCGCCTTTGCAAAAAGAAAAAAAAACATCCTTCTCGCTCTTCAGCCTTTCAATTAGAGAGAGGCAGACTGAGTGGAAACAGCTACTGATTTCTAGATTTCCATAGAACATTAGCGGGTCTTGTTCTTTGTATTCTTGTATGAGCTGCATATAGGTATCCTGGAACTGCTTTTATTGGAATAGAAAAATAAACAACAGAAAGCCTAAAGTTGTCCTGGCTGTTAAAGGGTAACAAATGCAATCAGACCTTTTATAATTTAAAGGTCCATAATATAAAGAAAATATAGAAAAAGGTGAGTGGCCACCCCCTGTTCTTTTAGTGGTGGGGCTTTTTAACTTACACAGTGGGATGTATGGTGGAGCTCGATTTAAGATTCCATTACACAGTTTGATATGGACTGACACGTTTTATGGACTATTTTATAATTGATTCATATCGCACATATCTATATAGACAATTTTGGATTCAATATTTTGAGAGTTATTTTATAAGGAAATGATTCTGGGCAGCTGCACTTCCAAAAATCCTTTTATTGAAGCTTCATATGACCAGTGGTTGACAGAAGGAACAGGGGACAAATAAGTAGATGTGTTTCATGCAAATGTTAGCGCTTAGTCATTACTGATTAGAACTAGTCACCACAATCACTATATACTGCTTTAATGTGTCATCACTAGGTTACAGGTGAACTAACCAATTGAAAACAGTACTGAGCTGGTATCACAAAGAAAACCTGGCTGGAGTACACGGTTCATACACTCAAATCTGGTGTGAAGAGTTCGATCCACTGCCAAAAGAAATATGATACATCAATTGAACTCAAAGCAAACTCAACACATTATTCAAAATCATTGCGTAGTAGCTAGGGATGAGCCGAACACCCCCCCCCCCCCCCCCACGAACATGAATAATCAAAAGTGGTCATTTTAAAGGCTTATATGCATGGTATTGTCATAAAAAGTGTTTGGGGACATGGGTCCTGCCCCAGCGTACATGTATCAATGCAAAAAAAAGTTTTACAAATTGCAGTTTTTTCAGGTGCAGTGATTTTAATAATGCTTAAAGTGAAACAATAAAAGTGAAATATTCCTTTAAATTTCGTACCTGGGGGGTGTCTATAGTATGCCCCACCCCCCTTTGACACCCATAGCCATAGGGAAGTCCTCGTGTGGCCCCGCCCTCAGTTAAAAGAACTGTCATCTTTTGGTTTGGGGTTCCCCTTAAAATTCATACCAGACCCAAAGGGACTGGTAATGGACTAGGGGGATCCCATGCTGCTCACACAATTACTCAGTCATGTAATACTGTACCCCAAAAAATGCTTTTGTCCTTTTTTTCATACAAATAGAGCTTTCTTTTGGTGGTATTTGATCACCTCTGGGTTTTTTATTTTTTGCGCTATAAATGAAAAAATACAGAAAATTATAAAAAAAAGCATTTTTCTTTGTTTTTGTGATAAAATTTTACAAATTTTGGCCACAATTTATACTGTTACATGTCTTTGGTAAAAATAACCCAAATTAGTGGATAGTATTTGGTATTTGTGAAAGTAATGCCGCGTACACACGATCAGACTATCCAACTGCCATTTTCTTGTCATGGTTTGGCGAAAAACAGTGAATGGAGACTCATTGAGGTTAAAGGAGACCACCTTAGAAAAGTTGTGGATCTCAAAACCACCTTGCCCTTGTGACTCTGGTCCGCCGGACAATTTATCCGTGTGTGGGCATCCGGCGGACTTTTTTTCTCCAAAAGTCCGGCGGACTTAGAAAGTAGTTTTGACTCAAAAATTGTCCGGCGGAAAATCCAGCTGTCTGTGTGCTAGTCCGCCAGACTTTTGAAATTAACGGACTTTCCCGCACACTGGATGCTCTTCTCCGGCAATTGAGCACCGCACTCTAGCCGTCTTTCGGGTTATAGCGTGTAGTGGTTAAAGAGGTTGTAAACCTCAGGAAAAAAAAAACCCTGCAAGACAAAGGCATAATGAGCTAGTATGCATCGCAAACTAGCTCATTATGAAATACTTACCTTAGAACGACGCCCAGAATCGGCGCATGCACACCGAGTACACAGCCAACACCTTTCCCCGAAGTTACTTCCGGGTTCGCAGGCTCCGGAGCTGTGATTGGCACAGGCCCTGAAGAAACGGCACCAGCAGACCATTTCTTCAATGCGCATGCCCTGATGACATCGGGAAAGTACATGTAGTGAATATATCCTAAACTGTGCAAGTTTAGGAGATATTTACAGTACCTACAGGTAAGCCATAATATGAGCTTACCTGTAAGTACAAGTGGTGTAACAGTGTTTAGGACCACTTTAACTAGAGACTCACTCACCTGGAGTAGCTTTTTTTGTTTCATTGAGAGCTATTTTATGTTAACACAACATGAGTATATACGAGGGGCATTCAAGTCAAAACGGGACTTAAGTTTATAAAAGAACAAATTTCAAGAAGTGGAAACTGCATTTATTTCTTGACATACTCCCCTGCTACATTTATACACTTATCCCAGTGTTTAACCACTTGCTTACTGGACACTTAAACCCCCCTCCTGCCCAGACCAATTTTAAGTTTTCAGCACTGATGCACTTTGAATGACAATTGCGCGGTCCTACAACACCGTACCCAAATTAAATGTTTATAATTTTTTTCTCACAAATAGAGCTTTCTTTTGGTGGTATTTAATTCCAGCTGGGAGTTTTATTTTTTGCTAAACAAACAAAAAAAGATGCAAAAAAAAAAAAAAAAAAAAATCATGTTTAATAGTTTGTTATAACATTTTGCAAACAGGTCATTTTTCTCCTTCATTGAAATGTGCTGATGAGGCGGCGCTGGTGGGCACTGATAGGCTGCACTGTTGGGCACTGATAGGCACAGTTAAGTTGGCACTAATAGGCACAGATAAGGTGGCACCGATGGGCACATATAAGGCAGTACTGATGGGCACAGATAAGGCGGCACTGATGGGCAAAGATGGGCACAGATAAGATGGCACAGATGGGCAGCATGGATGGGTGGCACGGATGGGTGGCACAGATGAGTGGGACGGATGGGTGGCATGGATGGGCACTGATGGGTACCACTGATAGATGGGACTGATGGGCACTGATAGGTGGCACTGCTGGGCACTGATGGGTGGCACTGCTGGGCACTGATGGGCGGCACTGCTGGGCACTGATGGGCACTGGTAGATGACACTGATGGGCACGGATATGTGGCACTGAGGTGCAGCACTGTTTTTGCGGCATATTGTGGGCACTGATAAGGGGCACTGTGGGCACTGATAGATGGCACTGTGGGCACTGATAGGTGGCACTGTGGGCACTAATGGGTGGCACTGTGGGCACTGGTGGGTGGCACTGATGGGGGCATTTTTTTATTCTATAGGTGGCACTGTCAGGGGGCAGGTGGGCACTGATACGCTGGCCGTGATCGGGACTGATGTCCCGATCACGGCCGACGGTGATCGGGACTGATGTCCCGATTGCGGCCACCGGTGATCAGCTTTTTTTTTCTCTCCTCGCACTGTCAGCGCGAGGAGGAAAAATAGCCGATTACCGGCTCTGTTTTGTCACATGATCAGCTGTCATTGGCTGACAGCTGATCACGTGGTAAGGGGTCAGGATCAACCCCTTGCTCGGATCCGTGATCAGGCGAGTCTCATAGACTCAGCGATCACAGAGCGCGCCGTGCCCAGGCCACTTGTGCACGGGACAACGTCAATAGACGTAGTCCCGGCAAAGCAGGTCCACGCTGTAGCCGTCATTCGGCTATAGCGCGGATCTCTAGAGGTTAACTAATGCCTGGAAATATTCAGCAAAGAAAGATTTGTCAGTACACATGAACCATCCTAGGACAGCCTGCTTCACTTTGTCATCAGTGCTGAAATGTTGACCTCCGAGGAACTCTTTTAGGGGTCCAAACAGTTGAAAATCACTTGGAGCAAGGTCAAGGCTGTAAGGGGGGTGTGGCAATAACACCCAGCCCAGTTGCTGTAATGTGCATGTAGTACGATGAGCAGTATGAGCTTATGCGTTTCCCTGGAGAAACAGGCGTCCTTAGTGATTAAACAAGGCCATTTTTTCTGCAGACACGTATGCACATCACTCAGAACATGACAGTAATATTCATTACACTTGCCATCACTTTACCTGCAAATGCAAGGGTTCTACATTTTTTTGGTGCATCCACTGTTTTGATGCCCGTTTTTGATTCCAGAGTGAAATTGTGTGCCCAGGTTTCGTCACATGTAATGATGTGATCCATAAAATCCTGGCCTTCCCTTTCAAAATGCTCCTTCAATGCAGTGCAGACTTCAAAAGCAGAAAGCTGTGGTAAATACCGCGCTGTCAGCAAACATAAAACTGCAGTAAGGAACAACAAATGACAATTGCAAATAACAATATATATTTAAAAAATGTGGCGCTAAATGAGAATGGTCCTAGTATTGCACCATATAATAATGTCGAATGTTAAACACTCTGAACATGTGCAAACATGATTAAATATATACAACATGAAAGGTGCAAAATTAATAACATTTTAATTTGAAGTCCACACTTTGAAAAGTGAATGAAATAAACAGTCCAAAAATGATATAAAAAAAAGAATATTGTTGAAGTGTTGATCCAGGTGAATATATATCAACCTCCAAATATAAAACAATGCTGCGTGAAGATAGAATAGTGGGAGAAACCACCACTGATAAAACTGAGGCTTACCAACAAGGCATATGCCAAAGGAGTCATCAGAGCTTTGTGGTGATACAGTACATAGGAACGTCAACGTTTAAGCATGTTTAACACCGGAAGATTGAATTCACACTTTCCTCCAGGGGACAAACATCACAGGGGGAAATTCAGAGATGGGATCTGTTGCATGGGTTCACAGGTTAACCATAAATGAAATAAAAATTCCACATAATGTGAATCCGTTTAACAAGAAAATTCATTTAAAAAGTGATATAGAACACTCACATTTGAGTGGATACAACAAGCGCTTGTATGACTGGAATATTAACGCAATGGCATTAGTAGGCTTGACCCGACGCGTTTCATCTGAGAAGACATCATCATCCTTTTTTATATAATCTGTGGACTGTTTTTTTCATTCACTTTTCACAGTATGGCCTTCAAATTTACATTTGATGAATTTTGCACCCTTCATTTTGTGTACATTTAATCATGTTTGCACATGTTCAGAGTGTTTAACATTATTCATTATTATATGGTCCAATACTAGGACCATTCTCATTTAGCGCCACACTTTTTATATATAAAAGCAGAAAGCTGCCTTGGTACCCAGCGTGCACTAACTTTACAAAATGCAAATGTTCATGAATGATTGTGTTCGCCGTTCCCACAGAAAGATTTGGCTCTTGTGCAATTTCACGACAGGTTAGGCATCAATTATCCAGGATCAGGCATTCCACGTGCTGATTGTTCACAGGAATGACTACTGTGGGCTGGAAACCACCACAGTAGGGATAGTCACTGACAGACGTAGGGCCATCTTTGAAATGTTTACACCACTCAAATGTCTGCAGCTGAGCATCTCATCACTGTACTGTGCTTGAAATCTTCTGTAGTTATACAGTATGTGAGTTTTACGCCTTTATTTACAAGAAACTTCATCACCACTCGCTGTTCCATGCACTCACTGACACTGTTGTCTGCCATCTTGATTAACAGTTTCTGAACTGGCCTGTGACATGTGAGCCACCTCAGTAATAGGACACACTTGCCACTTACCACTGCTTAGAGTACCACCACGCTAGCAATTAAAAGTCCTGGTTTGACTTTAACGTAAATCTTTTATTGCAATTTATATATTTAATTTCTTGAGCACTTTCAGGTGTTTTTGGTAGCATGGCACTTTTGTATTATGCAATCCATGGAAACCGCTACTGCCATGTTCTACCTTTAGTAAAAATATATATAGAAAGAAAACTGTGATTGGTGTGCATTAAATAATACTAGATAAAATGAAATTGATAGCAGCACTCACAATATTGTACACAACATTATAACCAAAATATATAAAAACGTTTTGTGCTGGTACATAAGTGATGCATTAACCGTCACAATTATTAAGTGTTAAATATATAAAGTCCACAAAAATAGATCAATTAAAGTGTCCAGAAAACCAGCAAGAGCCCATACAGTGAAGAAAAATAAATGAAGGTACAACACCCAGTGCTCCCCAAGAGGTAGACAGAGCAAATATATCCTCTTACCAGATAATTAGACCTATCAAGGTCTGTATGTGCATAAGTGAGTAATCACCCCTCACTTCAGGTATAAGCCACATCTCCTGTTTAGCCACCTTACTGGATTCCCATGACCGTATGCATTTGTCCCTTAGGGAACCTCAAACCCAGTCATTCAATATGCCAATAGAAGAGGAAGGAACTCTTTGCGCAGCATTCAATAAAAACACATGAGTCTAATACAAGAGTCTACTTACAGCAAAAAATTGTTTGCAGGCATTTGGAAACAAACACTCGTCTTACACCCTCCATGGGCGTCACAACATCACCACTATTCAATACCTTGCCCTACTTACATTTCGACTACTGGGACGTCTTATGTGAGGCAGCAAGCCTATGACCGGGTCTGAGCTTTCCTAAAGGACAAATGCATACAGTGACTTGTTTCATCGGCATTCAGTAAGGTGGCTGAACAGGAGAGGCAGCTTATACCTGAAGTGAGGGGTGATTACTCACTGATATGCATACAGACCTTGATAGGTCTAATTATCTGGTAAGAGGATATATTTGCCCTGTCTATCTCTTGGGGAGCACTGGGTATTGCACCTGTTGACTATTGAAGGCCATTTTTTTTTCTTCACTATATGGACCCTTGCTGGTTTTCTGGACAATTTTATTTAACTTTAGTAAAACCTATAATGCTTTGCCATGTCATGGGTGTATCCTATAGCATGTAAGTAGTTTAGACAGGGGCTGTCACTGGCATATTATGTTACCAAATGTCAGTAACTCCTTTCTGCCTATTATTTATGGTTCCAGACTGCTGCACTGCCTGCCTGGATTCTAAAGCTGAGCATACCCTAACTGAAAACTAGGGATGAGCCGAACACCCCCTGGTTCGGTTCGCACTAGAACCTTCGAACGGACCGAAAATTAGTACGAACTTTAGAACCCCATTAAAGTCTATGGGACTCGAACGTTCAAATCAGGCTAATCTGCAAGTTATTGTCCTAAAAAGGGTTTGGGGACCCGGCTCCTGCCCCAGGGGACATAGATCAATGCAAAATGTTTTTTTTTTAAATGGCAGTTTTTTCAGGTGCAGTGATTTTAATTTTGCTTAAAGTGAAACAATAAAAGTGAAATATTCCTTTAAATTTCCTACCTGGGGGGTGTCTATAGTATGCCTGTGAAGTGGCACGTGTTTCCCGTGTTTAGAACAGTCCCTGCACAAAATGACATTTAACTGAAAAAGTCATTTAAAACTGCTTGCGGTTTTAATGTAATGTCTGGTTCCGGCAATATGGATGAAAATCAGTGAGAAAAATGGATTGGTTAGCCCCCCTGCCCATTACCAGCCCCTTTGGGTCTTGTACGGATATTAAGGGGAGGCCCGTACCCAAATTAAAAAAACAAAGGTGTAGGGACCCCAGGCCCAAGCCCTATATACTCAGAACAGCAGTATACAGACGGTGCAAACAAGACAGGGACTGTGTAGGTTTGTTGTGTTAAGTAGAATCTGTTTGTAATTTTGAAGTGGTACATTTTTAAAGTGTAGCTCCAGTCAAAAAATCTATTTTTAAGCTTTTTGGAAAACATAGGGAAGGGTTATCACCCCTGTATAATTTTTTTGGCCGTCCGTCTTTTTTCATCTCACTTCCTGTTGTCTCCTTCTGTTTGCAAGTAGGAGACGTTTGTAAGTTGGATGTTTGAAAATAGGGGCCTGCCCTATATGCTCTGCAGAAATTTGGCCCTAAGGTGTTGGTGTTGCCACAAGTTAACACTGTAAGCCCTCAAAGTGACTCTTGGTGGACGCTGGAGCACCCTGCTGTGAACTATTATATTAAGAATTGTAATTACATGCCATTGTTGAACAGTGGTAGAAAAATTGGGCCTTTGGTGGCTGTGGTTGTGGTGGTGGTAGTGCTGGTGCCACAACACTGTAAGTCCTCACAGTTACTCTCGGTGGCCGCTGGAATGGGCCCTGCTGTGAAATATTATATCAAGAATTGTAATTACATGCACCTGTTAAACAAGGGCTGAAAAAATGGGCCTTAGGCACTGGTGCCATAACACTGCAACCTCTCCCAGATACTCTAGTTGGAGTGCAGGAATGAGCCCTGCTGTAAAGCATTGCATCAAAAATTGCAATTACATGCTCCTGTTAAACAGGGGCTGAAAAATTGGGTCTTAGGCACTGGTGCTGGTGCCACAACACTGCAACCCCTCACAGATACTCTAGCTGCAGTGCAGGAATGAGCCCTGCTGCAAAGTATTGCATCAACAATTGTAATTACATACCCCTGTTAATCAGGGGCTTAAAAATTGGGCCTTAGCCACTGGTGGCGGCGCCCAGAACCAAAAATGTTCTTCCAAGCTATCAGCAGGATCATTGAGGAGGAAGAGGATAGTCTGTCAACATAACAGGATAGTCACTCAGCATCAGCATAGGCAGTCTTTAAGGGATATGACATTTCAAAAAAGATTATTCAGTTACATCAGCTTTAGGTGCTTGGTAGCTGGTGGTGATCCAAGAAAGACTGGTTCATCTTTATGAAGGTCAGTCGATCAACCGAGTCAGTGGACTAGCGCACCCTGTGATCGGTTACAAAGCCTCCAGCAGCACTGAAGGTGCGTTCTGAAAAAATTCTGGATGCAGGACAGGCCAGTAGCTCAATTGCATACTGTGCAAGCTCTGGCCAGTGATCCATTCTCAAGACCCAGTAACCCAGAGGATTTTCGGGGGGAAAGGTGTCCAAGTCTTACCTTGCCCCTAGGTATTCCTGCACCATGTAAATCAGACGCTGGCGATGGTTGCTGGAACCAATCATACCTTGGGGCTGAGGACTAAAAAATTGTATAAACGCATTGGTCAGATGGCCACCTTCTCCACCGCTCCTTCTGCGACTGACCGAAGCCTCACCAACACGTTGTCCAGGTCCAGGAGTTTGTAACCTCCCAGTCTTTGGGTACGCATTGCACAGACCTTTGTGCAAGGCCTCCCGGAGATGTCTCATCCTCTGCTCCCTCTGCGATGGCAAGATAAGGTTCTGCAACCTTACCCTTGTACTGTGAACCAAGGAGAGTTGCCAGCCAGTAATGATCCCTCTCCTTGATCAGAAGAATACAAGGATCATTCCACAGGCTTTGCAGGATCAGGGAGGCCATGCAGCTTAGGTTAGCTGAGGCATTCGGTCCGGAGTCCTCTGGGTCACTAAGGTCATGATCCGCAGCCACCTCCTCCCAGCCACGTACAAGTCCATGGGTTTCTTGGTGCCAGGGGTGCCAGGCTCCACCTCCATGCTGACACTATCCTCCTCCTCGTCCTCTTCCTATGTGATCGGCGGGCAACAGGGACACTGTCTGGATAAAGGGGACCTTGAGAGGCAAGGAAGTCCTCCTCTTCCTGCCTCTGTTCTGAATCAAGTGCCCTGTCCATTATTCCACACAGCGTATGCTTCAACAGGTGGACAAGAGGTACAATGTCACTGATGCATGCACTGTCACTGCTCACCATTCTCGTGGCCTCCTCAAATGGTGACAGGACAGTGCATGCATCCCTGATCATGCCCCACTGGCGTATGGGAAAAAAACAAGCTCCCCTGACCCTGTACTGGTGCCGAAGAGGAGGGGGTGGAGGAGAGAGGTGTGTCACAACCAGTAGTAGCAGGGGCGGACTGACAACTTATGGGGCCCCCGGGCAATAGGAGATCATTGGGCCCCCTGTGTCCCTGTCCATATGCAAACCACACAAAACACCAACTTATTGCACAGCGCCCACATTACATACATTAGTCCCTTACCCCTTTAGCTACAGTGGCTGCAGCTAAGGATGTACACATGCTGCAGCAGGAATTATACCTCCTGTTGCTTTTGGTGGGTGATTTTGACCCATTCAAGTAAATAGGACCACTCTGCAAACACCTTGCAACTTTGTGCAATGCACGTAGTTGCAGCATGCTAGTGTGGGATCCAAGTGGTTAAAGCAGGTGATGAAGAGGCAATACAAATCTTAACCCTTTTTTTCGCTGTACTGCACAAGGTTGCATGGCCTTTTGCAAAGCAGCCCCATTCACTTGAATGAGTTACGTTTGGCAGGCACTACACTGGTTAAGTGTGACAGGGTGTATAATTCCTGCTGCAAATGCAACATGTGTAAACCCCTGGCCACTACAGTTAAAGGGGGTGTGGTTGGGGGTGAGAAAAAAAAACAGGGCTCAACTATGAGGTTTTACCACCCCCAAATTGTGAATGTAGACAATCCCTAACTGTCCTGCGCCCCCTATCAGAGTTGGTGTTTAGGGGACACCTGGTATGAGGACAGAGAGGGACTCCTGAGATAAGGACAGAGAGGGGGTCCTGGGATGAGAGCAGAGAGGGGGGCCATGGGATAAGAGCAGAGAGGGGGTCCTGGGATGAGAGCAGAGAGGGGGCCCTGAGATGAGAGCAGAAAGGAGGCCCAGGGATGAGAGCAGAGAGGGGGTCCTGAGATGAGAGCAGAGAGGGGGTCCTGAGATAAGAGCAGAGAGGGGGTCCTGAGATGAGAGCAGAGAAGGGGGCCCAGGGATGAGAGCAGAGAGGGGGCCCTGGGATGAGAGCAGAGAGGGGGCCCTGGGATGAGAGCAGAGAGGGGGCCCTGGGATGAGAGCAGAGAGGGGGCCCTGGGATGAGAGCAGAGGGGGGTCCTAAGATGAGAGCAGAAAGGGGGCCCAGGGATGAGAGCAGAGAGGGGGTCCTGAGATGAGAGCAGAGAGGGGGTCCTGAGATGAGAGCAGAGAGGGGGTTCTGGGATGAGAGCAGAGAGGGGGTTCTGGGATGAGAGCAGAGAGGGGGCCCTGGGATGAGAGCAGAGAGGGGGCCCTGGGATGAGAGCATAGAGGGGGCCCAGGGATGAGAGCAGAGAGGGGGCCCTGGGATGAGAGCAGAGAGGGGGCCCTGGGATGAGAGCAGAGGGGGGGTCCTAAGATGAGAGCAGAAAGGGGGCCCAGGGATGACAGCAGAGAGGGGGTCCTGAGATGAGAGCAGAGAGGGGGTCCTGAGATGAGAGCAGAGAGGGGGTTCTGGGATGAGAGCAGAGAGGGGGTTCTGGGATGAGAGCAGAGAGGGGGTCTTGAGATGAGAGCAGAGAGGGGGTCTTGAGATGAGAGCAGAGAGGGGGTCCTGAGATGAGAGCAGAGAGGGGGTCCTGAGATGAGAGCAGAGAGGGGGTCCTGAGATGAGAGCAGAGAGGGGGTCCTGGGATGAGAGCAGAGAGGGGGTTCTGGGATGAGAGCAGAGAGGGGGTCCTGAGAAGAGAGCAAAGAGGGGGTCCTGAGATGAGAGCAGAGAGGGGGTCCTGAGATGAGAGCAGAGAGGGGGTCCTGGGATGAGAGCAGAGAGGGGGTTCTGGGATGAGAGCAGAGAGGGGGTCCTGAGATGAGAGCAGAAAGGGGGCCCAGGGATGACAGCAGAGAGGGGGTCTTGAGAAGAGAGCAAAGAGGGGGTCCTGAGATGAGAGAAGAAAGGGGGCCCAGGGATGACAGCAGAGAGGGGGTCCTGGGATGACAGCAGAGAGAGGGTCCTGGGATGACAGCAGAGAGAGGGTCCTGGGATGGGAGCAGAGAGGGGTCCTGGGATGAGAGCAGAGAGGGAGGGTTCAGGGACGAGAGCAGAGAGGGGTCCTGGGACGAGAGCAGAGAGGAGTCCTGGGATGAGAACAGAGAGGGGGTCCTGAGATGAGAGAAGAAAGGGGGCCCAGGGATGACAGCAGAGAGGGGTTCCTGGGATGAGAGCAGAGAGGGGGTCCTGGGATGAGAGCAGAGAGGGGGTCCTGGGATGAGAGCAGAGAGGGGGTCCTGGGACGAGAGCAGAGAGGGGGTCCTGGGACGAGAGCAGAGAGGGGGTCCTGGGACGAGAGCAGAGAGGGGTCCTGGGACGAGAGCAGAGAGGGGTCCTGGGATGGGAGCAGAGAGGGGTCCTGGGATGAGAGCAGAGAGGGAGGGTTCTGGGACGAGAGCAGAGAGGGGTCCTGGGACGAGAGCAGAGAGGAGTCCTTGGATGAGAACAGAGAGGGGGTCCTGAGATGAGAGAAGAAAGGGGGCCCAGGGATGACAGCAGAGAGGTGTTCCTGGGATGAGAGCAGAGAGGGGGTCCTGGGATGAGAGCAGAGAGGGGGTCCTGGGATGAGAGCAGAGAGGGGGTCCTGGGACGAGAGCAGAGAGGGGATCCTGGGACGAGAGCAGAGAGGGGGTCCTGGGATGAGAGCAGAGAGGGGGTCCTGGGACGAGAGCAGAGAGGGGGTCCTGGGACGAGAGCAGAGAGGGGGTCCTGGGACGAGAGCAGAGAGGGGTCCTGGGACGAGAGCAGAGAGGGGTCCTGGGATGGGAGCAGAGAGGGGTCCTGGGATGAGAGCAGAGAGGGAGGGTTCTGGGACGAGAGCAGAGAGGGGTCCTGGGACGAGAGCAGAGAGGAGTCCTGGGATGAGAACAGAGAGGGGGTCCTGAGATGAGAGAAGAAAGGGGGCCCAGGGATGACAGCAGAGAGGGGTTCCTGGGATGAGAGCAGAGAGGGGGTCCTGGGATGAGAGCAGAGAGGGGGTCCTGGGACGAGAGCAGAGAGGGGGTCCTGGGACGAGAGCAGAGAGGGGGTCCTGGGACGAGAGCAGAGAGGGGTCCTGGGACGAGAGCAGAGAGGGGTCCTGGGACGAGAGCAGAGAGGGGTCCTGGGACAAGAGCAGAGAGGGGGTCCTGGGATGACAGCAGAGAGGGGGTCCTGGGATGACAGCAGAGAGGGGGTCCTGGGATGACAGCAGAGAGAGAGGGGTCCTGGGACGAGAGCAGAGAGGGGTCCTGGGACGAGAGCAGAGAGGGGTCCTGGGACAAGAGCAGAGAGGGTTCCTGGGATGAGAACAGAAAGGGGGCCCTGG
Source organism: Lithobates pipiens (assembly GCF_037356315.1). Lineage (NCBI taxonomy): Eukaryota > Metazoa > Chordata > Amphibia > Anura > Ranidae > Lithobates > Lithobates pipiens. The sequence continues at coordinate 445,924,351 of NW_027507758.1, read as the reverse complement.
GATGACAGCAGAGGGGGGGCCCTGGATGACAGCAGAGGGGGGGGTCCTGGATGAGAGCAGAGAGGGGGGCCCTGTATGACAGCAGAGAGGGGGTCCTGAGATGAGAGCAGAAAGGGGGCCCAGGGATGACAGCAGAGAGGGGGTCTTGAGAAGAGAGCAAAGAGGGGGTCCTGAGATGAGAGAAGAAAGGGGGCCCAGGGATGACAGCAGAGAGGGGGTCCTGGGATGACAGCAGAGAGAGGGTCCTGGGATGAAAGCAGAGAGAGGGTCCTGGGATGGGAGCAGAGAGGGGTCCTGGGATGAGAGCAGAGAGGGAGGGTTCTGGGACGAGAGCAGAGAGGGGTCCTGGGACGAGAGCAGAGAGGAGTCCTGGGATGAGAACAGAAAGGGGGTCCTGAGATGAGAGAAGAAAGGGGGCCCAGGGATGACAGCAGAGAGGGGTTCCTGGGATGAGAGCAGAGAGGGGGTCCTGGGATGAGAGCAGAGAGGGGGTCCTGGGATGAGAGCAGAGAGGGGGTCCTGGGACGAGAGCAGAGAGGGGGTCCTGGGACGAGAGCAGAGAGGGGGTCCTGGGACGAGAGCAGAGAGGGGTCCTGGGACGAGAGCAGAGAGGGGGTCCTGAGATGAGAGCAGAGAGGGGGTCCTGAGATGAGAGCAGAGAGGGGGTTCTGGGATGAGAGCAGAGAGGGGGTTCTGGGATGAGAGCAGAGAGGGGGTCTTGAGATGAGAGCAGAGAGGGGGTCTTGAGATGAGAGCAGAGAGGGGGTCCTGAGATGAGAGCAGAGAGGGGGTCCTGAGATGAGAGCAGAGAGGGGGTCCTGAGATGAGAGCAGAGAGGGGGTCCTGAGATGAGAGCAGAGAGGGGGTTCTGGGATGAGAGCAGAGAGGGGGTTCTGGGATGAGAGCAGAGAGGGGGTCTTGAGATGAGAGCAGAGAGGGGGTCTTGAGATGAGAGCAGAGAGGGGGTCCTGAGATGAGAGCAGAGAGGGGGTCCTGAGATGAGAGCAGAGAGGGGGTCCTGAGATGAGAGCAGAGAGGGGGTCCTGGGATGAGAGCAGAGAGGGGGTTCTGGGATGAGAGCAGAGAGGGGGTCCTGAGAAGAGAGCAAAGAGGGGGTCCTGAGATGAGAGCAGAGAGGGGGTCCTGAGATGAGAGCAGAGAGGGGGTCCTGGGATGAGAGCAGAAAGGGGGCCCAGGGATGACAGCAGAGAGGGGGTCTTGAGAAGAGAGCAAAGAGGGGGTCCTGAGATGAGAGAAGAAAGGGGGCCCAGGGATGACAGCAGAGAGGGGGTCCTGGGATGACAGCAGAGAGAGGGTCCTGGGATGAAAGCAGAGAGAGGGTCCTGGGATGGGAGCAGAGAGGGGTCCTGGGATGAGAGCAGAGAGGGAGGGTTCTGGGACGAGAGCAGAGAGGGGTCCTGGGACGAGAGCAGAGAGGAGTCCTGGGATGAGAACAGAAAGGGGGTCCTGAGATGAGAGAAGAAAGGGGGCCCAGGGATGACAGCAGAGAGGGGTTCCTGGGATGAGAGCAGAGAGGGGGTCCTGGGATGAGAGCAGAGAGGGGGTCCTGGGATGAGAGCAGAGAGGGGGTCCTGGGACGAGAGCAGAGAGGGGGTCCTGGGACGAGAGCAGAGAGGGGGTCCTGGGACGAGAGCAGAGAGGGGTCCTGGGACGAGAGCAGAGAGGGGGTCCTGAGATGAGAGCAGAGAGGGGGTCCTGAGATGAGAGCAGAGAGGGGGTTCTGGGATGAGAGCAGAGAGGGGGTTCTGGGATGAGAGCAGAGAGGGGGTCTTGAGATGAGAGCAGAGAGGGGGTCTTGAGATGAGAGCAGAGAGGGGGTCCTGAGATGAGAGCAGAGAGGGGGTCCTGAGATGAGAGCAGAGAGGGGGTCCTGAGATGAGAGCAGAGAGGGGGTCCTGAGATGAGAGCAGAGAGGGGGTTCTGGGATGAGAGCAGAGAGGGGGTTCTGGGATGAGAGCAGAGAGGGGGTCTTGAGATGAGAGCAGAGAGGGGGTCTTGAGATGAGAGCAGAGAGGGGGTCCTGAGATGAGAGCAGAGAGGGGGTCCTGAGATGAGAGCAGAGAGGGGGTCCTGAGATGAGAGCAGAGAGGGGGTCCTGGGATGAGAGCAGAGAGGGGGTTCTGGGATGAGAGCAGAGAGGGGGTCCTGAGAAGAGAGCAAAGAGGGGGTCCTGAGATGAGAGCAGAGAGGGGGTCCTGAGATGAGAGCAGAGAGGGGGTCCTGGGATGAGAGCAGAGAGGGGGTTCTGGGATGAGAGCAGAGAGGGGGTCCTGAGATGAGAGCAGAAAGGGGGCCCAGGGATGACAGCAGAGAGGGGGTCTTGAGAAGAGAGCAAAGAGGGGGTCCTGAGATGAGAGAAGAAAGGGGGCCCAGGGATGACAGCAGAGAGGGGGTCCTGGGATGACAGCAGAGAGAGGGTCCTGGGATGACAGCAGAGAGAGGGTCCTGGGATGGGAGCAGAGAGGGGTCCTGGGATGAGAGCAGAGAGGGAGGGTTCTGGGACGAGAGCAGAGAGGGGTCCTGGGACGAGAGCAGAGAGGAGTCCTGGGATGAGAACAGAGAGGGGGTCCTGAGATGAGAGAAGAAAGGGGGCCCAGGGATGACAGCAGAGAGGGGTTCCTGGGATGAGAGCAGAGAGGGGGTCCTGGGATGAGAGCAGAGAGGGGGTCCTGGGATGAGAGCAGAGAGGGGGTCCTGGGACGAGAGCAGAGAGGGGGTCCTGGGACGAGAGCAGAGAGGGGGTCCTGGGACGAGAGCAGAGAGGGGTCCTGGGACGAGAGCAGAGAGGGGTCCTGGGATGGGAGCAGAGAGGGGTCCTGGGATGAGAGCAGAGAGGGAGGGTTCTGGGACGAGAGCAGAGAGGGGTCCTGGGACGAGAGCAGAGAGGAGTCCTTGGATGAGAACAGAGAGGGGGTCCTGAGATGAGAGAAGAAAGGGGGCCCAGGGATGACAGCAGAGAGGGGTTCCTGGGATGAGAGCAGAGAGGGGGTCCTGGGATGAGAGCAGAGAGGGGGTCCTGGGATGAGAGCAGAGAGGGGGTCCTGGGACGAGAGCAGAGAGGGGGTCCTGGGACGAGAGCAGAGAGGGGGTCCTGGGATGAGAGCAGAGAGGGGGTCCTGGGACGAGAGCAGAGAGGGGGTCCTGGGACGAGAGCAGAGAGGGGGTCCTGGGACGAGAGCAGAGAGGGGTCCTGGGACGAGAGCAGAGAGGGGTCCTGGGATGGGAGCAGAGAGGGGTCCTGGGATGAGAGCAGAGAGGGAGGGTTCTGGGACGAGAGCAGAGAGGGGTCCTGGGACGAGAGCAGAGAGGAGTCCTGGGATGAGAACAGAGAGGGGGTCCTGAGATGAGAGAAGAAAGGGGGCCCAGGGATGACAGCAGAGAGGGGTTCCTGGGATGAGAGCAGAGAGGGGGTCCTGGGATGAGAGCAGAGAGGGGGTCCTGGGACGAGAGCAGAGAGGGGGTCCTGGGACGAGAGCAGAGAGGGGGTCCTGGGACGAGAGCAGAGAGGGGTCCTGGGACGAGAGCAGAGAGGGGTCCTGGGACGAGAGCAGAGAGGGGTCCTGGGACAAGAGCAGAGAGGGGGTCCTGGGATGACAGCAGAGAGGGGGTCCTGGGATGACAGCAGAGAGGGGGTCCTGGGATGACAGCAGAGAGAGAGGGGTCCTGGGACGAGAGCAGAGAGGGGTCCTGGGACGAGAGCAGAGAGGGGTCCTGGGACAAGAGCAGAGAGGGTTCCTGGGATGAGAACAGAAAGGGGGCCCTGGGATGACAGCAGAGGGGGGGCCCTGGATGACAGCAGAGGGGGGGGTCCTGGATGAGAGCAGAGAGGGGGGCCCTGTATGACAGCAGAGAGGGGGGTCCTGGGACAAGAGGCAAGCAGCATCTCTTTGGTTTTAGGGAGTGTAACAGGATATGTGCTGCGGGATACTTTTGGATTGGGATTGGGTAAAGGATTTGTCCTAATAGGGGGATCGGATTTGTAATCTCCCCACACCACCCCACCTTGCAGCACAAGTTTGCTGCTCTCCAAAAGCAACCCCCACCATCACTTCTCAGTGTATGCATCCTGACCCCCCCCCCTTTCTTGGTTACTGGGACGGTCACAGTGTGTCCCCCTCCCCTATCAAACTATATACACACCGCAGATGACCAGCACGGCTCTTGCAGTGGATGTCTTTCCTCCCCGGCTCCTCCCACCTCCTGTCTGTGTACACCGGAGCCAAGGAGGAGGATCCTCTGTGAGCTCTCTGTGTGATGTGTGCAGGCTCAGTGGGGAGAGATGCCAGTGTCAGCTGTTAGTGCTGGAGAGGAATGATTGCTGTGTGGGGAACCCGGGCACCCTGAAACACATGTGGGGGAGGTGTCCTGACTCTCAGTGCTCACGCTAGCGTGCCCCTGTCGGAACAGATACCGGAGCTCAGTGCTGGAACTTGTTACAGCACTGGGCTCCATGATCAACACAGACTACCAGGAGCCTCTCATGGGGCCCCCTGCTGGCCCCGGGCCCTCGGGCAGTGCCCGAGTGCCCTAATGGTCAGTCCGCCCCTGAGTAGTAGCATTTTGGAGGCGTGATGGTGGAACAACCTCCAACACTACTGCACCGTGTCTTGCATCCTTCCCAGCTGCCAGAAGAGTGACCCAATGTGCCGTGAAAGATAGGTAACGTCCCTGTCCATGCCTGCTGGACCATGAGTCAGCGGTAATATGCACCTTACTGCTGACCGCCCTGTTCAGCGAGACATGGACATTGCCTCCCACATGCCGGTTGAGAGCCGGAATCGCCTTCCGTGAGAAAAAGTGGCATTTGGGAACCTGCCACTGAGGAACCACACATTGCACAAACTCACGGAAGGGGGCAGAGTCTACCAACTGAAAAGGCAGCAGTTGAAGTGCTAGCAATTTAGCCAAGCTAGCATTCAACCGCTGAGCATGTGGATGGCTGGGAGTGAGCTTCTTTCGACGGTCCAGCAGCTGGGGCAGGGAAATTTGCCTGCTACAATCAGACGTGGGTGTACTGCTAGCAGAGTGCCCGCAAGTACTTGGCTGTGACACACCTAATTCTACACCTTCATTCCTCTCAGTGCAGGTTTCAGAGAGGACTGAAGGTATAGTGGGGTTGGATATCCCAGCTGATGAGGAGCAAGGAGAGGTCCGCTTTGTTCTTTGGTGTGGGTCTTTAAGGTATGCTTGCCAACGAGCTGCATGGCAGGTCAACATATGTCTGGTCAAGCATGTGGTGCCCAAGCGGCTGATGTTTTGGCCACGCGAGATACGCTTGAGACATATGTTGCAAATAGCAGCGGTGCGATCTGATGCACTCATCTCAAAAAAGGCCCACACCAAAAAACTTTTGGAATAACACGCAGAGGCAGCGCCCTGCACAGGCAGAGCTCTGCTTTGTGATTCAGTCGGTGTGCTGCCCTTAAGCTGGCCCCCGGAGGGCATCCTGCCTCATTGGAGATGTGCCTCCTCATCCTCCTCCTCCTCTCTCCTATCAGGCACCCACATGGAGTCAGTGACCTCATCATCCCCTCCCTCTTCATCACTGGAGCAAACCTGGCAGTATGCTGCAGCTGGTGGAACATGACTGTGAGATTGCTGTCCTTCTTGAGCATCCCCTCTCTCTGGGCTCACGCTACTGCCTTCCTCTAGCTGGGTATCATCATCAGAGCCTTCAAAATGCTGGACATCCTCCTGGAGCATGTACCCAACACTGTGCTCAAACAGTTCGGGGGACTCCTTAGGAGGACATGGTGGGTCTAGAGAAGGAGTGACTGATAACATTGAGACGAAGGAAGAGGACGCGTTGGCAGCTGCTTTGCCAGTACCCTGAGCCTGGATGAGAGAGGATGAGGAGGATGAGGAGGGCTTGGTCATCCACTCTACCAAGTCTTCGGCATGCCGTGGCTCAACATGTCCAGCTGCTGAAAAAAAAGACAATAGTGTCCCATGGCCACATGTTGATAAGGATGCACCGTGTCCACGACCAGCACTGTTGCCTCTAGACACAGAGCCTCCTCTTTTATTGGCTCGTGACTGTCTGCCTCTCCTTGTTGGCCTTCCAGACATACTAATGGCCTGCAGGGAGATGAGAACACCAGCAATTGAGGTAGCTTTAGGTGCACACTGAGCGGATGACACAGAACACCGACTGTAATTACTGCAGCTGTCTGCCTGTTGTATAGGATCTGAAGAACACGAGCAATTGGGGTAGCTTAAGGTGTATACTGTGCAGGTGGCACAATTCACCAACTGTAACTGCTGCAGCTGCCTGTGGTATAGGAACAGAACAACACCAGCAATTGGGGGTAGCTTTAGGTGTATACTGTGCAGGGGGCCCAATACACCAACTGTAACTGCTGCAGCTGCCTGTGGTATAATAACAGAACAACACCAGCAATTAGGGGTAGGTTCAGGTGTATACTGTGCAGGTGGCACAATACACCGACTGTAACTTCTGCAGATGCATGTGGTATAGAAACAGAACAACACCAGCAATTGGGGGTAGCTTCAGACATATACTGTGCAGGTGGCACAATACACCAACTGTAACTGCTGCAGCTGCCTGTGGTATAGGAACAGAACAACACCAGCAATTGGGGGTAGCTTCAGGTGTATACTGTGCAGGAGGCACAATACACCAACTCTAACTGCGCTAGGTTCAATCACAAGAAAAGAAGACACTGTCCCTGCCTATCCTTCTCTCTCTCTGAACACTGCAACACACTACACAAGGCCGCCGCGCAGGCGGCCTTATATAGTGTGGGGCATGTACTAAACCCCCTGAGCTATAATTGGCCACAGGCATCCTGCCTGTGGCCAATTATGGCTCTCCGCGCTGCCGGCGCTGTGATTGGCCAAGCATACAGGTCACAGTGCATGCTTGGCCAATCATGAGCCAGCAATGCACTGCGATGGCGCAGTGAATTGTGCACCGTGAGCGCCACACTAATATGGCGCGAGTGGCCCATAAAGTTCTGGATTTGCCAAACGGGCGAACAGCCGGTGTTCGAGTCGAATATGCGCTTGACTCAAACACCCAGCTCATCCCTACTGAAAACGTACCAATTCAATGATTTTTCATTAGTTGCTGTGCATTGGTACTCTATTTATAGGTCCATCTACATCACTGGGGTATATTAGCACACGTGCATTATTATGCATGTTAGCTTGTGTTGCTCTGAGGCAGCCTATTAATTTAAATGGGCTGCCAAATGCAAAAAAGCACCAAAAAAGGTGCATGTACCATTCATGGATGTGCCCTGTAATATCTAGCATTGTCTAGTGTACAGAGTGCAGTAGTCAGGACTAAAGATAAAAAGATTAACACAGAAGAAATATTCTCACAATCAGTAGTCAGGACTATGTTATAAAAAGCCCAGAGTGGAGGTTGAATATGACAAGAGTACATAATGTACAGGGCTCATGAATGTATAACACAGGGTGCGGGACTCATCAGTGCGTATCACACAGGAGTGCATAATGCACAGTGTACAGGGCTCAGGAATACATATCGCACAGGGCACAGGGCTCAGGAGTTTGAAAAGACACAGGCAAGTGTACAACCAAAATGACCTCCCCCTGGTACAGAGCTCTACCTCCAAATCCATACTTTCCCTTTATACAGAGTGGCATAAAGGGGATGCTGTTAAAGAGCAGCAACAGGAGGTATGGGTGCTGTTTGAAGTTGTGTGCATTGCAGTAATGGTGGAAGAAGGGAGGAAAGTATTGCAGGATAATCCCAAGTATTGTGTGTTAAGAGTGACACATGCATGCAAAAGTCCTCAGCATCAGCTTCCTAATGTTTCCAAGATAAAATATACAAAATATGCAATCTTTCGAACAAAGTCAAACCACCATGTGCACATTATTCTATTGCATATGTTGCCAGCCAACTCTTGACAGAGCCCTGTGAAGAAAGGAATCTAGTTAGCTGTGAGGACAGCACAGGGACTAGTAATTTAATGACATAATGAATTACATATATATGGTGGTGAGCATGTATGCAGAGTGGATCTTATTCTTTCATAATGAGTCTTGTACGCCTTGTTCTTATGAGATCCTTTGGGAGCTCATTACCTGTCTTGCTACATTATAGAACATTGGCAGGTGCAGCTTTAACTCGTTAAAGAGTACAGTAACTTGTCACAAGCCTTGCAGTAGGCCTCTGTACCCAGTGCTATAGACTCCTTGATCTTTATAATTGAATTTTTTATCTCTTCATCCTGCTCACAACAATAAAGGGCTCTGAAACTTATTAACTTCCTTTTGGGTGATAGATGGAAAGGCATCATTTGTACATGCATAACTCAAGAGGGGCCATCCCTTAAAGCTTTTAAAGTGATACGGGAGTCAATTTATTTTAGTTAAAACAAGAGCTAATACTTGCTCTGTGCAACAGTGATGCACAGAAGCATTGCTTTCCTCTTCTGGCAGTCCCAATCGGTGCTGTAGGCTTCTTCCTTCGGGTGCCTCCTGTAGCAAGCCAGGTGTTAAGGAGGCACCCATGTATGCGGGCTTCCATCAGGTCCTGTGCCAATCTGTGTGCATTCATAGACACACACAGCAGTGATAAGCTCTATCCCTCCTCACAGGAGTTTGACTGATGGCAGCAGAGCCTATTTCTCCTCTGCCCTCAGTTTCCTCTGTGAAAGCAGGAGTGAGGGGAGTGACACTGGAGCCACAGATATCAATGGAGCTGTGACATGCAGCCAAATAAGTGTAGCAATGTGGACTACAGTTATAAAGTACAGCAATCCTCCAGTATTTTCTATGCATCTCATGTCACTCTAGTGCCCATTGTTATCAACTGACATCATGTTTGTGAGCCAAGCTAAAGGGATTGTGGAATGAGTAGTTCCTCAGACTGATAATTGCTTTGAATGACTCTGTACCTGGACTACATATCCCATGGATCTTTGTTACCATCGAAGAGATTGATGGGAGGAACTATATAAGAAGCCAACGCCCTGCCCTGCTCTCTCTTTCTCCTGGGCTTGACGCAAGATGGACCCAACCCGGATGAGAGGGGCCTAGCACTGCTTGCTGTTTGTCAGATATCCCTTCATAACCACTTTGGTAGCCCACCAATCTGTGTTCTGAGCTTCACATCGGGAGATCGATACGGTGGATCTGCTGCATGTGTGTCGCTACAGGAGCTGCTGTCCGGAGGGCTTTAAATCGGTCTGGTCATTGATGAGAGGGCAATTACTCACCTTTACAAATCCTTTTCTCGCGGGTTCATTGGGACACTTTGCACAGACATCTTTACCTTAGGAGTACTTTACTGAACCTATCTTTAACATCGTGCATAGACACCTTTAGCGTCTACCATTTCAAGAAACCTTATTGCTTGCTATTACACCTTATTGGATACAATCTATGAGTTCTTGCTGCTGATGAAGACCATCAGAACTTCAATGAGGACATTGCTGTCATTACTGCCACAAGGGTCCTTATACCATTGCCATTAAGTCTGACCTCTCATTTGGAATAAAGTTTTATGGGATGGCCGAGGGTTCCCCTTTAGAAATTTGTCATAACCATGTAACTTTGTTTATCCTTAAAGGTGCAAGCAATACTCCACTGTACATGTGTATATAATAGACTGTTTACTTGCAAATATCTTGACTTGTGTTATTCGGAGGAATTCCTTTGCTGAGTTAGAGCTGTTGCCCAAAAATCAGCAGATCTATTACCTCCTCTTTGTGGCAATATCTTCTTTGAACTGTTCCAGTAAACATTATCAGAACATAAACGCATAGAGTTGTCTGATTTATTGCTTTAAGATGGTGTGAAGATATCTTGACCCAGAGTGTCAGTAGGGATGGAATGTTCATCAGGTCATGGCAGTGCAGATGAGCAGGTAAATCAAAGCAGCCCCTTAGGCGGCCGTGCTATATAAGCATTTAGGGTTTGGGGGTTAGGACAGGTAGTGGGGCATTTTTTTTATCTTAATGAATTAAGGCAAAAACAATTAGACTTTAAAGCTACTTTAAGGAATAATTTATTTTGCGCAAAACATTGTCCTACTCCCCAATTAAAGTTGCATTGCATATGCCATTTTTGCATTATTATTTTAAAGATACACACCCCACAAACCCTTTACCTAGTGTATCGTCACAGCGCTACAGATGACCCAATATTTTACACCTTAGCTGCCACTTACCATAAACTATCAAATATATAAAAGTGCATACAAAACTAGTGTTAAAATTCCAAATGACTAATTGGTTGCACGTGGCGCTATTACCTGTGTACCTTTCAGTAAACGTACCCTCACCTCCTCAGTGATCCTATCTCAAACCATAAATTGTGTGATCAATAACAAATTATATAAATATTTATCACTCAGTGAATACCCAAATTTACATTTAGATTACATATACAGTGACAAATATAAACAAATGTGAATATAGTCCATCCACCAAACAATATTTAAGAATATCCAGATTACAGAAAGTCTTTCTATAAATGCGTGAACAAATCTCCAGTGTTCAGATTCCTTTTTACAAGTGACTCCTTCACCACACCATCCGTGATTTATGATCCCCCCTTCGTGAAAACACTCACCGACTGATAAGCCTTACACTCTCGTGTGAGGCTAAAAGGGCTTTCAAAAAATCTCTCAAGATGAAATTCAGACACCAGCACATCCGATTTGATCTTGTCCACTTACGCACTTCATTGTATATATATATATACCTCAAAGAGAAATCACAGAGGGAGACCCCAATAGTGTAATACTGCAATCACTCTTTAATGTTTAAAAAATCTCACTCCTTATGCACTCACATGAACTTAAAAAAGCAAAATCACTTCAAAAGAGTAAAAAGACTCGCTTCACAACTTCACTCCACAATACTATTCTGAATACGTCGGGGCATTGGTGGTCACGGCGGACTCATTAGATGCGGTACTGGATCGCTTAATCTCACCCCTCCTCGTGTGTCCCGCCTGGTCCCACACAGCAGGTCTGTTCGAAAAGGGCGCCTTCAAGTCAAATGATTCAGTCCTCTTAGTCCTGTGCCTCCTTCCCAGCTCCGTGTATGTCAGCTCAATATTCACCAGATAGCCACGCCCCCGACATGTTTCGTCATATCAGACTTAATCATGGGATTCATTTTTGCATTCCAAGCTTTCGTAAGCAAATAAATTATATATTGGTGCCTGTGATGACATAGAATATTGTCTGATAATCCTGCTATACCAGGATGCCATGAGGAGAGTCCAGGCAGCTGCCATAAATCTTTTCACAAGTGGTTGACTTCAATATATGTCTCATGATTTACTTAGATTCCAGTGGTGTCTGTGGGTGGTGGTGTGTGTGAAGTTCTGTGTTTGTTTTATATTGCTTAAAAGCAGCACGTGAGACAGGTGGTGAGTAGAGTTGGGCATAAAAAGCTAGGTGACGAGGAGACATGAAAAACAGGTAGGATCCAAGTTTTTTTCAATAATTTTGCTTTCATAAGAATTTTTACATGTTTAGGTCAGCGCAATTGCACTAAGAACCACATAGTGGGAATCAAGAAGACTGGCCACCTGGTGTGCTGTTCCCGGGACAGAAAATCCCGCAGTAAACAAGGCCCATTAAAATGTTTAATCAGCGAACAAAAAACACAAAAGTAATTTATTAAATATACCAAAATAAGATTTAAGTGCAAATCTTTTTATGTTGCTCTAGGTCAATGTTTCTCAAGCTTGTTCTCAAGTCCCAGCAGTTGTGCATATTTTGCAGCTAACCTTACAGAGGCACATGTGGAGTAATTAGTCAGTCAACAATGTAATTTAGATACCAAATATGATATCTACACAACACTATCATTATAAACCTTCCTAATGGCACCTTGTGTTTTTCACCTACATAAGATGTGCATTATTCAGGTAGTTTCAGTAAAGTAGAGTAAGTAAAGTAAGTTCCTACTTATGAACAAGTTCCTTTCTGGGGGCTTGTTAGTCCAATTTGTTTGTAAGTCCAACAACGTTCCCCTGTCAGAATACAATATCACAGCAGAGGAGATCACTGCACCACTATTGCTTGTATTGGTACGCCGATCTCTCAGGTTTTTTTTTCCTTCAACCCGCTGGGTTGAATGAAAAAAACTGTGCGAACACATGTTTGCATCTTTGAAAGTTTGCAAGTTGAACGTTCGTGTGTAGGGGACTTACTGTATAGTAAATGATCACATTTCTATGTCAGAAGCTCCTGTTGGTGTTCAAACATGAGGCATGAGGCATGCAACATGTGCTTGTGCAGGTTACTGTGTGCCCAATGTCTGTAGTCTGAGAACTGACATTTCCTGTGAAGAAACTACATATCCCACAATCCCTGGGTCTCTCAGTGTAGCAATGGTGCAGGTGAGCATTACACAGTAATTCGATCTGACACAAACACATACAGACAGAGCAATTAAGAAGAGCTCGCCATGGTTGAAGACACATTCAATTTCTTACATTTGTGATGTAACACAAAGGAAATGGTGAGTCATGCAATGGATGTTGTGTGATCCAGAACATGCAGTTCCCTGTCCCTTTAGCAGGTAGGGACAGGCCAGCTATAGGAATGCATTTACTTAGGAAGATTGGCCAGCCATGACATGTGAGCATGTCATAAACATGCAAACTGCAACCACAAAATGTGAGCCATGATTACAAGGTAAGGCAAAAAAATGGCACACAGAATATAACTACAGGCATATCTAGTTAAAACAATTAAAATGTGTACCATGCCTTTAAATTAAAACTAAGGAAACTCTTGGCTGCCCAACTTCTAAATAAGGTATTTTTTTTCTTGCTTTTCTTTTCCCTTTTTTTTTAATTGTAGTATAAATAGTGGTGTTGAAGAAACAGAAACCCGTGTGTTTCAGTTACCTGTAATTTTGTTGTAGCTTTGTTTTTTCTGACATTGACTTTTATAGGTATCCTTAAAAAAAAAACAAAAAAACTTGGATGGTTTTTCTGACGGAATTCCGCTCAAGCTTGGCTTGCATACACACGGTCACACAAAAGTTCTCTGAACTTTCAACCGCCAAGAACGCGGTGATGTACAAAACTACAACGAGCCGAGAAAATGAAGTTCAATGCTTCCGAGCATGCATCAAATTGTCTCCGAGCATGTGTAGGAATTTTGCGTGTCGGAATTTGTACAGACTATTGGAATTTCCGATCGGAACTTTTTCCGACCGAAAAATAGAGAATTCTGCCAGCAAAAGTCAGATGGAGCATACACATGGTTGGAATTTCTGACCAAAAGCTCACATCCGACTTTTGTTGGCATAATTTCTGATTGGGGCTTTCAGTAGGCCTTTTACTCATTAATTCCTCATGACCTTACTGACTGGAGGTATGGCATGCCTTTAGCAGAAGAAGCTTGTACTTAAGAGTGTTCCCTTTTCTCATTTCTGAAAGCTGGCAGGTATGCATATAGATTGTGTTAGTTCTTAAAAAATACTGTTTATGTAAGTTTAATGCTGCCCTTTTTTCTGATATCTAAAGAATGTCAGTTTTAGCAGTTTGAGGTCAAAGGGTTGTAGTGAAATTGCTGATTGGCAGTCAAAGTAATAGCACAAATTAGGAAGATGGCACAACATATTCTTGATGGTACAATATACTTAAAGCAATATATAAAAGTCCCAGAACTCCCACACTGTAAAATTATATGTTGTCAAACAAATGAAGGCATAATGAACTATATGTTGACTACACATCAGGGACATTGGAATTATTATCTATAGCCTTGGCTCCTTTCCTGCTGTACCATCCAGATCTGCTTCACATGACCTTTCTTGTTTGGGAGCATGAGATGTGCTAAAGCTAAGAAAATGATTGCTCTTGATAAATCGGTGGTCTGCAACTATCAAATATTAAGCTGGATTCAAGGTGCCCACCCACCTCTGACAGTAGATACACACTGAAAAAAACGACGGCGCTCCATCTGGGGAAATAGGAGATCTGCTTAGCAGAACCCTAACTTTGTGAAAGGAAAAGAGAAATATACCCTGGATGAACAACAGAAAAGAAGAGAACCAGGGAGCAGAGATAGGGATCTGAAAATTGTATAGTGACCTACATGAGCAGGTAAGTGCACTGACCTGCAAGGTGTTGGCTGAGGTATTGGAAAGCAGGAATATGAAGAAGCATGGCTCGACCTGTTAATTACTAATTCTACCGAGAGCTCTTGTTGGTCATGAGTCATTGTTATTGTGAAAGCTAACATTAATGGTATTATAATGTAACCAATGGCATCTACTATGAAAATATCTTGCACATTTCTAAACACATAAAATATTTTACTTGCAGTGGGGCTGAGTCAATCCCACCACTTATATTTTATATGCCTCTTATAAGTAGTAAATACCGTCTCATAAAACATTTTGATAGCAACTGTAATAATTTGTCTCTACTTAGCTGGATAATACAAATGTGATTGAGACAATAAATCTTACTGGTACAAGTCTACAAAAAGCTGTCCCCAGTGTTCATTTAAAACATGCTTTGTCTCTTGCAAACTTAAAATATGCGCATTAACATGACATATCAACAAAACTGACACCTGTCACTTAAACAAATTTCAAACAAAGGTTTGCATTTTAGTGTTCATGAAGGTGACTTTTTTCACACATTTTAGAAAGCTAATAAAGTATTTACTGGGGTTTGTAGAGTGTAGTTTGTACTTGTGGTTGGGGGGGTGGTAAAAGCAGGCAGCTAAGGTGCATTTTTACTGCCCCTCCCCCCAACATTCCTCATAAGATGCAAAGACAGCCATATTGAGGTATACACATACTGTGGCTGTGGTCCTTTGGGGCAAAAACGATTGCCCCTGTTATGTTTGGAAGGCAGTAACCCAGTTAAATGGGGCTACACTGTAACTATATGCAGTGCTGCAGGCTTTTAGGAGGTTATAACAGTCAGTGTGGGGGAGACATAATGCCTCCTTGCCACCTGTCAAATGATCTCTTAAAAGCAATCCACCGGGTAAAAACAAACCCTAAATGTGTTATTTTAAAGAACCCTAGAAAATTGAAAAGCATGTTATTTTCATAAAATGCAATTAGTTGGTATAGGTAAGCATCTAACATGGCAACAAAAAAACATATGTTTTAATTACAGCCAGAGGCTTGAGAAAGCTGTAAAAGGTGTTGGTTAATCTTAAATATTTGTGTAAAGGGTAAACTAGTGCGCTTCACCTAATATGTCATAGGAAAATACAAAATTGATGCGCATAGGAAGCAGCCAGCATAAAAACAGTGATCTCTGCACTAAAAAATGAGTATATAAATTAATAAGAATGCGGCGCTACCTAAAAGTGCTAAAACTTATAAATGAATAATAATCCCAAAATCAATATAAATCAAATAATATCCACTAAATGAAACATGGATATAATAAAAAATGAATCAATATAAATAATCCAAATTAAGATACGCGTGCAAGCAATAAATGTGCAACAATTAGTGAATGAGAGTCCGTGAAAAAATCAATCAAGTGATTAAATAGAAATAATCTGCATAGATAATCCAAATGTAACCAAGCGTATAAAAAATATATATGTATAAAAATATATAAAAATGTAAAAGGTGAAAATTCGTGAAAAAAAGCAAATATAGTGATTATTTAAATAATCAATATACACACGTGATTGTCCATAAATAAAGTGCACTGATGACTGATAAAATTGCAAAAAATATATAAATAAAGTTCATGCAAAAAAGTGTGAAGAATCAATTCCCAAGAGTGGCAAATCACTGCAAACTTCAGTGCTTAATGGGTGCACCAACTATTTCCCCCAGCCTCTCACCTCCAATAGCTGGTAAATAGGCACTGTGTAAAAGGATAACTGCTGGCTTCTTATTCATTCAGTCACACTGCTCCACCGCTGTTTGTATTTCACTGTAAGGTTATGTATTATATGCCCTCCCAATAGCTCCAGGATATCCAAGCCATATAGGATGGAAAAACACAGAGGGCTTTCATGTGTAGTATCTTCGCTATTTTATTGAAATAAAAGGTAAAATCCACACTTACATTCACAAATACAGCAGAGTGTGCAGCAACCGCGGACTTCCGGTTTCGGCCGTAAACCGGAAGTGATAGGTCCGACACCAAATTCCTTCCCTTGCACGCGTATCTTAATTTGGATTATTTATATTGATTCATTTTTTATTATATCCATGTTTCATTTAGTGGATATTATTTGATTTATATTGATTTTGGGATTATTATTCATTTATAAGTTTTAGCACTTTTAGGTAGCGCCGCATTCTTATTAATTTATATAATCTTAAATATTTGTATCTTCAAGAGTAATTTGAACAGTGAGTGCCTTTGGCTAGTAAAAAATAAAACTTCCTAAGGCCGCGTACACACGGGCGGATTGTCTGCCCAACTAAGTTCGTCAGACAATCCGACAGACAGTCCGTTCAAAATTTGCATGAACGGACTTGACCACACACGATGAGCAGACAGTCCGCTGAAAGCGTGCGCGATGACGTGTACAGCACGTACGACGGGACTAGAAAGACGACGTCCTATACACTGCAATGCAACCTTCGGCCATGTAAATCGTTTCTGAGCATGCGCCATACTTAGTCCGTCCAACTTGCCTACACACGAGCGGACTGTCCGCTGAAACCAAGTTTGGACGGACAAAACCAAGTTTGAACGGACTGTCTTACGGAAATTCCGTAAGACTTTGTTCGTCAGATTGTCCGCTGAAAAAGTCCGCTGAAGCCCACACACGAGCGGATTGTCCGCTGAAACACGGTTCAGCGGACTAAGTTGGACAGACAATCCGCCCGTGTGTACGCGGCCTTAGGCCGCGTACACACGGGCGGACTGTCTGCCCAACTTAGTCCGCCGAAACACATTTGAGCGGACAGTCCGCTCGTGTGTGGGCTTCAGCGGACTTTTTCAGCGGACAGTCTGACGAACAAAGTCTTACGGAATTTCCATAAGATTGTCCGTCCAAACTTGGTTTGAGCGGACAGTCCGCCTGTGTGTGTGCCAGTCCGCTGTACTTTCGAAATGAGCGAAATTTTTCTCCCGCCCGGAGAAAAGTCCGCTCATTTCGAGCGGGTATCCAGGTAGGCGGAGCACGCGACGGAGACGTCGCTGGCCCCGCCGCCTGGAATGGACTTAAAGGGGAACCCCAACGCCCGAAGTCGGGAGAAGAGGCCGGCGGCCGGGAGGAAGAAAGCCGGACTCCTCCGCTAGCAAAAGAGCTACAAGAAGATAGCGGAGGAGTCCGGCGAGAAGACCCCCGAAGACGGAAGACCCCCGGAGCTGTGCAATAAAATATTTTATCTCGTGTGTTGTGTTTTTTTTTGGTACTTTTATTTTACAGGTGAATGGGTAGGGGTACATTGTACCCCATACTCATTCACATAGGGTGGGGGGCCGGTATCCGGGGGCCCCCTTATTAAAGGGGGCTCCCGGATTCCGATAAGCCCCCCGCCCGCAGACCCCGACAACCAACGGCCAGGGTTGTCGGGAAGAGGCCCTTGTCCTCATCAACATGGGGACAAGGTGCTTTGGGGTGGGGGGGCCGCGCGGCCCCCCCTTCCCCAAGGCACCCCCCATGTTGAGGGCATGCGGCCTGGTACGGCTCAGGAGGGGGGGCGCTCGCTCGCCCCCCTTTCCTGGCCGGCCGGGTAGCGTGCTCGGACAAGGGTCTGTTGTGGACTTGGGGGGCACCCCCACGACGATTTTTTTCGGCGTTGGGGTTCCCCTTTAAGTCCATTCCAGGCGGCGGGGCCAGCGACGTCTCCGTCGCGGGCCCCGCCTACCTGGAGACGCGCTCGAAATGAGCGGACTTTTCTCCGCGTGTGTGGGTGAGTCCGTTCATTTCAAAAGTAGAGCGGATTGTATGGCGGACTTAGTCCGCCGTATTAGTCCGCTCAAAAAGTGCCGTGTGTGGGCAAGTCCGTTCATTCAAAAGTTTGGACGGACTGTCTGTCGGATTGTCTGACGAACTTAGTTGGCCAGACAATCCGCCCGTGTGTACGCGGCCTTAGACTCCTTTCACACTGAGGCAGGTGTTTTAGCGCTAGAAATAGCACCTGTAAAGCTCCTGAAAACTGCCTTCCATTCATGGCAATGAGTGTTTTCACATCCGGGCATGGCGCTTGCGGGACTTTAGAAAAAGTCCTGTAAGCAGCACCTTTGGGGCAGTCTGGAAGCGCTGTATACAGCGCTCCCAAAACGCCCCCTGCCTATTGCAATGAATGGGCAGCGTTGAATGCAATGCATGCTCACTGAAGTTCTTAGCACCTTTTGTTGGGTTAAAAGTGCCCCGCCAGCGGCCGAAAAGCACCACCTAAACAGCTGTAAAGTGCCGCTAAAACAAGCCACTCTTTACTGCGAATGCACGGGCTGCCCCAGTGTGAAAGGGGTCTTAAAGTGAAAAATGTAAAATGCTTCACCTCTATAGTATAGTAGGTGTGTATTGTCACCATAAGAAAGGGACTATGTTACTAGGTTTACCAGATAAAACGTGTGTGTGGGGATCCTGGAAAATGAAAACTAATGCAGACATCACCTCAAAGGGCAATTCTTCTAAGGATTATTCTTGGATTTGATACACTATTTTGTTTTCAAGGAAAACAACCTGCCTAGAAACAAACATACAGTATCTCACAAAAGTGAGTACACCCCTCACATTTTTGTAAATATTTTATTATAGCTTTTCATGTGAAAACACTGAAGAAATTATACTTTTCTATGTAAAGTATTGAGTGTATAGTTTGTATAATAGTGTAAATTTGCAGTCCTCTCAAAATAACTGAACACACAGCCATTAATGTCTAAACCGCTGGTCTCAAAAGTGAGTACACCCCTTAGAGAAAATGTCCAAATTGGGCCTAAAGTGTCAATATTTTGTGGCCCCCATTATTTTCTAGCACTGCCTTAACCCTCTTGGGCATAGAGTTCACTAGAGCTTCACAGATTGCCACTGGAGTCCTCTTCTTTACCAAGGCAGTGGTCGTCTTGGAGTGGTGTTTGGGGTCGTTATCATGTTAGAATACTACCTTGTGGTCCAGTCTCCAAAGTAAGGAGATAATGCTCTGCTTCAGTATGTGACAGTACATGTTAGCATTCATGGTTTCCTCAATGAACTGTAGCTCCCCAGTGCCGGCAGCACTCATGCAGCCCCAGACCATGACACTCCCACCACCATGCTTGACTGTAGGCAAGACACACTTGTCTTCGTACTCCTCACCTGGTTTCCACCACACAAACTTGACACCATCTGAACCAAATAAGTTTATCTTGGTCTCATCAGAGCACAGGACATGGTTCCAGTAACCCATGTCCTTAGTCTGCTTGTCTGCAGCACTGTCTGTTTGCGGACTTTCTTATGCTTCATCTTTAGAAGAGGCTTCATTCTGGGATGACAGCAATGAAGATCAATTTGATGCAGTGTGTGGCGTATGGTCTGAGCTCTGACAGGCTGAACCCTCACCCCGTAAACCTCTGCAGCAATTCTGGCAGCACTCATATGTCTATTTCCCAAAGACAATCTCTGGATATGACACTGAGGATGTGCACTCAACTTCTTTGGTCGACCATGGCGAGGCCTGTCCTAAGTGGAACCTGTCCTGTTAAACCACTGCCACCATGCTGCTGCTCAGTTTCAGGGTCTTGGCAATCTTCTTATAGCTTAGGCCACCTTTATGTAGAGCAACAAATCTTTTTTTCAGATCCTCAGAGAGTTCTTTGCCATGAGGGGCCATGTTGAACTTCCAGTGACCAGTATGAGAAACTAAGAGTGATAACACCAAATTTAAAGCGGTAGTAAACCCGCTCATTTTTTAATTATTTTTTTACTACCTGCAAATCAAAAGGCATAATGAGCTAGTAAGTATTATGAAATACTTACCTTAGAACGAGGCCCCAACATCTGGCCCGATCCCCGCCGAGGGAGCATGTCAGCTTTCTTCCGGGTATCGCGGCTCCGGCGCTGGGAGTGGCCGGAGCCGCGATATCGTCACTCCCGCGCATGCACGCGGGAGATTTCATCCCGGCCGAGTCCGGCCACTGCCAGACTTTCAGCCGAGAATCCCCTTGTGCGCATGCGCCGCTGCAGTCAGCGGCGCATACCGAGGGGAATATCTCCTAAACCGTACAGGTTTAGGAGATTTTTTTTTACCTACAGGTAAGCCTTATTATAGGCTTTCCTGTAGGTAAAAGTTAAAAAAATGAGTATACAACCACTTTAACACACCTGCTCCCTATTTACACCTGAGATCTTGTAACACTAATGAGTCACATAACTCCGGGGAGGGAAAATGTCTAACTGGGCCCAATTTGGCTTTTTTTTTTTACTTAGGGGTGTACTCACTTTTTTGCCAGCGGTTTAGACATTAATGGCTGTGTGTTGAGTTATTTTGAGGGGACAGCAAAATTATACTGTTATACAAGCTGTACACTCACTACTTTACATTGTAGCAAAGTGTAATTTCTTCAGTGCTGTCACATGAAAAGATATAATAAAATATTTACAAAAATGCAAGGCGTGTACTCACTTTTGTGAGATACTGTACATGTAATAATATATATTGTTAATTTTGAGTACCCTTAAAGTGGCATGACAGATTGTATAATATGATATTATCTATGGAGTATTTAGAGTAATTATCTATCTTTATATATGATATTCTACTGTTTACAATCATATTTTTCTAATTTTGTTTTTTTCTACAATTCTGTGATGGAATTGGGAAACATCCATAGTCATTTTGTCTCCTAGTGTCCCCTGGGAATTCTATCTGCGTCACATTTACTGCGCATGTGCAGTAATGTCATTACGAGTGTTCAGTGACGTTTTTGCATGGTGCCGTTTACTTTTGCCGCTTTGGCACCGATGGCAGCTATTTTAAGCATTTACAAACATTTCTCACATAGATGGGTGACAATTGCTTCTGAAGATTCCTGATGACACATGTATGTATGTGAAACTCTGGGTAATCGCTGATGTCACTTCCTGTCACTGACCCACATCAGATCGAGGCTTGGAATGCACGCCGATTCTGAACCCAAAAACAAGCTGCTGGAAAGACTCAGTGCTGATCTAGAGGCACTTTAAATTGTGAGTGCATATTTCAGACATTCTGGCAGGGCTCAAGTCCTGCGGGAACGCATAGGAACAGAGTTCCTGTACTTTTTCCACAACAGGAACTCAGTTCCCATTAGCAGCCCTGTCCTGCAAGACTTTGAAGTATGCGAGCTGTGTGGCAGGTGCTACACCAGCAGCTTCCGATACAGCTCACAATAGTAAGTGCTGCACACCTAACCATTCAGGCATTGCCAGTAGGGGGACCCATGACAGCTTCAGCTTCGATCTACCTGTCAATCACAGCTAGCTGACGGCTAGATCAGGTCCCTGCTGCTAAGAGATTGTATTTAGTCAGATCTCTTGTGATGTGCTCCTCCCCGCCGGCACCTCCTGATTTTCTGTCTCCTCCTCTCCTCCCCTCCAAGTCTCCTGCATACCTGCTCTGTGTGTCCCACTGAATCCCCCCCTCCTCTATCTTCAGTGCCATATGATGAGAGAACCCAGAGGAGGAGCACAGCTATTCTGCTCACAGGACATGCAGGGAGAGAGGTGAGCTGAGGGAGGAACATCAGTTTGGGGTGGTAAGCTGAACACAATACCTGGAAATGTTTAATGCCAGGAGGGAAGTTTATGTGGAAATATGTGAAGGGTTGGAATAGCAGCGAGTGTGTGTTGGAGCCCTGCAGAGTTTGCAGCCCCCCAAGCTAACATACATCTCCTAAGCAGGAACACATCACCATCTACCTAAGCATTCTGTCCAGATAATGTGCAGTTAATTTATGACCCTTCCGTTTAACCCTGTGTTTTAATGTACTAACAGTTAAGCTTCATACACACAATATGAAAATTGGATGAAAAATACCACATTTGAAGCGTTCGCGCACACGAGCGTATCATTTTTTTTTTTTGGTGGGGAGTGGATCTTGGGTGGGAGTTCCCACACTTTTTTCCCCAGGACTTGACCCCTGCATTCTGGTTATCCCAATATGAACCAAGGGCAAAACTTTTTCTAGGTTCTGGTGAGTGCCCATTTCAGAAGGTGGTGGTGGCACATGAAGTGGTGAAAAGTCTCTTTTTTTACAGTACGGATGTGAATTGGAGCACAACATACACATTGAAAATATATGAGAAACAGAAGTGGACTTATTATTATTGATTATTGAAAAATATCTACTGTATGTTCTGGGGCTGTAACATTTTGCCCATGATATTTTGCACATGATAATTTGCACTTTATATTGATTTAATGGCACATTGCACTTTGTAGTTTATAGCTCTTTATTTTATAGGTTGTATATAAAGTATAGACAGTGTTTCAATGGTTATATTGCACTAGCACTTTTTGGATCAGCGCAGTTAAATTTTCATACACATACATTTTCCCTATTTATAATATAGGATTTTTTAACTGCAGCAGATCACAATTTAAATTTTTATTTTTTTACCATTATTTTGGATTAATATTTGTGCCAGTGACACAAATTGTTCATTTTCTCCTAAGATTGCCCTGTCTTTGGCTCTATATGTCTTCCCATCAACTCTGATTGGCTTCCCTGTACCTGCTGAAGAAAAGCATCCCCACAACATGATGCTGCCACCACCATGTTTCATGGTGGGGATTGTGTGTTCAGGGTGTGTTCAGGGGTTAGTTTTCCTCCACACATAGCATTTTGCATTTAGACCAAAAAGTTCAATTTTGGTCTTATCTGACCAGAGCACCTTCTTCCACATGTTTACTGTGTCCCCCACATGGCTTCTCGCAAACTGCAAACAGGACTTCTTACAACAATAGCTTTCTTCTTGTCACCCTTCGATAAAGGCCATATTTGTGGAGTGCACAACTAATAGTTATCCTGTGGACAGGTTCTCCCACCTTAGCTCTTGGCTGCTTCTCTGATTAATGCTCTCCTTGCCCGGCCTGTCGGTTCACGTGGACCACGTCTCGGTAGGTTTGCAGTTTTGCCTTACTCTTTCCATTTTCCAATGATGGATTTAACAGTGCTCCATGAGATGTTTAAAGCTTGGGATATTTTATATAACCTAACCCTGCTTTTAACTTCTCCACAACTTTATCCCTGACCTGTCTGGTGTGTTCCTTGGCCTTTATGAAGCTGTTTGTTCACTAAGGTTCCCTAACAATCCTCTGAGGGCTTCAAAGAATAACTGTATTTATACTGAGATTAAATTACACACAGTTTTACTAATTAGGTGATTTCTGAAGGCAATTAGTTCCACTAGATTTTAGTTAGGGGTATCAGAAAAAAGGGGGCTGAATACAAATGCACGCCACACTTTTCAGGTATGTTTATTTGTAAAAAAACATTTAACAACCATTTATCATTTTGCCTCAACTTCATAATTATGTGCCACTTTTTGTTTTGGTCTATCACATAAAATCCCAATAAATAACTTTTACATTTTTAGTTGAAACATGACAAAATGTGGAAAATTCAAGGGGTATGGAATACTTTTTCAAGACACTGTAAATGTGCAAAGCACATAGCAATGTTCTGTTGGTTTCAACCACATTCAGTCTAGTCAAGAATCAAAATCCTGAGCTAATTGACTGCAAGGAGATGGGACTGAAATGATCTCTAACGATCCTTTCAAAAAGCATTGCTCTACTTTTTCTTGTTTCAATATTTTCTTTATTTTTATAACCTGTTAGGCCTCATGCACACGAGACGCAGATGAAACCTCTGTTAAAAAAAAGCTGAAACGCGCGTTTAGAAACGCGCGTTTTGCCGCGTTTGCATGCCGCGTTTAGACGCGTTTAGACGCGTTTAGACGCGTTTGCGTTTAAACGCGTTTATAAAGATAACATCATGTAGACCCTCCCCAAGCTCTCAAAGCATTTTTTTTAACTATTTCTGCTATTTTGATCAGAGTGAGCAGCAGCAGCATAGAGAGCAGTTGTACACTTGCATTTGCCGTGTCACTTGCCACGGCACCTGCCACAAGTTGTGGATTGTCCACTTGCCACGTCACTTGCCACAAGTTGGGGATTGTCCACTTGCCACATCACCTGCCACGTCACCTGCCACAAATTGTGGATTGTCCACTTGCCACGTCACTTGCCACATCACCTGCCACGTCACTTGCCACGAGATGTGGATTGTCCACTTTCCACGTCATCTGCCATGCCACCTGCCACAAGCTGTGGATTGTCCACTTGCCACGTCACCAGCCACATCACCTGCCACAAGTTGTGGATTGTCCACTTGCCACGTGACTTGCCACATCACCTGCCACGTCACTTGCCACATCACCTGCCACAAGTTGTGGATTGTCTACTTGCCGCGTCACTTGCCACATCACCTGCCACGTCACTTGCCACGTCACCTGCCACAAGTTGTGGATTGTTCACTTGCCACGTCACCTGCCATGTCACCTGCCACCAGTTGTGGATTGTCCACTTGCCACGTCACTTGCCACAAGCTGTGGATTGTCCACTTGCCACATCACTTGCCACGTGACCTGCCACGTCACTTGCCACGTCACCTGCCACAAGTTGTGGATTGTCCACTTGCCACGTCACTTGCCACAAGCTGTGGATTGTCCACTTGCCACATCACTTGCCACGTCACCTGCCACGTCACTTGCCACGTCACCTGCCACAAGTTTTGGATTGTCCACTTGCCACGTCACTTGCCACGTCAGCTGCCACGTCACTTGCCACGAGATGTGGATTGTCCACTTTCCACGTCATCTGCCATGCCACCTGCCACAAGCTGTGGATTGTCCACTTGCCACAAGCTGTGGATTGTCCACTTGCCACATCACTTGCCACGTCACCTGCCACGTCACTTGCCACGTCACCTGCCACAAGTTTTGGATTGTCCACTTGCCACGTCACTTGCCACGTCAGCTGCCACGTCACTTGCCACGAGATGTGGATTGTCCACTTTCCACGTCATCTGCCATGCCACCTGCCACAAGCTGTGGATTGTCCACTTGCCACGTCACCAGCCACATCACCTGCCACAAGTTGTGGATTGTCCACTTGCCACGTGACTTGCCACATCACCTGCCACGTCACTTGCCACATCACCTGCCACAAGTTGTGGATTGTCTACTTGCCGCGTCACTTGCCACATCACCTGCCACGTCACTTGCCACGTCACCTGCCACAAGTTGTGGATTGTTCACTTGCCACGTCACCTGCCACGTCACCTGCCACAAGTTGTGGATTGTCCACTTGCCACGTCACTTGCCACAAGCTGTGGATTGTCCACTTGCCACATCACTTGCCACGTCACCTGCCACGTCACCTGCCACGTCACTTGCCACGTCACCTGCCACAAGTTTTGGATTGTCCACTTGCCATGTCACTTGCCACGTCAGCTGCCACGTCACTTGCCACATCACTTGCCACGTCACCTGCCACAAGTTGTGGATTGTCCACTTGCCACGTCACTTGCCACATCACCTGCCACGTCACTTGCCACGAGATGTGGATTGTCCACTTGCCATGTCACTTGCCACGTCACCTGCCACGTCACTTGCCACGTCACCTGCCACGTCACTTGCCACGTCACCTGCCACAAGTTTTGGATTGTCCACTTGCCACGTCACTTGCCACGTCAGCTGCCACGTCACTTGCCACGAGATGTGGATTGTCCACTTTCCACGTCATCTGCCATGCCACCTGCCACAAGCTGTGGATTGTCCACTTGCCACAAGCTGTGGATTGTCCACTTGCCACATCACTTGCCACGTCACCTGCCACGTCACTTGCCACGTCACCTGCCACAAGTTTTGGATTGTCCACTTGCCACGTCACTTGCCACGTCAGCTGCCACGTCACTTGCCACGAGATGTGGATTGTCCACTTTCCACGTCATCTGCCATGCCACCTGCCACAAGCTGTGGATTGTCCACTTGCCACGTCACCAGCCACATCACCTGCCACAAGTTGTGGATTGTCCACTTGCCACGTGACTTGCCACATCACCTGCCACGTCACTTGCCACATCACCTGCCACAAGTTGTGGATTGTCTACTTGCCGCGTCACTTGCCACATCACCTGCCACGTCACTTGCCACGTCACCTGCCACAAGTTGTGGATTGTTCACTTGCCACGTCACCTGCCACGTCACCTGCCACAAGTTGTGGATTGTCCACTTGCCACGTCACTTGCCACAAGCTGTGGATTGTCCACTTGCCACATCACTTGCCACGTCACCTGCCACGTCACCTGCCACGTCACCTGCCACGTCACTTGCCACGTCACCTGCCACAAGTTTTGGATTGTCCACTTGCCATGTCACTTGCCACGTCAGCTGCCACGTCACTTGCCACATCACTTGCCACGTCACCTGCCACAAGTTGTGGATTGTCCACTTGCCACGTCACTTGCCACATCACCTGCCACGTCACTTGCCACGAGATGTGGATTGTCCACTTGCCATGTCACTTGCCACGTCACCTGCCACGTCACTTGCCACGTCACCTGCCACGTCACTTGCCACAAGATGTGGATTGTCCACTTGTCACATCACCTGCCACATCACTTGCCACATCACCTGCCACGTCACCTGCCACAAGTTGTGGATTGTCCACTTGCCACGTCACTTGCCACATCACCTGCCACGTCACTTGCCACAAGGTGTGGATTGTCCACTTTCCACGTCACCTGCCATGCCATCTGCCACAAGTTGTGGATTGTCCACTTACCACGTCACCAGCCACATCACCTGCCACAAGTTGTGGATTGTCCACTTGCCACACCACTTTCCACGTCACCTGCCACGTCACCTGCCACAAGATGTGGATTGTCCACTTGCCACGTCACCAGCCACGTCACCTGCCACAAGTTGTGGATTGTCCACTTGCCACGTCCCTTGCCACGTCCCCTGCCACGTCACCTGCCACAAGTGGATTGTCCACTTGCCACATCACTTGCCACATCACCTGCCACAAGTTGTGGATTGTCCACTCGCCACGTCACTTGCCACATCACCTGCCACAAGTGGATTGTCCACTTGCCACGTCACTTGCCACGTCCCCTGCCACAAGTGGATTGTCCACTTGCCACGTCACTTGCCACGTCACCTGCCACAAGTTATGGATTGTCCACTTGCCACATCACATGCCAGTCACCTGCCACAAGTTGTTGATTTTCCACTTGCCACGTCACCTGCCAAGTCACTTGCCGCGTCACCTGCCAGGTCACTTGCCACGTCACTTGCCACAAGTTGTGGATTGTCCACTTTCCACGTCACTTGCCACTTCACCTGCCATGTCACTTGCCACAAGTTGTGGATTGTCCACTTGCCACATCACTTGCCACCTGCCATGTCACTTGCCACAAGTTGTGGATTGTCCACTTGCCACGTCACTTGCCACAAGTTGTGGATTGTCCACTTGCAATTGCAATTGTTTAAAATATTTTTCTAATGGTTTTTCATCATTTGCAATCATTTTTGAGATTTTTAATGTAAAAAAAAAGGTCACCTTTAAAAACGCATATAAACGCAAACGCGGCTAAACGCGGGTGCCGCGTTTAGCCGCGTTTAGCCGCGTTTTGCGTCTGAAACGCAGAAATTTTTGTTTCTGAACACATTTTTTTGCTTCTGGAAAAACGAGATTAAACGCAACTGCATATAAACGGAAAAAAACGAGACTGTGTGCATGGACACATAGGATAACATTGAATGAGTTCAGGTGCAGTTGAAAAAACTGTCCAACTGCATCTGAACGCGCGTTTAACTGCGTCTCGTGTGCATGAGGCCTTATAATCTGTCAGTTTGTAGCCTAGTCTGATCAGTTGAATTCAGGTAGGTGATCAAACTTCTGGGTGGTAGACCTGATGGTTTCAGGCAACCACTTTCAAATATATGTTGAGGCCTAGGTGATAAAAAATTGTTGAAATTGCCTAAAAGTTTGTGTGTAGCTAGCATTAAACATGAAATCAGAGGAAATCAGATCCAAGTATAATAATAGCCATTTATTTGAAAACTTTAAATGGAGCCTGGGTTCACTTCAAAGTGTTCCCTACTGCTGTTTCACATGCACAAACATGCTTCATCAGGGCAGGATCAGGACCATGTAACATGGTAAAATTGGCAGCAATACTTCTCATTGCTTTTGAGCTAATGGATCCAAGCAATTAGCAGGGCTTTAGGGATTGGGGGTTACTGCTGATTCAAGCATAGCTGAGAAAAACAGAAGATGAAAGCATGAATCATACAGCATATGTACAACAAAACATACATATTTCAAATAATAGATTTTTTATTCTGCCAAGTTTTTATTTTTAATATCATCATTGATATATTTAATTATGCATATAAAGGCTTATTTGATAAAACATATTTGATTACCTATATCACTACGGGGTTAAACCAATATGATTATTTATTGGCTGGAGGCGAAACATGCCTGATAGTCATGCTTGTTTTCATAAAAATCGATAATAAATGTTTCCTTGTCAGAACCGCAAAACCTTGTGATTGATGACCTAAAAGGGTTTACTGTTTTATGAGATAATGGTAAACTGCATGAATCATTGTTAATTGTTAACCTGATACCTCATTTTAAAACTACTGAAGTCAGAACATATTTTTTTTTGTTTGAAAAACACAACAACACAGCACTCTTGGTGTAGTAATGCCATCTGATAATGTTAAAAAGCAGGTCTGCAAAAACTCAGTGATCTGATTAACTATATGTATGATCCCCGAGCTATACCAATATATGAGAAAAAAAATTAAATTAGATAAAAATCACATAGAGATTAATCTAAAGAAAAGAGCTGCTAAACACCAATATGTGTAATTACTTTATGTTAATCAAAATACGAACCATACCAAGTATGATGCAGCATTCCCTTTAACCACTTGCCGACCGACAAACATACATGTACTGTGGCAGGTCAGCTGTATTGTGTGAAATCAGAGGAGAAGCCGATCATCAGGTCCAGCAAACCAGATGTCTGCCAGCCATCTGAGATAGTTCCCAAGAGAGGCAGAACGGCGATCTGCCTATGTAAACAAGGCAGATTGCTGTTCTGACAGGGGAGAAGATAGGAACACGGATCTCTGTCTTCACCCAGTCAGAGCAACCCCCACACAGTTAGCAAGCACCCCCTAGGGACACATTTATCCCTTTGATCGCCCCTTATTTTAACCCCTTCCCTGCCAGTGTCATTAGTACATTAATAGTGCATATTGTAAGCACTGATCAGTGTAATAATATCACTGGTCCCCAACAAAGTGTCAAAAGTGTCAGTTAGGTGTCCGATTTGCCTGCTGCAATGTCACAGTCCCGCTAAAAAGCACCGATCGCCGCCATTACTAGTAAAAATTAAAAATTAAAAAAATGGCATAAAAATTTCCAATAGTTTGTAGATGCAATAACTTTTGAGCAAGCCAATCAATATACGCTTAATGGAATTTTTTTACCAAAAATATTTAGCAGAATACATATTGGCCTAAATTGATGAAGAAATTAGATTTATTTACATTTTTTATTGGACGTGTTTAATAGCAAAAAGTAAAAAATATTGTTTTTTTTTTCAAAATTGGTGCTCTTTTTTTGTTTATACCGTAAAAAATAAAAAACGCAGAGGTGATCAAATACCACCAAAAGAAATCTCTATTTGTGGGAAAAAAAGAACATCGATTTTATTTGGGTACAGTCACACGACTGCGCAATTGTCAGTTAAATGAACACACTGCCATATTGCAAAAAATGGTTGAGAAAAGTGGTTAAGAATTATATGACAAACTTATGACTAAACCAAACGTTATATGACTGAAACAGTATCATGCGTTTTGAATCTATGTAGAGTAAGTCATAGGTGATTCAGCACAATCTTTCAATATTTAAACAAAGAAGGTCCAATGAAAACACTGTGACTAATTATTGAACTGGTTTGACCTTGTGCCCATAAATTGGAACTTTTAATGGTCAAACAATTATTCTTTTCTAATCAAGTTCTCCTAAAATTTCTTAACATGTTCGTGTTCTTAAGTAGTGATGGCCGAACGGTTCGCCCGGCGGTCGTTTCGCGGCGAATTTCCGACTTTCGCCGTCCGCGGGTTCGAACGCCTTTTTCCGTCGTTCGCCCCGGCGGACTTACGTGTTTAATGTATACAAGAACTTTAACCTTTCGTGACACGTTTATCATGTGTTACAGGACAACCAATTGAGACATGACAGCTCATGGACACTTGGACATTCCCCCTAACCTATAAATACACCCGATCCGGTGGCCATTTTACATTCTTTCTTCTGTCACTGTAGGGAAAGGATCCTGTGTGGAGTAGGGACAGAGAAAACGCTAGCTATTTGGTACACAAAAGTTCTTTTCAGGACTGGTATAGGTGTTAGGTCAGCAGCCTGAGTTTCTTTTGTCAGTTTAGATAAAGGGACAGAGCGCTGTATGCTGCTATTTTAGGGACAGCTCAGCCAGATTAGTCTTTCTTCATCATCATCATCATCATCATCATTAGCTGTTACTATCAGGTCCACAAAAGAGCTGTTCCAGCTAATCGTTCCAGCCTACTCTTTTTTGCCAATTTGTATAGGGACAGGCAGGAAGCAGTGTGTCAGGCAGTGAGGATAATTTTAAAGACTTGCTGTTACTATTAGTTCCACAAAGGTTCTTTTCAGGACTGGTATCAGTGGTACGGTAATAGGCTTGTACACGTATAATATTCTTTCTTCCAAATATAGAAAGAATATTATACTTGACTGCTGCCCTTCTGCTGCAGTCTGCTAATCATTCACAACTCACTTGTTCCACAAAGCTCTTTATCAGGACTGGTAACTTGGTCTGTCTAGGGTGCTACGGTACATAGGCTTGGGTGCGGTACAGTCTGCTGTTCTGTAAGGACCGCTATCGGTCCACAATACATAGGGTTGCCGTGCACTACTGCTGACCGCTGCCCTATACTGCAGCAGTCCTTCATTGGTATAGGGACTGACGTACAGTCTGCTAATCACTAACACACAACCTGCTTGGTCCACAAAAGTTCTTATAAGGACTGGTAACTTGGTATAGGGTGCTACGGTACATAGGCTTGAGTGCGGTACAGTCTGCTGTTCTGTAAGGACCGCTATCGGTCCACAATACATAGGGTTGCCGTGCACTACTGCTGACCGCTGCCCTATACTGCAGCAGTCCTTCATTGGTATAGGGACTGACGTACAGTCTGCTAATCACTAACACACAACCTGCTTGTTCCACAAAAGTTCTTATAAGGACTGGTAACTTGGTATAGGGTGCTACGGTACATAGGCTTGAGTGCGGTACAGTCTGCTGTTCTGTAAGGACCGCTATCGGTCCACAATAGATAGGGTTGACGTGCACCACTGCTGACCGCTGCCCTATACTGCAGCAGTCCTTCAGCGGTATAGGGACTGACGTACAGTCTGCTAAACACTAATACACAACCTGCTTGGTCCACAAAAGTTCTTATAAGGACTGGTAACTTGGTATAGGGTGCTACGGTACATAGGCTTGAGTGCGGTACAGTCTGCTGTTCTGTAAGGACCGCTATCGGTCCACAATAGATAGGGTTGACGTGCACCACTGCTGACCGCTGCCCTATACTGCAGCAGTCCTTCAGCGGTATAGGGACTGACGTACAGTCTGCTAAACACTAATACACAACCTGCTTGGTCCACAAAAGTTCTTATAAGGACTGGTAACTTGGTATAGGGTGCTACGGTACATAGGCTTGAGTGCGGTACAGTCTGCTGTTCTGTAAGGACCGCTATCGGTCCACAATAGATAGGGTTGACGTGCACCACTGCTGACCGCTGCCCTATACTGCAGCAGTCCTTCAGCGGTATAGGGACTGACGCACAGTCTGCTAAACACTAACACACAACCTGCTTGGTCCACAAAAGTTTTTATAAGGACTGGTAACTTGGTATAGGGTGCTACGGTACATAGGCCTGAGTGCGTTACAGTCTGCTGTTCTGTAAGGACCGCTATCGGTCCACAATACATAGGGTTGCCGTGCACTACTGCTGACCGCTGCCCTATACTGCAGCAGTCCTTCATTGGTATAGGGACTGACGTACAGTCTGCTAATCACTAACACACAACCTGCTTGGTCCACAAAAGTTCTTATAAGGACTGGTAACTTGGTATAGGGTGCTACGGTACATAGGCCTGAGTGCGTTACAGTCTGCTGTTCTGTAAGGACCGCTATCGGTCCACAATACATAGGGTTGACGTGCACCACTGCTGACCGCTGCCCTATACTGCAGCAGTCCTTCAGCGGTATAGGGACTGACGTACAGTCTGCTAAACACTAATACACAACCTGCTTGGTCCACAAAAGTTCTTATAAGGACTGGTAACTTGGTATAGGGTGCTACGGTACATAGGCTTGAGTGCGGTACAGTCTGCTGTTCTGTAAGGACCGCTATCGGTCCACAATACATAGGGTTGCCGTGCACTACTGCTGACCGCTGCCCTATACTGCAGCAGTCCTTCATTGGTATAGGGACTGACGTACAGTCTGCTAATCACTAACACACAACCTGCTTGTTCCACAAAAGTTCTTATAAGGACTGGTAACTTGGTATAGGGTGCTACGGTACATAGGCTTGAGTGCGGTACAGTCTGCTGTTCTGTAAGGACCGCTATCGGTCCACAATAGATAGGGTTGACGTGCACCACTGCTGACCGCTGCCCTATACTGCAGCAGTCCTTCAGCGGTATAGGGACTGACGTACAGTCTGCTAAACACTAATACACAACCTGCTTGGTCCACAAAAGTTCTTATAAGGACTGGTAACTTGGTATAGGGTGCTACGGTACATAGGCTTGAGTGCGGTACAGTCTGCTGTTCTGTAAGGACCGCTATCGGTCCACAATAGATAGGGTTGACGTGCACCACTGCTGACCGCTGCCCTATACTGCAGCAGTCCTTCAGCGGTATAGGGACTGACGTACAGTCTGCTAAACACTAATACACAACCTGCTTGGTCCACAAAAGTTCTTATAAGGACTGGTAACTTGGTATAGGGTGCTACGGTACATAGGCTTGAGTGCGGTACAGTCTGCTGTTCTGTAAGGACCGCTATAGGTCCACAATAGATAGGGTTGACGTGCACCACTGCTGACCGCTCACCTATACTGCAGCAGTCCTTCAGCGGTATAGGGACTAAGAGTTTTGTCACAGGGTCATTTAAAAAATGACATGCAGAGGAAGAGGCAGGCCCTTCCGCAGGGGTGGTAGGGGTAGGGCAGGAGCAACAGGCTTGAGCCAAAGTGGGAAGTTGCAGAAGGTGCGTTCAATTACTTTAAAGGATGCACCAGACTTGGTTGAGTGGCTCGCTCAGCCTTACTCTTCTGCACCCTCCTCATCCTCTCGATCTGCACCCTCTTCTTCACTCTCTGCTATGTGCACCCCCAAAGACACTACCACCAACAACACGACCACCACCACCACCACCACATACCTTCCGCTTGAGTCACTGGAATTATTTTCCGATCCATATCAAGAGGACATTTCTGATGCGCAGCCACTCTTGGTATTGGATCAGGAAGAGGAGGTAGCAACAAGCGCTACTCAGCAGTCTGACGCCAGTACCCAGATCAGCCCAAGGAGGAGGTTGGTCCCCGGTGTTGCTGCCTACTCTACTTATAGCGGTGGGGAAGGTGACGTTGATGATGACGTGTCTAGTGATGTCACGTGGGTGCCCACAAGAGAGGAAGAGGAGGGGAGTTCAGAGGGAGATATGGACCAGCAGATAGGGAGGAGAAGCAGCAATGACTTACATTGCACAGCAGGGACAAAGCAGACTGCAAATGTATCAGGAGCGAGTCATCGACCATGTACGGTCACATCTGGCGCTCCCAGGACACCGGCACATGGCTCCGCAGTGTGGGCTTTTTTTAACGTGTCCGCTGCTGACAATAGCGTTGCCATCTGCAATCTTTGCAGTCAACGCGTTAGTCGCGGTAAGCCCAATACTCACCTAGGGACGACCGCCTTAAGAAGGCACATGAGCAGCCATCACCGAGCCCAGTGGGAGCAACGGAACACACAAAGCCACACTGCAGGCTCTCACCGTCCAGCCTCGTCTTCTACTTCTCCTTCTCCTCTCTCCTCACAATTGTCCTCCACTCCACCTTCCATCACGCCAAGCTCACATTTTTCTGCAAAAAGGCAGGCTTCCGTGGGCCTAATGTTTGAGCGTAAAAAAATGATGACGCCGGATAACCCTCTTGCCCAACGGTTGGCGGCTGGCTTGTCAGAACTCATAGCCCGCCAACTACTGCCATATAAACTGGTGGACTCGGAGGCCTTTCGCAAATTTGTGGCCATTGGAACACCACAATGGAAGGTCCCAGGAAGGAAGTATTTCTCAGAGAAGGGCATCCCAGAGCTATATGGCCATGTTCAGCGGCAAGTGAATGTATCTCTGGCACACAGTGTCGGTGCCAAGATACATCTGACCACAGACACGTGGTCTAGCAAACACGGGCAGGGAAGGTATATCAGTTTTACTGCCCACTGGGTGAACCTTCTGACGGCCGTCAAGCATGTAACCCGTGGCACCCGTGTAGATTTGGTTTTACCGCCACGGATTGCATGCAGGCCTGACTCTTCTTCTCCTCCTCCTACTCCATCCTCCTCCCTCTCCTCCTCAGCTGCCTCCTCCTTTTCCGCTGCTAGCGTCTCTTCCACTGCACCGCCCAAGCTCCCCAGAACCTATTCCACATGCCAGGTGAGACGTTGCCATGCCGTGCTGCGTCTGTTGTGCCTGGAAGCAAAGAGCCACACTGGCCCGGCACTCCTTTCAGCTTTGCGTTCACAGGCAGATGAGTGGCTAACACCGCTCAATTTGACAGTTGGTAAAGTGGTGTGTGACAACGGTGCCAATCTGCTTAGCGCATTGAAACAGGGCAAAATCACGCACGTGCCGTGCATGGCACACGTCTTAAACTTGGTCGTGCAGCGATTCCTTGTCAAATACCCTGGGGTCCAGGACATCTTGCGGCAGGCAAGGAAAATCTCGGCCCATTTCAGAAGATCTTACACGGCCATGGCTCGCCTTGCTGACATTCAGCGGCGACACCATCTGCCGGTCAGACGTCTTATTTGCGATTGCCCGACGCGATGGAACTCAACCTTCTATATGCTTGATAGGCTGCTCCAGCAGAAACGTGCAGTTAACGTCTACCTGTATGAACTCTGCGAAAGAAACGGTTCTGGGGAGCTGGGTTTTTTTTCACCGCGCCAGTGGCTGCTCATGCGCGACACATGCAGACTTCTGCGGCCATTTGAGGAGATCACCAAACTGGTCAGTCGCAGCCATGGCGCCATCAGTGACATGGTACCTTATGCCTTCTTTCTGGAGCGTGCATTGCGTCGTGTCATTGATCAGGCTGTGGAGGAGCAGGAGCGGGAAGATGAGGAAGTCGCAATGCTGGATGAATTCCCAGGGGGGGCTACTCTATCTGAGACAAGTCAACAACAGGAGTCTGATGAGGAGTCAGAGGAGGATGGTGCCGGGGCGGATGAGCAGGAGCAAGAAGAGCATGCTTTAAACCTTTCTGGGATCCCTGTTGTGCGAGGATGGGGAGAGGAGAATGAAGAGGACGACATTATCCTGGATGATGAGCAGGAGCCAGGCCACCACACCGCTTCCACTTTAGTGCAAATGGGGGCCTTCATGCTCCAGTGTTTTAATAGGGACCCCCGTATAAAAAGCATGAGGGTCAAGGACCAGTACTGGGTGGCAACGTACTTAGACCCCCGGTACAAACACAAAATGGCGGAAATGTTACCGCCGTCGCAGAGGGCTGTCAGAATGCAGCACTTCCAGGCCTTGCTTCGAGAAATGCTGCATTCTGCTTTTGCGTGCGCTGGCAGAGGAGCAATTCCCACTCCCAGAGAAGGATTTGCGGGTACCAATCCAACAGCGCCTGCAAGAAGAGGCCGGTTTGAAGATGTGTTGGTGACTTCGGATATGAGGTCATTCTTTCAGCCGACCCATCGACAGGTGTCATCCGGATCCAGCATCAGGGAACGCCTAGACCGTCAGGTGTCCGACTACATTGGGTTAACGGCCGATGTGGACGCTCTGAGGAGTGATGAACCCCTAGACTACTGGGTGGGCAGGCTTGACCTCTGGCCAGAGCTTGCCCAATTTGCAATCGAACTGTTGGCTTGCCCCTCATCCAGTGTCCTGTCCGAAAGGACGTTCAGCGCAGCAGGGGGGATTGTGACCGATAAGCGTACTCGCCTAGCTCACCACAGTGTTAACTACCTCACATTTCTAAAAATGAATGAGGCATGGATCTCGGAGGAATTCAACACATGTGATCAGTAGACCATGTATATGTCTATAAACAATTTTTGGAATCAAGCACACAGACCTTCTTAATTCATTTGGCTCACTTCCCTGACCCAAAAAAGCACACCGTACTATATGCCCCTACCCTCCTCTTTGAAGAGGTTGAGCGGTGTCATATTTCTACTGGGGCTGCTTATTATGAGGGGTTCCCACCATCCCTGTGCTGTGCTGACTTCCTCCTGGGTGTTCTTATTATGAGGGGCTCCCACCATCCCTGTGCTGTGCTGACTTCCTCCTGGGGGTTCTTATTATGAGGGGATCACACCATCCCTGTGCTGTGCTGACTTCCTCCTGGGGCTGCTTACGGTGCTGCTGTCAGCGCTGTATGTCACGGAGCTGCTGTCAGCGCTGTATGTCACGGAGCTGCTGTCAGCGCTGTATGTCACGGAGCTGCTGTCAGCGCTGTATGTCACGGAGCTGCTGTCAGCGCTGTATGTCACGGAGCTGCTGTCAGCGCTGTATGTCACGGAGCTGCTGTCAGCGCTGTATGTCACGGAGCTGCTGTCAGCGCTGTATGTCACGGAGCTGCTGTCAGCGCTGTATGTCACGGAGCTGCTGTCAGCGCTGTATGTCACGGAGCTGCTGTCAGCGCTGTATGTCACGGAGCTGCTGTCAGCGCTGTATGTCACGGAGCTGCTGTCAGCGCTGTATGTCACGGAGCTGCTGTCAGCGCTGTATGTCACGGAGCTGCTGTCAGCGCTGTATGTCACGGTGCTGCTGTCAGCGCTGTATGTCACGGAGCTGCTGTCAGCGCTGTATGTCACGGAGCTGCTGTCAGCGCTGTATGTCACGGTGCTGCTGTCAGCGCTGTATGTCACGGAGCTGCTGTCAGCGCTGTATGTCACGGAGCTGCTGTCAGCGCTGTATGTCACGGAGCTGCTGTCAGCGCTGTATGTCACGGAGCTGCTGTCAGCGCTGTATGTCACGGAGCTGCTGTCAGCGCTGTATGTCACGGAGCTGCTGTCAGCGCTGTATGTCACGGAGCTGCTGTCAGCGCTGTATGTCACGGTGCTGCTGTCAGCGCTGTATGTCACGGAGCTGCTGTCAGCGCTGTATGTCACGGAGCTGCTGTCAGTGCTGTATGTCACGGAGCTGCTGTCAGCGCTGTATGTCACGGAGCTGCTGTCAGCGCTGTATGTCACGGTGCTGCTGTCAGCGCTGTATGTCACGGAGCTGCTGTCAGCGCTGTATGTCACGGAGCTGCTGTCAGTGCTGTATGTCACGGAGCTGCTGTCAGCGCTGTATGTCACGGAGCTGCTGTCAGCGCTGTATGTCACGGAGCTGCTGTCAGCGCTGTATGTCACGGTGCTGCTGTCAGCGCTGTATGTCACGGAGCTGCTGTCAGCGCTGTATGTCACGGAGCTGCTGTCAGCGCTGTATGTCACGGAGATGCTGTCAGCGCTGTATGTCACGGAGCTGCTGTCAGCGCTGTATGTCACGGAGCTGCTGTCAGCGCTGTATGTCACGGTGCTGATGTCAGTGCTCTGTATTACGGTGCTGCTGTCAGTGCTCTGTATCTCCTGCACCCTCTTGTTTGCCTACCCTGGTCCCTGACCTTCCCTCTCCTCCATTGCCTTCATTAGCTCCATAGTCCTGAATTGTCAGAACAATTTCCCAAATAAAAAAAAAATGCTTGTAGTTATCGATCCCAAATTCACCTCATACATGTATTATGCTATTGTCCAGGTGGTGGGACTACGTGCTACCCCCTAATAATTACCCCGTGGCCGCAAATTCGACCTAAAGGTTTGCGAAATTCGCCTCCCATTGAAGTCAATGGAGCCCGCGGCGAACGGTCGTTTTCGCGAACGTTTGTGTCCGTTCGCGTTTCGCGTTCGCGAAACGTCCCGTCGGAAGTTCGTCCATCACTATTCTTAAGTCTTTTTTAAACCTTTCTAGCAATGATTAGATGGTCCTATGTTAAACTGAACCTGTAACAAGTAGGCATGAGTCTTGATTTGGTTTGCAGTTATTGGTGTACCTATGAGTCTATGAGGGAAAAAAAAGTTTTATTTAATTCGGGCTATTTATAGGGCTAATAAGCACACTATTGTCAAACATAAGACATGGAAGTCTGGGCACTGCCATTGGAGACATGTATCATTGCCAAAAATGTAAAAATAGACAAACAAATACATTTAAAACATGATTTCTAGACAGAATTGTCAGCTCTCCCTAACAACTCCAACACACACAATATGGCCGCTGTGTCCCTACTTTTTTATAGGAAGGGTGCTGGGAATTCTTTTTCTTCAAATTATTGCCTCTTGTGACTATGCTTATAAGGGGGACTTGACCGAGCAGGTATGAGCTCCAAAGTGTTCAAATCCCTGCCCTGCTTCTCAGATAGGACAACACTACCATCTGTTAATTTAAGCTCTCTGCCATATTGTGTCCTACTCCTGGCCAGAGGCCCAGCCCCTCATGACATCCCCAAACTGAAGCCTTAATATTTGAGAATAAAGGAATGTTCACACACAAATGCATTTTCCCACACTTTACTGTAAGCCATCCTTGACATATCATATTGACATAATAGCAGAATCTTTGGCATGGAATGCCATATGCAAGGTTAGTCATTCTGCAGCAGTCTTTTAAGCAGAGTACACATCTTTTAAACTATCGTTCATCGTTTTAAACACCTCCATTTCTCTCCTTAGGAGCACCACAAAGTTGGGACCATTTTCTTGTATACTAAGTTCACAGCACTAAGCTTCCGTCACCAAGTCACAGGACCTGCAGTTGAGGTCAAAGTGCTTTCATTAGTATATCAATCTCTTCCCGATCTCCTTTGCATTACTTAGCCTAGCCAGGTATGCTCACATCACAGAACTCAGTCTAGGCCTTCAAAGCCTTATGCACCCCACTGCAGGCCCTGCAGAAGAAGGTCAAGGGAGACCGGGCTACTACAGTTATTCTTCCCATGTTCATACTACTTCGCCTGGAACTTTAGCCCTGCAAAGAGCCCTTCAGATCAGCCCTTCAGGAGACTACATCTAACTAGGCCCCATCCCACACTGGCATTTATATGGGCAGTAACTATACCCATGACATCACTAAGGAGGGACTATTCTTTAAGGAGAGCTAAACCCTAATTATAACTTCCCCATTACTGTACTATAATTAGAACAGAGCTATATAATGACAGGCAAACTAACTGTACCTGCCAACACGCTCCTGGGGCAAAGGTTATACATTGCATTATAGGTTGATCCTTATTTCTGGCAATGAACTTACAAACTTTTCAGTCAAATCTTTGCAATTCGCAAACTTCACAGATTTGCCACAAACCCTTGGTAGTGATGAACTTAAACCGCTTCCCTGGTTTCTGAATACAGTTTTTTTGTAGGAGCTTTGTGGAAAAAAAAAAAAATATATATATATATATATATATATATATATATATATATATATATGCAGTATCTCACAAAAGTGAGTACACCCCTCACATTTTGGAAATATTTTATTCTACCTTTTCATGTGACAACACTGAAGAAATGACACTTTGCTACAATGTAAAGTAATGAGAAATGTGTAAATTTGCTGTCCCCTCAAAATAACCCAACACACAGCCAATAATGTCTAAAACACTGTCAACAAACACGAGTACACCCCTAAGTGAAAATGTCCAAATTGGTCCCAATTAGCCATTTTCCCTCCCCAGTGTCACATGCCTTGTTAGTGTTACAAGGTCTCAGGTGTGAATAGGGAGAAGGTGTGTTAAATGTGGTGTTATCACTCTAACTCTCTCATACTGCTCACTGGAAGTTCAACATGGCAACTCATGGCAAAGAACTCTCTGAGGATCTGCAAAAAAGAATTGTTGCTCTACATAACGATGGGCTGGGCTATAATAAGATTGCTAAGACCCTGAATCTGAGCTGCAGCACAGTGGCCAAGACTATACAGCAGTTTAACAGGAGAGGTTTCACTCAGAACAGGCATCACCATGGTCAACTAAAGAAGTTGAGTGCACATGCTCAGCGTCATATCCAGAGGTTGTCTTTGGGAAATAGACATATAAGTGCTGCTGACATTGCAGCAGTGGTTGAAGGGGTTGGGGGATCAGCCTGTCAGTGCTCAGACCATTCGCCGCATACTGCATAAAATTGCCTGCATGGCTGTCATCCCAGAAGGAAGCCTTTTCTAAAGATAATGCACAAGAAAGCCTGCAAACAGTTTGCTGAAGATAAGCAGACTAAGCACATGGATTACTGGAACCATGTCCTGTGGTCTGATGAGACCAAGATAATCTTATCTGGTTCAGATGGTGTCAAGCATGTGTGGCGGCAACTAGGTGAGGAGTACAAAGACAAGGTGTTTTGCCTACAGTCAAGCATGGTGGTGGAAGCGTCATGGTCTGGGGCTGCATGAGTGCTGCCGGCACCAGGGAGCTACAGTTCATTGAGTGAAACATGAATGCCAACATGTACTGTGACATACTGAAGCCAAGCATGATCCCCTCACTTCAGAGACTGGGCTGCAGGGCAGTATTCCAACATGATAAAGACCCCAAACACACCTCCAAGACGACCACTGACTTGCTAAAGAAGCTGAGGGTAAAGGTGATGGACTGGCCAAGCATATCTCCAGACCTAAACCCTATTAAGCATCTGTGGGGCATCCTCAAACAGAAGGTGGAGGAGAGCAAGGTCTCTAACACCCACCAGAGTGTAAAGGTCTGGCCAAGCAGGTCTCCAGACCTAAAGAGGGTAAAGGCAGTGCTGGAAAATAATGGTGACCACACAAAATATTGACACTTTGCACCCAACTTGGACATTTTTACTTAGGGGTTTATTCACTTTTGTTACCAGCGGTTTAGACATTCATGGCTGTGCATTAAGTTATTTTGAGGGGACAGCAAATTTACGCTGTTATGCAAGCTGTATACTCTCTAGCAAAGGAAGAATAATTTACCAATTGTGTTATTGAGTACCCTTCACCATTGCTTTAACATTTTTATTAATACAATCATATATTAGAGATCCATATCCCTCTACTATTAACTTTACATTCTTTATTAGAAATAGTTTGAGAAGTCAGACAGTTGACAGTTCAGAAAATGTAAGACTTCTGACAAACCTCCCGACTTCCTCAGAACCAGCAATTTCCTTTAGTTGTATTCTGACAGGTTCCTTTAAAGTGGACATATTTATAGGTTCTACCAAACTTAGGAAAACATGCAAAACAATAAAAAAGGCACGTTCTACACTCCTTAGCTCCTGCTCCTGTAACTTGCTTACTACCTCTTCCAGAAGTCTGGCTTTTTGTCAACTTGCAGGAATATGCCATACCCTCAAGGCACTTAGGTTCATTGCACTGAAAGTTACTGAATTAAAATATTTACAGAGATGAAGAGGATTGAATAATTTTTATTTCAATATTAGGACTGGCCTCACTATTTATAGAATAGAACAGTAGTAGGAGAACATATAGTACAGCTTGCTAAAATTCTTGAAAGGTATAGAGGCGATGAGAAGGGGATTGCTTTTTTCCCTATAAAACTAGAGTTTAATTGGGGTTGATCACAGCAGGGTTAGAGCAGAATTAAGATCTTACCATTTAGTAATGTTACACAAAAGCAAAACCTTTTGTAGCTAAAGCTACAGAATGTGCTAAGTGTTATGCCATTGTATATTGTAGCTTACTAAATCTAACAACTTAGAATTAAAATGTTTCCCATTTTTCATCAGTATAAAAGATCAAATGGGCCATTAAGTGACTGATGAAATGTACTAGCCTGAAATGCGTGCCTAATTACGTACAGTAAATTATATACATGTTCCATGAAGCATTTGTTGCATGTGATATTTAAGAGTCTCCCGAACTGCTGAAACTGAATAATTTAGCGTCAGCGGCCTCATAGGCAGTGTGTGATTGATAAGGGCGTTCATGAACACATAAAAAAATAACTTCTCTGCCATAACATCAGGTAAACTGAATGTATTTACAACCACGTAGCTGCACTTCATTAAACTGCCTTTTCTGCTTTGCATTTTGCTTAGGCCGTATGACAGAGAGCGAGGACACACCTGTCACTTGCCTATTACACTGATACGATGTTATGGCTCCAGGTTTCAAGTATGTAATTCTGTAAGGAGTTTCTTCTGACATAAATAAATCACTTGACCTTTAGATCTTTGGTTTGTAAAATCACAAGGCCTACTTAGCAGAATTGCTTTGCACAAAAATAATGTGCAGTTCGATGGCTGTAATTCTGTCCTATCTAAATGAGCACATGGATATTTATGCTTGCTTATGTACATATTTCAAATCATCGTGGCATTGAGTCCATGCCGGTGTCTGCAGATCACAATGACATTTAAAAATGAATACAGGAAGCTCTCAGAGGGAATCCACTCAAGTAACATTTCATCTTTTCTGTCCTGTATGGATTCGCCAGAGTGATGTTTTTTCAGCTTTATTTAGCCATTTAAACTTGCAATATATTTCAGGAGAGGCAGAAACCATTTCCTTATTTAAAAAAGACTATCTAATGTACTATCTGGAGCTTTGTTTGGGGGTGGCTCACCTGGCACTTGTAAACTGTAATGGCCTATGTCATACCTATGTTTGGGTAACACTTTTTTTTACTTTAACTCAGCATACGTAGTAGGAAACAATATATTATCTTTAATAACCGGTTCCTGACCATGTCACGCAGATATACTGTAGCACAATGGCTCTTTTGGACAAAATCCCCTACGGGTACGTCCTACCTGTTTTCGGCCATCAGAGGGCATGTGCATTCCCGCTGCATGGCAGGGGACCCGATGCGCGTGGCCGGCGACGAGCGCCAGCACGGGAATTTATGTGTGTAAACACAAATCCCTGTGCTGTCAGAGGAGAGGAGCCATATTGTTTGTTCCTAGTCCTAGTTCCTAGTTCTCCTAGTCAATCCTATCCCTATACAGTTAGAACACACTGAGGGAACACACAATTAACCCCTTGATAGCCCCCTAGTGTTAACCCCTTCCCTACTAGTGACATTTACACAGTAATCAATGCATTTTTATAGCACTGATCGCTGTATAAATGCCAATGGTCCCAAAAATGTGTTAAAAGTCTTTGATCTGTCCGTCCCAATGTCACAGTACCGCTAAAAATTGTAGATAACCACCATTACTAGTAAAAAAAATAATAATAATAATAATAATAAAAATGCCATAAACCTTTCCCATAGTTTGCAGACACTATAACTTTTGCGCAAACCAATCAATATATGCTTATTGCAATTTTTTTACCAAAAACATGTAGAAGCATATATATCGGCCTAAACTACTGAAGAA
The DNA here is from genome assembly GCF_037356315.1 of Lithobates pipiens. Lineage (NCBI taxonomy): Eukaryota > Metazoa > Chordata > Amphibia > Anura > Ranidae > Lithobates > Lithobates pipiens. Next base: position 445,880,658 of record NW_027507758.1, on the reverse strand, counting down.
ATTCGTTTTTTAAAAAGAATTTGGGGAATATTTATTGTAGCAAAAAGTAAAAAATATTGTTTTTTTTTTCGAAATTTTCGCTCTTTGTTTTATTTATACCGCAAAAAATAAAATCCAAAGAGATGATCAAATAGCACCAAAAAAAAGCTCTATTTGTGGGCAAAAAAGGATGCAAATTTTGTTTTGGGTACAGCATCGAACGACTGTGCAATTGTCAGTTAAAGCGATGCAGGGCCAAATTGTAAAAAGTGCTCTGGTGAGGAAGGGGGTAAAATCTTCTGGGGCTGAAGCGGTTAATTTATTGTAAAAAAAAAATAATACAAATAATTGATTATGATTTAGAAATAAGATTCAAATAGATAAATATGAATAAAGAAAAGTAAAATTTATCAGTAAAGTAGGTCAGGCAGCATAAATGAATCTCTGGTCTGAGTAGCACAGTTGGAGAGAATGATATTGTCGATCTGCTGCAGGCAAACATAGTTATTTAATACAATAAAGGTGCTCATAATGAAAAATATGCATTAAGATTATAATAATTTTTTTGAATGAGGATTGATTGGCTTTTTTCATATAGTTTCACAACCTGAAAAAGTGGGGTATTTGGGACCCATGGTAGTTGTAAATCCCCCCTTCTAAAGTCATCTAGAATCCATAGGTTATTCGGCCTAAATAATAAAAACAGAGACAGGTATTATGTAGAAAGGGAGTAGCAACAACAAGCTTTGAAACAAATTTGTAAAAAATATCTTTATTTTTTATGTATTATACATATATGAATATAGCAAATAAAGCCGTGTTGAATTATGTTATGCTACTATTTTAATGTTGTTGTTTTTTTTTCTCAATTGAATAAATGAATGAGATTTTAAAGTGGTATGTGTTCATCTTATTATTAGACATCTTTAAAGTCCCATACTTGGTCACATTTTTTATTATCTCTAATCTCCGGGATGGTTGTGCTTATCCTGGTATCCATCACAATATACGTATAGATGTGTGTGCACTATCTAGAACATAATGACTACTACAAAGATTTTGTTTTTGCTTGGTCATCATCTTGTTATAGGAAGTATATGCTGATTTTGGATTGATGTTGCCTTAACAATATGGTGTTGGCTAAAAAATTGAGAAAATAAAGTGGAGGAGACTTGTTGCAGTTAGTGATCCCCAGGTTCCTGATCCCAGTAGTTATGTAATACAATAAAGGTATTCATAATTAAAAATATGCATTAAGATTATGATTTTTTTTTTTTAATAAGGATTGTTTTTCTTTTTTCATATATTTTTACAACCTGAAAAAGTGGGGTATTTGGGCCCACGAAACACGTCATACTAAGGTCGTTGTAAATTCCCTCTGCTAAAGTCATATAGAATCCATAAGTCATGCAGCTTCAATAATAAAAAGGAAGACAAGCGGTATATAGTAAGGGAATATCAACAACAAACTTTGAAACAAATTTGTCAAAAATAGATTTATTTTTTATGTATTTTATATTTGAATATAGCAAATAAGTCATATGCTACAATGTTAATGTTGATGTTTTTTTCTGAATTGAATAAATGGATGGGATTTTACAGTGGTACATGTGAATTATAGGTACCTTTAACAACCTCAACACATGGCACTGACACCCCCTTCCTGCCCAAGCTATTTTTCAGCTTTCAGCGCTGTCACACTTTGAATGACAATTGCGCGGTCATGCTAAATATTTTCTTCACACAAATAGAGCTTTGTTTTGGTGGTATTTAACCACTTAATAACCGGCCCATAGCCGAATGACGGCTACAGGGTGGTTTGTTAACTGTACAGTGACGTCCTCCCAGAATTCCACTCTCGCGAGCCCCCTGGGGGCGCTCACCTGAGAACTTCCGTGACCGACATCACGGATCACGGTGAACGCCCGCTGATCAAATGATGGAGCGATCACATGTAAACATACCGGTGTGATTTCCAGTTCCTCCCTCCCCTCTCCGTCTAGTGTGAGCGGAGAGGGGAGAGATCATGGAATCAGCACTGTGGGCTGCATGTGTAGTGCCCACAGCGCTGCTTAGTGACAGATCCATCCATCCATGCTCACCCATCCATAGTCTGCATACTCAGGCATACCCAGCCATACTCTGCATACCCAGCCATATCCAGCCATACTCTGTATACCCAGCCATACCCAGCCATACTCTACATACCCAGCCATACCCAGCCATACTCACCCATACTCTGCATACTCTGCATACCCATCCATACTCTGCATACCCATCCATACTGTGCATACTCTGCATACTCTGTATACCCATCCATACTCTGCATACCCATCCATATTCTGCATACCCATCCATCCATACTCTGCATACCCATCCATCCATACTCTGCATACCCATCCATCCATACTCTGCATACCAATCCATCCATCCCATCCACCCACATCCATAATTAGCCATACCCAGCCATACTCATCCATACTTAGCCGTACTAAGCCATACTCATCCATACCCTGCATACCCATCCATACTCTGCATACCCTGCATACTCATCCATACTCTGCATAATCTGCATACCCATCTATACTCTGCATAATCTGCATACCCATCTATACTCTGCATAATCTGCATACCCATCTATACTCTGCATACCCATCTATACACTGCATAGCCATCCATCCATACTCTGCATACCCATCCATACTCTGCATAACCATCCATCCTTACTCTGCATACCAATCCATCCATCCCATCCACCCACATTCATAATTAGCCATACCCAGCCATACTCATCCACACTCAGCTGTACTCAGCCATACTCAGCCATACCCAGCCTTACTCAGCCGTACCCAGCTGTACCCAGCCATACCCAGCCATACTCATCCATACTCAGCCATACCCAGCCATACTCAATCGTACTCAGTCATACCCAGCCATACTCAGCCATACCCAGCCATACTCAATCGTACTCAGTCATACTCAGCCGTACCCAGCCATCCCATCTATACCCATCCATACTCAGCCGTACACGGCCATACTCATTCATGCTCAGCCATCCCCATCCATGGCTCATCCATCCCCATTAATGCTCATCTATCTCCATTCATGCTCATCCATGCCACATCCATGCCACTACAGTGCCTCACAAAAGTGTAATAGATAGTCAAATTAGATTTGAAACTTATGTCCCTAGAACACCTGTTGGTGTTCCCTGCATGTTGGTCCTCTGTATGTGATCATGCTGTGGAAAAGTCTCACACATGTGGTATCGTCATACTCAGGAGGAGTAGGAGAATCTATTTTGGGGTGTAATTTTTGCCATGTACATTTTACATGCTAGAAATATTGTGTAAATTGGCAACATTGTGTAAAAATAAAATGTGTTTTAATTTTCTTTACACATTTTCCAAAAACTTGTAGATAAAAATGACATGTTCAAAAGACTCGATATGCCTCATAGATTATACATTGGGTTGCTTTCTTTCAAAAATATGGTAATTTTTGGGGAGTTTCCATTGTCCTGATACTCCAGGGCCTTCAAAAATGTAAGAGGTAGTCAAGAAATTATATGAGTAATTTATGCTCCAAAAATGCCTGATGGCGCTCCTTGTATGTTGGGCCTCTGTATGTGGCCACGCTGTGTAAAAGTCTCACATATATGGTATCACCATACTCAAGAGGAGTAGTAAAATGTGTTTTGGGGTGTAATTTGCGCTATGCATATGCTGTGTGTGAAAAATAACCTGCTAATATAACAATTTTGTGAAAAAAATAAAAAATAAAAGAAAATCTTGATTTTGCAAAGAATTGTGGGAAAAATGACAACTTCAAAAAACTTACCATGCATCTTACTAAATACCTTGGAATGTCTACTTTCCAAAAGGGGTCATTTGGGGGGTATTTGTACTTTCTTGACTTGTCTCAAGAAATGAGTCAGTACTTCAGGTGTGATCAATTTTCAGAGATTGGCACCATAGCTTGTGCATAACATAGCATAACTTTCACAAAGACCAAATAATATACACCAATTTGGGTTATTTTTACCAAAGATACGTAGTGGTATAAATTTTGGCCAAAATATATGAAGAAAAATTACTAATTTGCTAAATTTTATAACAGAAACGAAGAAAAATGCATTTTTTTAAAGAATTTTCGGTCTTTTTTCTTTTATAACACAAAAAAAAGCGGAGATTAAATACCAACAAAAGAAAGCTCTATTTGTGTGAAAAAAGGGACAACATTTTCAAATAGGTACAGTGTTGTCATTCAAAATGCGAAAACACCAACAACTGAAAATTGGTCTGGTTATTAAGGGGGTTTAAGTGCCCAGTTGTCAAGTGGTTAATCACTCCTGTGTTGTTGTTTTTTTCCTAAAAAAAGACCAACATCTTTGAAAAGTTTCTGTCAGTAAATTTTGTAAATAAGTACTTTTTCTCCTTCACTGATGGATGCTGATGAGGCGGCACTGATGGGCACTGATAGGCTGCACTGATGGGCACTGATGAGGTGGCACTTGTGGGCACTGATGATGCAGCACTTATGGGCACTGATAATGCAGCACGTATGGGCACTGATGAGGAGGCACGAATATGCTGCACTTATAGGCACTGATAGGTGTCACTGATATGTGGCACTGATGAGCACTGAGAGTCGGCACTGAGGGGTGGCACTGGTGGGCACTGGGCACAGATAGGTGACACAGATAGGTGGCACTAGTGGGCACAGATAGGCAGCACTGGTGGGCACAGATAGGCAGGATGGATAGGGGGCACTGATGGGTGGTACTGATGGGCACTGATGGGCATTGATGGGTGGCATTAATAGGCAGCAGTGTTGAGCATTGATAAGCAGCAGTGATGGGCCTTGATAGGCAGCAGTGATGGGCATTGACGTGCAGCAGTGATGGGCATTGATGAGAAGCACTGATAGCCAGCACTGACTGGCATCACTAATGGCCACTGATTGCTGGTACTTGTGGGTACTGATTGCTGGCACTTGTGGGCACAGATTGGTGGCAATTGTGGGCACTTCTTGGCACTGATTGCTGGCAATGGTGGGCAATCATTGCTGACACTATGTTTACATGTGACGACTGTGATTGGACACAGCCGATCACATGGTTAAAGAGCAACGGCCACGGCTCTTTACACAAATCAGGGGCGGACTGTATCCTAGCAACACGACACGGCCATGATTGCCACGCTGCATGCCCCTGGGGGTGCTCGAGAGCTGTCGTTCTGGGAGGCTGTCATATGACATCCACCCAGAACAAGAGCCATACTGGCCAGCCATCATTTGACAGTGGACGGGCGGCAAGTGGTTAACGTTCCATACTTGGGCAAGTTTTTTGTTATCTTTAATCTCCGGGATGGTTATGCCTATCCTGGCAATCCTGACAATATACATATAGATATGTGTGCACTGTCTAGAGCATTGATTTTGTTATTCCATCCTGGGTCAGCAGCTTGGGATAGAAAGTATATGCTGATTTTGGATGGATGATACCCTAAAGTCATTGTAAAGGCAAATTTTTTTCCCTACAAAAAATAACAAACATGTTATACTTACCTGCTCTGTTGCGGTGGATTTGCACAGAGCAGCCCCGATCCTCCTCTTCTCAGGTCCCCCTTCTGTGCTTCTGGCCTCTCCCTCCTGTTCAGTGCCCCCACAGCAAGCAGCTTGCTATGGGGTCACCCGAGCTGAGTCACAGCTCCCTTTGTCCATTCAGACACGGAGCCCAGCCCCCTCTCTCTTATTGGCTAGATGACTTTAATTGACAGCAGCAGGAGCCAATGGAGCTACTGCTGTGACTCAGCCAATCAGGAAGGAGAATCTCGGATGGTTGAGACACTCGTGGACATCACTGGACAGAGAGGAATCTCGGGAAAGTGTTGGGGGGGGGGCTGAGGGGAGCTGCTGCACACAAAAAGCTTTTTATCTTAATGCAAAGAATGCATTAAGATAAAAAAAAACCTTCTGACTTTACAACGCCTTTAACGATATGGTGTTGTTCTACAATAAAGAAATTAAGCAGAAGGCATTGTCAGAGTACAGTGAGCATATGGTTTCCAAGTTATTCACCTAAATAAGTTGTGCATTGTTCATGTAGTATCATCAGGGCTGGCCCTACCATGGGTCCCAGTGGGTCCATTGGACCCAGGCAGCACTTTGAAAGGGGCAGCAAATTGAACCACAACCACCTCCCCTTCTCTTCTATTTACCCAGCAAATTGACAACCAAGATTTTTTTTCCAGCAGTTTTATGTGTCATGATGACAACTCCCTGCCCCCTGGCCGCTCCGTCTGCCCCTAAACTACCCTAGCCTGCCCACCCCTATACTTCCCTAGCTTGTTTATATACTACCCTAGCCTGTGTATATACTACCCCAGCCTGCATCTATACTGCCTTAGCCTGTCCATATACTACCCTAGCCTGTCCATATACTACCCTAGCCTGTCTATATACTGCCCTAGCCCGCCCCTATACTGCCCTAGTCTGCCCCTTGGAACTGAACATAATGGTATGTCATACAATTTTCCATATAGACAAGGTGCTGTTGCATGTAAATCTGACTTCCTGACAAATGTAATTTTAATTTTAATTATCATGATAAAAAATAATGGATGTGGAGGCCTTTTTGTGGGCATATTTTTTTCTTTGGGGGGGGGGGGGGGCAGCATTTCATTCTTGGACCCAGGCAGCACACTGCACACTGTTTTGGGCCAACCCTGAGTATCATGGTGTCATTTGTTGGCCTTGTACACACAGCCTATAGTAGAATAGATCTTTACATCACCAGAAGTTTTTGCTTGTGTTAAAACATGAGGCAATCAGTGGGATGGGGGCTGTGTGACCCAGAACAAGAATGCGACTGTGCCTTCAGCGAATACGAACAAACTAGGTTTATGAATACATGGACATAAAAGAATCACCGAGCCATGACACTACAAGCTAAAGCCACAACATGTGAGCACATCATTGCAAGGTAAGACATATGACACAGAGAATATAATTACACTAATACCTAGTTAAAACAATAAAAACATTAGAAAGTGTACAATGTAAGCTGGCTATAGACAGATCAAAATTCGACCAGTTTAGAAGGGCTCTGGCCAGTGCCCTGGCAGGGGAGAGTCTTTCATGCACCTTGTTTGTGTAGACAGAAGAATCTGCTTTAGTTTTTATTTAAAACCAGTCCGCTGGCTGAAATAAAAAGACAATGCCAGACTTCTACATTTACCTGAGAATACGCCACATCCTCGCCTCAATTACAACTTCCACCTGCAACTCCACTAAAAGCATCATTCAGCTTTTTTCCTTGTCCAACAACAAGATCCGAGGCATCTCCTTCCTTTATGCCCTTCTGGTCGGACACTCTCAACCCGAAAAACCTCCGGCTATTACCCGCTGGGAGACCGAATTGAACATTCATCTTCCACCAGCAGACTGGTATCGAGCAATCCACTTAACAGCTAGATACTCAAGGAATGTATCTCACCGGGAGACTGTACTTAAAATTCTGTACAATTGGTATTATACACCTGCAAAACTTGCCCGCATCTTCCCCACTCACTCCAGCAAATGTTGGAGACACTGCATAATGGACGGACATACACTTCATGTTTGGTGGGGATGTCCCTTCATAAAACCTTTATGGACGGACATCACTAATTTCATCCATGGCATAACTGGTTTGTCTCGTGTCATCACCCCGCAGATGGCCTTATTTGGTCTTGACATCTCGCTATGGCCTCTGCATTTCCGCCCTATTGTCACACAAATTCTCATAGCAGCCCGGCTAGCTATATCCCGCCAATGGAAGCAACCCAATGTTCCCAATATCGGCAATGTCATTGACATTTTAAATGAACACCTGCTGATGGAACACCTTTTTGCAAAATCGCAAATGTCCCTGGGAAAATTCCACTGCCACTGGAAGCCCTGGCTCTCTGATCCTAGAGCTAAATCCTGCACCTGATTAGATTGTAATCTTTACCCCCCGGTGATAACCCTTATGTTGGGGTATCCTTACTGATCCACACTCTCCTAGAATAGCCTGAATCCACTGCGATGTGATTGACACGACGATAGACAACACTGCTTACTAACTAAGTACTAACCTCGATTCCCTACTGGCAACCACCCTTCTTACTTATCTCTACTCCTTTTTGCTTCCTCCTGCCCTTCCCTTCCCCCTTCAGTTCCCTTGCTGCATGAGGGCACTGGAGTATACCATTGATTTTTTGCACTTACTCGAATATTATGCCCCTTGTCACTGTGGTTTATTGACATTTGTATCTTACTTATGATTAGTGATGGACGAACGTTTCGCCCGGCGGTCGTTTCGCGGCGAATTTCCGACATTCGCGGTCCGCACGTTCGAACGCCTTTTTCCGTCGTTCGCCGCGGCGGACTTACGTGTTTAATGTATACAAGAACTTTAACCTTTGGTGACACGTTTATCATGTGATACAGGACAGCCAATTGAGACATGACAGCACATGGACACTTGGACATTCCCCCTAACCTATAAATACACCCGATCCGGTGGCCATTTTACATTCTTTCTTCTGTTACGATAGGGACAGGTTCCTGTGTGGAGTAGGGAGAGATAAACCACTAGCTATTTGGTACACAAAAGTTCTTTTCAGGACTGGTATAGGTGTTAGGTGTTGATAGGTTTGCTGTGCTGCTGATTCTTGCAGCAGCCTGAGTGTCTTTTGTTAGTTTAGAGAAAGGGAAAGGACGGTGTATGCTACAGGGACAGCCAGATTAGTCTTTCATCATCATCATCATCATCATCATCATTAGCTGTTACTATCAAGGTCCACAAAAGAGCTGTTCCAGTAACCACTAATCGTTCTCTTTTTTTGCCAATTTGTATAGGGACAGGAAGGAAGCAGTGTTGTCAGGCAGTGAGGGTAATTTTAAAGACTTGCTGTTATTATTAGTTCCACAAAGGTTCTTTTCAGGACTGGTATCAGTGGTACAGTAATAGGCTTGTACATGTATAATATTCTTTCTTCCAAATATAGAAAGGATATTATACTTGACTGCTGCCCTTCTGCTGCAGTCTGCTAAACATTCACAACTCACTTGTTCCACAAAAGTTCTTATAAGGACTGGTAACTTGGTATAGGGTGCTACGGTACATAGGCTTGAGTGCGGTACAGTCTGCTGTTCTGTAAGGACCGCTATCGGTCCACAATAGATAGGGTTGACGTGCACCACTGCTGACCGCTGCCCTATACTGCAGCAGTCCTTCAGCGGTATAGGGACTGACGTACAGTCTGCTAATCACTAACACACAACCTGCTTGTTCCAAAAAAGTTCTTATAAGGACTGGTAACTTGGTATAGGGTGCTACGGTACATAGGCTTGAGTGCGGTACAGTCTGCTGTTCTGTAAGGACCGCTATCGGTCCACAATAGATAGGGTTGACGTGCACCACTGCTGACCGCTGCCCTATACTGCAGCAGTCCTTCAGCGGTATAGGGACTGACGTACAGTCTGCTAATCACTAACACACAACCTGCTTGTTCCACAAAAGTTCTTATAAGGACTGGTAACTTGGTATAGGGTGCTACGGTACATAGGCTTGAGTGCGGTACAGTCTGCTGTTCTGTAAGGACCGCTATCGGTCCACAATAGATAGGGTTGACGTGCACCACTGCTGACCGCTGCCCTATACTGCAGCAGTCCTTCAGCGGTATAGGGACTGACGTACAGTCTGCTAAACACTAATACACAACCTGCTTGGTCCACAAAAGTTCTTATAAGGACTGGTAACTTGGTATAGGGTGCTACGGTACATAGGCTTGAGTGCGGTACAGTCTGCTGTTCTGTAAGGACCGCTATCGGTCCACAATAGATAGGGTTGACGTGCACCACTGCTGACCGCTGCCCTATACTGCAGCAGTCCTTCAGCGGTATAGGGACTGACGTACAGTCTGCTAAACACTAATACACAACCTGCTTGGTCCACAAAAGTTCTTATAAGGACTGGTAACTTGGTATAGGGTGCTACGGTACATAGGCTTGAGTGCGGTACAGTCTGCTGTTCTGTAAGGACCGCTATCGGTCCACAATAGATAGGGTTGACGTGCACCACTGCTGACCGCTGCCCTATACTGCAGCAGTCCTTCAGCGGTATAGGGACTGACGTACAGTCTGCTAAACACTAATACACAACCTGCTTGGTCCACAAAAGTTCTTATAAGGACTGGTAACTTGGTATAGGGTGCTACGGTACATAGGCTTGAGTGCGGTACAGTCTGCTGTTCTGTAAGGACCGCTATCGGTCCACAATAGATAGGGTTGACGTGCACCACTGCTGACCGCTGCCCTATACTGCAGCAGTCCTTCAGCGGTATAGGGACTGACGTACAGTCTGCTAAACACTAATACACAACCTGCTTGGTCCACAAAAGTTCTTATAAGGACTGGTAACTTGGTATAGGGTGCTACGGTACATAGGCTTGAGTGCGGTACAGTCTGCTGTTCTGTAAGGACCGCTATCGGTCCACAATAGATAGGGTTGACGTGCACCACTGCTGACCGCTGCCCTATACTGCAGCAGTCCTTCAGCGGTATAGGGACTGATGTACAGTCTGCTAAACACTAATACACAACCTGCTTGGTCCACAAAAGTTCTTATAAGGACTGGTAACTTGGTATAGGGTGCTACGGTACATAGGCTTGAGTGCGGTACAGTCTGCTGTTCTGTAAGGACCGCTATCGGTCCACAATAGATAGGGTTGACGTGCACCACTGCTGACCGCTGCCCTATACTGCAGCAGTCCTTCAGCGGTATAGGGACTGACGTACAGTCTGCTAAACACTAATACACAACCTGCTTGGTCCACAAAAGTTCTTATAAGGACTGGTAACTTGGTATAGGGTGCTACGGTACATAGGCTTGAGTGCGGTACAGTCTGCTGTTCTGTAAGGACCGCTATAGGTCCACAATAGATAGGGTTGACGTGCACCACTGCTGACCGCTGCCCTATACTGCAGCAGTCCTTCAGCGGTATAGGGACTGACGTACAGTCTGCTCACTTCCTTGACCCAAAAAAGCACACCGTACTATATGCCCCTACCCTCCTCTTTGAAGAGGTTGAGCGGTGTCATATTTCTACTGGGGCTGCTTATGATATCCCTGTGCTGTGCTGACTTCCTCCTGGGGGTTCTTATTATGAAGGGATCACACTATCCCTGTGCTGTGCTGACTTCCTCCTGGGGGTTCTTATTATGAGGGGATCACACCATCCCTGTGCTGTGCTGACTTCCTCCTGGGGCTGCTTACGGTGCTGCTGTCAGTGCTGTATGTCACGGTGCTGCTGTCAGCGCTGTATGTCACGGTGCTGCTGTCAGCGCTGTATGTCACGGTGCTGCTGTCAGCGCTGTATGTCACGGTGCTGCTGTCAGCGCTGTATGTCACGGTGCTGCTGTCAGCGCTGTATGTCACGGTGCTGCTGTCAGCGCTGTATGTCACGGTGCTGCTGTCAGCGCTGTATGTCACGGTGCTGCTGTCAGTGCTCTGTATTACGGTGCTGCTGTCAGATGCCTCTATCACGGTGCATGTGTCATTCCGGTATGTCACGCTGCTGGTGATCATCTCCTGCACCCTCTTCTTTGCCTACCCTGGTCCCTGACCTTCCCTCTCCTCCATTGCCTTCATTAGCTCCATAGTCCTGAATTGTTAGAACAATTTCCCAAATAAAATAAAAATGCTTGTAGTTATCGATCCCAAATTCACCTCATACATGTATTATGTCATTGTCCAGATGGTGGGACTACGTTTTACCCCCTAATAATTACCACGTGGCCGCAAATTCGACATGAAGGTTTGCAAAGTTCGCCTCCCATTGAAGTCAATGGGGCCCGCGGCGAACGTTCGGTTTCGCGAACGTTTGGGTCCGTTCGCATTTCGCTTTCGCGAAACGTCCCGTCGGAAGTTCGTCCATCACTACTTATGATATGTCTGTAATGCCTTCTATTTTTTCTTATTTCTTTCCATGTCCTACTTTGTATATCACTTGTTATTTTCAATAAAGCTCTTTGAAAACCAAAAAAAAAAAAAAAGACAATGCCGTGTATAGCCAGAGTAATACTAGCTCCACAAAAATACCATGGTGTAATAATATGCTAAAATTGGCAATGTTTCTGATACATATATACCAACCTCAATAGCTGGGAAATAAAAGGCAATAGTTTGTACACTTAGAGATACAGTATATATCTCCAAATGACAAGGCGCCTCACACACCAGTAAGTATGTCTGTTATATGTTCTGTGTTAGTCTATTGTATTTATATGTCTTAAAGTAATTGGTTATAGGTTTTTTTTTGACAAATCACATAGGTGGTGTTATGTTAGTCCTTTGAAACACATTAGGATTATTTTAATGAAGCCGTTAGGCTGAATGAATTTTGTGCAATAGTGGTGTTTTTGATATTTAATTAAAATACATCTCTTTCAATTTTAAAGTTTTCACCCTTATTTGCACACTACAGCCATAAGTAGTCATTTTGCCCTTTTATTGGGGGTGGGCCTCACTTGTGTTGCCCTGAAAGGAGAGTTTTTTTGTATATGGTCATTTTGGGCTATGGCAGTGGCCTCCTATATATGGAGGAGTGGCATAGGGTGATATCAGTTACACCATATGATTAAGGTGTTGGAAGATGTGGTCTTTGTGTTTTTTTGTATGATAAATGTATAAAAATATATAACAATTTTTTTATAATTCACATAAAATACATACATATACAACACATAATATATGTGGTAGATAAATCCGGGACACAGTGGTTTATCCTAGAGGTTACACTTGACTAATACTTCCTGTGTGGCAATATTGCAAAAAATGTCCAAACTGAGATGTATGCATTCCTCTTGGTAGTTCCCACAGTTCTCATAGATAAAAAAGAATTGCTCACTCTAAATGTTTCGTGACCTAAAATGTAGCTTCTTAAGGAGCTTCAATAATTCTAGTTGTAGAAACACACTCAAATTAAAATACAGTACAAATTACTGGCATAATGATACAGGTGGGTGTACTGTATGTACATGAACTCACTAATAATGTTGTGCTTAAACAAATGGCCTCAACGCTCATCTATGCCGGGAATGCTGTGACCGCAGAACAACCCCCTCCAAATGGAGATGGCAACCCCCTGGATCTATCCCTGGAACCAGCAAACTTGCAGCCTCACATCCAGAACCTAGAACCAGTGCATACCCGGGTATTCAACCCAGCACTTTTTGGTTTGCATCATTTTATTGCCTTAGTATGTGCATACATTCCCCTGGTTTTCATGACATCCTTGCTTACTCTGCTCCCCAGACAGTGGATGTTTAAACCTGCCGGTACTGGATGCATGTCTACTCCATGTGACTATGCACACATGATTCTGATCTCATTTCCTTATCCTGGACCAGCCAATCAAGGTATTTTGAGCCCTGCTAGTTCCCTTCCTTTCCATTTATACAGCTAGACTTTTGCTAAGTTGTGTTACTATATGGTTAAAGACCCTGGGAGGACCAACTCTATGTTTTTTTCCATAGATTGAAAAGCATCTTGTTTAAGGCGACACGCATAGTAGTGGAGGCATACTGGCTGATATGTGAGTATGTGACCTAATACTATAGTACATCCCAATCCTAATTGAAGTAACTTACACTAATATTCATTGCCATATTCTTTATTTATTTATTTTTTATGTAAAAGATTTTTATTGCACATATAGAAATTAGTACAAACACTGTATCCGACAAGGGTTACATCCATAACATTGAAGGATGACATTCACTAGAAATAGTCACAATATACATATCAGCAATTGCATATCTGAACCAAACACATTATCAACCCTGTCCTTCCCACACATGTCTGCGCTCTTTTTAAAAAAAAATAAAACCAGCTGAATAACTCAAAGAACCAAAAACTCCCACCCCAAGGGATGTCCGCATTCAGTGTCACTCTTCAATATAATGAGATGTAGCCCACCTCTGTACACGTAGGGGAATACCACTTTGGTCTCTCTGTCTTAGTTATAGAAGGGAACAAAACTGCTCAGTGCTCACTCAGGGACGGCTGACGTCACTCAGATATATCACAAATATATACATGATAAGCACATGGCAATCATATGACATAATCAATTCACATTAACGCTGGCAGCCAAATTTGTATATTGAAATGATTAAAAGTGTAACATATCCAGATATTCTTGAGGTGGAGGGCAGGTGTCCACAACGCATCGGCGCCACGCCCAACTGCCCCGTGCTTGATGTGACGTCACTCTGTGGCGTCGCAACGGGACCGCAATTTGTTTTCATCTGGCTGACAGCAGGGAATCTGATGCTCAATCACATGCGGCGAGGCCGTACGTTCTTGGACCCCTCCCCCTTATCTGTCGAGCACATGATGTTGGTGATGGCGCCTCCCCCTTTGGATGTACATAAGGCCACTCGCTGAATGCAGTTCCCTTCCTCTTTCCCCACAAACACATGGCACGTTCACTTTCGGTAAGTTTTTTGATTTTCACACTCGCATACAAGGCAAACACAGAAGTGACCCAATGGCAGTGCTTTACTAGCATTGGTCTTTCTTCCCTACTAGGGATGAGCCGAACACCCCCCTGTTCGGTTCGCACCAGAACCTGCGAACAGACCTAAACTTCGTGTGAACTTTAGAACCCTATTAAAGTCTATGGGACTCGAACGTTCACAATCTAAAGTGCTCATTTTAAAGGGTAATATGCAGGTTACGGTCCTAAAAAGTGTTTGGGGATCTGGGTCCTGCACCAGGGGACATGGATCAATGCAAAAAAAAGTTTTAAAAACGGCCGTTTTTTCAGGAGCAGTGATTTTAATAATGATTAAAGTGAAACAATAAAAGTGTAATATTCCTTTAAATTTCGTAGCTGGGGGGTATATATAGTATGCCTGTGAAGGGGCGCATGTTTCTGCTGCTTAGAACTGTCCCTGCACATAGTGTCATTTGTGCAGGAAAAAAAGTCTTTTAAAATCACTTGCGGCTAAATTGTCGGCTCCCCGTAATACAGAGAACACTCAAGTGTTCTCTGTATTAGCCGACAATCCATTCATTCATTGATAAAAAAAAAAAAAAAAAAAAAGCGTGGCGGTTACCCTAAATTCAATTACCAGGCCCTTCAGGTCTGACATGGATATTAAGGGGAACCCGTGTCAAATTAAAAAAAAAATTGACGTGGGGGTCCCCCTAAAAATCCATACCAGACCCTTTATCCGAGCATGCAACCTGGCAGGCCGCAGGAAAAGAGGGGGGGATGAGAGAGCGGCCCCCCCTCCCTCCTGAACCGTACCAGGCCACATACCCTCAACATTGGGAGGATGCTTTGGGGGTCTGTGACCCCTCAAAGCACCTTGTCCCCATGTTGATGAGGACAAGGGCCTCATCCTCACAACCCTGGCCGGTGGTTGTGAGGGTCTGCGGGCGGGGGGCTTATCAGAATCTGGAAGCCCCCTTTAACAAGGGGACCCCCAGATCCCGGCCCCCCCCTGTTTGAAATGGTAAGGGGGTACAAAAGTACCCCTACCATTTCACAAAGAAAGTGTCAAAATGGTTAAATAAGACAAACACACTTTTGAAAAATTCCTTTATTAAAAATAAAAAAACAAAAAAAGATTCCAGCGGTGCTAATCCACTCTTGCTATCCAGCGACGAATCTCCGGGGTCCAGCGATGGATGATCATATCCAGCGACGGGGGATCTCTCAGTCCAGCGCTGTCCATACATCCTTCTTCTGTCTCCATTGCGGAGACACTGCGGAGATCCCAGCACTGACGTTTATTATATTAGGAGGGCGGGGCCACTCATCACCTGACCCCGCCCCCTCTGACGCTGGTGAAGGGAGCCAGGGGTTCCAGGACCCGGGTCCCCAAACACTTTTTAGGACAGTAACCTGCATATTACCCTTTAAAATTAGCACTTTAGATTTCTCCCATAGACTTGTATAGGGTGTTCCGGCTTTTCGAATTTGCTGCGAACAGCCCAAATTGTTCACTGTTCGCTGAACAGGCGAACAGGCAATGTTCGAGTAGAACATGAGTTCGACTCGAACTCGAAGCTCATCCCTATTCCCTACCCTTTCACTATATGGGTCATTGTGACTTCTTTTCACACTTTTTTTATTAGTACATTTTCAGGTGGTTCATATCACCACCGTTTTTACACTGTAGAACATTTCACCTTATTATTTACACTCCATGTTTTTATCCCCATTTATTATTTTTCACTAATCCATGGTCACTTTATTCATCATTACAGGTCACATGAAAAATAATTTTGGGGTTTCCCCACCATTTGGTCACACTTTGGACATAAGGGGTCTGCGTCTCCTTTTGGGGGTTTCAGCTTGTGCATTCCTTTTGGCTATGGGGCATATGATCACCTCAGCTCCCAGGACGGACCACTCCTACGGCTCCGGTTCTGTTCCTACTGCATGCCGTCGCTGTTTACTGGCATGTAAGTACTCAGGGTGGATGACATTGTTGTGTCCTGTCCTGTTGTACTTACTTCAATATTAGAATTAATTTGTACGCTATACCTTTTCTACAGATACTCTCTACACATCTGATGAAGTGTTCCTACACAGAAACACAAAAAATTGGAATATCTGGATATGTTACACTTTTTATCATTTTAATTTACGAATTTGGCTGCCAGTATGTGTGAATTGTGAATTAATTATGTCATATGATTGCCATGTGCTTATCATGTATATATTTGTGAACATGATGATACTAGTTTTATACCTATGTACAAATATGATAACATTTATTTATGAATTTTTCACATGAAATTTATCTACTACTGATAATACTATATAATGTATATGTACAGATATGATAATGGTTACTTATGGAATTTATTATCATTATGTATTGACAAATTCTTTTAAAGTCCCAATTTCCCTCTCTTTGTCCCCCTTTAGGGATGACAACCAGGGCTTCCCTCATTGAAGGGGACAGTCTACCATCCGATCTAGCAGCATTGAATACCTTGAATAGAGTGGATTACCACCGCTGGAATCTTTTTATTATTTTTTTTTATTTTTAATAAAGGAATTTTTCAACCAGGGCTTCCCTCATTGAAGGGGACAGTCTACCATCCGATCTAGCAGCATTGAATACACTGAATAGAGTGGATTACCACCGCTGGAATCTTTTTATTATTTTTTTTTATTTTTAATAAAGGAATTTTTCAAAAGTGTGTTTGTCTTATTTAACTATTTTTTACACTTTCTTTGTGAAATGGTAGGGGTACTTTTGTACCCCCTTACCATTTCAAACAGGGGGGCCGGGATCTGGGGGTCCCCTTGTTAAAGGGGGCTTCCAGATTCTGATAAGCCCCCCGCCCGCAGACCCCCACAACCAACGGCCACAGTTGTGGGGATGAGGCCCTTCTAGACATCAACATGGGGACAAGGTGCTTTGAGGGGTCACGGACCCCCAAAGCATCCTCCCAATGTTGAGGGCATGTGGCCTGGTACGGTTCAGGAGGGAGGGGGCCGCTCTCTCGTCCCCCCCTCTTTTCCTGCGGCCTGCCAGGTTGCGTGCTTGGATAAAGGGTCTGGTGTGGATTTTTAGGGGGACCCCCACATCAATTTTTTTTTAATTTGACGCGGGGCTCCCCTTAATATCCATACCAGACCTGAAGGGTCTGGTATGGATATTTAGGGGGAACCCCACGTCAAATTTTTTCTTAAATTTGACGCAGGGTTCCCCTTAATATCCATACCAGACCTGAAGGGCCGGGTAATTGAATTTGGGGGACTCCCACTCTTTTTTAATTTAATTATTTATTTATTTTTATCAATGACTTTCAATGAGTGTTCTCTGTATTACGAAGCCGACAATTTATAATAGCTGCGAGTGATTTTAACCACTTCAGCTCCGGACCAATAAACACCTTAAGGACCAGAGGTCTTTTTGCAATTTCGCACTGCGCTGCTTTAACTGGTAATTGCGCGGTCATGCAATATTGCACCCAAACGAAATTTGCGTCCTTTTCTTCCCACAAATAGAGCTTTCTTTTGATGGTATTTGATTGCCTCTGCGATTTTTTTTTTTTGCGATATAAATGGAAAAAGAGCGAAAATTTTGAAAAAAAAATATATTTTCTTCTTTTTGTTATAAGAAAAATCGAATAAACTAAATTTTAGTCATACATTGAGGGCAAAATTTATTTATCCACATGTCTTTAGTAAAAAAAATGTCAATAAGCGTATATTTTTTGGTTTGCGCAAAAGTTATAGCGTCTACAAACTAGAGTACATTTTCTGGAATTTACACAGCTTTTAATTTATGACTGCCGATCTCATTTCTTGAGGTGCTAAAATGGCAGGGCAGTACAAATCCCCCCCAAATGACCCCATTTTGGAAAGTA
The DNA here is from genome assembly GCF_037356315.1 of Lithobates pipiens. Taxonomy (NCBI): domain Eukaryota; kingdom Metazoa; phylum Chordata; class Amphibia; order Anura; family Ranidae; genus Lithobates; species Lithobates pipiens. The sequence continues at coordinate 445,862,246 of NW_027507758.1, read as the reverse complement.
GACACCCCAAGGAAATTGCTGATGGGTATGTTGAGCCCATTGAATATTTATTTTTTTTGTCCTAAGGGATTGAATAATGACAAAAAAAAAAAAAAAAAAATATTTTTTTTACAAAAAGGGTTAACTAGCGGCAATCAGGGGGTTAAAACCATTATTGGGTAGTATATCGGGGTACCTAGCGATATAAAAACCTGGCGGTGAACCTAAAAAAATAACTAGCTACCTAGCGACACATGCAGCGATCAGAAAAATGATCGCTTAGTGACACTGGCAAAAGGGGGTGAAAGGGTTAACTAGCGGCAATCAGGGGGTTAAAAACATTATTGGGTAGTATATCGGGGTACCTAGCGATATAAAAACCTGGCGGTGAACCTAAAAAAATAACTAGCTACCTAGCGACTGTAGCGACACTAATGCAGCGATCAGAAAAACGATCGCTTAGTGACACTGGCAAAAGGGGGTGAAAGGGTTAACTAGCGGCAATCAGGGGGTTAAAAACATTATTGGGTAGTATATCGGGGTACCTAGCGCTATAAAAACCTGGCGGTGAACCTAAAAAAATAACTAGCTACCTAGCGACACTAGCGACACATGCAGCGATCAGAAAAATGATCGCTTAGTGACACTGGCAAAAGGGGGTGAAAGGGTTAACTCTAGGGGCAATCAGGGGGTTAAATCTTTATTGGGGGGTGATAGGGGGCTACCCTGGACCTAACACTAACTGTCCTGACAGTTTTTACTGTCACAACTGACACTGAATGCATTGATCAGTAAAGAAATGATCAATGCAATCAGTGACACTGTGACTGGGGGGGGAGGGGGGGCGGGGGGGGGGATCGGGGGGCGATCGGGGGGGGGGATCGGGGGGGGTTTGTGTGCCTGTGTGTACCTACATGTCAGTGTAGTGTTGGTGCACACTTACTTTTACTGTTCTCCTCGTAGTCCGGTCAAAAAGACCGCCCCGAGGAGAATGACATCACTTCCTCCTTCCTGTGTAAACAATACACAGGGGAGGAAGCTTCTCATTGGCCAGGAGCGATCCAGAGGGGGTGGCCGAAAACCAACGGCCATCCCCTCATCACGGAGCGCTCCTGGACCGAATCGGACCGCCGTAACCAGCGGGAGGGGGTCCGATCGGACCCCCCACCCGCTGGAAGGCAATCACGTAGATGTACGTGATTATGCCTGCCTGTGCCATTGTGCTGACGTACAATGGCAATACGGCGGTCCTCAAGTGGTTAAAGGACTTTTTTTCCTGCATAAATGACACTTTGTGCAGGGACAGTTCTAAGCACCAGAAACATGCGCTCCTTCACAGGCATACTATAGACACCCCCCCCCGTACAAAATTTAAAGGAATATTACACTTTTATTGTTTCACTTTAATCATTATTAAAATCACTGCTCCCGAAAAAACTGCCTTTTTTAAAACTTTCTTTTGCATTGATACATGTCCCCTGGGGCAGGACCCGGGTCCCCAAACACTTTAGGACAGTAACTTGCAGAATCTTTTCTCTCTGACAAATCTTTTTTCTCTGTCGAATATTTTCTCTATATAATCTTGGACTAATAGAGGTAAGGTTAGGCACATTCGACCACAGGTTCTATAGACACAGATTGTTATTGTCAGAGTCATGTCGAATCTCCTATTCTATATCGAACTGTTGTAACAACTAAAACGAAAATAAAGCATTTATTTATGTCGGATCTTTCGTTTTTCGGATTCTGTGCTTTCGTTATCGTTTGTCAAAGCTAAAATGAAAATAGCTGAAATTCAGACGAAAATGCATTCGGACAAAAACGAATGCACATGTCTAGCCTCCAGTCCCTGGAGTCCTCTGCAGCCTCAGGGTATGTTAGTGGCAAATGTCAGCGACAGTCTCAGACAGTTAAAAAGAAAAAAAAGGGAAAATTCCTGTTCCTGAATTGCTTTTGAGGATTGGACAAAGGTGTATCTTTGGGGATGTGGGCACCATACATGGAAATTTAGGGATGCTCCGGTCCCATCTGCCTTCATAAGAAGGCCATATTTGCATGTTAACATAGAAAAAAATGATAACCCAACAGCAAAAAAAGGGAGAAAAACAGGATGCCAGCAAAAATGTCAGTTTTGGAGTAATCAAGTTAGGAGAAAAGAAACCTTCCAAACAGGCAGAAAAACAATAGCATTCAGAATGTCATCTCTATCTGTACAGCCACACACCCTCCTCTCATTTCCTTCACAGAGCTTTGTCAGGGTGGACGGGGCGAGGCCCTGTTTCTCTGGTGTCCTCTGTTGTCGAGCCATTCAGAGGCTTCGGTGGGGTTAGTGAAGAAGAATGATTTTACATTTTCCACTACCCGTAGCTTGGCGGGATATATCATACTGTATATCAAGGACAAATCCCTCAATCGCTTCTTTATGGGATGGAAGGCAGCCCTCTGTTTTTGTGTGGTAGCAGAAAAATCAAGGTATATTGATATGCGACTTCCATCGACCATTAGCTCAGGGCCCATCCTAGCCCCTCTCAGTATGTTTTACCAGACCTGGAAGTGCAAGACTTTAGCTATCATAGATCTAGGTGGGGCCCCCTTAGGCGGCGGCCAGCCAGGGATGCGGTGGGCCCCTTCGATAGCAAATAGGTTTGTGAAAGTATCTGGGGCCATGTGATCAGTCAACCACTTTTCCAGGAATTCCTCCAGATGTCTGCCTTCCACCCCCTCTGGAAACCCCACCAGTTTGATATTGTTCCTTCTCATGCAATCTTCCATGTCAGCCATCTTTAAAGTGTGCTCAGAGAGGGTCTGTGGTCTGTAGTGTAGACTTTCTCCCTCAGCTTTTGCATGTCATGTTTCATAAAGGAAAATTCTGCATGTCATGTTTCATAAAGGAAAATTCCGCCTTGAGCTCATCAAAATGATTAATCAGTTTTGTCTGGCATCCCTGTATTGCAGCCATAATCTATGTAAAAAATGGCTCCTCTGTCCCCTGTTTCCCTGTCGAGTCTGCCCCTGGAGTTTCTGAGCCTGTCTAGGGATCTCCCCCTTTTCAGTGTGTCAGGTCTCTGTGGTTTGGGACTCACCCTGTCTGGAGAGGGGGACGCTTGCTGCTGGATGTCTTCAGCTCTCTGTAGAGACGACCATTCCTCCTCCTCTGCCCCATGCTGTGTATCAGCGCCATTTTGAGAGCCCCAGGCATACTTTGCCAGCCAATCTCTATTTTATTTTGACCAGGGGGGGGCATATTTCACTATCCCCAGAGGCTCTTGGGGGACACTGCACACCCAGAAAAATGAAGCACAATCCAGTCGCTGTGTGCCCAGGATTAAGTCAGGATCTGCTGATTACAGATGGAGCTCCGGTCCTGCGCTCCTCACATGTCGGCCACTGGCTTCGCCCCCTGCCATTTCCTTTATACCCAATTTACGTGTACATTCCCATATCCCGACACCTGTTCCTGTATTGTAGCTACAGCTTGGCCCTGGTGTCCCTGGTTGTCATCTCCATTTGAAGGGGGTTGTTCTGTGGTCACGGCATTCCCGGCATAGATGAGCATTGAGACCATTTGTGTAAGCACCACATTATTGGTGAGTTCATGTACATACACATTTTAGGTCACGAAACATGTAGAACGAGCAATTCTTTTTAATTTATGAGGATTGTGGGAACTACCAAGAGGAATGCATACATCTCAGTGTGGGCATTTTTTTCAATATTGCCACACAGGAAGTATTAGTCAAGTGTAACCTCTAGGATAAACCACTGTGTCTCATATCGCTCTACCACATATATTATGTGTTGTATATGTGTGTATGTTTATGTGTGAATTATTAAAAATTGTTATATATTTTTATACATGCCTATAAAGTTCATTATTACTTTACTCTGTGATCCTGCCAAGGAACACATTAGAAGAAAAGAGCATGGGGGGACTTCACTAGAGCGATGATGTTCATTCAAATTTCATTGAGCAGAACGGTGGCACAGGAAGCTGTAAAACCTCAGTACTGAAAAAAGTGGTGTCACTTCACTTTACTGGCTATGTGTTGTATAAAAGTTTGTTAAATTACAAGAGTAGCTGCAAAGAATCCTAAAAAATGCAGCTGTATAGGCTGCTGACATGCTTTAACCAAAAATGACATATTCTAATGCTATTCGAAATACAGGACTGTTCCAGTATTTTGCCTTTATTGCTGTTTAGTCTAATTTGTTTTATTAATAAGATGCAGAGTAGCAAAATATACAGATTTGCTTCATTTGAGGATGTTGCTTTATGATACACTGCTCACATTGATTTCACAGATTGCTATTTTATGTGAATATCAATAATACTGTAATACACATCTTTGTATTTATGACTGCATTGACCCAGACATAATACAAGGTTAAACTATTAGCCAGAGTTCAAATAATATACCACCATGGCTTATGATTGCAATCTTACTAACATTTCGGAGTTTGTGTCATTGCACAGTTTTTCTGAAAATAACAATAAACATTAAACTACCTAAATCTAGTTGTATTTTCTCATTTCTAGGTCCTCTTAAAAATAACAAATATTAGATTATGTCTGGCTTCACATCCTATCATGATTATTCATTATATACTATATGTTGCAGTACATCTTAATGTGTATATGTATATATATATATATATATATATATATATATATATATATATATATATATATATATACTGTAAAACCCAAACAAACCTGTGCTGCAGTGAATCACAGCATGTAGACGGGAATGCTCTCTGCATGGTGAGCTGCATAGCCAAAAATTTGCAGGAATATTTTTTTTCTTGAGAGGTGCATTGAAAGCCTATTTAATTTAACTGGTGCTAAGAAATTTGAGTGTCAATTAACGCACCTAATGCATTAAGAAGTAAATTCCCCGGACACATTGTAGCCACACGTATCAGGTGACACAAACATTAGGATTCAACATATGTAGATAAGCATATTTTAGTTTATAAGTGGGTTTCGGGTAAAAAGACATGACATAACATACCATTCAAGGATGTGGTAGATGCATAGCACAATATCAACTTAAATAAATTTAACTTAAAATAAAATTACAATAACAATAAAGTTAGACTAGCGTTAGATATGAGGCTAGAATTAGAGATGAAAATTTTGGATTGTCAAGTGCTTAGAGAATATCAACTGATGTTACTAGTTATCAGAGGGGCTTTGGTCAGAATATATATATCTTAAAGCTAGTGGAACCTTGCCTTCCAAATCCTCCACCGATTGTCACATTTTCTCCCTGAGCCAAGCCTAATAGCCAGTAGGGATTCATAGATGTGGTGAATTTGTATAATGGCAATTGTTTCAGATATGTTCGGCACCACATTTGATTTCCAGTTTTTAGTTATGAGTGATCTGGCTGCTAGGAGTATATGTGTGACGACCATGCGGAAGTGTGAAGGGAAAGTCTTAATACCCAGGTTTAGCAGTGCCAATCCTGGATTTGGAGAAGTAAATATTCCAGTGATGGAGGAAATTAAGCAGAAGATACTGTGCCAAAAGCTGGTCAAATGTTTACAGGACCAAAAGATATGTTTAATATTACCCACATCTCCACACCCCCTCCAGCACAAATTAGAATTAGTTTGGGAAAATTTAGACATCCTATATGGCGTGAGATACCATCTGGGGGTTATTTTTTGGGAAAGTCCTCAGTGATTTACGCATTTTGATGCTTTGTAGATTGTATTGAGGGCTGTTTGCCACTGTTGTTGAGTGCGGGTTTTCCCTAAATCCCCCTCCCATTTTTGATAGGGGGTGGACTTTGTGAAAACGAGTTTGTGCTGGAAGAGGGTGTAGAAGAGAGGGATACCCTTAGTGGATACCGATGGGGTTGTCCAGTATTTCCATGTTGTGAGATTTCAGGGAGCCTAAAGCCCCATACACACTATCAGTTTTTCCTTCAGGTTTACCAAAACCATGTAGTGAAAGGGCCTACCTGATTGCATACGAATTGAAACTCCTAAGGTTTGACCTCATATTATATGGTTTTGGTAAATCTGAAGGAAAAACTCAACAGAAAAACTGATAATGTGTATGGGGCTTAAGAAGTGAGAAACTTGGGAATATGTATATTCATCTCTGGACAGGAGGTAATATTCCTCCTTGAGAGAATTGAAGGTCCTAAGGTGATTGTCTTGGAATAAGTCAGCAACATAGGTAATACCTTTGTTTGATCGATGTTGCGCCAAGGAGCAGTTGACGTGTTTGCAAACCAGGTTCTGAGTTGAGTAAGCAAGGATGCTCTGAAATAGTCTTGTACATCAATAAACCCATACCTCCTGCCGACCTGTGCTTAATTAAAAGGGCTTTAGAGCATCTTGGTTTTCTTGAGTTCCAGACATACGTATTAAGAAGGTAGTTCAGTGTCTTAAGATGAGTAAGTTTCAGAGGATTGGGAAGTGTGTGGAATATATACTTGAAGATTTGAGGAAGTAGGAGCATTTTGAATGAGGCCAGGCGACCTGACCAAGTCAATTCAGTTTTAGATAGACGTTTAGTTTCTATAGATAGTTTATTCAACAGTGGTAGGTAATTTGCGTCAGCTAATTTGAGTGGGTCAGCTGTTATTTGAAGGCCCAGATAAGGTATTCTGTGACTGCTCCACGAGTAAGGAAAGGATGTTTTCAATCTAGTTTGGAGATCTGGTGGTATGCCTATGGGCATTATGAGTGATTTAGTATGATTAACTTTATAGTACGAGATTTGGCTAAAACTATCTAGAATATAATGGGTGTGGGGTAAAGATTGGGATGGTGAAGTTATAATTAAGATAATATCATCCACAAAGAGATTCATTTTATGGATTTTGTCTTGGAGAGAAAAGCCTTTGATACTGGGATGTGACCTAATCTTTTTGGCTTTTTGATGTGTTTTTTAAATGTTTCTGTCCCATTAAAAAAAACACGCCCACTTTGTGTTGGTTTTTTATTGGGTGGATTTTTATACTATCTTCTAGACTAGTAATGCTATCTAAACCTATCTCAAATGCACTGTAAACATCAGTTTGTAGTGAGTTTGCAACATGTTTACATTGACATCAATGGAAGCATTTGGGGAGCAGCAAAGCCTGGCAAGTGACAAATGTCAGGTAAATTTTGACACAACAAGACACAATGTGATGCTAACACAACCATGTGAACAACACTGGGCACTGCAATGCACACATTATTGACAGGCGTCAGTGGAGCTTCAATGAAACTCCTGCTTTTGAAGCTACAGTAAATTTACCTAACACACACAAGGGTATCACAAAAGTGATAGCAAAGCAGTTTCAGCTGCTTTGTTTATATTGGATTGAAAAATATATATTCTAATAAATAGCCTGAAATGTTTACATATTTATCTATATTGTATAAGCAATGTAAAAATCAAAACATAAACTATTTCATAAAATGTGTAGTTTAAATAGCGTGGCCTATAAGAGATCCTTTAAATGAGCAGGCCCAGATCATACACAAGGCACTCTAGGCAGAGGCCTAGGGGCTGGTAAATGCCCAGGGGACACAGCTACCACTTTTATGCTTCTGCAGTAAACTAAAGGATAGTGAATTGGTCATATCTTTTCACCTGCCTGTCACTTTCAAAGGGAGAATGAGTTAGTAGGAAATTGGTTTCTCAGGGGGCAGGTAATGAAAGCAATCCTTGTCAATGTCAATGAAATAGATGAATGAATGAATGAATAATTTGTATAGAGCTACAATGCGAACTGAATCCCCTCAAGGCGCTGTATTCGTGCTTTGTTGTCACGCTTCTTAGAAGAGGTAGGTCTTGAGTTTTTTCCTGAAGAGCTGATTGGTTTCTTCCATGCGGATGTAGGTCAGTAGAGCGTTCCAGAGCCGTGTTCCTTGGACAGCGAATCTCCGCTCCCCCTTTGATTTGTACCGGGATTTGGGAATGAGGAGGAGGTTTTGGTTAGAAGATCGTAGACTGCGTTTGGGAGTAGTGATGGACGAACTTCCGACGGGACGTTTCGCGAAAGCGAAATGCGAACGGACCCAAACGTTCGCGAAACCGAACGTTCGCCGCGGGCCCCATTGACTTCAATGGGAGGCGAACTTTGCAAACCTTCATGTCGAATTTGCGGCCACGTGGTAATTATTAGGGGGTAAAACGTAGTCCCACCATCTGGACAATGACATAATACATGTATGAGGTGAATTTGGGATCGATAACTACAAGCATTTTTATTTTATTTGGGAAATTGTTCTAACAATTCAGGACTATGGAGCTAATGAAGGCAATGGAGGAGAGGGAAGGTCAGGGACCAGGGTAGGCAAAGAAGAGGGTGCAGGAGATGATCACCAGCAGCGTGACATACCGGAATGACACATGCACCGTGATAGAGGCATCTGACAGCAGCACCGTAATACAGAGCACTGACAGCAGCACCGTGACATACAGCGCTGACAGCAGCACCGTGACATACAGCGCTGACAGCAGCACCGTGACATACAGCGCTGACAGCAGCACCGTGACATACAGCGCTGACAGCAGCACCGTGACATACAGCGCTGACAGCAGCACCGTGACATACAGCGCTGACAGCAGCACCGTGACATACAGCACTGACAGCAGCACCGTAAGCAGCCCCAGGAGGAAGTCAGCACAGCACAGGGATGGTGTGATCCCCTCATAATAAGAACCCCCAGGAGGAAGTCAGCACAGCACAGGGATAGTGTGATCCCTTCATAATAAGAACCCCCAGGAGGAAGTCAGCACAGCACAGGGATATCATAAGCAGCCCCAGTAGAAATATGACACCGCTCAACCTCTTCAAAGAGGAGGGTAGGGGCATATAGTACGGTGTGCTTTTTTGGGTCAAGGAAGTGAGCAGACTGTACGTCAGTCCCTATACCGCTGAAGGACTGCTGCAGTATAGGGCAGCGGTCAGCAGTGGTGCACGTCAACCCTATCTATTGTGGACCTATAGCGGTCCTTACAGAACAGCAGACTGTACCGCACTCAAGCCTATGTACCGTAGCACCCTATACCAAGTTACCAGTCCTTATAAGAACTTTTGTGGACCAAGCAGGTTGTGTATTAGTGTTTAGCAGACTGTACGTCAGTCCCTATACCGCTGAAGGACTGCTGCAGTATAGGGCAGCGGTCAGCAGTGGTGCACGTCAACCCTATCTATTGTGGACCGATAGCGGTCCTTACAGAACAGCAGACTGTACCGCACTCAAGCCTATGTACCGTAGCACCCTATACCAAGTTACCAGTCCTTATAAGAACTTTTGTGGACCAAGCAGGTTGTGTATTAGTGTTTAGCAGACTGTACGTCAGTCCCTATACCGCTGAAGGACTGCTGCAGTATAGGGCAGCGGTCAGCAGTGGTGCACGTCAACCCTATCTATTGTGGACCGATAGCGGTCCTTACAGAACAGCAGACTGTACCGCACTCAAGCCTATGTACCGTAGCACCCTATACCAAGTTACCAGTCCTTATAAGAACTTTTGTGGACCAAGCAGGTTGTGTATTAGTGTTTAGCAGACTGTACGTCAGTCCCTATACCGCTGAAGGACTGCTGCAGTATAGGGCAGCGGTCAGCAGTGGTGCACGTCAACCCTATCTATTGTGGACCGATAGCGGTCCTTACAGAACAGCAGACTGTACCGCACTCAAGCCTATGTACCGTAGCACCCTATACCAAGTTACCAGTCCTTATAAGAACTTTTGTGGACCAAGCAGGTTGTGTATTAGTGTTTAGCAGACTGTACGTCAGTCCCTATACCGCTGAAGGACTGCTGCAGTATAGGGCAGCGGTCAGCAGTGGTGCACGTCAACCCTATCTATTGTGGACCGATAGCGGTCCTTACAGAACAGCAGACTGTACCGCACTCAAGCCTATGTACCGTAGCACCCTATACCAAGTTACCAGTCCTTATAAGAACTTTTGTGGACCAAGCAGGTTGTGTATTAGTGTTTAGCAGACTGTACGTCAGTCCCTATACCGCTGAAGGACTGCTGCAGTATAGGGCAGCGGTCAGCAGTGGTGCACGTCAACCCTATCTATTGTGGACCGATAGCGGTCCTTACAGAACAGCAGACTGTACCGCACTCAAGCCTATGTACCGTAGCACCCTATACCAAGTTACCAGTCCTTATAAGAACTTTTGTGGACCAAGCAGGTTGTGTATTAGTGTTTAGCAGACTGTACGTCAGTCCCTATACCGCTGAAGGACTGCTGCAGTATAGGGCAGCGGTCAGCAGTGGTGCACGTCAACCCTATCTATTGTGGACCGATAGCGGTCCTTACAGAACAGCAGACTGTACCGCACTCAAGCCTATGTACCGTAGCACCCTATACCAAGTTACCAGTCCTTATAAGAACTTTTGTGGAACAAGCAGGTTGTGTGTTAGTGATTAGCAGACTGTACGTCAGTCCCTATACCGCTGAAGGACTGCTGCAGTATAGGGCAGCGGTCAGCAGTGGTGCACGTCAACCCTATCTATTGTGGACCGATAGCGGTCCTTACAGAACAGCAGACTGTACCGCACTCAAGCCTATGTACCGTAGCACCCTATACCAAGTTACCAGTCCTTATAAGAACTTTTGTGGAACAAGTGAGTTGTGAATGTTTAGCAGACTGCAGCAGAAGGGCAGCAGTCAAGTATAATATCCTTTCTATATTTGGAAGAAAGAATATTATACATGTACAAGCCTATTACTGTACCACTGATACCAGTCCTGAAAAGAACCTTTGTGGAACTAATAATAACAGCAAGTCTTTAAAATTACCCTCACTGCCTGACAACACTGCTTCCTTCCTGTCCCTATACAAATTGGCAAAAAAAGAGAACGATTAGTGGTTACTGGAACAGCTCTTTTGTGGACCTTGATAGTAACAGCTAATGATGATGATGATGATGATGATGATGAAAGACTAATCTGGCTGTCCCTGTAGCATACACCGTCCTTTCCCTTTCTCTAAACTAACAAAAGACACTCAGGCTGCTGCAAGAATCAGCAGCACAGCAAACCTATCAACACCTAACACCTATACCAGTCCTGAAAAGAACTTTTGTGTACCAAATAGCTAGTGGTTTATCTCTCCCTACTCCACACAGGAACCTGTCCCTATCGTAACAGAAGAAAGAATGTAAAATGGCCACCGGATCGGGTGTATTTATAGGTTAGGGGGAATGTCCAAGTGTCCATGTGCTGTCATGTCTCAATTGGCTGTCCTGTATCACATGATAAACGTGTCACCAAAGGTTAAAGTTCTTGTATACATTAAACACGTAAGTCCGCCGCGGCGAACGACGGAAAAAGGCGTTCGAACGTGCGGACCGCGAATGTCGGAAATTCGCCGCGAAACGACCGCCGGGCGAAACGTTCGTCCATCACTATTTGGGAGTGTAGTGCTTTATTTTAGTTAGTTAGTTTATTTTATTAGTAGGTATTGAGCAGCATCTCCAGCATCTCCATGAGTGCATTTGTAGGTGAGGCAGAGGGTCTTGAATATGATCTGATTCTTAACGGTTAGCCAATGTAGGCTCTTCAGGGAAGGGGAGATGGGTTCCCAGGTTTTTTTTTCCTGTTATCAGCCTTGCCGCCGTGTTTTGGATAAGTTGTAAGTGCACAAGTTGATATTGGGGTAATCCTATGTAAAGGGAGTTTGCGTAGTCAAGTCGTGAATTAATGACTGTTCCAACTACCACTGCTTTGTCCTCCTTTGGAATGAAGGGGATGAGTCTGCATAGCAGGCGGAGCAGATGGTGAAAACCACTGACTACGGCTCCTATTTGCACGTCAATTGTCATTTCTGAGTCAAAAGTGACCCCCAGACTCTTGGCCTTGGTCTTTGTGGAGATGGTCTGTCCGAAGATGGTGGGTGGTGTCCAAGGGATCTTGGTTCGGGAATTTTGGTTTGCGTGTAGGATATGAAGCTCTGTTTTCGATTCGTTGAGTTTGAAGGAGTTAGTGGTCATCCAGTCGTCTATCCAAGTGAGGCAATTTTCTAGTTGCTGATGATGATCTTTTTGTCCAGTGATACGAAAGTAGAGCTGCGTATTATCGTCAACGTATGAGTGGAAGCAGGGGTCTGATATTCTGATGATTTTGAGGAGTGGACGGATGTATATGTTGAAGAGCACTGGTGACAAGGGTGATCCTTGCGGGACTCCGCAAGAGACTGCCCGAGTTTCAGATGAGAATGCTCCTAGTTTCACTGTCGGAGAACGATTTCCTAAGAAGGATGCAAACCATTGTAGATCTGAGTCTAAGACTCCTGCTACTTCAGTGAGGCGGATGAGTAGAGTATTGTGGTCCACTGTATCAAACGCTGCACTGAGGTCCAACAGTACCAGGAGACATGATTCTGGATGAAGGGGGCCAAATCTTGCCTAGGACCCAATTCTACCTTAATCCATCTCTATATGACAGAAGCTTCTGTTGGATCCTACTGTATAGTGCAGATGTGTCAGGGTTTGGATAACCAGTACCGTTGCACATGACCCACCAGCTGCACAAGATAATGGCAAATGACCCCTTTAATTTGGGGGTTCTAATATTGAGAGCAAGTAGCAACAGTAGGACCTTATGTTTCCCAGTACATGTGTCAGAGTTGGACATTCATAACAATTGCACATGGCCCACTAACTGCACAAGATAATGGCCAATGCCACCTTACATCTGGGAGTTCTCATTTTGAGAGCAAAGAGCAGCAGTAGTCCTCACATTTCCTGTAAAACCTGCAGACATTCAAGAAGATTGATTTTTTTTTTTATTTAGGCTTATAGGAAAGCTTCATATCAGTACCCTGTGGTTCACCAGACCAGCTCAAAAAGGATCTGAGGTCATTCATGTTTAGTGTATATGTGAAATTAATGGTAAAGCAGTTGGCTGCATCTTGAGTAAAAGTTTTGTTGTCAAGAAAGTTGGAGAAAATGTCAATATACCTAACCAACTTACTACTACCCCACAAACTGTGTTTCAGCATCCCAGCTCTGCAGCTCCCTCTTTTTTTATAAACTTCATGTCACAGTTTTCTCTCTCCAAAAACCAAGCAGTGTCTCTGTCTGCAATTGTTCATTGGTCTCTGCAGGATTACTCTACTGTTTTGCACTTGGGCCTGTTTCCTGTTCATCTGTATAACCACTTCAGAATTCCCCAGAAACATGCCATAAGTCTTTTAGCACTTACAGAGAAGTGCTGCTGGACACTTCCTCTGAGGTCATATCCGGAAAAGTTGTTCAGTGAATTTTGGAGTTGCCTGAGCACAAAACTTGTTCCCAGGCTCTTTTACCCTTGATCTTACTTACAGCTCTGATATCAGTTTATGACCCTGCTTCTTCTTATTATCTTTCTGCCCTGATGTTTTTGGCTGTATCTCAGTGGTCCTTGTCATCTGCCTGCCCTGGCCTTTTGCCTTTTTGATCATGACCCTGCCTTCCGGTTTTGTACCATGCTTTGTTTCTGTCTACTATAAGCTGTCTCTCCTGGAAATGAAGCAAAGGACTGCAACCTGGGAGTTGTCCACAATAAAACCCATCATCTATTGTGGGCTGCTCTGGGGAACACTGTGGAGTTCCTTAGACCCTGCAACTCAAGAGGGTGTGCTACCTCCAAGATACATCTCTAAAACTTGTCATTGATACCTGAAAGAAGAGAAAGAGTTTTCACTACACCCAAATATGTTTATGTAGGAACAAGGCTACAATTTTTTCTTTGGTCTAGAAGTAGGCTGCACTGAGCAGATGGGAATGTTTAAAAGAACCATGTGGAGAATAGAACCCAGCTGGCAACCATGAGTCAGGGCCCATGGGGCATTTATTTTGCTCCTGTAAAAAGACCCTGTTGCAGTAAGTTTTAGGTCACACTAGCACTATATAAATACAGAATTTCTCAACTATGGTATAAACAAGTTAACTCCCAGAAAGAAAATTCCAGAGATCTCTTCAGGAAAAAAAAACTGTCATGTCTGTCTTATTTATTTTTATTTTTTTTATTCAGTTATGCATCTAAACACAACTGAGATGAAAAAAAATCTACTGTCTAGAACAGCAATAAAACATTGCAGTGTGTCAAACTTCTGTTTTGGGTTGCCTGTACAAAATAAATAAATAATGTTTTCCTACCTAGGTAAGTTAGAAAAAAAATGATACTGAGATTAGTTTTTCTGGATATGGCTGTGAAGGAGTAGAGTAGGTTTTAACAATACAGTCCTTGTCAGTTTCTATAATCAGATGTAAATAAAACCAAGTCTAGTGAGAGTTTATTTAGATTTGACGCTCATTAGGTGGCTGACTGCAGGGCCTTTGAATAAACAGTCAGCAAGAACTACGAGAGTCAGATAATACGAGAACAACCTTTCAGAACACGTACAGCACAATATTTCTACAGTGAGCCAGAACACTGGACGTCTTTTATACAGATGTTAGAGAAACAAGTATACAGCAGACCCTCAATTATACTCCTACATTTAGGTTGAAAATAGAGGTGTTTAATCAGCTGTGGCAGATGACCAAGTTCTTCAACTTGCTGCCAGTTTTTCAAAGAGCTTCTCTCTTTTGGCAAATAATATGCATGATAGCTAAGATTTGTAAATAAGACATAAAGAATTAATGACAAATAATATTGCAAAGGTCATATGTAGAACTGACACACTCCTTGTCAAAATAAACTCTTAGTAAGCACGTTAATTATTCTTCCTGATAATAGGGTGACTTCAGTACTGCGGGATAATGAAGCCGATTCCACGGACAAGCTCTACCGATTCTTCTCTTCTTAAGATGCCTAAACATGAGTAAACCAAGGCAAGATCAACACAAGCAATTAAAGCCCAACCAAGCAGTTGATATGTAGATTTAGTTAATTCATCCTTGGCTAAATTTAAATCCTTAAACACACTATATTAACATAGCTGGTTTGAAGCAAGCATCAATTCTCTGTGGACTTTCATCCATTCAGCTTCAGTAATTCCTCACTGTAGCTCAAGGAAAAAGTTTAATTTCAATCTTGTTTTGACTGTAATAACATAATCATCAGATTAGGTTATTAATACCCCACGTTTATCATTAAAGACAAGACTAATTTACTAACATCAGTGTAAGTTAATGCAAAGTGCTTTTAAAGCATATCTAAAGCCTTAAAGTAAAACTCTAATGTATTGCAGTTAACCAGTCCTTATATGTGGTGGATGGACATATTTTTTGTTTTTTAGACTAAGAGCATTTTCAGCTAGTACAGAAATGTAATGTTAACCTTGCCCAAAATGCAGTGTTATTGTCTATTCCTGTGAGCTGGAAAGAAAGCATACATATCCTTATCTTTTTTTGTATCAACTACTAACCCTAACAATCCATGAAAATAGGCTTACAAGTGTAAGCCTATGTGACAACCATGATTCCTTCCATAGACACAATGGAAGTCATACAATGGAGTCAAACTTTTACTATGAGCCACTTTTAGCCCCTGTACACACGGTCGGAGATTCTGCCAACCAAATCCGTCGGATTTTGTCCGTCGGATTTAGTCTGACGGATTGTGTCCGAAACTGTTGCATACACACGGTCGGACTAAGTTGTCAAAAAATCTGATCTTTCAGAATGTGATGACGTAATTTCGTTAAGATGGGACTACATTCAGGCTAGTAGCCAATAGCTTTGATGTAGGAATTTGATCTGAGCATTCGTGGCACTTGGTCCGATCAAAATTCACTACACATGATCGGAGTATGTCCGATCGAACCAGTTGGTCGGGAAATATTTCCAACATGTTGGAAAATTGGGTCCGACGGATATTCAGACGGAATCAGTCCGATGCATACCACACACAGTCGGATTATCCGACGACACGGTCCGATAGGACACATTCCGGCGGATTCTCCGACCGTGTGTGCAAGGGCTTAGGCCTTAAACAAGGGCAACTTTGTGACAGAAGAGAGCCTGAAAGTGGTTGTAAAGGCACAAGATTTTTTACCTTCATACAAACCTTTTGTGTGCAGCAGCCCCCCAGCCCCCCTAATACTTACCTGAGCCCCTTTTGATCCAGCGATGTCCACAAGATCCTTGCCTGTCCAGGGACTCACACTCCTGATTGGCTTTTGGCAGCAACGGGAGCCATTGTCAATCACAGCCAGCCAATCACAGATAGTGAGCTAATCAGGAGATGGAGGGAGCAGGGCTGAGCTGCTGCTCCATTTGTTACCGGACACAGAACTGCAAGTTGGGAGCACACCTGCATGGGTGCCCCCACAGGAAGCTTCTTCCTGTGGGGGGAGCTGACAGGAGGGAGTGGCCAGGAGTGCCGGTGTGGGATCTGAGAAGAGGAGGATCCACTGCACAGAGCGGGTAAGTATAACATGTTTGTTATTAAAAAAAAAGACAAGGATTTAATATCACTTTAAAGCATATCATTATCAATTTGCCTTATCTGTTTAGCTCTAGAAATGTAACCACTTAAGGACCAGCCTTGTTTTGAGATTTTGGTGTTTACATGTTTAAAACAGGTTTTTTTTTTGCTATAAAATTACTTAGAACTCCCAAACATTATATATTGTTTTTTTTTCTAACTCCCTAGAGAATAAAATGGCAGCCATTGCAATATTTTTTTTCACACATTATTTGCGCAGCGGTCTTACAAGCACACTTTTTTGGGAACAAAATCACTTTTTTGAATTAAAAAATAAGACAACAGTAAAGTTAGCACAATTTTTTTTAAAGATAATGTTACACCAAGTAAATTGATACCCAACATGTCATGCTTCAAAATTGCGCCCGCTCATGGAATGGGGTCAAACTTTTACCCTCGAAAATCTCCATAAGAGTCGTTTATACAATTCTACAGGTTGCATGTTTTGAGTTACAGAGGAAGTCTAGGGTTAGAATTATTGCTCTCGCTCTAAAAAATGCAGCGTTTTCATATGCGGGCGCTACTCGCGTATGCGTTCGCTTCTGCGTGCAAGCTCGTTGGAACAGGGCATTTTAAAAAAATAATAATAATAATTTTTATTTATTTTACTTGATTTGATTTATTTTTACACTGTTTTAAAAAAAAAAAATGGGTCACTTTTATTCCTATTACGAGGAATATAAACATCCCTTGTAATAGAAAAAAGCATGACAGGTCCTCTTAAATATGAGATCTGGGATCAAAAAGTCCTCAGATCTCATCTTTGGAGTTAAATGCAATAAAAAAATTAAAATAAAAATTGTCATTTGAAAAAATGACATTGAAAAAATGTGTCTTTAAGAAGTATGGGCGGAAGTGAAATTTTGAGATTGCTTCTGCCCTGCAGTGTCATGGAGACGAGTGGGGGCCATCTTACCCTCACTTGTCTCCATGCACAGCAAGTGAGAGGATGCAATCGCCTCCGCCGCTGCTGATGGCTCCGGTAAGCCACAGAGGGGCACCGGATCACGCTGGGAGAGGGGGGCACCTCTCCTGCCATCGATAAAAGTGATCCAGTGATGAATCCACCACACAGACCACTTATATCTTGTAGCCGACCGCTGGCCGAACACGGGGATACCATGGTTATGGAAGCTAGCTGCTGCCATAACAACGATAACCATCCCCAAAATAGGGACGTACATCGGAGTGCGGTGGTCAGCAAGTGGTTAAATAAGCCTGGCCATGCACCACTAGAATTTAGTTCAGACATTCATACAGATATTCTGAAAAATTGTTTATTAAAGCAATCAATCTGGCTATCATTGTGTCAACTAATTTTCTTCAAAAGCTGTTAAAATTTCACCCACACCTTCTACTTGAATTGAATTTTAAAGTATTAAACAGTTAGCCCTTGTACACACGGCCACAAAATCCGTCAGATTTTTTCAGGCGGATTTTGTCCGAAACTGGTGCTGCATACACTCGGACAAAATTGCCGGAAAATCCAATCATTTGGAACATGATGGCGTTCATTTGTTCCGACGGGACTACGTTCAGCCTAGTAGCCAATAGCTTTGCTCTCGTACTTTGATCTGAGCATGCGTGGCACTTTGTCCGATTGGAAATCTCTACAAACGATTGGAAAAAGTCCGATCAGATTTTGTTGTCAGAAAATTTGAGATCCTGCTCTCAAAATTTTTCCATCGGAATTACCAACGGAAAAAGTCCGATAGAGCACACACACACAATTGGATTTTCCAACAATATAATCCGATCGGACCATTTCCGACCGTGTGTACAATGGCTTAAACTGTTTTCTTTTGTGCTTAGAACATGCACATACAATATGTATGAGTTTTCTAAATGAAAACCACATTCACAGTTAGAATTTTGTTCATTAACCGGCTCCCGACCGGCCACCACAGTACTACTGCAGCAGGTTGGCTCCCCTGGGCAAACCACCATAACTGTACATTGGCCCTTTAAGGTGCTGTAGGAGGCACGCGTGCACGCAGCCGATGCGAGATTGCTCATGACAGAGCGAGAACCGGGATCTGTGTGTGTAAACACACAAATCCCAGTTCTCTCAGGGGAGAGGAGACAGATCATGTGTTCATACTAAGTATGCACACCGATCTCTCTCCTCCCCTAGTCAGTCCCACCCCCCCAGTTAGAACACACACTAGCGAACACAGTTAACCCCTTGATCACCCCCTAGTGTTAACCCCTTTCTTGCCATAGACATTTACACAGTAATCAGTGCATTTTTATAGTCCTGATAAAAATCGCAGATCACCGCCATTACTAGTAAAAAAATAATAATAATAAAAATGCCATAAACGTATCCCCTATTTTGTATACACTATAACTTTTGTGTAAACCAATCAATATACGCTTATTGTGTTTTTTTTTTACACAAAAAATGTAGAAGAATACATATCAGCTTAAACTTTGGATAGTGTCGTACAACCGCACAATTGCCAGTTAAAGCAACGCAGTGCCGTAAAAAATGGCCTGGTCATTGAGCAGCCAAATCTTCCAGGGCTGAAGTGGTTAAAGAAACACTATGCATCCTGCTCCTATGCAGTGTTGCCAACCTAACAGATTGAAATTTACTGACACAAATTACAGTTTTAAGGGCACATTTCACTATTTAGGCTACAAACAAGTACAATAAGCAATTAGTAATGTGATTTAAGGACGATAATAAAACATATTTTTTATTATTTTATTTTCAATATAGTAAGCTCCTCAGTACCTCAGGGATAGGACTTGCCTTGTTCCCATCTCACAGACCCACACATAAGGCTCCAGCTGCTCCGCTCTGCCCCCTGGCACCATGACATCACACAACAGGCTCAGGCACTGCCTCCGCCAACACCTTCTCTTCCAAACCTGCCCCTGCACTGGTGCCACCTGAACACACTGTAGCAGGCACTCTGTTGGTCTCGATCAACTCCAGAGCTCGGCCGAGTGCCACAGCCATATTTTTAACTGGTGACTTTTTCCTGTCACTGGCATTTACTGCCAGTAAAAGTACTGATGTTTGGCAACACTGTTCTTATGAATCTTCTTATCACTTTGGTTTAAAATGATCATCAATTTAATCCTAGAAACCATTTGAAAATCGAAAAAAGGGTCCAGAAAATGAAGATTTTGCTCCCACTAGCACAATTAAAGAAGTAGCAGACACTGCTTGGTGACTTGTACCAATAGGTAGTGATGGCCGAACGGTTCGCCCGGCGGTCGTTTCGCGGCGAATTTCCGACATTCGCGGTCCGCACGTTCGAACGCCTTTTTCCGTCGTTCGCCGCGGCGGACTTACGTGTTTAATGTATACAAGAACTTTAACCTTTGGTGACACGTTTATCATGTGATACAGGACAGCCAATTGAGACATGACAGCACATGGACACTTGTACATTCCCCCTAACCTATAAATACACCCGATCCGGTGGCCATTTTACATTCTTTCTTCTGTTAAGATAGGGACAGGTTCCTGTGTGGAGTAGGGAGAGATAAACCACTAGCTATTTGGTACACAAAAGTTCTTTTCAGGACTGGTATAGGTGTTAGGTGTTGATAGGTTTGCTGTGCTGCTGATTCTTGCAGCAGCCTGAGTGTCTTTTGTTAGTTTAGAGAAAGGGAAAGGACGGTGTATGCTACAGGGACAGCCAGATTAGTCTTTCATCATCATCATCATCATCATCATCATTAGCTGTTACTATCAAGGTCCACAAAAGAGCTGTTCCAGTAACCACTAATCGTTCTCTTTTTTTGCCAATTTGTATAGGGACAGGAAGGAAGCAGTGTTGTCAGGCAGTGAGGGTAATTTTAAAGACTTGCTGTTATTATTAGTTCCACAAAGGTTCTTTTCAGGACTGGTATCAGTGGTACAGTAATAGGCTTGTACATGTATAATATTCTTTCTTCCAAATATAGAAAGGATATTATACTTGACTGCTGCCCTTCTGCTGCAGTCTGCTAAACATTCACAACTCACTTGTTCCACAAAAGTTCTTATAAGGACTGGTAACTTGGTATAGGGTGCTACGGTACATAGGCTTGAGTGCGGTACAGTCTGCTGTTCTGTAAGGACCGCTATCGGTCCACAATAGATAGGGTTGACGTGCACCACTGCTGACCGCTGCCCTATACTGCAGCAGTCCTTCAGCGGTATAGGGACTGACGTACAGTCTGCTAATCACTAACACACAACCTGCTTGTTCCACAAAAGTTCTTATAAGGACTGGTAACTTGGTATAGGGTGCTACGGTACATAGGCTTGAGTGCGGTACAGTCTGCTGTTCTGTAAGGACCGCTATCGGTCCACAATAGATAGGGTTGACGTGCACCACTGCTGACCGCTGCCCTATACTGCAGCAGTCCTTCAGCGGTATAGGGACTGACGTACAGTCTGCTAAAAACTAATACACAACCTGCTTGTTCCACAAAAGTTCTTATAAGGACTGGTAACTTGGTATAGGGTGCTACGGTACATAGGCTTGAGTGCGGTACAGTCTGCTGTTCTGTAAGGACCGCTATCGGTCCACAATAGATAGGGTTGACGTGCACCACTGCTGACCGCTCACCTATACTGCAGCAGTCCTTCAGCGGTATAGGGACTGACGTACAGTCTGCTAAACACTAATACACAACCTGCTTGTTCCACAAAAGTTCTTATAAGGACTGGTAACTTGGTATAGGGTGCTACGGTACATAGGCTTGAGTGCGGTACAGTCTGCTGTTCTGTAAGGACCGCTATCGGTCCACAATAGATAGGGTTGACGTGCACCACTGCTGACCGCTCACCTATACTGCAGCAGTCCTTCAGCGGTATAGGGACTGACGTACAGTCTGCTAATCACTAACACACAACCTGCTTGTTCCACAAAAGTTCTTATAAGGACTGGTAACTTGGTATAGGGTGCTACGGTACATAGGCTTGAGTGCGGTACAGTCTGCTGTTCTGTAAGGACCGCTATCGGTCCACAATAGATAGGGTTGACGTGCACCACTGCTGACCGCTCACCTATACTGCAGCAGTCCTTCAGCGGTATAGGGACTGACGTACAGTCTGCTAAACACTAATACACAACCTGCTTGTTCCACAAAAGTTCTTATAAGGACTGGTAACTTGGTATAGGGTGCTACGGTACATAGGCTTGAGTGCGGTACAGTCTGCTGTTCTGTAAGGACCGCTATCGGTCCACAATAGATAGGGTTGACGTGCACCACTGCTGACCGCTGCCCTATACTGCAGCAGTCCTTCAGCGGTATAGGGACTGACGTACAGTCTGCTAAACACTAATACACAACCTGCTTGGTCCACAAAAGTTCTTATAAGGACTGGTAACTTGGTATAGGGTGCTACGGTACATAGGCTTGAGTGCGGTACAGTCTGCTGTTCTGTAAGGACCGCTATCGGTCCACAATAGATAGGGTTGACGTGCACCACTGCTGACCGCTCACCTATACTGCAGCAGTCCTTCAGCGGTATAGGGACTGACGTACAGTCTGCTAATCACTAACACACAACCTGCTTGTTCCACAAAAGTTCTTATAAGGACTGGTAACTTGGTATAGGGTGCTACGGTACATAGGCTTGAGTGCGGTACAGTCTGCTGTTCTGTAAGGACCGCTATCGGTCCACAATAGATAGGGTTGACGTGCACCACTGCTGACCGCTGCCCTATACTGCAGCAGTCCTTCAGCGGTATAGGGACTGACGTACAGTCTGCTAAACACTAATACACAACCTGCTTGGTCCACAAAAGTTCTTATAAGGACTGGTAACTTGGTATAGGGTGCTACGGTACATAGGCTTGAGTGCGGTACAGTCTGCTGTTCTGTAAGGACCGCTATCGGTCCACAATAGATAGGGTTGACGTGCACCACTGCTGACCGCTGCCCTATACTGCAGCAGTCCTTCAGCGGTATAGGGACTGACGTACAGTCTGCTAAACACTAATACACAACCTGCTTGGTCCACAAAAGTTCTTATAAGGACTGGTAACTTGGTATAGGGTGCTACGGTACATAGGCTTGAGTGCGGTACAGTCTGCTGTTCTGTAAGGACCGCTATCGGTCCACAATAGATAGGGTTGACGTGCACCACTGCTGACCGCTGCCCTATACTGCAGCAGTCCTTCAGCGGTATAGGGACTGACGTACAGTCTGCTAAACACTAATACACAACCTGCTTGGTCCACAAAAGTTCTTATAAGGACTGGTAACTTGGTATAGGGTGCTACGGTACATAGGCTTGAGTGCGGTACAGTCTGCTGTTCTGTAAGGACCGCTATAGGTCCACAATAGATAGGGTTGACGTGCACCACTGCTGACCGCTCACCTATACTGCAGCAGTCCTTCAGCGGTATAGGGACTAAGAGTTTTGTCACAGGGTCATTTAAAAAATGACATGCAGAGGAAGAGGCAGGCCCTTCCGCAGGGGTGGTAGGGGTAGGGCAGGAGCAACAGGCTTGAGCCAAAGTGGGAAGTTGCAGAAGGTGCGTTCAATTACTTTAAAGGATGCACCAGACTTGGTTGAGTGGCTCGCTCAGCCTTACTCTTCTGCACCCTCCTCATCCTCTCGATCTGCACCCTCTTCTTCACTCTCTGCTATGTGCACCCCCAAAGACACTACCACCAACAACACGACCACCACCACCACCACCACATACCTTCCGCTTGAGTCACTGGAATTATTTTCCGATCCATATCAAGAGGACATTTCTGATGCGCAGCCACTCTTGGTATTGGATCAGGAAGAGGAGGTAGCAACAAGCGCTACTCAGCAGTCTGACGCCAGTACCCAGATCAGCCCAAGGAGGAGGTTGGTCCCCGGTGTTGCTGCCTACTCCGAGATCTCTACTTATAGCGGTGGGGAAGGTGACGTTGATGATGACGTGTCTAGTGATGTCACGTGGGTGCCCACAAGAGAGGAAGAGGAGGGGAGTTCAGAGGGAGATATGGACCAGCAGATAGGGAGGAGAAGCAGCAATGACTTACATTGCACAGCAGGGACAAAGCAGACTGCAAATGTATCAGGAGCGAGTCATCGACCATGTACGGTCACATCTGGCGCTCCCAGGACACCGGCACATGGCTCCGCAGTGTGGGCTTTTTTTAACGTGTCCGCTGCTGACAATAGCGTTGCCATCTGCAATCTTTGCAGTCAACGCGTTAGTCGCGGTAAGCCCAATACTCACCTAGGGACGACCGCCTTAAGAAGGCACATGAGCAGCCATCACCGAGCCCAGTGGGAGCAACGGAACACACAAAGCCACACTGCAGGCTCTCACCGTCCAGCCTCGTCTTCTACTTCTCCTTCTCCTCTCTCCTCACAATTGTCCTCCACTCCACCTTCCATCACGCCAAGCTCACATTTTTCTGCAAAAAGGCAGGCTTCCGTGGGCCTAATGTTTGAGCGTAAAAAAATGATGATGCCGGATAACCCTCTTGCCCAACGGTTGGCGGCTGGCTTGTCAGAACTCATAGCCCGCCAACTACTGCCATATAAACTGGTGGACTCGGAGGCCTTTCGCAAATTTGTGGCCATTGGAACACCACAATGGAAGGTCCCAGGAAGGAAGTATTTCTCAGAGAAGGGCATCCCAGAGCTATATGGCCATGTTCAGCGGCAAGTGAATGTATCTCTGGCACACAGTGTCGGTGCCAAGATACATCTGACCACAGACACGTGGTCTAGCAAACACGGGCAGGGAAGGTATATCAGTTTTACTGCCCACTGGGTGAACCTTCTGACGGCCGTCAAGCATGTAACCCGTGGCACCCGTGTAGATTTGGTTTTACCGCCACGGATTGCATGCAGGCCTGACTCTTCTTCTCCTCCTCCTACTCCATCCTCCTCCCTCTCCTCCTCAGCTGCCTCCTCCTTTTCCGCTGTTAGCGTCTCTTCCACTGCACCGCCCAAGCTCCCCAGAACCTATTCCACATGCCAGGTGAGACGTTGCCATGCCGTGCTGCGTCTGTTGTGCCTGGAAGCAAAGAGCCACACTGGCCCGGCACTCCTTTCAGCTTTGCGTTCACAGGCAGATGAGTGGCTAACACCGCTCAATTTGACAGTTGGTAAAGTGGTGTGTGACAACGGTGCCAATCTGCTTAGCGCATTGAAACAGGGCAAAATCACGCACGTGCCGTGCATGGCACACGTCTTAAACTTGGTCGTGCAGCGATTCCTTGTCAAATACCCTGGGGTCCAGGACATCTTGCGGCAGGCAAGGAAAATCTCGGCCCATTTCAGAAGATCTTACACGGCCATGGCTCGCCTTGCTGACATTCAGCGGCGACACCATCTGCCGGTCAGACGTCTTATTTGCGATTGCCCGACGCGATGGAACTCAACCTTCTATATGCTTGATAGGCTGCTCCAGCAGAAACGTGCAGTTAACGTCTACCTGTATGAACTCTGCGAAAGAAACGGTTCTGGGGAGCTGGGTTTTTTTTCACCGCGCCAGTGGCTGCTCATGCGCGACACATGCAGACTTCTGCGGCCATTTGAGGAGATCACCAAACTGGTCAGTCGCAGCCATGGCGCCATCAGTGACATGGTACCTTATGCCTTCTTTCTGGAGCGTGCATTGCGTCGTGTCATTGATCAGGCTGTGGAGGAGCAGGAGCGGGAAGATGAGGAAGTCGCAATGCTGGATGAATTCCCAGGGGGGGCTACTCTATCTGAGACAAGTCAACAACAGGAGTCTGATGAGGAGTCAGAGGAGGATGGTGCCGGGGCGGATGAGCAGGAGCAAGAAGAGCATGCTTTAAACCTTTCTGGGATCCCTGTTGTGCGAGGATGGGGAGAGGAGAATGAAGAGGACGACATTATCCTGGATGATGAGCAGGAGCCAGGCCACCACACCGCTTCCACTTTAGTGCAAATGGGGGCCTTCATGCTCCAGTGTTTTAATAGGGACCCCCGTATAAAAAGCATGAGGGTCAAGGACCAGTACTGGGTGGCAACGTACTTAGACCCCCGGTACAAACACAAAATGGCGGAAATGTTACCGCCGTCGCAGAGGGCTGTCAGAATGCAGCACTTCCAGGCCTTGCTTCGAGAAATGCTGCATTCTGCTTTTGCGTGCGCTGGCAGAGGAGCAATTCCCACTCCCAGAGAAGGATTTGCGGGTACCAATCCAACAGCGCCTGCAAGAAGAGGCCGGTTTGAAGATGTGTTGGTGACTTCGGATATGAGGTCATTCTTTCAGCCGACCCATCGACAGGTGTCATCCGGATCCAGCATCAGGGAACGCCTAGACCGTCAGGTGTCCGACTACATTGGGTTAACGGCCGATGTGGACGCTCTGAGGAGTGATGAACCCCTAGACTACTGGGTGGGCAGGCTTGACCTCTGGCCAGAGCTTGCCCAATTTGCAATCGAACTGTTGGCTTGCCCCTCATCCAGTGTCCTGTCCGAAAGGACGTTCAGCGCAGCAGGGGGGATTGTGACCGATAAGCGTACTCGCCTAGCTCACCACAGTGTTAACTACCTCACATTTCTAAAAATGAATGAGGCATGGATCTCGGAGGAATTCAACACATGTGACCAGTAGACCATGTATATGTCTATAAACTATTTTTTTAATCAAGCACACAGACCTTCTTAATTCATTTGGCTCACTTCCTTGACCCAAAAAAGCACACCGTACTATATGCCCCTACCCTCCTCTTTGAAGAGGTTGAGCGGTGTCATATTTCTACTGGGGCTGCTTATGATATCCCTGTGCTGTGCTGACTTCCTCCTGGGGGTTCTTATTATGAAGGGATCACACTATCCCTGTGCTGTGCTGACTTCCTCCTGGGGGTTCTTATTATGAGGGGATCACACCATCCCTGTGCTGTGCTGACTTCCTCCTGGGGCTGCTTACGGTGCTGCTGTCAGTGCTGTATGTCACGGTGCTGCTGTCAGCGCTGTATGTCACGGTGCTGCTGTCAGCGCTGTATGTCACGGTGCTGCTGTCAGCGCTGTATGTCACGGTGCTGCTGTCAGCGCTGTATGTCACGGTGCTGCTGTCAGCGCTGTATGTCACGGTGCTGCTGTCAGCGCTGTATGTCACGGTGCTGCTGTCAGCGCTGTATGTCACGGTGCTGCTGTCAGCGCTGTATGTCACGGTGCTGCTGTCAGCGCTGTATGTCACGGTGCTGCTGTCAGCGCTGTATGTCACGGTGCTGCTGTCAGCGCTGTATGTCACGGTGCTGCTGTCAGCGCTGTATGTCACGGTGCTGCTGTCAGTGCTCTGTATTACGGTGCTGCTGTCAGATGCCTCTATCACGGTGCATGTGTCATTCCGGTATGTCACGCTGCTGGTGATCATCTCCTGCACCCTCTTCTTTGCCTACCCTGGTCCCTGACCTTCCCTCTCCTCCATTGCCTTCATTAGCTCCATAGTCCTGAATTGTTAGAACAATTTCCCAAATAAAATAAAAATGCTTGTAGTTATCGATCCCAAATTCACCTCATACATGTATTATGTCATTGTCCAGATGGTGGGACTACGTTTTACCCCCTAATAATTACCACGTGGCCGCAAATTCGACATGAAGGTTTGCAAAGTTCGCCTCCCATTGAAGTCAATGGGGCCCGCGGCGAACGGTCGGTTTCGCGAACGTTTGGGTCCGTTCGCATTTCGCGTTCGCGAAACGTCCCGTCGGAAGTTCGTCCATCACTACCAATAGGTAAGCTTATAATAAAGCTTACCTGTAGGTACAAGGAATATCTCCTAAACATGCAGGAGATTTCTGCACCCGGTGACATCACTGGCTCATATGCACTGCCCTCTGAATGGACAGTATACTGAGTATGCCATTCATTCAGAACACTGTGCTGTGATCATGGCTCCTGTGCACATGCACGGGTGTGATGTCATCACGGGTCGGCCATTCAAACAGGCGGAGCCTCGCTAGGTAGACCAGACTAGCACATAATGCTATTGACTTGTAAGGGGAATTTATTTATTTTTTACTGCCTTTACTAACACTTTAAGTCTTGATTTCAGAATAAACAAGTAAAGTGGATAAAGACAGGAAAGGTAGAGCTTGCATGGTTAAGTAGTATGATCTCTAAATACATGACTGTGTATAACTACTGCAGGGACAATGTTCCTAGAACTCAAAACTTTCAACTTTCAACTTTCACCAATTTAGTTCCCTATTCCAGGCATTTTTTTTGGTTTGGATAGAGTAAGAAAGAACTAACATTTCTGTGAGGTTTTTTATTTTTGTCAGTAGATTTTTACTTACTCCTTCTCTCTGTGATAACTGTACAAGCAATGGGAATGTGGTGTCACCCAGACAATAAGGGACAGATAGGAAGCGACGGATAATTTCCCAAACATGGATACATACAGCAATAAAACATGACAGACTTGGAAATAGTGATGGACGAACTTCCGACGGGACGTTTCGCGAAAGCGAAATGCGAACGGACCCAAACGTTCGCGAAACCGAACGTTCGCCGCGGGCCCCATTGACTTCAATGGGAGGCGAACTTTGCAAACCTTCATGTCGAATTTGCGGCCACGTGGTAATTATTAGGGGGTAAAACGTAGTCCCACCATCTGGACAATGACATAATACATGTATGAGGTGAATTTGGGATCGATAACTACAAGCATTTTTATTTTATTTGGGAAATTGTTCTAACAATTCAGGACTATGGAGCTAATGAAGGCAATGGAGGAGAGGGAAGGTCAGGGACCAGGGTAGGCAAAGAAGAGGGTGCAGGAGATGATCACCAGCAGCGTGACATACCGGAATGACACATGCACCGTGATAGAGGCATCTGACAGCAGCACCGTAATACAGAGCACTGACAGCAGCACCGTGACATACAGCGCAGACAGCAGCACCGTGACATACAGCGCTGACAGCAGCACCGTGACATACAGCGCTGACAGCAGCACCGTGACATACAGCGCTGACAGCAGCACCGTGACATACAGCGCTGACAGCAGCACCGTGACATACAGCGCTGACAGCAGCACCGTGACATACAGCGCTGACAGCAGCACCGTGACATACAGCACTGACAGCAGCACCGTAAGCAGCCCCAGGAGGAAGTCAGCACAGCACAGGGATGGTGTGATCCCCTCATAATAAGAACCCCCAGGAGGAAGTCAGCACAGCACAGGGATAGTGTGATCCCTTCATAATAAGAACCCCCAGGAGGAAGTCAGCACAGCACAGGGATATCATAAGCAGCCCCAGTAGAAATATGACACCGCTCAACCTCTTCAAAGAGGAGGGTAGGGGCATATAGTACGGTGTGCTTTTTTGGGTCAAGGAAGTGAGCAGACTGTACGTCAGTCCCTATACCGCTGAAGGACTGCTGCAGTATAGGGCAGCGGTCAGCAGTGGTGCACGTCAACCCTATCTATTGTGGACCTATAGCGGTCCTTACAGAACAGCAGACTGTACCGCACTCAAGCCTATGTACCGTAGCACCCTATACCAAGTTACCAGTCCTTATAAGAACTTTTGTGGACCAAGCAGGTTGTGTATTAGTGTTTAGCAGACTGTACGTCAGTCCCTATACCGCTGAAGGACTGCTGCAGTATAGGGCAGCGGTCAGCAGTGGTGCACGTCAACCCTATCTATTGTGGACCGATAGCGGTCCTTACAGAACAGCAGACTGTACCGCACTCAAGCCTATGTACCGTAGCACCCTATACCAAGTTACCAGTCCTTATAAGAACTTTTGTGGACCAAGCAGGTTGTGTATTAGTGTTTAGCAGACTGTACGTCAGTCCCTATACCGCTGAAGGACTGCTGCAGTATAGGGCAGCGGTCAGCAGTGGTGCACGTCAACCCTATCTATTGTGGACCGATAGCGGTCCTTACAGAACAGCAGACTGTACCGCACTCAAGCCTATGTACCGTAGCACCCTATACCAAGTTACCAGTCCTTATAAGAACTTTTGTGGACCAAGCAGGTTGTGTATTAGTGTTTAGCAGACTGTACGTCAGTCCCTATACCGCTGAAGGACTGCTGCAGTATAGGGCAGCGGTCAGCAGTGGTGCACGTCAACCCTATCTATTGTGGACCGATAGCGGTCCTTACAGAACAGCAGACTGTACCGCACTCAAGCCTATGTACCGTAGCACCCTATACCAAGTTACCAGTCCTTATAAGAACTTTTGTGGACCAAGCAGGTTGTGTATTAGTGTTTAGCAGACTGTACGTCAGTCCCTATACCGCTGAAGGACTGCTGCAGTATAGGGCAGCGGTCAGCAGTGGTGCACGTCAACCCTATCTATTGTGGACCGATAGCGGTCCTTACAGAACAGCAGACTGTACCGCACTCAAGCCTATGTACCGTAGCACCCTATACCAAGTTACCAGTCCTTATAAGAACTTTTGTGGACCAAGCAGGTTGTGTATTAGTGTTTAGCAGACTGTACGTCAGTCCCTATACCGCTGAAGGACTGCTGCAGTATAGGGCAGCGGTCAGCAGTGGTGCACGTCAACCCTATCTATTGTGGACCGATAGCGGTCCTTACAGAACAGCAGACTGTACCGCACTCAAGCCTATGTACCGTAGCACCCTATACCAAGTTACCAGTCCTTATAAGAACTTTTGTGGACCAAGCAGGTTGTGTATTAGTGTTTAGCAGACTGTACGTCAGTCCCTATACCGCTGAAGGACTGCTGCAGTATAGGGCAGCGGTCAGCAGTGGTGCACGTCAACCCTATCTATTGTGGACCGATAGCGGTCCTTACAGAACAGCAGACTGTACCGCACTCAAGCCTATGTACCGTAGCACCCTATACCAAGTTACCAGTCCTTATAAGAACTTTTGTGGAACAAGCAGGTTGTGTGTTAGTGATTAGCAGACTGTACGTCAGTCCCTATACCGCTGAAGGACTGCTGCAGTATAGGGCAGCGGTCAGCAGTGGTGCACGTCAACCCTATCTATTGTGGACCGATAGCGGTCCTTACAGAACAGCAGACTGTACCGCACTCAAGCCTATGTACCGTAGCACCCTATACCAAGTTACCAGTCCTTATAAGAACTTTTGTGGAACAAGTGAGTTGTGAATGTTTAGCAGACTGCAGCAGAAGGGCAGCAGTCAAGTATAATATCCTTTCTATATTTGGAAGAAAGAATATTATACATGTACAAGCCTATTACTGTACCACTGATACCAGTCCTGAAAAGAACCTTTGTGGAACTAATAATAACAGCAAGTCTTTAAAATTACCCTCACTGCCTGACAACACTGCTTCCTTCCTGTCCCTATACAAATTGGCAAAAAAAGAGAACGATTAGTGGTTACTGGAACAGCTCTTTTGTGGACCTTGATAGTAACAGCTAATGATGATGATGATGATGATGATGATGAAAGACTAATCTGGCTGTCCCTGTAGCATACACCGTCCTTTCCCTTTCTCTAAACTAACAAAAGACACTCAGGCTGCTGCAAGAATCAGCAGCACAGCAAACCTATCAACACCTAACACCTATACCAGTCCTGAAAAGAACTTTTGTGTACCAAATAGCTAGTGGTTTATCTCTCCCTACTCCACACAGGAACCTGTCCCTATCGTAACAGAAGAAAGAATGTAAAATGGCCACCGGATCGGGTGTATTTATAGGTTAGGGGGAATGTCCAAGTGTCCATGTGCTGTCATGTCTCAATTGGCTGTCCTGTATCACATGATAAACGTGTCACCAAAGGTTAAAGTTCTTGTATACATTAAACACGTAAGTCCGCCGCGGCGAACGACGGAAAAAGGCGTTCGAACGTGCGGACCGCGAATGTCGGAAATTCGCCGCGAAACGACCGCCGGGCGAAACGTTCGTCCATCACTACTTGGAAACCCTACTAGAGCCAAAGTCCAGCAAAGGTTTTCACTGGACTTAGGTTTTCATAGATTTGTCTTTACCCTCTTCTGAGGGTAATTTTGAGTCTACATAGAAATAAATTAAAACAGGTTAGTCAACAAACATTCATCCTGTAATTCTGTAAAAAAAAAAAAAAAGAAAGATTAGGCAGCAGACTTACACATACAACAATAAAAACAGAAACATTTGAAAAATGTATACCTTTATTTATGTTTTAATTAGTTTAAATAAGATAAATGATATGAAGCAAACATAGAACTTCACTTCATAAAACCAAAAGAAGTTAAATAGTTAGTAAATAATTATTTTGAACAAATAAATATCATCACAGCTACAAAATGTTTCCATTGTCAAGCTCAGATGAATCAAGAGATAAATATATTCAATAAATATAATTCCAGTTTATGCAGTCTAAGGAATCATCCGTAATATAAATCAATGGGATAAATAGACATACTGTAATTCCACATTCTTGAAGAAGTTGTACTGCATAGTTGATAGAAGATCCAGAGTTAGCAATATAATTTTAGACTTCAGAAGTAAATAAGAAACAAGACATGGTCACAGAAATAGTAGGCGTGAAAACTATATAGGTGATAATCCCACAAGTTGGATAATAAAAGAGAATACAAAAAACAGCATATATGAGATGAAAGGAAAAAGAAAATGTAGCTGATAGAAAAGTGTATAACAACAGACAAAAGGAGCCAAAATACTGTATACACTGGGCCATGTAACATCTTTCTTTATTAGGATGATATAATTGCTAAGCAGTTTATATTAAATTAACACAACATTTTCCAATACTAACAGTTAACAAAAAAATTGTTTAGATTAGAAGAAACCAAATAATAAATCAATAAAAAAGAATGAAATAATAAAGTAGGTTGTAATAAAGATAACAAAGACCCTAAAAACATCATGACATAAAGAACATAATACCTGGTTCCTGAAAATGTCATAAATGCTGAAAACCTGGAAAATTTTACCCTCATCTCAGATGCTGAAATAAAAAAAAATGTCCCATCCAAAATCCATGAGATGCACACTGTCCCTTCTAATTTCGGACTACCCTGAAACTCCCAACCAATGAATCTTCACAGAACTCTCATTCAGCCCCAGGAGCCTATCTGTCTCCCAGAGTGTGGAGCCTCTCTCAAACCAGAACACAATTAAGTTTTCCAATAACCAATAACACACTTACCTAAACCAAATACGCAAAGAAATAAACAGAAACTTACAATTCAGATTTACTGCATGAGGCCTGACATACATCCAGTGTATGGCCTCATCCGAATCCCAGCAGGAAGCTTCTGTGATTCCACTGAAATTGAACTGGAATAAGGCTGACCCATCCTCTTGCACCAGCATAGGGCTCTCCTCTATTGGGCTCCAAGCTAGAAAATACCAATAGTAGGCCACTGGACAATTGTTCCAGGCTAAGAATGAAGCTCAATGGACAAGCAGGCTTCAAGCATCAGATAGTTAGACATAATGCCCCTTGGTTCAAGAAAAAAATCGCCATGCATACCTCCCAAACCTCTTTTATGCCTGCTCACAAATTCACTCATCCAAAAGGTGCCATAAGAAGCCAAACTAAAGGCTAACCTAAAATTGCACTATTCGTAATCTAAAATACGAATCCTCGGCAAAGAGATCTTCTAAGATCTCTACCGTTACTCTCTTCTGCAAATCTATTTAGAACCCCATCCTATGCATTCCTTTTAACAACTGCCAGACCAAGAAATCTTTTTTAGCACAAACCCAGCCCGTAGCATAAATAAGAAATCTAGTACCAAGAATGTTTATATATACAAACAGATTATTTTTAACATAACAAACCTACATAGTCCCTGTCTTGTTTGCACCGCCTGTATATTGTTGTTCTGAGTATATAGGGCTTGGGGACCCCACGCCTTTACTTTTTTAAATTTGGGTACAGGGTTCCCCTTAATATCCGTACAAGACCCAAAGGGGCTGGTAATGGGCAGGGGGGCTACTATGCCATTTTTCTCAATGATTTTCATCCGTATTGCTGGAACTAGACATTACATTAAAACAGCAAGCAGTTTTAAATTATTTTTTTTCCGTTAAATGTCATTTTGTGCAGGGACTGTTCCAAACACGGGAAACACGTTCCACTTCACAGGCATACTATAGACATCCCCAGGCATGATATTTAAAGGAATATTTCAAATTTTTTTCACTTTAATCGTCATTAAAATCAGTGCTCCCGAAAAAACGGCCATTTAAAAAAAAAATGTTTGCATTGATCAATGTCCCCTGGGGCAGGAGCTGGGTCTCCAAATCCTTTTTAGGACAATGTCTTGCATATTAGCCTTTAAAATTAGCACTTTTGATTTTGACGTTCAAGTCCCATAGACATAATGGGGTTCTAAAGTTCGTATGAACTTTAGGTCCGTTTGAAGGATCTGGTGCTAACCGAACCGGGGGGTGTTCGGCTCATCCCTACTGATAATGAACTAAGAACACTGTAGTGTGTTTGGAAAGGAGATAATAGAAAAAAGGAGAGGGAAGACTGTATGTTTGTGAAATGGTATTATAGATTAGCTGGGAATAAAGATAGCTACGAAAAATTACATTGTGGAATTAATATTGATAAATTTATACATGATGTTAAAAATTATAATGTATGTCTTGCGGTTTGTTACAACCGACTTCACATAAATAAATGTCTGTATGCCCTGATGGCAAAAATAAATGATTTGCATGGTCCCACCTATAAGCAGAGACTGGGCTCCTTATTTTGGGGTTTTGTGCTGGAAGTGAGGACCTGTAAATATCCTTTCTTATAAGAAGGTAATGTTGTTTTTCACATTTTGCAAGTTAATAAGCCATAAGCGAAAAAATTCTGACGTTATAAAATACCTGGGAAAATAACTGCAGAGAACAAAGCAAACTCTGAGCAATTGCAGACACCCATGCACACAGGCTACAGAGTACATAGGCTGAATGTACTAACAAGTGTGGTTTGCAATATAATGTATGCTCCAAGATCCAAACACATGCAGGCTAAGCTGTGGAGTTCCTAAAATACAAATGTGATTGTCTTTGCTTTCAGGTCTATTTAACTACTTCTACCAATTTTAAATGCATATACCTTGTAAGAATAAAAATGCATTAATTGCACAAGACTGGCTCAGTATAATTCAAAAAGAAAAGCCAGACAACAAGGATCACAAAGCATAATATCAAGCATTTTAGGCGAAACATGTCAGAGCAGTGGTTAAGGTGGCTGACCATGTGCTGAAGTGTATTGGCCAATTAATGTTTTGCCTGTGAAGAACTAATCAGTGAACTAATCAGCTTATACTGAGCCATGAGTGGGGGAGTGGCAGATTCTAAGCAAGCGCTTGATTCCAGCACATGAAGTTAAGTGCTTGGAGGGCTGGTGTGGTGCATTTTTCCTTGACTATGCAAACTACAAGTGCATATAACTACAATTAAAGAAGACCCTAGGGGCTATTATATTGCAAATACATTTCATACCCTTGCAATTGGGGTGGAGAGAGTGTGATGGAGGGGCGCTAAATAACTATATAAATAAATATATATTAAAAAAATCTAATTTCTAATTCCTAATTTTTCACTTTCTAATTTCCCCCAAAAAAATTTGCGCGAGATATTAATCTATTCCTATCAATTGGGGTGGAGATCCCATACCATAGTGCACCTTATAGGAGAAGAATGCGCAAAAGCAACATTATTTGGATATTCCTCAGGCACAGCAAACTAGTGCCAAATCAGATACAGTATACTGAGTATCAGTGTACAATCAGCTAAATGGGTTCCGAGATGGGCACCAAGTGTACCATAGTGATTTATCCCTGCTCTTGTTCATTTGCTTTAATAAATCCATTTCCACTGCCTTTGATGGGAACTAAAACCAGGAATTCTGAGCTACAAGGCAAGAGTTTTAACCATTTAGCCACTGAATGATGACCCACATGTGACCAAGTCCAATATGGCTTTGCTTGGCAATAGACATAGCTTTGCTTCACAATGATGTGAAAATTGAATTGCCCTCTTTCAGTATATAGAAACATGACAGTAATATATAGATGAACAATGATATTTTATGCTATTCATTTAAAATGTGTTTCTTTATAGTATATGTAGTAGCATGCTTTACTGAGTTTATGTGTGGTTTATAAACAATCATTATGGATTCATAGTTTAAAAAGGGGTCACGCAGAATGTCACATTACCATTTGATAATTGAAACCAGCTCACATTTTCTACAAGTCTTGTAACAACAGGAAAATGTAATTACATTACATGGTTACCCGTGCAGGAGGGACAGACATGGTACTCTCCAGTGTGCTACTGTTCATTTAATAGCCTGTGGATTGCATGATGTCACTTGTGCTAAATAGTAAGTGAACTTTTATACCTTAAATTCAGATGATTGAGCAATCTTTTTTTTTTTTTTCCTCCTCCTTTTCCCTCTTCGACTGTGGGATAGCAAAAGGCAAGGGCATGCTCAGTCAATCACAAGCATTCGCTAGCATTATAACATGCCCTCTTCTTCAATATTCATTATTTCCAGTTTGATGGTTTTAGTGTTACTGAACAAATGGACAAAAGCAGGGAGATTACTGTGAGTTCCTCTGCCACTGTCAGATTTGTATTATGAGGGTCAATGAATATGGATGGTGTGTTCCAGATAAAGTTCGCTACAAGAGTTCAGATGATATTTTTAGCTCTGGCATGTAACAAATAGAAATCACAAATGAACTGCTTTCAGTAAAAATTGAATGAGCTGCTCCATTTCTAGAATGCACTGCGGCAAGCATTTCTATGAGGCTTAATAAAACTTTACTATCGAGATGGGGGATGCAGGTTATAGTCACACTAAAATTTCAAGTTGTAAATAGTCTGAAATTAAATTAAAATGCAACTCTGCACACAAAGGAATTTCACTGATAATAAATAGATTAATAAATTATACATACCAATGTTATTTAGATTAAGTGTGCATTTGTGTATATGTATGTATCTGTACATTGAAAAGCACATGCATCTCGAATACCGCATACATTAAAAACAGCCCACATTTTTGCCCTCAATATATCACATCAAATAACAAATAAAGCACCCAGGTCTTAGTCCTATGGGTTCCAATTAATATGTATATCCTGCTTCCCTATCAAAGCTGTGAGCCTAATCTTTTTTTTATAGAATCCTTTCCAAGAAATATAAATATATCTAAAAAAGAAACATGACTTAATATGTAAATGTGCACATTTCTCCACATGTCACTGTATATAACTACACAAAATGTGTACTACTTAGACAGGAATTTAAAGTGTAATGTTTTGCTATATTCAAGCCATAAAAAAAAATGTGATATAAATATCCATTGTGTTTTTAGCTTCCTATCTCCCTATATGCTTCAATCTCAGCGTGTAAATCACACCTGTAGATATTTGAAGACTTGGCTCAATAACATGTATGACATATAATGTACATGACATCCACATTTATTAAAGTGGTTGTAAACCTCAGTCATGAAATCTGAGCAAAGCACATATAGATGTAGTGAGCGGGTGTGACGTCAGCACGTCATACAGGGGGAGACTGTGAGCTTGTCACGTGAACGTGAACTGAACGACGGCAGTATACACAGCTTGTCTGGTGGGCAGTTTGAACGACGGCAGTATACACAGCTTGTCTGGTGGGCAGTTTGAACGACGGCAGTATACACAACTTGTCTGGTGGGCAGTTTGAACGACGGCAGTATACACAGCTTGTTGGTGGGCAGTTTTAATGACAGCAGTATACACAGCTTGTCTGGCGGGAAGTTTGAACGACAGCAGTATACACAGCTTGTCTGGCGGGCAGTTTTAATGATGGCAGTATACACAGCTTGTCTGGCGGGCAGTTTGAACGACGGCAGTATACACAGCTTGTCTGGTGGGCAGTTTTAATGACGGCAGTATACACAGCTTGTCTGGCAGGCAGTTTTAATGACGGCAGTATACACAGCTTGTCTGGCAGGCAGTTTGAACAAACGGCAGTATACACAGTTTGTCTGGCGGGCAGTTTTAATGACGGCAGTATACACAGCTTGTCTGGCAGGCAGTTTGAACGAACGGCAGTATACACAGTATGTCTGGCGGGCAGTTTTAATGACGGCAGTATAGACAGCTTGTCTGGTGGGCAGTTTGAACGACGGCAGTATACACAGCTTGTCTGGCGGGCAGTTTGAACGAACGGCAGTATACACAGCTTGTTTGGCGGGCAGTTTGAACAAACGATCATCCGAAATACCAGTGACAGAACAGCGTTCAGACTGAGCTATGGTCTTTGCAAACTGTCGGTCTGCCCTACAGTAAGCAGTACTGAGTTGCTGTCATGCTAAAATATTGCAAATATAAGACTAGAGGTGCTGCTTGATGCATTATCCCTTGCTCTGTTCTACCACTATCTGATTCCTGCCTGCATTATGGTTAAAACTAAAGGAGAGACTGTTTTAAAAGCGCTTTGGAACTAAGAAATATATTTGCTGCTCTGCCCGCGCCTCCGCTGTGTATAAGTCTGGTGTGTTTGCTTCTCTCCACTCTGCTGAGTGCAAGTGAGGATACAAATATCCATCTATCCAGATTTACCTGCTCTGTATCCAGGCTCACCAGTTTGGTCAATTTAATCTGCCTACATATCGTTCATTTCAACAAAGCCAATTTGGAATGGCCATGAAAGGAAATTTGCAATGATGATAAATAAGCTTGCCATATTAATTAATGCACCCCATGGTGTCCGTATTTGAGCTTTGGATAACTATACACATCACCAACAACTGCTTACAGTGGAATGCCCCTTTGTAGAATAGCCTCTTTTAGGCCCCTTTTCTAGAGGTGTGCATGTGTATTCAGAATGGTATGATGAATGTTAGTAAGTGTGCAGCTGTACATCCTCCCCATTTTTAATCAGACAACGTTGTCTTATCTTAATTGGTTGTGGTCTGTGATTTTGTTCTCTGGTTGCCATGCTATATTATTTTAGTGGTTTTTTGATACATAATAAAATTTACCTTTTTTTGAATCAAGCAACGGTTCTCTCACTGCTCTTCTTGGGTGAAACTGTTCCCCTTTTTTTGTATGTTATGTTTAAGGATCAGGGGAGATACCTTTACTGGCCCTGTTAGGTCCAGAATTAAGTTGTTGATCAATTAAACAATTATAGATATTTAATAATTAAAATTAAGGTTGATCCGGGCACCAACCTATTTGTTTTGACATATATCTGTAGTGTTTACTCTCTCCAAATCTCTGAGTGTTGTTTCTCTCTGGTGCTTCATTCCTCTGTTATCAGCATGAGTCACATGTTAAACATTTTCCCAACACATAAGATAAAAGTATTTTGCTGTGTGAAGGGGGAGGGTGCCATTCCTCTAATCAGACCCTCCTCTGTGCTCCTGACAGATGAAGAAGGAGTTTAACACAATCTGCCCTTTTGAAGGGGTGTAGGGAAGAGAGGGCTGCAGATAAACAAGTAAAACCTATGTAGGGGGATTTATTTTATCTCTGTGTGTCATCTGAGGGTGTTCACTTCACTGGGTATATGAGAGAGTTTACAACCACTTTAAAGCTCTGAAACTTCGTCAGATACTTGTAAAGTAGATTCTCCTTGGGAAGATGTGTCCAATTCTTGTGGTAAGAGTTGACAACTTTAGCCTCATACACACGATCGGACTTTATACAAACTTTCCCGTGGATTTCTGTACAAAGGGACGGCACAGTGGTGTAGTGGTTAGCACTCTCGCCTAGCAGTAAAAAGCTTGCTGGTTCAAATTTCAACCATGACACTACCTGCCTGCAGTTTGGGTGTTCTCCCTGTGCCTGCGCGGATTTCTTCCTGGTATTCTGGTTTCCTCCCACACTCCAAAGATATGCAGATAGGTTAATTGGCTTCTGTCCACAATTGGCCCTAGTATATGAATGGGGACCTTGGCTTGTGGGCTCCTTGAGGGTAGGGACTGATGTGAGTGTGCAATGTACAGGGACAATTGTAGACACTCACTCAGGTTGAACTGGATGGACTGGTGTCTTTATTCAACCTTACTAACTATGTAAAGGGCGTTGCCCATGAACTTGTTTAGCATACACGCGATCAGTCTCTTTCAGCATACTTTCACCAAATCACGTGGTTTTTCTGCTCTTTACCTCCACCTTTGGTCAACTTCTGTATTGTTGTGTGATCTTTTGCATTGGTTCTGAGCATGCGTGTTTGTAAAGTCTGATGGTTTTCTGTAAACACGATCGGACTTTGCTCCATCAGACTTACGTTGTTAAAAAGTTTGTCTGTTCACACAGCCAACATTTGTCCGATGAAAACTGAAAAAGTTTGTCCGATGGACCGTACACACGGTCGGATGTTGCCTTAAAACAGCTAATTTGCATGTTTGTTTTCAAAAAGTTTGATCGTGTGTATGGGCCTTTACAGTTACTACCTTTACTTTTTACTTTGATCTGTCTTTCTTTGATCTGATATCACCTGATTTCTGATATTTGACATCTGATATCATCACTTGCAATAACAATATAATTGTTACTATATCGATTAAGTGCTCACTAATTTCACTAATTTCTTGTGATGCTACAACTCGTTACATGGATTATTTAAAAAGGATGTAAAAATGGATCAATTATACCGCACACTAGCAAAAATAAATCATTCAACCTATAATGCTGTCTGGCATGTGCTCCTACATTAGTGCCAAATGACATGCAAGCCAAGCATAGGATTTGCACTAGATAACTATCAATGAATAGCTTGTAAAATTTGTCAGTCTTCAGAAATAGAAATCAGTGGAACATTGCACAGTGACTCTGTCAGTCTACGTTTCTCTTAAAAATTATAGTTTGTGATGACACCAGTACAGGTGTCACATTTCCCTACTTTTCTACTCTTCATACTATATACAGTCCTGTAAGGGCCGGTTCACACAGCGATGCGCGGCGAGGCGTCTCCGACTTGCCTCGCCGCGACCTGCACGGACCTCAGCGGCGACTTGCAGAGGACTTCTGTATAGAAGTCAATGCAAGTCGCCCCCGAAGTCGCCCCAAAGTAGTACAGGAACCTTTTTTCTGAGTCGGAGCGACTCGAGTCGCTCCTCTCAGAACGGTTCCATTGTACAGAATGGGGGCGACTTGCGGGAGCGAGGCGAGGCGAGCCGTGTCGCCTCGCCTCGCGTCGCAATGTGAACCGGCCCTAAGAGGTACTTTGTGATTTAGTAAAGTAGCAGAAGATCTAACATACTAGACTTGGCATTTTGTAGTTGTCCCATATGTTTCAGGATATTCATCGAGTTCAGGGTCGGCACTACTGTTAGACGAACTAGGCAACCACTTAGGGCCCACTGCTGCCCTTGATGCAGCAGTTTCATAGGGAGGAGGGGGCCAGTGGTCATAGGAGTATCTACCACCGGGGCTCCCCTACTGTGCTCTGCTACAAGTGGGCTGGGTTGCCAACGTTGGTCTTGCGTTTGTCAATGACGACTCTGGGAGCAGAAGAGGAAGAGGTGTCCTCACTCTCCAGCTTCCTCCCATCGCATGCAGCAAATATCCAGCCTGTCAGATCGCCTGGACCCAGCACCCTGATAGAAATCTGGCTTGCCCCATACTGTGTGATACATGCCGGGGATTGGATGTAGATTTTGTAGAAATCTTCATTGAAGGACTGCCCTGTCCTCTTCCTGCTGCTGGACTTGCAGCTTCATGGGGGTTAACAGCTTTAGGTCTCCAGGTCCAGCTGAACTTAAGATGGCAGGGACACACCCCCTCCTGCCCTCTCCTCTAGTGAGAAAGTTTCAATGATTACATTGTCTGTAACTGTGAATGAGGGAGAGTCTGATCAGTCAAAGGATTCTCTACCCAGTTCACAGATCATGTTCAAGGCAGTGTAACATGTGAAAGAACACTTGTAGCAAGTAATGCCAAACAGGAGCAGAGAGATAGGTTGTGTGATAGATGTATTGCTTGCTTGACTGTACTTCTCCTGTGGATCGCAGCAGTGCAGATGGTTTTGCACTCCTTTGACCGATTTTCAGCTGATGGCAGACTGACATCAAAGAGACAGTCCATGCCGGGGGAAAGATCTAAACCATACCATCAGGATCCGCTCACATGCTAGTGAGAGCCACTGAGAGCCTGAGCCAACCGCTCCTGCCCCCTTCACAGCCCATTGTTTCAATGACTGCGGGGGGGGGGCAGTTTTCTGAGTGATCAGTGGTTGATTACTCCATTCTCAGCCATAGAGCCGGTGGGCGACAGATGCAGTATCCACCTACGCAGATATGTATAACCACTTCCGAACTACCCACTGCACATATACTGCAGCAGGGTGGCCTGACTATGCGAGATGACGTACCTGTATGTAGTTTTGTGCATGAGACACTGCGCATGCGGGGGGAGTGTGTGCATGGGTCCTGCAGACTCGATGTTCGCCGGCCACCCACAATCTCTCCACAGAAACGCAGAATGGGGAGCTGCCTATGTAAACAATGCAGAACCCCGTTCTGACAGGAGACAACACTGAGATCGGCTGTTCCTAGTGTTCAGGAACGGTGATTTCTGTGTTGTCCCAGTGAGCTCTTTCCCCACACAGTTAGAACACACACTGAGGAAACACAGTTAACCCTTTGATTGCCCCTAGTGTTAATTCCTTCCCTGCTAGTGTCATTTATACATTGATTAGTGCACTTTTTAGCACTGATCACTGTATTGGTGTCACTGGTCCCCAGTGTCACTTACGGTCAGATTTGTCCACTGCAATATCGCAGTCCCGCAGATCACTGCCATTACAAGTAAAAACAATTAAAAAAAATATTAAAGTGGTTGTACACCCCCGATTGTGAATTGAGAACAAGGCTTACCTATAGGTAGTAGAAATAGCTCCTAAACATGTGCAGTTTAGGAGATATTTACCTTGTAGTGCACCGATGATGTCCTCGGCGCCTGCGCTGTGAAGAAACGGATCTCCGTGCTGTTTCTTCCCAACATGTGCGGTGACTGGCATGCATGCACAAAAAAAAATTGCAAATATGATCAAATATCACCAAAAGAAAGCTCTATTTGTGGGGAAAAAAGAACATGAATTTTGTTTGAGTACAACATCACATGACCGCGCAATTGTCAGTTAAAATTATGTAGTGCCTTATCGCAAAAAATGGCCTGGTCATTAAGGGGGTAAATCGTTTCAGGCTGATGTGTTTAGAAAAAAATCCCATATTTCTCTTTTAATCACCCCACATCTCCTTTCCTGTTATCTGGCCCACATGACAATTAGGCCTCATTCACATGAAGCATATGCGTCAATGCCCAGTGATAAAACCACATGGGTACCCCTGTGTCAAAAGTCAAAGTCAGTTGGAACGCAACATGGTCATAGTCAAATGTCAAAATCTGACATGCAGAAAAGGAGGGGTGCATGTATCTGAACGCACAGTGTCTGCATTCGGATCTGTTCACCTACTTCTATAGGTGAAGCTCTCTGGTGGATGCAGATGCAGCAAAAAGTGGCTCAGCATACAGGACCTGTCTCAGTGCCTGTCTGAATGAGCCCTTAGGGGAATTAATCAAAATCAGAGCAGACAGAATCTGGAGCAGCTATGCATGGCAACCAATCTGCTCATAGCTTTCATTTTCAAAGTTGAACATTCTTTGTTAAAGTGGTTGTAAAGGCACAAGGTTTTTTTTACCTTCATGCATGAAGGTTAAAAACCTTCTGTGTGCAGCAGCCCCACCTTATACTTACCTGAGGCATCTCTCGATCCAGTAATGTCCATGCGAGCCTTGGCTCTCCAGGGACTCACACTCCTGATTGGATTTTGGCCATTGGCCAGTGGCTCCATTAGGTCACTGCTGCTGTAAATTGCAGCCAGTGAGACAATCAGGGGACAGAGTGGGCGGGGTGAGCCACGGTATGGACACACAGAGATCGGCTCAGGAGTGCACCTTGAGTTCCCCCATAGCAAGCTGCTTGCTGTGGGGGTACCTGGCAGGAGAAAGGGGCCAGTGGCGATGGCAATGAACTCGAGAAGAAGCGTATCCGGGCTGCTCTGTGCAAAACCAATACACAGAGCAGATAAGTATAACATGTTTGTTATTTAAAAAAAAAAAAAAAGACTTTAATATCAATTTAAGGATAGCCGTGTGTAGTAAAGGATATGCAATAGAACACTTTCAAAGTTATTAAAGCATATGGCCCTTTAAGCCCCTCCCACTGGTGATGAAATCTGACCACACCCACAGTTTTGGCGCGGTGACGCTATATTGCCACATTTTTCTTATGGGGGTGCAAAAAAATGACCAGCCCTGGGTGCCAGTTGTGCTAGCTACGTCACTGGTTAACCCCCACAATGCCAATAGTTAAGCAGCAGGAAGAAGACAGGGCACCCCCGAGTGAAGATTTCTACAGAATTTGGAAAATTGCACATTGTGGGACATAGTTCATTACAGTTAAGTAATGTACCTAAAGCTATAGAGAAAACATGTTTTTAGCTAAACTTCAGCTTGAAGTATTGTTAAATTATACTTCCTCCATATCACCTGCACAAATAACTTGCCTTTTTGCCTGAAGGTCTTCTTTTATTGATCTACTAACTGAAGCACCACAACTTGCAATTTTGGCAAAAGGCAAATGTGCTAAAGAAACAACAATAGAGAATTTGATGGAAGAAAAGAAGAGAACTAGAACCTAAAAGATAAAAAAAGGTGAGAAAAAGAAATGGAGGAAAGAGAGGACAATATTTTTCTACCTTGTCTTCTTTGAAGTTCAGGGGTTAGCATGGGGTCATATAAAAACCAAAACAACACATGTGGAAGGTGTTTCTCCAAATAGCTTCAAAAATCTGACCACCACTAGGAATGATGAATTGAGCTGTAACAGAAATGTCCGATCCACATCTGAGGAAGCAGATTAAGCAGAGTTTATGGAAATATCTTACATTACACCTGGGAGCTCAACCTTTGGACCCCTTCCAATTAATTAAAGTTTAAGCATCTTCTCATGTGCAGTCATTCACTATTTCCAGGTGTCTAGCCCAAAAGTGGTTGTGAAACAACTATGTATATATTTTGTCATTTGGAAAACTATTTTTGAATTTATTAAATTTATAAGCTAAGAAAATTATTTGTTTGTTTTGTTATAACTTTTATTAATCAGTGATAGGAAATTGTGACTAGGGAGCTTAGATAGGGAACAAATCTTTTGGCTTTTCCAATTGCATTTTATGTGTATTTTTTATTTGTATTTATGAAACATGAGCACTCGTCATACCTATAATCTGCAATAATGCAAAATGCCTTTTTGCACTTGCTGTACAGTTCAGTCTTACCCAATATCAGTGTTTGTTTTATCTTATATAGTGCCTTGCAAAAGTATTCACCCCCCCCCTTGGCATTTTTTGTGTTTTGTTGCCTCACAACCTGGAATTAACATGGATTGTTTGAGGATTTGCATAATTTAATTTACAGATCATGCCCACAACTTAAAAAAAAAATATTGTGAAGAGAACAACAAATAGGACAAAATAACATAAAAAGTA
The DNA here is from genome assembly GCF_037356315.1 of Lithobates pipiens. Classification (NCBI taxonomy): domain Eukaryota; kingdom Metazoa; phylum Chordata; class Amphibia; order Anura; family Ranidae; genus Lithobates; species Lithobates pipiens. The sequence continues at coordinate 445,817,458 of NW_027507758.1, read as the reverse complement.
AATGTGCATAACTATTCACCCCCCTAAAGTCAATACTTTGTAGAGCCACCTTTTGCAGCTATCACAGCTCCAAGTCGCTTTGGATAAGTCTCTATGAGCTTGCCACATCTTACCACTGGGATTTTTGCCCATTGCTCCTTGTAAAACTGCTCCAGCTCCTTCATGTTGGATGGTTTGCACGTGTGAACAGCAATCTTTAAGTCTGACCACAGATTTTCTATTGGATTGAGGTCTGGGCTTTGACTGTTTCCCCTTAAACCATTCAAGTGTGTTGCTTTAGCAGTGTGTTTGGGGTCATTGTCTTGCTGGAAGTTGAACCTCCATCCTAGCCTAAAATCACACAGAGTGGTACTGGTTTTGCTCAAAAATATCCCAGTATTTAGCACCATCCATCTTTTCCTCAACTCTGACCAGTTTCCCAGTCCTGACTGTTGAAAAACATCCCCACAGCATGATGCTGCCAACACCATGTTTCACTGGGTGGTGGCAGGTGTTGAGTGTGCGCCAGATATAGCATTTTCTTTGATGGCCAAAAAGTTCCAGTTTAGTCTCATCAGACCAGAACACCTTCCTCCATACATTTTGGGAGTCTCCCAAATGCCTTTTCGCTCAAAACGTGTAATTTTGTTTTTTACTGAAAGTAATGACCTTCTTCTGGCCACTCTGCCATAAAGCCCAACTCTATGGAGCATACGGTTTATTGATGTCCTAAGTACAGATACTCCAGTCTCTGCTGTGGAACTCTGCAGCTCCTCCATTGTTACCTTAGGTCTCTGTGCTGCCTCTCTGATTAATGCCCTCCTTGCCCGGTCCCCGAGTTTTGGTGTGCGGCCATCTCTTGCCAGGTTTGCTGTTGTGCCATGTTGTTTCCATTTGGTTATGATAGATTTGATGGTGCTCCTACGGATTATCAAAGATTTGGATATTTTTTTATAACCTAACCCTGACTTGTACTTCTCAACAACATTGTCCCTTACTTGTTTGGAGAGTTCCTTGGTCTTCATGGCAGTGTTTGGTTAGTGGTGTCTCTTGCTTAGGTGTTGCAGCCTCTGGGGCCTTTCAAAAAGGTGTGTATATATAATGACAGATCATGTGACACTTAGATTGTACACAGGTGGACATGATTTCACTAATTATGTGACTTCTGAAGGGAATTGGTTGCACCAGAGCTCTTTATGGGCTTCATAACAAAGGGGGTGAATACATATGCACACGCCAATTCAGTTTTTTATTTTGGAAAAAAAAGTTTTATGTATATATTTTTCTAATTTTACTTTACGAACTGATCCATCACATATAATTCAGATTAACAAAAAACATTGAACTAAAGGCTGTAATGTAACAAAATAGGTAAAAAGCCAAGGGGGTGAATATTTTTGCAAGGCACTGTATGTGAGGCTAATTTGTTCACTCTGATCCTAGGAAGAAATTACTGCCAACTGCAGACAAACTTTTTTCCTCAGTGTAAAAGAACTGCTCTATTTTCCCTTAGCCCCAGGTTTCATAAATCAGCTCCTATGATATGGAATTAGCCTTGATATCAACAGATTATTAACTTTAGACGTGAGTATTTCTCTTTGACCTAATTAAAAATGTTTTCTGAAACTGATTAATAAGGACCAGATGACATTCGGTTATCAGTCTTTGCATCGACATGTATCAAGCCAACACTAACAACCAGGAGCTTAATTCCCTAATTCACTTAGCAATGTCTGGAAATGGTCAGTGTTGCTGTCTAACTTCTCAACAATGTATACACAATTATTGTAAAGAACTCACTTACTATGTGATATTAACAGAAAAAATAGTGTTCTATTGAAACAAGAAAGTCATTTTTTATACTTTCATTCATGTTATTTGTCCCATTCTTTTATTGAAAAATATGTATATTGTTGGGGATGGGGTAAAGGGGTTACAGTAAGCCTGTATTTTTGCATTGAGGGGAGATTGGCCATTTTGCAGTTGGATCCACAACAGGGTGAAAAAACTTGGGCTTCTAAAGAATTAAACTTATAGATTAACCCAGTGATGGAGAGGATTCCTGCATTTTTCTGAAGAGGTCCACCTCTGCAGAATTAGTTTAGGTCTTTTCTTGGGTTTCAGACTGCAGGGAGGACCCATTCCAGCAGCCAGCAAATTAGAGGATGGGCAGTTCCACCTGGCATAACATATGTGCATGCACAGTTGTGCTACTCTAGCTGGGCTGGAACGGACACAGGACTGTCCATAAATCATAACCTGATAAAGTTATGGTCTGCCACTGCAACTAGGATGTACTCTTCCTGCAAATTAAAAGCAGAGACACTGGGGGATGCAAAAACTCTCCCTGTGAATGGTTTTCCAATTCATTTTACAGTTTTAAAAGTGAGCTTTACCAATTAACCACTTCCCGACTTGAGCACGACGATGTACATCAGCAGAAGGGCACTGGCAGGCAAATTGGCGTACAGGTACATCCATTTGAAATTGCCACCATGCCATCGTGCGCGCGTGACGGTCAGGACCCCCATGAGTCTGGTCGCAGACTCGATCGCCGTGGGGATACCCACGATCGTCTCACGGGGAGGCTGAACGGGGAGATGTGGAAGTAAACAGCATCTCCCCGTTCTGCCTAGCAACAAGTGACACAAAAAAAGATAAAAATCAACATAATTTCTCTAAATAGGGCAGGCTAATCGCAAATGCCAACAAAATATGCATACGGAAGTAATCTTAAAAAAAGAAACACATTAAAGGCTTGATTTGTTGCTATCATTTTTTTCAACATGAGGGATTAAACCAAATATGCCAATAGAAGTAATTTAATAAAGGATACATAGTAAAGGCTTTCTATATATACAGTATATATATGGGGGTTCTCAAAGAATGGCGTTAAGATGGCATGATACAACCCTTCCATCTGTACTTTACTCTAATTTGTAAGTCCAGGGCTTTGTTTATCAGAGAATAGGTGTAGGAACTCAACCATGCCCGCCACACACACATACCTGCCAAATGGCATCAAATAGTAGCTCCTCCCTCTGCATACAACCCCCTCCCTCCACTGCCCTCATTTTCTCACCCCTCCTTAAAATCTCCACTATCTGTCATATGTCTTACCTTTGTTGCAATATTAAGCTGAAACACCTATCCGACTGTAGTACCTCCCAGCATACTATACTATACAGTCACTTGCAAAGGAGATCATGCAGTAGGAGCATCAACAACAACTGTTCACAAGGGAGAAAATTGAGACCACAGAGGGCGCAGCCTACCATGCACCCTCTCCTGCCCATGACTGCACTAAACCCTGGGCACCTGAGATAAGCTATCACTTGTAAACGCAGAAGCTGAACTTCAGTTTTACCAAATGATAGTGGTGAGCAGGGAGCAGTAGACCTGAGCCAGAGGTGGTGGAACTGAGTTCCCCCTAGTTCCTGCTGAAAAAAAGCCCTGTGTAGGTCTATGTTGGGGTGGTTGCCATTTTTGTTTCCAATAATTTTCATGGGGATGCATTGCATTTGACTGCCATTGTGCTGTTTTAGGCTACTAAATGTGTCCATGTGAAGAAATAGGCTGCCTACAAGCATATCTGCTCTCAGTTTATCCATTTTTATATAAGGTTCAACATAGAGGCTCTCATAAAACAGAGTTAGAGTTAAGACCACACTATAAAGACAAGACTTGATGAGGCAGTTGTACAGGTTCTGTGTATAATAAATACATACATATTTTAGGGCTGTTACTGATTAAAATGTTCATGTTCGATTAATCATTTTTTAAAAATCGATTAATCGACTAATTTCAATTAATTATAACGCACATACAGATCCAACTACTTTTAGCTGATCTCCTTGCATTGCAACTCTGCATTAGTCAGTGGTAAATGTGGTATACACTATATACAATCACCCGACACTAGTTCGTTTCCACAATCCATGACTTAACTTCACAGTTCACACAAATACATTTTAAAATCAAACTGTAGCACTGATGTAAGTCATTTTTTTTCCACAGTAGCATGACAATCCCTTCACCTCCGGTCTAACTAATCCCTCTCACCTTATTGCTCCTAGATTGTAAGCTCTACTGAGCAGGGCCCTCTGATTCCCTTAGTCTTGAATTGTATTTTATTGTAATGTCTGCCCTAATGTTGTAAAGTGCTGCGTAAACTGTCGGCGCTATATAAATCCTGTATAATAATAATAATAATATTGAATGGACCCTTGTGCAAACAGGTGGTCATGCAAGCGCGTACCAAAAGGGTTAACACGGACCATAAACTTCTCTCACGTCTCCTTAGATCTCAGCAAGGAAGCCAGGTCATGGGTAGAAAGAAAAGGCCTAAGGCCGCGTACACACGCGCGGACTGTTCGCCCAACTTTGTCCGTCCAACAGTTTCGGCAAACAGTCCGCTCAAACTTAGCATGGACGGACATGGCCACACACGACGGACGAACAGTTTGCTGAAACCGTGCGCGATGACGTGAACGGCACGCACGACGGGACGAAAAATACGACGTCCTATACACTGCATTATAGCTTTCGGCGTGAAAATCCTTTCTGAGCATGCGCGCAACTTTGTTTGACGAACAAGCCTACACACGAGCGGACTGTTCGCTGAAACAAGGTTTCAGCGGACAGTTTTACGGAATTTCCGAAAAACCTTGTCCGTCCAACTGTCCGCTGAAACTGTCCGCTGAAAGCCCACACACGAGCGGACTGTCCGCCCAAACACTGTTCAGCGGACAAAGTTGGGCGAACAGTCCGCGCGTGTGTACGCGGCCTTAGTGTTCACCGCTTAAGTATAAGATTTAATTTTTGTGTTCAAACACAAACTACTCGCATAAAGATGATAAAAACACAGCATGTAAAGCCGACAATCGTGTTAGTTCCGTAGGGTAGCTGTGGGTGACGTCATGCATAGCTCCTCCCCGTACACCTTACGTTCAATCAGAACTTCAACATCACCAGACTCCTCCTCCCTTCCCTTCATTAGCAGTCACTTGGGGAAGGGGGGAGGAGTCTAGTGATGTTGATGTCCGTGACGTCACCGGATCTCCAATGTAACTCCCTGAAGACCTGGAAGCGGAGAGGTGAGTACTGATCAAAAGGATTTTGATCGATCAAAAAGATTAATTGATTAATCAAGGAATTAATCTTTAATTTCCACAGCCCTAATATTATATATATATAGTAAAACCTTGGATTGCAAGCATAATTTGCTTGTAATCCAAAGCACTCATATATCAAAGCGAATTTCCCCATAAGAAATAATGGAAACTCAAATGATTCCTTACCCGAACCATTTATTCATAAATTCTTCAGTTTATAGTCCATATAAGGTTGTGTAAACATAAAATGTCCATCCACAAATGGAAGCCTTCACAAGGGGATTAGAAGTGAAATCCACCAGGAGCTACAGAGTAAAAAAGAGAAGAGAGGCGCCTCTAAGTGTAGCAATATGGTTACATTTCATGAAGGTACAGCATTTAACAACAACATGGTTGACGATGATGATTAAAAGAGGCACATCTAAGTATGCAGACATCTGGGGTAAAACTGTCTACATAGAACATCCTCCGCACCGCCAGCTCTCACTGCAGTTGTGACCGGGAAGACTACCCTGCAGTAGAGTGATCTGAAAGTGAGGCTTGAAGCGCTCGTTGAGCACAGCGTGGAAGGGACTGACTAACTGTGTCTACTAGAAAATTATTGTTTTGTTTGTTGTATACATATATATTGACGGCTTAGCTAAAGTAGCTTAACCACTTTCAGACCGGACCATTTTGCTGGTCAATGACCAGAGGTCTTTTTACAATTTGGCACTGCGCTGCTTTAACTGGTAATTGCGCGGTCATGCAATGTTGTACCCAAACAAAATTTGCGTCCTTTTCTTCCCACAAATAGAGCTTTCTTTTGATGGTATTTGATTGCCTCTGCGATTTTTATTTTTTGCGATATAAACGTAAAAAGACCGCAAATTTTGAAAAAAAATGATATTTTCTACTTTTTGTTATTAGAAAAATCCAATAAACTCAATTTTAGTCATACATTTAGGCCAAAATGTATTCAGCCACATGTCTTTGGTAAAAAAAAAGTCAATAACTGTATATTTATTGGTTTGCGCAAAAGTTGTCACATCTACAAACTAAGGTACGTTTTCTGGAATTTACGCAGCTTTTAGTTTACGACTGCCTATCTCATTTCTTGAGGTGCTAAAATGGCAGGGCAGGACAAAACCCCCCCAAATGACCCCATTTTGGAAAGTAGACCCCCTAAGGAAATTGATAAGTGGCATGTTGAGCCCATTGAATATTTTATTTTTTTGCCTCAAGCGATTGAATAATGACAAAAAAAAATTTTTTTTTTTTTTTTTTACACAAAGTTGTCACTAAATGATATATTGCTCACACATGCTATGGGCATATGTGAAATGACACCGCAAAATAAATTCTGCTGCTTCTCCTGAGTACGGGGATATCACATATGTGGGACTTTTTGGGAGCCTAGCCGCGTACGGGGCCCCGAAAACCAAGCACCGCCTTCAGGCTTTCTAAGGGCGTAAATTTTTGTTTTCACTTCTCACTACCTATTACAGTTTTGAAGGCCATAAAATGCCAAGATGGCACAAAATCCCCACAAATGACCCCATTTTAGAAAGTAGACACCCCAAGCTATTTGCTGAGAGGCATGTTGAGTCCATGGAATATTTTATATTTTGCCACAAGTTGCGGGAAAATTACAAACTTTAATTTTTTTTAATTTTTTTTTCACAAAGTTGTCACTAAATGATATATTGCTCACGCATGCCATGGGCATATGTGAAATGACACCCCAAAATAAATTCTGCTGCTTCTCCTGAGTACAGGGATACCACATGTGTGGGATTTTTTGGGAGCCTAGCCGCGTACGGGGCCCCGAAAGCCAAGAACCGCCTTCAGGTTTTCTAAGGGCGTAAATATTTGACTTCACTCCTCACTACCTATTACAGTTTTGAAGGCCATAAAATGCCAAGATGGCACAAAACCCCCACAAATGACCCCATTTTAGAAAGTAGACACCCCAAGCTATTTGCTGAGAGGCATGTTGAGTCCATGGAATATTTTATATTTTGCCACAAGTTGCGGGAAAATTACAAACTTTTTTTTTTTTTTTTCACAAAGTTGTCACTAAATGATATATTGCTCACGCATGCCATGGGCATATGTGAAATGACACCCCAAAATAAATTCTGCTGCCTCTCCTGAGTACGGGGATACCACATATGTGGGACTTTTTGGGAGCCTAGCCGCGTACGGGGCCCCGAAAACCAAGCACTGCCTTCAGGCTTTCTAAGGGCGTTACAGTTTTGAAGGCCATAAAATGCCAAGATAGCACAAACCCCCCCCAAATGACCCCATTTTGGAAAGTAGACACCCCTAAATTTAGGGGTACACTAGTGAGACTAGGTAATAAATGGCGGGTGCCCTGAAACTATAAAAAAATAACTAACCAACCAGCGTCACCTGTAACAGTTATATGGTGATCACTGGTGAAAGGGTTAACTAGGGGGCAATCAGGGGGCTTTATGCGGTAGTATATGGTGGTTCCTGGCGCTATAAAAAGCTGCGGCGAACCTAAATACCTACCTGCCTAACTAGCGTCACCTGTGACACTAATACAGCGATCAGAAAAACGATCGCTTATTAGGCTGGGTTCACACTGGAGCGATGCGGGAACGCCACGAATCCGCGACGGGTTCTCGCATCGCATGCCTCCCGGCGGCAGTTCACACTGCCCTATGCGAACTGCTGGGAGTGTCAGTGAAATGTTAATGACACCCCCAGATCAGTTCGCATATCGCAGTGCGATCTGCAAACTCGGATCGCATGGTGTGAACACCCATGCGATCCGATTCTGCTGCGGACCAAAAAAAGGGTCCCGTGCGAATTTGCGGCGGGTGCGGCGCGAATTCAGCCATACTATCTGTATGGCTGAACTCGAATCGCACAGAGATCGGATGTGATTTGCACTGCAGTGCGGTGCGAATCACATCCGTTCTCATAAACCGCTGCAATGTGAACCCAGCCTTAGTGACACTGGCGACGGGGGGTGATCACGGGGTTAAACCTTTATTGGGGGGGTTAGGGGGGTACCTTAGAACTAAAGGGGGCTAACCCTAACTGCCCTAACAGTTATTACAGTCACAAATGACACCCGCCGGGTGATCAGGGGGTTAAACCTTTATTAGGTAATAAATGGTGGGTGCCCTGAAACTATAAAAAAATAACTAACCAACCAGCGTCACCTGTAACAGTTATATGGTGATCACTGGTGAAAGGGTTAACTAGGGGGCAATCAGGGGGCTTTATGCGGTAGTATATGGGGGTCCCTGGCGCTATAATAAGCTGCGACGAACCTACATACCTACCTGCCTAACTAGCGTCACCTGTGACACTAATACAGCGATCAGAAAAATGATCGCTTATTAGGCTGGGTTCACACTGGAGCGATGCAGGAACGCCACGAATCCGCGGCGGGTTCCCGCATCGCATGCCTCCCGGCGGCAGTTCACACTGCCCTATGCGAACTGCTGGGAGTGTCAGTGAAATGTTAATGACACCCCCAGATCAGTTCGCATATCGCAGTGCGATCTGCAAACTCGGATCGCATGGTGTGAACACCCATGCGATCCGATTCTGCTGCGGACTAAAAAAAGGGTCCCATGCGAATTTGCGGCGGGTGCGGCGGGTGCGATGCAAATTCAGCCATACTATCTGTATGGCTGAACTCGAATCGCACAGAGATCTGATGTGATTTGCACTGCAGTGCGGTGCGAATCACATTCGTTCTCATAAACCGCTGCAATGTGAACCCAGCCTTAGTGACACTGGCGACGGGGGGTGATCACGGGGTTAAACCTTTATTGGGGGGGTTAGGGGGGTACATTAGAACTAAAGGGGGCTAACCCTAACTGCCCTAACAGTTATTACAGTCACAAATGACACCAATGCAAAAAAAATAAAAAATGACATTGGTGTCACTGTGACTGGGGGGCAGGGGTAATTGGGGGGGTGATCGGGGGGGTGTGAGTGTGCCTGGCATGTTCTACTGTGTATTGTCGTGTTGGTGCAACTCACCGATCCTCTCTCCTCGGTGTCGGAACGAAAAATACCGACACGGAGGAGAGATTACATCACTTCCTCTCCTGTGTTTACATTACAGGAGAGGAAGTGATGTCACAGAGCATTTCTATTCGTCGGGAGCGATCGCGAGGGGGTGGCCATGAATGAATGGCCGCCCCCTCATCCCGGATCGCTCCCGAACGCATACCGACCGCCGCAGGCACCGGGGGGGGGCCCGATCGGGCCCCCCACCCGCGGGAAGGCAGGGACGTATATATACGCCCATATGCCTGCCCGTGCCATTCTGTCGACGTATATCGTCGTGCGGCGGTCGGCAAGTGGTTAAGTGTAAACTCAATAACTAAAACCATGCATAATCTTTAATGCAGTAATCTATTTTAAAAAGTTGTTTTCATTGTAATTATATCGGGAGCTTTCATTAAAATAACATATTTTACTCCTGCCATGAATTTGCTTGTTCAGACACTTCCTGTAATAGGATGATGTATCCCTCTTTCCTATATGCTCTTGTGCATCCATACCCTTTCACATGCACTTCCACTAGGTACTACAAGTGGCCTTGTGTCAAATGCCAATGTTTATTGTGCATTAAAAAATGTTTAAAAATAAAATTACAAATGATAGGCTTAAAATCATAATTAGAGTTAACTATACATTTATGCTGAGCTTTGTTGCTTCAATAATGGTAATACAATAATGTTACATGTGTACAAAGCGTTTATATTTTTAATTTAGTGCTATAAAAACAAACGCAAATTGAAAAGGTTTACATAGAAACCTTTATAAAATTCAGCAAATAAAATACTTAGAAAAGATGGGACTAAAGGATTTATTAAAAAACTCATTGGGGTTTACAAAGGTTTATTAAACTGTTTGTGGCTACAATGTGTTTAAAAAAAGAGTGCTATTGGTTACACAGGGAGAGTTGTGATCGCCTAGTGTAAGCTACAGGACTGAGCCATGGGTTTGGCAGATCAATCCTGCACAGTAAAGGACAAGGCTAAGCTATGCAGATGTAGAAGAGGCTGTCACCCCAACGGTGCCCCTTGCAACCGGGGCGCCCAAAGAATTAGCCTCTTCTATGTCTGCCTCTGTCTTGACCCAGCCCTGCATGGGAATTGCATACCCCAACTGTAGAAATTGAGGAAAAAAGACATTGTGATGAACACATGGCAAAAGGGGATATGGCTACAATGCATTTAAAAAAAGATTATGGTCACATCACTTACCTTTCCATCAAGTGTGTCAAATATTTTTCCTCTTGAAGAGCTGCAGGCTACAATGGCATTAAACACATCCAGGGCTGCCTACCTGGTGCCCCGTTGAGCGCTATGTTTTCTCCTATAGGCTGTACAAATCATTACTGTGTCATGTAGTGACGTAGCACTATAGGACCATTTAAAAGGTTGGCAAGTGGCAACAACTCTATTCACAATTACATTGATGCTGTTTTCAACATATTGTATTTATGCTTTGCAAAGAAAATATTCTAGAAGGTAAAGGTCAAAGGAAATAATAAAAAAAGGTTGTCAATATAGGATTTGGAACATTGGCGGTGCGTCCATAAGGGCGCACAGACGCCGCCCCCTCTCTCCAGCCGCCCCTCTATGACCAATGAATAGATTCACGCATTGCATGAATCTATCCACGACCGCCGCTGCCACCCCTATTCAGGAGTCCGGTCCCTTTTCAGAAGCCAGGCGCCTGAATTACAGCAGCAGGGGGTGTTTTTGAAGCACCTGATTAGAGCAATAGGCTCTAATAGGCATTAAAAAAGGTGACCTGCAGTTCACCCAGGTGTGTTAGAACAGGGAATAAATATTCGCTGTCTTAACACTGAACTGCCCCTTTGCCAATCAGGTGCTCAGGTCTGTCACCCATCACCAGATTGGCTGAAACGACAGGCACTGTGATTGGACGCCTGATGGGAGAGGGTGGGAGTAGACTAATGGAGGACACCACTTGGCGGACACCGCTTACCGTAGTCACCCGCTGCCCCACTGAGACAGGGTAAGTGCCTGGCAGATGGCGAGCAGGCAGGGGGGTCACAGTGGCAGCATTGGATGGGCACAGTGGCAACATTGGATGGGCACAGTGGCAGTATTCGATGGGCAGAGTGGCAGCAATCAATGGGCATAGTGGCAGCATTTGATGGGCACAGTGGCAGCATTTGATGGCACAGTGTCTGTGCTTGATAGAGAAAGTGGCAGCATTTGATGGGCACAGTGGCAGAGTTTGATGTGCACAGTGGCAGCGTTTGGCACAGTGGCAGCATTTGATGGCACAGTGACAGCTGTGAACACATTTAAAGTGCATAGGTTTATATGTCAATACTTGCTCTGACAGCCGGTCCTTTGTGTAGCTGTACAATGTTCACACCCGTTTAAATGGGCATTAGTTCACAATCTAATTTGCTAACATGCATACAGCTGCATTCAGCCTACCATGAAATTAATACATTATTGCAATAACAATATGTCTTGTGCCAAGAAACCAATCGATTCATTGCACTTTCCAGGAGTCATTTTTTTTCTTTAAATCCAACAAGTACTTATTGTCACAGCAACTCCCTTTTGTTGAAAATAATTAATCTTTACCCATTTCCTAAATGAAATGTGTGCATTAAAGAGGAACTCCACTACACATAAATCTATGATGCCATAAGCACATCACAACAGTAGCAAAAAAACTAAAATCTCCTATGGGGTCCTAATACCTGCCAGAAAATGTGGAGGAATTTAAAACTTAACTTCAGCATGTGCCAACTCTTCTTTATACTCAGCCTGTGCCAGCTAGGTCTGAAAAAGGTGGAATTTTTAGTTCCCATGATGCAATGCAGGCTGTAATACTTGTCTGTGGATACGTCAGCATTATTGATGTGGAGCAGCTGGGCAGAGACACAAAATTGCTAATTTACTAAAGGGTTTGAGAGCCTTCACGCAATAAATTGAAGCTGTGCTTTGAATATAAATCATGCGTAGATTAAATAAATGAACATACGTGTACTTTTTACATGTTTATACAATTGAAGTGAATCTTCCTAAATTTAAATTTAATTACATAGCTCCTTGTGTTAACTGACTCCTTAAAGTATATTTAAAGCCTAATTAAATGACATCTAGTTTGCTATGTGCACTGTGTATAATACATAAAGAATTTACATAAATACTGTTTTCACATTTTTTTGTATTTTTTTCATATCAGTTCTGCTGATCTCCTGCAGGTCCTTCATCCACCTCCTGGATCCACTTAAGCCCCATACACACTATCAGATTTTCTGCTGATTTTTGTCTTCAGATTTACCAAAACCATGTAGTAGAAGGGCCTGCCTGATTGCATACACATTGAAACTCCTAAGGCTTGACCTCATATTATAGGGTTTTGGTAAATCTGAAGGAAAAAAAACAGCAGAAAATATGATAGTGTGTATGGGGCTATACTCAATCCAGGATCAGCTGCACATCATTGCTCTGGGCAGGTAACTTTCCTTTTGTAACAGTGGAGGACCATGCATGAGCAATTGTGGCAGTAACTGAGCATACTGTATGACATGGTAACAACTAGGGATGAGCTTCGAGTTCGAGTCGAACTCATGTTCGACTCGAACATTGCCTGTTCGCCTGTTCGGCGAACAGTGAACAATTTGGGGTGTTTGCGGCAAATTCGAAAAGCCGGGAACACCCTGTACAAGTCTATGGGAGAAATCTAAAGTGCTAATTTTAAAGGCTAATTTGCAAGTTATTGTCCTAAAAAGTGTTTGGGGACCTGGGTCCTGCTCCAGGGGATATGGATCAATGCAAAAAAAAGTTTTAAAAACTGCAGTTTTTTCGGGAGCAGTGATTTTAATAATGATTAAAGTGAAACAATAAAAGTGTAATATTCCTTTAAATTTCGTACCTGGGGGGTGTCTATAGTATGCCTGTGAAGGGGCGCATGTTTCCCGTGCTTAGAACTGTCCCTGCCCAAAGTGTCATTTCTGCAGGAAAAAAAGTCGGAAACCTGCATTACATCAGAGGGGGGCGGGTCCCCCATACGTCATTGGGGAAACCCTGGGTTCCCTCATTAGAGTCAGAGGGGGCGGGGTCAGGTGACGGGTGGTCCCGCCCTCTTAATATAAGAACCGTCAGCGCTGGGATCCCGCAGTGTCTCCGACAGTGGAGACAGAAGATGGATGCATGGATGGACTGCGCTGGACTGAAAATCACCCGTCGCTGGATCAGATCAGTCATCGCTGGACCCCGGAGAGATGATCATCCGTCGCTGGATAGCAAGAGTGGATTACCACCGCTGGAATTTTTTTATTTTTATTTTTAATAAAGGAATTTTTCAAAAGTGTGTTTGTCTTATTTAACTATTTTTTACACTTTCTTTGTGAAATGGTAGGGGTACTTTTGTACCCCCTTACCATTTCAAACAGGGGGGCAGGATCTGGGGGTCCCCTTGTTAAAGTGGGCTTCCAGATTATGAAAACCCCCCCGCCCGCAGACCCCCACAACCACCGGCCAGGGTTGTGGGGATGAGGCCCTTGTCCCCATCAAAATGGGGACATGGTGCTTTGAGGGGTCACAGACCCCCAAAGCATCCTCCCAATGTTGAGGGCATGTGGCCTGGTACGGTTCAGGAGGGAGGGCGCTCTCTCGTCCCCCCCTCTTTTCCTGCGGCCTGCCAGGTTGCGTGCTCGGATAAAGGGTCTGGTATGGATTTTTAAGGGGACCCCACGTCAATTTTTTTTTAATTTGACGCGGGGTTCCCCTTAATATCCATACCAGACCTGAAGGGCCTGGTAATTGAATTTGGGGGAACCCCACGCTTTTTTTTTTTTATCAATGACTTTCAATGAGTGTTCTCTGTATTACGGGAGCCGACAATTCATTATAGCCGCAAGTGATTTTAAAAGACTTTTTTTCCTGCAGAAATTACACTTTGTGCAGGGACAGTTCTAAGCACAGGAAACATGCGCCCCTTCACAGGCATACTATAGACACCCCTCAGGTACGAAATTTAAAGGAATATTACACTTTTATTGTTTCACTTTAATCATTATTAAAATCACTGCTCCTGAAAAAACTGCCGTTTTTAAAACTTTTTTTTGCATTGATCCATGTCCCCTGGGGCAGGACCCGGGTCCCTAAACACTTTTTAGGACAGTAACTTTCATATTAGCCTTTAAAATTAGCACTTTAGATTTTGAACGTTCGAGTCCCATAGACTTTAATAGAGTTCTAAAGTTCACACAAAGTTTAGGTCTGTTCGCAGGTTCTGGTGCGAACCGAACAGGGGGGTGTTCGGCCCATCCTTAGTAACAACCCAGGGCATCATTAGGGAACAGCTGTCACTATATACCAAGTGCCTGAACAATGACCTTCATGGCATGACCATCAGGTATTATTTAAAGCTACAGATTTAGGGCCCTTCACAATGATGCACTTTTGATGAGCTACTGTGCAGCCTATGGCTCTTTCACATTGTTACACTTTTAATGCTTGTTTGATGCTTTCCCATTGACTTACAATGTAAGGTGACTTTTTTGTGCGCTTTTGAAAAACTGCACCAAAAATGCAGCATGCAGGACATTTCAAAGTGCAGAGTTCCTGCAGTGTCAACAGTTACATAGGATTTAATGGGGAATCGTTTTCATTAGACTTGTGCACAACGGAAAATTTTGTTTAGTTTCAGTTCGTTGTCATTTGTAAAATACATAATTTCATTCTGTTATATTCTTTATGTTACTTTAATAAATTTTTACGGAAACTTCGTTATTTCTGTAGAGTGTCGATATTCGTTATACTGAATCTTGAATCATGCCGAATTCATTTGTTATATGCACTATAATTTCTTTCATAGTCGTTGAAATTCGATATTTATATATGTATATATATTTGTGATATTGATTTGCAGTTTGGAAAGTCGTTTATTGAATCTATTAACACACAGAGTGACAATAGCTCTTCTCCTCTGCTCAAATACAATACAACAGCCTTCTCACTCAGTTCTCAGGAATGTACTTATTAGATCTATATCTATAGATATATACACGTATGTGTGTTTGAGCTTTGGGGTGCACACCGTTAATGCAATAGGCTGCACAAGTCTATGATAATACTTGAGAACTTGCGTGTTTTAGGTGAGAATAGCTTGAGCTAAAAGTAGTAGAAGTTGGAGGATAGGGTCCAAGGTCTGCATTAAAAAACAAATCAAAGTATAAAACACAATACTCTTTTATAGGTTGCAACAGACCTCTTCTTTTGAGGGAAATATTTAAAATATAAACCAAAAATAAACAGATAAAAAAGTAATAAAGTAAAATAGTGTCCCTTTTATTAAAATATTTATTAGAATGTATTAAACTATTTTATTTCTAATGTTATTAGATTATTTATTAGCATTTGTATTGTTGATGATGATGATGAACAGTGGCATAGCATGGATGGGGCCAAAGGGGTGGTTGCAAAGAGCGCAAAATTCTAAGGGGCACATAAATGTGGCCACACAACAGGAGCTGGATCACAGTTCAGCACCAGGGGCAGAGTGGACAGCTCCCAGCAGTGAGAGCTGCATGCACCTTACGGAGGAGATCTCTGCCCAGCTTGTCACCCAGGGGGTGCGGTGCATGTGGGTACTCTGGTACACAGGGGCACCACCACATTCATAGGTTGACAGATGGACCTTTTCCAGGAGGTGAACATCTATGAATAAATGCAGACAGGTTTCATTGTACAGAGCAAAGCTGGCACCTTCATAACAGATGGCAAGTTGTACAGTACAGGGTGGAGACAGGTGATGGGTGGTTGGCTGAGCAGATAGAGCAGTCTAGAAGGGCCCTCGAGAGCGGACCTTATAGGCTCTCAAAGTGCTGATTTTTCTTTTACATTGCAGATCCTGAACTCAGAAAGGATCCCTGGGTGTTACTGAAGAACAAAATGGCTCCATATGTATGAAGGGCAGCATTGATATGGAACAATGAGGTACTCTGGGACCACAAGCAGGAGCGACTGGGCTACAGTTCTGTACCTGACTATCCAGATGGTCAGGGCAATGGGCAAACCCAGGTTGGAGTGCTGCCAGCTGGGCATAAGCTTCCAGTCTTTGTAAGGGTGGCAGAGGGCCACAGGAAGCGAAAGGTCTACATGCAGGAGAACTCAGGGAAGGCACAGATATCCCTACTATGTAATATATATATATATATATATATATATATATATATATATACTATATATATAGTATATATATATATATATATATATATATATATATATATATATATATATATATATATATATATATATATACATACAGTATCTCACAAAAGCGAGTACACCCCTCACATTTTTGTAAATATTTTATGCTATCTTTTATGTTATCTATGTGACAACACTGAAGAAATGATACTTTGCTACAATGAAAGTAGTGAGTGTACAGCTTGTATTACAGTGTCCAGAACCCTGACAAGCTGCCAGCCCGGAATCATCCACATCAGGCACTTGTGTCCCTCTTGTCCTTTGGCTTCCTCTGTCTCATCCTCAGTGGGGCCAGGTCAGGAGATATAAGAGGAGCCAACCTCATCAACTCAGTCTCCTATCAGGTATATGACACCTGGCCAGTGCCTGAGCATCGTGGACCCCTCCTCTCTCTGTGGCAGCATGTCAAATTATAACGATTCAGGGAAATTAAGAAATGCTGTGCTTTGTTTACATTGCCAGAATATGAATTACAGAGATTATAGCAATTCTAGTAATGGCTCGGCAGATCAAAGTTCTATCAGGTCTAATCAAGCAAGTTTTAAGGTATGTTTAGCATGCATGCAAGTAAAAATATATCTGATGCTAGGTCCTAATCTGAGGTATAACATGAAAGTTATGTTTCTGATACATATTGGTTTTCCATCAGTAGAGATACAGTAACCAAAATTAAAGGGTAACTCCTCTTTAGGCAAATAAAGTGTAGCACTACCCCAAAAGGAGCTGCTGGTTAGATTTGGGCTTACCGTCACCTTCTGTTCTCCTTGCTTCACGTCTAGGGGTGTCCCGTGGCAAATGGCCCAGCAACTCCAGAGACTGACAACAGATCCACCTGAATTGGATTTTATTTGCAAAAACGTAGACAATGAAACAGTCTCTTAAATTGGGATCAGAGGCAGTGGCAGCTGGTGAAGTTTTTGGATGGGGGGATGCCAGACCCCGCCCATCATTTTGGCCCCTCCCACTTCTCATAAACCACGCCCCTTATGTAATCTGAAAAAAAAATTGGCGTGGGTTCCCCCCTCCGAGAGCATACCAGGCCCTTAGGTCTGGTATGGATTCCAAGGGGAACCCCCTACGCCGAAAAAACGGCGTGGGGGTCCCACCCAGATCCACACCAGACCCTTATCCGAGCACGCTACCCGGCCGGCCAGGAAAGGGGGTGGGGACGAGCGGGCGCCCCCCCTCCTGAGCCGTACCAGGCCGCGTGCCCTCAACATGGGGGGGTGCCTTGGGGGAGGGGGGGCGTGCGGCCCCCCACCCCAAAGCACCTTGTCCCCATGTTGATGAGGACAAGGGCCTCTTCCCGACAACCCTGGCCGTTGGTTGTTGGGGGTATGCGGGCGGGGGGCTTATCGGAATCCGGGAGCCCCCTTTAATAAGGGGGCCCCGGATACTGGCCCCCCACCCTATGTGAATGAGTATGGGGTACAATGTACCCCTACCCATTCACCTGTGAAAAAAAGTACAAAAAAAACACAACACAGGGTTAAAATATTTTATTGCACAGCTCCGGGGGTCTTCCGTCTTCGGGGGTCTTCTCGCCGGACTCCTCCGCTATCTTCTTGTAGCTCTTTTGCTAGCGGAGGAGCCCGGCTTTCTTCCTCACCGCTGGCCTCTTCTTCCGACTTCGGGGGTCTTGTCCCCCTCTTCGGTTCTTCTACCGGGCCACCGCGCCTTCTTATAGCTCTTTTACAGGCGGTGGCCCGGTCTTCTGGCGCCGCTGCCACCACCCGTTCTTCTTCTTCTTCTTCTCCAGGAGATGTTGACTCGACGTTCTCTCCGGCCGGAATGCCAGGGACGCGCTGCGCTGCCACTTATATAGGGACAATGGGGCGGTGTCACATGGGTTGATGTCACATGGGTTGGTCACATGGGTTGGTGTCACATGGTGACCCCGCCCCCTTAAGATGTCACAGTCCTGGAGGATGCTGGGACTGTCGCCATGTGACATCAACCCATGTGACGTGGCGCTTCTCATAGTGCACTGTGACCGGCGCCACAGTACACTATGTTAAATTGTTAAATGAAATAATTTTTTTTTTTTTTTATGTCTTAAAGGGCCCGTTTTTTTTAAAACTTTTTTTTAACTTTTTTTTTTTTACACCTAGGGGGAGGGGGGGCGGCGGGCCGCCACTGATCAGAGGGCTGGAAAGGAAATTCAGGTACTCTTAATGTCGAAGTCAAAATGTTGAAGAACTTTCTTACTTTGACTGCATCCAGAGAATAGCCATTTGCAACTGGATGTTCACTCAAGTTGGTCAGACCCTCTCTCACAAGGCCTAGCAGCCAACAAGGTGTCCACTCTGGAACACGTTTCTGCCACAGACGCTGCTGTAGAACATACAAGATAATGTCTCTGCCACAGAGATTGTTGTAGAACACGTAGAGAAACTAGACTTGAAAAACACTTGTACGATACCTGGATCTTTCAGCCAGCTCAGTGACATCCACGAGACCGGATTCCCTCGGGCACCCCAGCCCCTCCAGGCTCCTACCAAGAAACCAACCTGCATGTGGTCCTCTTCCGAAGAGTCCTCCCCTGGAATGCCTGAAGTCACTGTGTCTCTCCCAAACCGGAGACGACACCCAACCACTTCAGAATCCTCCTATAGTTTCCCTGCCTTGGGCTAGCCAGCCCCGAGACATCAAGATCGGGTGGATCCGCAGCCCAGGCCATAGCTCCCCTGGGGGCTGGTCAAGAGGACCAGGACCATGAAGTCAGTACATCATTCTGGACCGGAACCCCGAACCACGTGATGTCCGCATCTTAAATACCCTCTCCCAGAAAGCACAGCAAAAGCCCAAACTCCCACTGGGCAGGCTCAGAGAGAGAATAACTTAAGCACCTAACCAGACTATAGTTCCATGCCTGCCATAAGAGACAGTGCGCCCTGTGGCCAGGCTGAACATCTCACAGTCCAGTCAGACTGATGCTGAAGTCCAAATTTAGACAATCGTACCCAAACCAAACTGCAGTTCAGGCATAACTTTAACTTTGAAAAACGCATAGCACATGCTCTTCAGGAGCCACTGCTACAAAAGAAAAAAATAATATAGCGTATACAATTGGAACACAAGTCATTGTAATTGAATGTTATTTAAAAATTACCTTTTCTTTTCAGTCTGCAGCTGCTGTCATTTTCTGAAAATGCAATGCAATATGGCTACCTGCAGTTGTTCTGTACACAGAATGTGTACAGAACAGCCCCCGGAAACATCATTTCCTGCCTATGTGATTGGTTCACCAATTTTCCCAGAATTTTCCTAGTAGTCTGCCTAAGATACAAGTCAGATTTCAGGCATCCCCTGCAACAAAAATTTAATTTTTCGAGAGATACTCCTAATAGGAACATGTCTAAAGGGATGCAGGCACAGCAGCTTTCCACATTAGTGCTCTGCGGCTGCACAGCTGACATAATTATGAAATGACGCTTTAACTTTACATACATATTTTCACTTTATTCTAAGCTAGAATAGAATTGGTAAAACAAGAAATTGTTCTGTGTAAAATAGGTAATCCTAATTTGGGGGGGGGGGGGGGGTGGGGGGGTTGGGCACCAAAGGATGTGTATCTACAGGCTACAGTAATAGAACTCCACACCATTTCCTTTATAGAACTACTGAGGCATTCATAATAAATGCTAATCTTGCTGGTCCAGTGCACACAGTATAAAGTCAATCTCTAGTAGGTTAGTATGGACACCACAATGCTGGGCACTGCTGGTCATAGCATGTTTATCTAAATAGCCCATGATAATTTGTTACTCCTGCAAGAGGCACTGCAGACAATGAAATCATGGCTTTCAGCAGCAGATGCAATCACAGATATGCAGGACTACATGGAGGTATGTGAAAAATAGTAGGCTGACAGCAATCTGTATATTCTGCTGTTTATGCCATTTATCCCTAGGGCATGTTCATGGAGAATTAACTAGAGTGCAGTAATAGAAACATTTTTCTTGTATTATTTACTAGTTCAAAGCATAGCAGATAAAACAGATGAAGTGTAAAATGTTGCACTTCATTAAATATAACCCCTTTCTTTTCTAATAAAAGGCTATAGTTATTACATTTATGTTAGGTCTCTTAATGTATATACAGTAATACAGCACCTGAGAGTAATACGTCAAAGAACAAAACATATTTAATATTGTTCATTTGCAATAGACCGTATGTTGGTGTTATTTACCATACTGTAGCTTTATGTAAAGTATAATCCAGATGCGCCATACAAAAATAATGTAGTGAGTTGAGATGATTGTATCAGGGTTTGGTTTTCATATAGTTCCGAAAATTTAGCTTGAAGTCCCTTCCACAGGTGGTGGTTTCAGCGGGGAGCATCAATAGTTTTAAAAAAGTATTAGATAAGTACTTGAATGACCACAGAATACAGGGATATACAATGTAATACAGACATATAATCACATACATAGGTTGAACGTGATGTGTCTTTTTTAAACCTTACTTACTATGTAACTATGTAACATTTTTTCAAAATATTGGAAAATATTGGCTCTTGTGACTCAGCTGACCAGGGGCAAAGGATGAGCACTGAATTATATGGTAGCTCCTTACTTTTGGCATGAACCTGAAATTTTCTTAGCCACACACCTGTGGTGGCAGCAAAACTAAACCTCATCCTCAGTGGTGAGGGATTTTATATACATATATATACAGTATATATATATATATATATATATATATATATATATATATATCAGAGGAAATTAAAGCGGGATTCCACTGTCTGCAAGTATTTTTTTGTTGGCAATATGACAATCAATAATAGTATTAAATATAGCACTCACTTCTTTTGTTTTCAACTCGATTGTCAGTCCGTTTTGTCCGATTTGGATAACTTATAAAATGTCATCACGATCCTTTCCATTTTGCCTGTGGGCATGTGAAGCCCACAGGCATCCTCTTCCGGGATACGGGCATGCTGATGGACCAGCATGCACCACCCGTTAGAGCGCCGATCTCGCGCATGCGCAGTATCGCCGCCTCGTGTGCAATAGTGGTAATGGCAGATACAGCTGCCTGCCCACTTTGAAAATGGCCATTTCGGACACGCCCTCGTCACGTGACCGGCGTCCTCCTTCCGAAATCTTGCGAGATTTCGTAATTACTATGTCCCCCCATGGATTCTTGGGAAATAGCTTAAAAATTTCCCAGGGACCATTGCGAGGCTGATAACCACGCCTACTCCCACGGGAGGACAGCCCGGAAGTCAGCACAAACATCTGAAATATAAGGTAAGTACTGAATAATATTTTTTTCAGGGTTCATTACTGTAAGGCCGCGTACACAAGGGGGGACTGTTCGCCCAACTTTGTTCGTCAAACAGTTTGAGCGGACAGTCCGCTCAAAATTAGCATGGACGGACTTGGCCACACACGACGAACGAACAGTCCGCTGAAACTTGCGCGATGACGTGAACGGCACGTACGACGGGACTAGAAATACGACGTCCTATACACTGCAATGCAACCTTCGCCGTGTAAATCCTTTCTGAGCATGCGCGGAACTTAGTTTGACGAACAAGCCTACACACGGGCGGACTGTCCGCTCAAACTAAGTTTCAGCGGACAGTTTTACGGAATTTCCGAAAAACTTTGTTCGTCAGACTGTCCGCTGAAACTGTCTGCTGAAGCCCACACACGAGCGGACTGTCCGCTGAAACACTGTTCAGCGGACAAAGTTGAGCGAACAGTCCCCGCGTGTGTACGCGGCCTAAGTATGTTATCATGTGCTTTAAATACCAAGAAGAAAAATTTTTAGGTACAAAACCGCTTTAAGTAGGAAGATCAGGTAATTACATTTAGGGTGTATCCTCCAAGATTAAGTGAAAGCCCTATGTCTGACCTTATCAAATATTTGCTTTAAAATCATGTCTTTTAATAATTGCCAATGGCAAGTCCTTGTATGTAAAAAGGAGCAGTATACAGTACTCTGCAAAAAAGAAGGGGATCCCTACTGGTGGACTTTAGAGGCACGTACAGCAATGTAGTAGAGTAAAAAACTATTTTATTTGTACAAAATATATATATGTAATAACAAGAAAGTAAGAGAGATATATCACAAAACAATTTAAAAGTAAGACAACAATGTCTATAGTACAAAGTTATGCACCCATACAGAGTAAGGTG
Organism: Lithobates pipiens; assembly: GCF_037356315.1. Classification (NCBI taxonomy): domain Eukaryota; kingdom Metazoa; phylum Chordata; class Amphibia; order Anura; family Ranidae; genus Lithobates; species Lithobates pipiens. Next base: position 445,794,961 of record NW_027507758.1, on the reverse strand, counting down.
GACCCAAATACTCGTTACCCTACGCATTTTGGAGATAATGTAAACTCCTTCATCAGGGGTAGGTGTAGAATATATGACACCAAGTTCTAGTAGAAAATACAGATGACAGGATATTAGGAAAAAGGGAAGACATATAAACAATAAAGATTACTTAGAAGATTATTCGGAGTACTTACATAACACGGTACAAAAGTGTAAACAAGCGATGTCTTATGGGTTAAAAACAATTAAGTCAAGTGATCAAAAGTCATGGCTTTCCAGTGTACAGGGCTTCATATGTAAGGATCAATAGCTGATGAATTGAATTCGCTAAAAAAAGTTGTAACAGAAAAAAGGCTCTGTAGAGACCCTCCTTTCTTTTTTGTAGTTTTATAGCATGTGGCACAACAAAGTTGCATAGAAATGCCGATCTATACCCCTATTTATACAGTACTCTGCCTCACATTCAAATGTTGCAGTCTTTGTAAGCCTCTTCAATACTTCCAGGAGTATTAAAATGTCCCCCTCTGCATGTCATGGTTCCTTCCTATTTTCCCTATGTTATATAGAACGCAGCCATGGCTGCAGCACTAGAACATTTTTTTTGTCACTGGAGAACTGAATTTCAGTTTTGTCAATTTTTTTCTGACTGATTGTCTTGGCAGCATGTGAGCTGACACAGCCTAATCACAAAACATTATAAAGGATATGTGTTTTGTGTATGTATACTTTAGAAAATGCCTGTGTCATCGTAGATGCAGTACACAAAAGTTATAGCTGAAAGGAAAAGTAAACTAAATTTAATTTTGAATCTCCTAATCACAAAAACCCTAGATTAAGTCTAGGCTGGATTTCAATTCAGTAAATTAGTTAGATATATTTAATTAGGCCTGCCTGGTAATGCTGAAGGTGTTTCACTACTAAAAGTTAACTGAGGATGAGGGGTAAAACATCAGTTCAGTTTTGTGAAAAAGTATTTGCCCCCTTCCTGCTTCTTCAATTTTTTTTTGCATATTTGTCACACTTAAATGATTCAGATCATAAAAATTATTTTAAATTTACACAAAGATAACCCAACTAAATACAAAATGCAGTTTTTAAATGACGATTTCATTTATAAAGGAAAAAAGCTGTCCAAGCCCTGGCCCTGTGTAAAAGAGTAATTACCCCCCTTGCCAAATCATGAGTGAACTGTGATCAACCACACTTTTTGGAAAGCCGAGTTATATTTCACTTGCCACACCCAGGTCTGTCAGACCTGTTGAATCAAGAAATTACTCAAGTAGAAGCTGTCTGTCAAAGTAAAGAAAGCTTAAAGGTCTCAAAAAGCAACACATCATACCGCAATCTAAAGAAATTCAAGAACAAATGAGAAACAAAGTAACTGACATGTTTCAGTCTGGAAAGGGTTACAAAACCATTTCTAAGGCTTTGGGACTCCAGCAAACCATGGTGAGAGCCATTATCCACAAATAGAGAAAACCTGGAACAGTGATGAACCTTCCCGGGAATGGCCGGCCTACCAAAATTACTCTGATGCCGTGTACACACGACCAGACTTTCCGGCAGAAAAGGTCCGACAGAATCATTTCATCAGATATTCCGATCATGTGTGGGCTTCATCTGACTTTTTTTTTCAAAAATTCTGATGGACCTAGAAATAGAACATGTTTTATATCTTTCCGACGGAATCAATTCCTATCGGGAAAACCTCGTCTGTATTCTATTCCGACGGACCAAAAACAACGCAAGGGCAACTATTGGCTACTGGCTATTGAACTTCCTTTTCTAGTCCCGTTGTACATCATCGCATTCTAAATGAACGGACTTTGGTGTGATCGTGTGTAGGAAACTCCGGAACTCCATCAGAACTCCGTTGAGAAGACCATCATAGTTTATTCTGACAGAAAAACGGTCGTGTGTACGCGGCATAAGAGCACAATGACGACTCATCCAGGAGATCATAAAAGAACCCAGAGCTATATATAAAGAACTGCAGGCCTCACTTGCCTCAGTTAAGGTCAGTGTTCATAATTCAACAATAAGAAAGAGACTGGGATAAAATAGCATCCATGTGAGAGTTCCAAGGTGAAAGCCACTGCTGACCAAAAAGAAGACAAAGGTTCATCTCACATTTGCCAAAAACATCTTGATTATCCCAAAACTTGTAGACACTTATTCTGTGGACTGATGAGAAAAAAGCTGAACTTTTTGGAAAGTGTGCATCCCGTTACATCTGGCATAAAACTAACACAGTATTTCATAAAAAGAACATCCTACCAACAGTCAAACATGGTGGTGGCAGTGTGATGGTCTGGGGCTTCTTTGCAGCTTCAGGGCCTGGATGATTTGCCATTACTGTTGGAAACATGAATTCTGTTCTCTTTCAAAAAATCCTGAAGGACAATGTCTGGCCATTAGTCTGTGACCTCAAGCTCAAGTGCACTTGGGTTATGCAGCAGGATACTGACCCAAAACACACCAGCAAGTCTATGTTTGAAAACAAAACAAAAATTAAGGTTTTGGAGTGGCCTAGTCAAAGTCCAGACTTAAATCCAATTGAGATGCTGTGGCATGACCTTAAACAGGCCATTCATGCTCAAAAACCCTAAAAAAAAACCTCATATGTAGCTGAATTAAAACAATTCTGCAAAGAAGAGTGGGCCAAAATTCCTCCACAGCGATGTGAAAGACTCATTGCCAGTTATTGCAAACCCTTGATTGCAGTTGTTGCCACCACAGGGGGCACAACCAGTTATTAGGTTTAGGGGGGAAATCCTTTTTCACATAAAGCCATGCAGGTTTGGACAGATTTTTCCCTTAATAAATGAAATTATCATTTAAAAACTGCATTTTGGATTTACTTGAGTTATCTTTGTGTAATATAAAACATTTTTGATGATCATAATCATTTACATGTGACAAATATGCAAAAAATATATATCTATTTCATATATAGGTTTCAGTAAGCAGTCAGTGCATGCTAAAAGCCAACAGGCACAAGTAACCAACCAAAGATGGCTGATACTCTCAACCTAGTGACATCATTTGTAGAGCATACTAAACAGCAAAAAAATGCTGCAATTTTACAGTTTGATTGTCACTAGCAACAACAGAAAGTGTGAAAACATTTGGGGCTCTGTAAAATAAATGAAAACATAAATGTAGTAGTAGAAATGTCAAACATTTTAAAATATAAGGTTAAATGGCCAGCCTAGTTTCATAGATGCCAAGAGGCATAATGCCAATCGTATTACTAATGGGCAAAATATTAAAGAAATAAAGACAATGATTTTTTTTTAAGGTGAAGTATGGAAAACCATTCCTGTGGCATTGTTCTTACAGCCACTACAGATACACTCTCTGCTGTGCATGAGATAGCAGGGCATGATGACCCTGGCAGAGAAACGACTTTGCATCCCTTGATGTAGCCAGTGCATTTCAATTTAGGAGAAAAGGTCTCAAACCAGCTGATTTAGATGCAGCAGTGTATGCTGTGTGTGCTGTTTATCACATGACTAACAGTGTAAAATTTCTGCAGAGTGATGTTAAATTTACATTATCCTTCATTCTATTAAGTTCTTGGTGATTACGGGCCATCCAATGTTTCAGTTAAATGTAAATATTGTAATACTGTTAACATGTACGGTATGGGCCAATGAAGTACAACTAAATATTGGCAAGCCACATGCATTGCTGTGTTGTCTGATGCTTGAGACATTTAAACTTCCACAAATTCACATAATGTTTCTATTAGGTCTGTCTGGTCCTAAACTGTTTATTTGTACTGTACTTCATACATATAGGTTTTATGATGACTTTTGTAAAAGTTATGCACATGTTAAACTTCCTATGAGGAAAACAAAATAAATCAGATATAGAATTTTCATGTGCACCTGGGACATGCAAGTCAAGGATCAAAGTATTTGTTCCATCTGTTCAATTAATAAGGACCATCTTCCCATCAATAAATAAACAGATATTTGTGTAATGAAGAGCTCTCTGTGTAGAGCTCTTTTAAGACTTAACTCCTTCCCCACCAGGGTGAAATTGGTAAGCATCATATCTTCATCAGACGGCTACCCCAATTCTGTATTTTCTCAGCTAATCATTTTTTAAACTGTCACAGCAAAACTTCACTTTTTTTTCAGGACATGGACAGGGTTGATTTAAATAAATTATAAAAAAAAAAAGATAAAAAAAAAACAAAAAAACAATTAAACTCATTGCTCATAACAACCAAAAATATTTTACTTAACATTATTGTTTTCAGTATTTTCATTCCACATTCTCTAAGGGCCGGTTCACACAGCGAGGCGAGGCGAGGCGACACGGCTCGCCTCGCCTCGCTCCCGCAAGTCGCCCCCGTTCTGTACAATGGAACCGTTCTGAGAGGAGCGACTCGAGTCGCTCCGACTCAGAAAAAAGGTTCCTGTACTACTTCGGGGCGACTTCGGGGGCGACTTGCATTGACTTCTATACAGAAGTCCTCTGCAAGTCGCCGCTGAGCTCCCCGCAGGTCGCGGCGAGGTAAGTCGGAGACGCCTCGCCGCGCCTCGCTGTGTGAACCGGCCCTAAATTATCACTATTCACTTTTCATTGGCATACGAATAAATAACTGTAAGAAAAGGTTTTTGTCTATTTGAAAATATGTGGATTTATTAGGACAAAACATATCAGAAAAATGTGATTCACAAAAACTTCTAACATGACACACATATAATTTCTAAAACGTCATAATTTACTTATACCATAAAATTTTTATACAGAGGGTACCCTTCAATTTGGCCCTTTAGGTTTAAAACATATAGCCTCGGTTAAAGTTAGTCAACCACCACATTATACATATTGAGAAAGGGGAGACACAGGAAGCGCTACCTGAGTGTAGTATGTTAGATGCAATTTATTAGCAAGGTAAGTAATACACTTATAAGAAACAAGTTAAAAACAGGCTCATCTGTATAGGGGGGTGTTGTAGGTGTAGTCTGGCATCAGAAACGAGCATCCACAGGTATAACAGATGTGTAGAGGAGCCGCAATCCATTCTGTGGCCACCAAGAAGTCAGCCTGGGCCACCGTGGAACACACAGAGATGACATCACCACAAGCAGAGAAACACCAAGGGAAGAACGGCTGGGTAAACGAGGATATGCGCTCGGAGCATCAGCTCCTTCTACAGGCCTAATGGAATAGTGCTCGTATGGTGCTATTTATGTGTCTTAGGACAACAAACTCCAGCATAACCAGTGGTCACAGGACAGGTAGGGCCTGCAAAGTCTATAAAAAATTATATATACACATATGTATAACATATGTACACACATATATTAAAAGCGTATACACGCCGTGTATCAGAAATTTTAAATTTATAAAATCGCATAACAATTACTGTCAGAACTTCAATAAAATATATATAGAATGATATATTAGGAGTATAACACAAACATATAAAATATATACAAATAAAACACATGTAAATCACATATGGATGGCCATAGACATAATAGAACACTGTCCAGTGTCCGAATATACATGTGCACATGTGCATACGCACCAAAAAGGCACATATATATGAAAAATTCTATACCTCCTGATGAAAGGATAAAATAAATAAATGAGTGAAAGGTTATATTGATATTAGGTGTGTGTGCCAATTTACCTTAGCAGTATGGTACGGTATGTATATGTCTCCATAGAGAGATGCGTATGATGCATCCATATCAATTGTTTATAGTTATATATCTATAATTGCATCTAACATACTACACTCAGGTGGTGCTTCCTGTGTCTCCCCTTTCTCAATCTGTTTACAGAGTTGGCTTTAATCTGACGTCAGCTGCCGCCTGTCACCCCACTTTAAGAGCTGTGCTTTATGAACTGATGAGCTTCTATTGCTCACATATTGCCTGTTGTATTTTTACATGTACACAAGTGTTTGCGCTTAGGCTCCTTTCACACTGGGGCGGTGCGAGCGATGGCAGTAAAACGGTGATTTACCGTAGTTTTAGCAGCGGTATTCAGTCACTAGCGGGGCGGTTTTAACCCCCCCCCCCCGCTAGTGGCCGAGAAAGGGTGAAAACCACTGCAAAGTGCTGCTGCAACGGCGCTTTGCCGGCGGTATAGCCGCACTACCACATTCATTTCAATGGTATACACACCGCTCCATCACCGCTCCAAAGATGCTGCTAGCAGGACTTTTTTTACCATCCTGCCAGCGCATCACTCCAGTTTGAAAGCCTGGAGTGTGAGGAGCGGCTCTTTCAGGGCTCTTTGCAGGCACTATTTTTAGTGCTGTAGCACCTGCAAAGCGCCCCAGTGTGAAAAGGGTCTTAAAGTTTTTTCTTTGACCACATTATACATAGCCCACTGAGACCAAAACAAGGGGTCTATGCATTTTGCAACTTACAGCTACTTCCTCGGGGCCCAGCGTGTACTGGACATAGCTGAATTTGTATCAAGGATTCCATACGGCTGGTGGTTGCATGAATTTTAGATTATCTGTAACAAATAACATATATTGGTATATAAATTTTATGTGGGATGATTTGGGGTATTTTAGCTCGTTGGTAGTGCCAACTCCACAAAGTTTGTTTTAGAGATTTTTCTGCCCGCTTTTATTATATAGTAAAGGTTCACAGCAGAATAATTTCCCTCGCAGGGCTTCTCACCATCAATGTGTCAAAAAAAAAAAACAGTACTCCACCTCATGGCTCTTCTCTGCAGTATCTCTGCTTAGACCTCCTGCCTTAGTCCTCCTGACAGTCAAACACACAGCCCCAGTGGTCGTGCACTAAACGCTCAACCTTCCTCAGCTCTGACTGTTTCTCATGTAGCTCCCTGCTGCTACATCCTTACAAGCTCGACCTTTCACTGTTCCTGCATGGACAGTATAGAGGAACGTGCTTCTAACAGCCCCTTGCACAGACTGAACCCCTCGGGAGGGTGGGGCCACTAACCTCTACTCCCAGCTCCAACATAAGCCCAGCTCACTCCTGGCTCATTAGTATGCCTGTTTTCTGCATAGTCAGAGAGCCCAAAAAAGGTTAGAGCCACACTAACCCTAAAAGGAAAATGAAAGAAAAGAGGCAGTGCCCTTAGGGTAATGGTACTTACTAATTGTGAACATGTGCCTTTGAATATTCACACATTCCACAACATTTTTTAAGAAAAATGATGCAATTGTTAAACAAAGATTTAAAACCACAAGTAGAAGGATGATTGGTAACTAAATGAAATATGGGGGTCCTGAAGAAACAGATATCTTGTTTGCAAGATCATATATGAAGAAAAAAAAATCCCTCCCTTACAAACAAATGGTAGTGTAGAACTTTTTGTTTGGAAAGTTGAGAAAGACATTGGAAATACTTAAAAATACTGTTATCATAAGGAACCTCAATAAAATGAAATATTGAGATAGCCAGTCTTGGCAAAAATTACCAGAATTATAATAAAACCCTCTGATAAGGGATGTAACATCATAATAATGGACCCCAACAATACATGTAAATGTGTAACTGAAGTCTCAAAAATAAATATTGTGGCAACTGGACAAATGTTTGTAAAACCTCTTTATTGAACACGATAACACTGTGTTGAGGATTTCTCCTTCCAACTAGACTGTGTGAATGGAGGAATCCATTCAGCTTTCTTAATCAGCCTGCTGGCCGATTGAAAAAAAATGGTCCTTGTATGGCCAGCCTAATTAATAAGGCATTGATGGAACAATCAATTTCTAAAATTAAGGCAGATTATTTGGAAACCAAACATTCTGTGAATCCAACATTTTATGTCTTCCTAAAATTCACAAAGATTTGAAAAGTCCATCAGCAAGAACAATTTTTTAAGGTGCTGGATATCTCACCCAAAAATTGAGTAAACTCATTGATGTTCACCTAGGACCCATGTAGACCTGCCTTCCTACTTAAAAGACACAATCCACTTGTTAACAGTTATGGACGGAACTGTTGTTTCTTGGAATACTCTGTTGGTGTCCATTGATGTCCAGGTCCTTTTCTCCAGTATACTAGAAGGGGACTTGAAATGGAATCTGAGATGGGGTCATATTGGCAAGAATACAATCTATTTGTTTTGACATTACTAGAATTTGTCAATCCTGACACACAGTGCCTTATCATTCACTGGGTCCCCTTTCCTCCAGGTGTAGGGCATGGTGATGGTGAATACTTGTGCGCCTTTGTATGCAAACCTGTACTTGGGGGGTGGGAACAATGTTAATTTTTATGTGATGAAGCACCATGATAGCCTGTGCCATGTGATTTCATGGCGCAGATATATTGATGACATTTTTATCTTTTAGTCAGAACAGAGAGCTGTTACAGGAAGGCTTATCAATCCTTATCTTCAATCAATTCAATCTCTCATTTACTATGACAGCCTATGAACACCATATTTAATTTTTGGATCTTTTTATATTGAAAGATGAAAAATATATCATTAATATGCCTCTTTATAGATAGCACACAGAGTGCAATGCTATCTTACAGATTACTTTCAAAACAACTCATTCAAAGTATACCAATGGATCAATATATATGATTCAGACGAAATTGCACAAATATGCCTAATTTTGAACATAAAGCATAAGAACTTCAAAGACGATACAGAAGATGGGGATATCGTAACACATTTTTAAAACAGGCATATACACGAGCCAGGGCTAGTCCAAGAGATATACAATATAATATTATAGCAAAAAGGGCAATCAGAAAGTTTTGAAAAATCTTGAATTATCACCCAATTTAGTAACTAGGTGTCTCAAGTTAATGCAATTCTATAAAGACACAGTCATATATTCATTCTCAACAAGTTAGTGTCTAGTAATTTTTCTGGTTGTTGCAAAAGGTATTCATGCAGATTTCTCCAACATGGGACATTTAAATGTCCCATGTGGGATGTCCCTATGGTCAGTTCATACCGGAGAGAACATCTTTTAGGTTTACCCAGTGGAAGTGCATATAGGCCGTGACACTTTGCCAACTGTAAAACAACTGGTGTTGTATATTTAATAGACATGTGCACACTCAAATATTTTGTTTCGGAATTTCGTTTTCGTCTGGAAAATACATGTATTTAGTTACTCCTGAAATTCGTTTTTATCCATTTTGTTTCGTTAAAAAATGTATAAGTCTGAAAATCCAAAATAATTAAGGTCGAATCTGTCATTGAAGGCTTAAGGTGTCTGTCGAATGTTCTAAGAAGATTCGATGGAGCAGCTAAACTGTATGATACCGCAATCGTACATTTCCGGACGAATGTTCTGCCTACAAGCTATAGTAGAATTCTAATGTTGTATGACACTAGTAATAATTATATTTATTAATTAATATTACTAGTCAACCAACATTAGAATTCTTCTATAGCCTACGGGCGGAGTGTTTGACTATAAATGTCCGCTCGTGGCGACTGCTTCGTCGAATCTTCATGTTGAATCTTTTCTATGTTGAATAATCTTGGACTAATAGAGTTAGGTTAGGCACATTCGACCTTTTTTGCTATTGTCTCTATAATGTTGAATCTTTTCTCTCTATGTAGAATAATCTTGGACTAATAGAGCTAAGGTTAGGCACATTCGACCACAGGTTCGATGGACACAGATCACTATTGTCAGCATCATGTGGAATCACCTATCTATATCAAACTGTTGTTGCAACAAAAATGAAAATAAAGCATTTGTTTATGTCGGATCTTTTGGTTTCGTTTGTTAAAATGATAACGAAAATACCCGAAATTCGGACGAAAATGCATTCGCATGAAAACGAATGCACATGTCTAATATTTAATGCCATGCAAATGCAGAGCCTACTATGTAGGAAAAACTAAACTTGCATGATGGCAAAGAATCTATGATTATACTTATGCTATATGTAATAGAAATTTCCAAACACTTATAGAGACACTTCACAAGTTACCATGACTACAAGACAAATGATGTGTTAGGCTTAAGAAACATATATATGACCTCAGTAAAAACACCACCAGATGCCTGTTCCAGTTACATTATTTTGTTTATGATGTGGTGTATGTTCAATGCTGCTTGACTCTGAACCTTCCGCTGGGTCGAAAGGGAGGTCCGAATTATGCTGATATGCCAATGAAGTGTGACATCAAATCCTGGAACACAGCATGACCCAATAGGAAGCCACCTATCCCACTACCAAAAGGTGTTATTCTGGCTTGGATGAGGTGGGGGTACATATGTATTTATATATGCAACCATGTTAGCATACTTTCACAACTAGTAAGTACTATCATTCTATGCTGCCCCCAGGGGGCCCAACTCTTTCCTTCCATACTGCCTTTAGGGTGCTCTGTCTGAGTATCTCTTCTCAGATGAGTATGCTGAAATGGATGTGCCCATACCTGGGGAAGAGTGGTGCCCAACATACAGTGCCTTGCAAAAGTATTTACCCCCCTTGGCTTTTTACCTATTTTGTTACATTACAGTCTTTAGTTCAATGTTTTATTAATCTGAATTATATGTGATGGATCAGAACACAATAGTCTAAGTTGATGAAATAAAATTAGAAAAATATATACATAAAACAATTTTTCAGAACTAAAGCAATGATAATTGGCATGTGCGTATGTATTCATCCCCTTTGTTGTGAAGCCCATAAAAAGCTCTGATTCAACCAATTATCTTCAGAAGTCACATAATTAGTGAAATGATGTCAACCTGTGTGCAATCTAATGCTGTGTACACACCACTGGACTTTCCAGCAGAAAAGGTCAGACGGAATCATTCTGTCGGATATTATGATCATGTGTGGGCTTCATCAGACTTTTTTCTTCAAAAATTCAGACAGACCTAGAAATAGAACATATTTCAAATCTGTCCAATGAAATCAATTTCTATCAGGAAAACTGTTTGTCTGTATGTTGGTCCGATGGACCAAATACGACGCTAGGGCAGCTATTGGCTACTGGCTATTGAACTTCCTTTTCTAATCTATCATAACCAAATGGAAAGAACATGGCACATCAGCAAACCTGGCAAGAGACGGCCGCACACCAAAACTCATGGGCAAGAAGGGCATTAATCAGAGAGGCAGCACAGAGACCTAAGGTAACCCTGGAGGAGCTACAGAGTTCCACAGCAGAGACTGGAGTATCCATTCCATAGAGTTTGGCTTTATCTCAGAATGGTCAGAAGAAAGCCATTACTTTCAGCAAAAAACAAAATGGCATGTTTTGAGTTTGTGAAAAGGCAGGTGGGAGACTTTCAAAATGTATGGAGGAATGTGCTCTGGTCTGATGGGACTAAAACTGAACTTTTTGGCCATGAAAGAAAATGTCTGGAGCAAACCCAACACATCACATAACCAAAAAAACACCAAAAAGGGGATGTATTTCAGAAGTTGGGACTGGGAAACTGGTCAGAATTGAGGGAAAGATGGATGGTCCTAAATACAGGGATATTCTTTAGCAAAACCTGTACCGCTCTGTGTGTAGTTTGAGGTGGGTTCACCTTCCAGCAGGACAATGACCCCAAACACACTGCTAAAGCAACACTTGAGTGGTTTAAGGGGAAACATGTAAAAGTGTTGGAATGACCTAGTCAAAGCCCAGACCTCAATTCAATAGAAAATCTGTGGTCAGACTTAAAGATTGCTGTTCACAAGTGCAAACCATCCATTTTGAAGGAGCTGGAGGAGTTTTTGATGTGGCAAGCTCATAGAGACTTATCCAAAGCGACTTGGAGCTGTGATAGCCACAAAAGGTGGCTCTACAAAGTATTGACTTTAGGAGGGTGAATAGCTATGCACATTGACTTTTTCTGTTATTTTGTCCTATTTGCTGTTTGCTTCAATCCTCAAACAATCCATGTTAATTCCAGGTTGTGAGGCAACAAAACACGAAAAATGCCAAGGGGGGTGAATACTTTTGCAAGGCACTGTAGCTGGTGGTAGTGATTAAAAAAACATCTTGGGATCAGATCAGTCTATTTCATTTTGCACACATTTTCTAAGTAATTACAATGAACAAGATCGCATATACAGCATATTCATACAATATTGACTTTAAATATGATGTACTTGATTATAACTTAAATGTAAATGTTTTAACTACTTATATATCATCTAAAATGTATGTTAATACCAACCAAACAGTCCTTTGAATAAAGCCCAGTACACATTGGTTTCTGAGGTAGCAGCTCTTTGCCACAAAATGCGTAGATTTTGTGACAGTACGAATCCCTGTCCTAGTGATTGCCGCCCAGGATTCTCAAATAGGCAGGTTGAGAGGCTACAGTAGGATTATTTAATTTGGGGGAAACTTTTATCAGTTTCCTCTATGGTTGGTAAAATCCAGTTGGGGACCTGGAGCCTGAAGACTTCATAGCGATCTGGGTGGGATGGAATCTCCAATCCGGGGACCAGGTTTGGGAAGAGCCAGGAGTCTGGCTTGTTGATTGTGCAGATGGGCCTGGGCTTATAGCAGAGCCAGGACCAGGGTTCTGGGCTCCACCCTCCCAAGGAGTCCAAGCGTTCAAGGGAGAAATGTGCCTGACAGAGCAGACGGAGGCTCCAAGCCGGTGGGCTGTAGCAGCCAGGAAGCTGTAAGAGGGAGTATCACCAGACATACAGAGTGGGTACCAAACAGGGACACAGTTACAGGGTCAAGAGGACCAAGGTCAACGTCTGAACAGCAGTGCTGACCAGAAAGCCTGGTGGCTCGGTATTTCCCATTCGTTATTACATTATTGCTTTGAAGTTGAAACCCATGTGTGGGAATCCTGGTTGGACTGGTTTTTCTTTTACTTTAATAAACATGGGCCAAAAAGTCCTTAAACTGCATGTCTGACGTAGACTCAGCTCACTGGTAACACTGAAGCTAAATAACCCCAAATATCACAACGTCTAAACTTTCCAGTTACATCATTGTGGTTTTCATAGACTATGTACTGTATAATGTGGTGGTTGGCTAGTTTTACCAAGGCCATATGTTTTTAACTTTTTGAGGCACCAAACTGATGTGTGCTCTCTGTATACAATTTGTATAGTATTTAAAATTATGTTTTAGATGGATTATTTGTCTCTTGTTACAAGTAGGGATGAGATTAAAGTACAAGGGCCCTCTGTTTTCAGATGGCTATAAGGTCTTTTTGCTTTGTTTTTCTATCCCTTCCCAGCCCCCTTTTTTTTGTAGTCTTATGCATTCTCTATTATGTACAAATTGGTTTATATGTATTTCTGTTTAAACACAGAGTTTGAGCAAACTATGAAACAAACAAGCCTTGAAGAAGCAGATATATACATTAACCATGAAACATGTTGTGAATGTAAATATTGACAGGGAAAAGGGGAAGTAAGGAAGAAAAATTAAAAAAAATTTGGGTTGATCAGCCAGATCATTAATTATTAATTACATCTAAATGCGGTATGTATAGAATTCAAAACAAACAAGAAAACATCCATATATTCAAAAAGTATTTAAATTCCGCATTGGATTATTTTGTATATAAGCGAGAGACGGGAAAGAAAAAAAAAAAAAAGAGGGGGGGGGGGGGGGAAAGGGAGGAGGAGGGACAAATGTACTCTACAAAAAAGACTTGTATGATTGAGTCTCATTTAGGCCAGGGGCTTGGGTAGCATTGAGTTTCTCAATCCAAATCGTTTCACGTTGTAAAATGCGTTTGTCCCAATTTCCTCCGCGTGGATCCTTTGGAATAATCTCTAAAATACTGAAGAGGACACACGTTGCATCAAAAGCATGACATAAATCAATGTGTCTACTCACTGTTGTTAACATTTTCCCATTAGAGGATACATATACATGGTCCTTTATGCGTTGCCAAAGACATCTCATAGTCTTTCCGACATAGAAAGCTCCGCATGTGCATGTCATTAATTATTAATCTTTATTCATTTTTTCTTTTTTTTTTATAATTGCTGAACATTTATTTTTTATTTTTTATTCCTCTCCCCCTCTTTCTCTTCCTTTTTTGTTTCCCTTTGTGGAGAAAAGTTTTGTGTAATCAATCGTACCAACTTCCTCCTTTGGAAACGGTGATCTCCCTATTTGGGACACACTTTACGAAGGAATGTATGTATCGAGTGTTTGATACTATATGGTACTAAATAAGAATGTTATATCCGCCCCCACATTGTGGTCTTTTTTTAACACCTTAGTACTTTGATGGGTGATATAACGAAATATGTTATATATATTTGGATATATGTATTTTATTTACACGAATGTTTATAGATGTGTGTTTTTTTCTTTCTAGTATTTTATACACATATATGTTTTTTTTACTTATTTATATTCTCTCCTTAGAATTTAGAACATTATTATCAGCTCCTGAAGAAGCATCATCGTAGACGCGAAACATGTAGAGCACCAAAAATATATGTAATCGTTGACTGTATGATTGATATCCTTGATCCTATATTTGTATAGATATATGTTTTGTTTTTTTCTTTCCTTTTTGGAAATTTGAAATGGATTTTACTATGTCTGATAGGATGTCAATTAGGTCTTAAATGTGTAGTTTTAAGGAGGAAACATTTCCCTTTTTTTTGTGTAAAAAGGAAATTGAACTTTTCCCTGTTCTTTTTAAAAAATTGTTTTTCTTTTTTTAAAAATAAATAGAAATAATTTTTTTTGAATATACTGGTTGTGTTCACAACTTTCTTTATGCCTAAAAAGTCCAACTGAACCCACATTTTTTCTTTTGAGGTCTTTTATGTGAAGGTTCTTTTATTTCTTTTTTTTTATTTTTCTTCCTTACTTCCCCTTTTCCCTGTCAATATTTACATTCACAAAGTGATAATTAGGACGCGGCATTTTGTCTATCAGTGTATCCACAGACACCACCCTGTGATAGATACACACTTGTTAAAAATTTTTTAAAAACCCATGAAACATGTTGGCTATCGACTGCTTTTATGTAACAATTTTGTTGTATATACATTATTGTATTTACGTATAGGAAAGTATGTTCTATTCCCCCTATTGTCAAATTTATATATATGTGTAAATTCTATGATATAGTTAAGTGTATTTTCATGTGTCTGGAGGTGACCGTTTAACGCCCAAAATCTTTCACCAATTCCTTTTTCCAGGCCATCTGTTATGAGACTGCACAAGATAAAGAAAGACATTGTAACCCAACATGATAATCATAAAACGTAATTATTATACTTAAATCAGTATTAAACCCAAAAGCAAAAATGTAATATATTGCATCTTACCAATCTTTAAGTGAGGTGGGTGCATTTTTTTTTTTTTTATATACTTTTTTCCTGGTGATCAAGCCAGAAACTCACTTTTTAAAATTAAGTGGCTCCTCTATCTATGGAGGAGCAATTGGCAGCAGTATTGTCTGGAGAGGGTCGTTTTAGAAGGACTAGTGGATTTAGGTAGACTTTACATAAGTGCCAATCACCAGATAATGCTTTTTAAATGGTCAAAAACATGTTTTTTCCTTTTTGAATAAAGTTTTTAACTAAATGGGAAAAGGTTAGCCATTGTAAACACCTCTGCAGTAAACACACACACATGTGCCACCATAGGAAGCCGCTTCCTATGGTGACACGCGCAGAACTGGAGGAGCTTGAAGCACTGGCCTGGGACCCCAGAAGAGGAGATTTTGGGCTGCTTTATGCAATATCATAAAGCAGAGCAGATAGGAATAACATGTTCATTATTTTAAGAAAAAACTAACTTTACTATTACTAAAGGAAGTTGAAAAAGAACAACAGACAAAACAACAACAATTCTTTCCTCTCAAAATAAAACACATAGCCATTAATGTCTAAACCACTGGCAACAAAAGTGAGTACACCCCTAAGTGAAAATGTCCAAATTGGGCCAAATTAGCCATTTTCCCTCCCTGGAGTCATGTGACTTGTTAGTGCTACAAGGTCTCGGGTATTAATTTGGAGCAGGTGTGTTAAATTTGGTGTTATTGCTCTAACTTTCTCATACTGGTCACTGGAAGTTCAACATGGCACCTCATGGCAAAGAACTCTCTAAAGATCTGAAAAAAAGAATTGTTGCTTTACATAAAGATGGCCTAGGCTATAAAAAGATTGCCAAGACCCTGAAACTGATCTGCAGCATGTTGGCCCAGACCATACAGCAGTTTAACAGGATAGGTTCCACTCAGAACAGGCCTCGCCATGGCCGACCAAAGAAGTTGAGTGCACGTGCTCAGCATCATATCCAGAGGTTGTCTTTGGGAAATAGACGTATGAGTACTGCCAGCATTGCTGCAGAGGTTGAAGGGGTGGGGGGTCAGCCTGTCAGTGCTCAGACCATACGCCACACACTCCATCAAATTGGTCTGCATGGCTGTCATCCCAGAAGAAAGCCTCTTCTATAGATGATGCACGAGAAAGCCAGAAAGCAAATTTCTGAAGACAAGCAGATTAAGGACATGGGGAGCTACAGTTCATTTATTTGACTTTATTACATTTATTTTTTAACTTATTTGGTTCAGATGTTGTCAAGCATGTGTGGTAGCAACCAGGTGAGGTGAGGAGTACAAGATAAGTGTGTCTTCCCTACAATTAAACATGGTGGTGAGAGTGTAATGGTTTGGGCCACTGGGAGCTACAGTTCATTGAGGGAACCATGAATGCCAACATGTACTGTGACATACTGAAGTAAAGCATGATCCCCTCCCTTCGGAAGCTGGGGCACATGGCAGTATTCCAACATGATAATGACCCCAAACACACCCCAAAAATGATCAAAGCCTTGCTAAAGAAGCTCAGGGGGAAAAGGTGATGGACTAGCCAAGCATGTCTCCAGAGCTAAACATTATTGAGCATCTGTGGGGCATCCTCAAGTGGAAAGTGGGGGAGTGCAAGGTCTCTAACATCCACTAGCTCTTTTTTTTTTTTTTTTTTTTTTTACATTCAAGAAATGTTTATTGAAAGGTAATAACAGTACAGAGAAAAAGTACAGACTCGGCATTGAATCAAACAAAAATAAGGCAGTGGGATACAAATTGCGGGTTAACAAGTGCCACAAGTCAAGTCCAGGAAGACAATTATCTACCAGTACAGATCTGTTCAGGATCGCAAACCGGGTTTGGCAGCATAGCTAATTGGCCGCAAAGATTGTAGCGAACACTGAATGGCGTAAGATACCCGTACTTCATGAGACAAAAGAGAATAGGAAGAAACAGAAAGAAAGGAAATAACAGGAAGAGGGAAAGTAAAGGCAGCAGGAAAAACGGTGGGGGATCTGGTGGACCAAGGACACGATACACAGTGTGTAATAAATATCATAGTGATGGGTCATCTAGTTATCTAGCAGTTATCTTGAATTGCCACAGAAACAAACTCCAGTTCATAGGGCCAATGTTTTAAATTCTGGCGAGAGCCGGTACTCGAACCAGGGAGACCAGGTCTTGTGATAGCGTTCAATGTTCTCCTCCGATTGTGCTTTAGTGTCCTCCATTTCACATATGGAGGAAATTTTGAGTAACCATTCTTTCAAGGAGGGAGAGCGGGTGGTCTTCCAATGCAGAGGAACAAGTGACCGGGCCGCATTAATCAAGTGCCTAGATAAGGAATTTTTGTATTTCTTCATAGAGAAGTTGGAAATGTTGAGTAAACAGCACGCAGCATCTAAAGTAAGCCTGGTCTCCGTGATTCGACGCACCAGCCCAATCACGTCATTCCAGAATGGCCTTATCTTTTCACACGTCCACCAAACATGGAATATAGTACCCTTTTCTTTGTGGCAGCGCCAGCATAGATCACTCGACAGAGGATACCAATTGTGAATTTTGTCGGGTGTAGCATACCAACGGGTGAGTACCTTGTAAGCCGTCTCCTGCATCCGTGTACTGATGGAGCACTTATGAGCCAGTAAGCAAGCCCTTTCCCATTGGTCATTAGATATGTTGACACTCAGGTCCTCCGACCATCTCTCTCTGAACCGGTCGCTCGTCACTGCTTTTAAGTGCTGTAACCACTCGTAGGCCGTAGAGGTAGTTTTTAGGACCCTGTCCCCCTTGAGGCACACCGACTCCAACTCCGTGAGGTCTCTGGTATAAAGATGTCTACTAGATCGTCGGTTGACGAAAGAACGTATTTGGAAATATGACCACAGGGGCAAGTCGGGTATGTCGTTGTCTGTCTTCAGGTCCGAGAAGTCTTTCATGACTCCTCCATTAAAGCAGTGAAGTGCAAGGAGGGGAAGTTGTTTGTTACTGGGTCGCAACAATTGGTTCCCCATTCCCGGGGTGAATTCTGGATTGTTTTGTAGGGGCGTGAGGGGGCCCAAGGGTGTGGTAAATCTTTCCTGTTTCGACAGTAAATGGAAAATGTCCAGAGTTGTCCCTATCAAAGGATGATTTTTTAGTTGCGAAGGGTACACGGATCTCGAGACCCAGGGGGAGAAAAGCAGAGGAATTGGAGCAGACTCCTTTTCCAGTACCACCCACTCTTTTGTGTCGGCATGGCAGTGCCAGTCAATAATGCGGGCAATGTGGGAGGCATGATAGTAATTCCTGAAATTTGGCACCCCCAACCCGCCCAAATGTTTGGGTCTCATTAATAGGGCAAACTTAATACGAGGTGTTTTTCGCGCCCATAAAAATTTCAGCATTAACGCCTGCAAAGACCGGAAGAAGCTTTGGGGAATTTTGACAGGTAGGGCGCGGATTAGGTATAGTACCCTAGGCAGGACATTCATTTTACAAATAGCAGCCCTACCAAACCATGAGAAGAGCTTGGCATGCCAGTGTTGCAAGTCCTTCTCAATTGACCGGAGTAGGGGCTCAAAGTTATGGGTGAAAATAGAGTCAACCTTGGGAGTCAACCAAACCCCCAGATATTTAATGGCATGCGTGACCCATCTGAAGTTACTATTATCCATAATATGTTGCAATTTTAGCGCCGGCAATGAAACGTTCATCGCTTCCGACTTGGTGTAATTTATTTTAAGGTTAGAGATGTAGCCGAATGTCGTGAATTCCTTTAAGAGGGATGGCACTGTTGTGTGTGGTTCGGTGACAAAAAATAGGAGATCGTCGGCGTAGCCGGCCACCTTAAACTCCTTCCCCCTGATCTCGAAACCCCTCACCGACCTGTTGGCCGTGATCTGTCTGATGAAGGGTTCAAGCGTAATGATGAATAGTAAGGGGGACAGGGGACAACCCTGTCGGGTGCCATTCCTTATGCTTACACTTTTGGACAACGTGCCGTTAATCTTGAGTCTAGCCGAGGGGTCTTGGTACAGGGACGCTATCAGGTTTATCATGCCGGGCCCTAGACCCACGTGTCTGCAGGCCTCAAACATGTAGTCCCAGGCTACTCTATCGAAGGCCTTCTCCGCATCGGTTGACAGGAGAAGGCCCTCGATTTTTCGCTCATGGGCCGCATGTATCAGGTCCAAGGCC
The DNA here is from genome assembly GCF_037356315.1 of Lithobates pipiens. Classification (NCBI taxonomy): domain Eukaryota; kingdom Metazoa; phylum Chordata; class Amphibia; order Anura; family Ranidae; genus Lithobates; species Lithobates pipiens. Next base: position 445,775,598 of record NW_027507758.1, on the reverse strand, counting down.
TTAGTGACGTTGTCTCTGGCCTCTTTACCAGGCATAAAACCCGCCTGACTCGGGCCAATCAGTTTGGGAAGGAAAGGCAACAGTCTTGTCGCCACAATCTTCGCTAGTAGTTTGATATCTAAATTTAACAGCGAGATTGGTCTATAACTAGCACAGTTTACTGGGTCTTTGTCCGGTTTTAAAATAACTGCAATATATGCTGATAGGAAGTCAGGTGAGGCCCGTCCTCCCTTCATCAAAGAATTCAAAGCGTTAAGAAGGTGTGGGACCAGAATGTCCTGGAACGTCTTATAGTATATGGCTGTGTATCCGTCCGGGCCCGGGCTTTTGCCAGTTTTGAGGCCCTTGATCGCTAACCTAATTTCTGCTGGGCTTATGGAGCAGTGGAGTCTTCCTGTGTAAGTGTGGGAAGTCCCGAGTCATGTAGGTATCCCCGTATTGCTTGTATTCTGTCACTCCGTATGTCTGGGGGTTTATGCTGTGGCGGGAGATTGTAAAGTTTAGTATAATAATCATGGAAGTGTTGGGCTATTTTGTCTGTCGTCTTATCAACCTGGCCGTCATTGTTACGGATACCCGGTATGTTGGTCTGATGTGTAAGGTCTCTCAGTGCTCTAGCAAGCAAGCGTCCTGTTTTGTCTCCCTGTTCATAATACACTTTTTTCCGTAGAAACAGGATATGTTTGGTTTTTAAGTCAAAGAGCTGTTTAAGGGCCTGCCATGCCTCTAGTAAAGTTTTAGCTGAGTGTTCGGACAGAGATTGCTTATGGAGGGTTTCTAAACGACGGATAGTGCGTGTCAGTCGTTGAATTTCGTCTTCCCTTTCCCTCTTCCGTTGAGCTCCCATTGCCATCAGTACTCCCCTAACGGTACATTTATGAGCTTCCCAGAGCACCAAAGGGTCAATAGTAGGAGTCACGTTATGTTCAAAAAATTCTTTTATGGCCGCTTCAATGTTCGGGAATAGTGAAGGATCTGTCAGGAGTGAGGAGTTCAGTCTCCACATGGGGGACGTTTTAGTGGTAGACCCCAAGTCAAGACTGAGCGACACCGGGGCATGGTCAGAAATAGATTGGATTCCTATAGAGGCCGCAGATACCAAATGTAGGTCTCTTTGGGAGACAAATAGGTAGTCGATCCGCGAGTGTCTGTCATGGGGGATGGAGTAAAAAGAAAAGTCTTTATCAGCTGGGTGTAGGTATCGCCATGTGTCTACCAAGTCTAAGGTGTGGAGAAGCGTTTTTATTGTTTTTAGGGTCTGGAAGGAGACTAACGTTTTCCCAGTAGAGGTGTCCAATAAGGGGTTGAGCGGGATATTGAAGTCCCCACCCAGAACCAAACACCCCGACCCAAAGCTCTCAAGTTCCTTAATCATCCTTCTGCAGAAGGCTAGATGGGAGGTGTTAGGGAAATAGACATTCGCCAACGTGGTAGGCATTCCTGCCCAAGTCCCCTTTAGGAAGATAAATCTCCCATCTGGGTCCACTAGCTTGTCAGAGAGCTCAAAATTAGCTCCCTTGCTTAGGAGGATAGATACCCCTTTCGACTTAGAGACATCGTTAGTGGAGTGGTGTGCTTCAGTGAAGTAGGAGTCGGTGAGCCTAGGGACCTGGTTTGTTCTAAAATGAGTCTCCTGTAGGAAGACTATCTTTGGCTTACCTTTTTTCAACTCTCTCAGCAGGGTCGAGCGTTTTTCTGGGATATTTAACCCTTTCACGTTGTGGGACACCAGCGTGGGTGGCGTGCCCAATGCCGAGTAAGCCATCGGTACAGGTCAGAGAGAGATGGTGGGTCGTGTCCAAAATCTCAACCTATAGAGAGTAGAAAAGACAAACTTAATGATTAACACATCCCCACCGTTTCCACCGGAAAGGAGACCAAGAAAAGCAGTTAGGATACAGGAAAGGGAACAAGGAAAGAAAAGGGCAAAAGAAAGTCAGATGTAGAGGGGGAGTTAAGGGTAACGGCCTACCTGAACTACTAAGCCGTCCAGGTAGGACAAAAAATAATCTGGAACCCGGGCGACAACCGGAGTATCGCCCAGACCCCTAACTTTTGTGAGGACAAGGGAGGCGCCCACACGGAGCTTCGGTCACAACCTTGTACGTAATGACACAGACAAAACGTTGTGAGTGCCAGGACGCAAAGGGTATACCAGCAATGGAGAAAAAAAAAAACACAATAAACCAGAGGGAGCCAAGCCCTAGCCCTTGTAGCGTACATAAGTAGCTGTAAAATCCTCTCTGCCATAAGAGGAGATATATAAAATATAACTGTTAAACGGGTGAACATATGGAACCAAATCTGGGCAAAAAAAAGAAAAAAAAAACTGAAAATCAAACCAGCGAAACATAGAATGTGGCTTCAGAGAACGCCGCCGGCAGAGGCACCGGCGGGAAGAACGGGCCAACCCACCCCTCCACCACCATCCACCTCCCCCGACCAGCGTCCCCCGTACATGTACCATCTGAAATACCCCATATCCCATCCCAAACCAACTTAAGGCTCGTGATAGTCTCAGTAGTAAAAATGTGTTCAGGGTTCAGTGATGATAGAGCAATAAACCGTTGCGACCTCAGCATCTCCCTGAAGGCCAGCAAATCCGAGGGGTCTAAAGCTGAAACACTATTGCAGTTCAGTCTAATGAAATGCGAACGTTGCAGAGGTCCAAGTATGCGTTAGGGTATTCATATTAGTACCAATGGCGCTGGAATAAAGGAAATTGTTTGCCCAGGAAATAAGTGGTGAGGGCAGACCACAAAAACCGGGAACTTGTACACTGGGAGCCAACATATCAGCCTCTAATCCGCAGGCTGGGACCGTGAGGAATGCGCTCTTCTACGTGGCGTGTCCACACCAGGGTTCTCCTGCCAGGCCTGACGTAGCTTTTTGGAATGGTGCTTGTCGGGTGTCGATCCGGGGGAATGGGGGGGACTTCTCTCCCTAGGTGGTAGAGCGTACTCCTGGTACCAATCCGGTAGGTCCACTAGGTCTATTTGCAGGGCGTTGCAAAAGTCCGGGAGGTCATTGGGTGTGCGGAGCGTGTATTGCTTGCCATTGTGTGACACCAGAAGGGCGAAGGGGAAGCGCCAAGTGTAACGAAGGTCTCTGGCCCGCAGTGCCTCCAGCAGGGGGCGCAGGGCTCTGCGATTTTTGAGTGTTATTTGTGAGAGATCTTGAAAGAGTTTTATGTTTTCTCCGTTAAACACAATCAGTTCGTTTCTGCGTGCTTTAAACATGATTTCCTCCTTCAAAGAAAAGTTCTGTAGGCAGCATATGATGTCACGCGGAGGCAAGGTATCGGGGCCTCTAGCTCGGAGAGCCCTGTGGGCTCTAACGAATTCAATAGGAGAATCTTCCGGCCTCTCCAATACACTATTGAAAACTCTCTGGAGAGCTGGTACTATCTGCTCGGTGGTCACTGACTCTGGCACCCCCCTGACCCTTATATTGTTCCTCCTCCCTCTGTTGTCGAGGTCCTCCATGTGCCTGTTTAATTCAATAAAGTGCTGGGCATGTGTGGAGGTGACATTATCCAGGCGGAGTATGGCTTTGTCTCTGAGCCTCCCTGCAGTTTCAGCGGTGTCCATCTTTTCAGTGAGCACAAGCAGGTTAGTTTTCAAGTCTGTGATGGCCGCTGAAAACGATGCCTTGATGTCAGCAGCAAATCCTGACATGTCTGCATATGTGAGGGGGTGGTCAGGTCGTGCCATTCTCCTACCGTTATCCTCTGTAGCGGATTGAGAGTCCTCGCTGAGCTCCCCGTCTGTGTGGATCGCCGCCATCTTGGCTTTCTCCGGGGCCCGCTGTGTCATCGCTTGTTTCTGGAATATGTCCGAGATATTCCTACTAGCTGACACCGCTGTGGATCGGCGGGACCGTGAGTGCTGTGATCCGCGAAATTGTTTGTTCATCCTCGCAGGGTGCTTGGCAGAGAGGTGCTTAGGGCTTCAGGCTGGACGGAGCTCCTCTTTCAAGCCGCCATCTCCGCTGCGCGCCAAGCCACGCCCCCAACATCCACTAGCTCTGTGATGTCATCGTGGAGGAGTGGAACAGGAGTCCAGTGGCAACCTGTGAATCTCTGGTGAACTCTATGCCAGTGTTTCTCAACTCCAGTCCTCAAGGCGCCCCAACAGGTCATGTTTTGAGGCTTTCCATTATTTTGCACAGGTGATTTGATCAGTTTCACTGCCTTAGTAATTGCCACAGCCGTTTCATCTGAGGGAAATCCTGAAAACATGACCTGTTGGGGCACCTTGAGGACTGGAGTTGAGAAACACTGCTCTATGCCCAAGAGGGTTAAGGCAGTGCTGAAAAATAATGGTTGCCACACAAAATATTGACACTTTGAGCCCAATTTAGACATTTTCACGTAAGGGTGTACTTACTTTTGTTGCCAGCGGTTTAGACATTAATGGCTATGTGTTGAGTTATTTTGAGGTGACAGCACATTGTATACTGTTATACAAGCAGTGCAATACTTTAAATTGTAGCAAAGTGTCATTTCTTCAGTGTTGTCACAGGAAAAGATATAATAAAATATTTACATACATGTGAGGGGTGTACTCACTTTTGTGAGATACTGGGGTTGATTTACTAAAGCCAAATAGACTGTGCACTTTGCAAAGTGCAATTGCACTCTGCAAGTGCAGTTGCTCCAGAATTTAGTAAATTCTAAAGCTCCACTTTGCAAAGAATACCCAATCATGTGGCAGGAAAATGAAAAAAAAAAGCATTTTTGCTTACACATGATTGGATGAAAGAAGTCAGCAGACCTTTCCCTCATTTACTAAGCTCTGGAGCAACTGCACTTGCAGAGGGAAACTGCCCTTTGCAAAGTGCACAGTCAATTTGCTTTTAATAAATCAACCCCACCGTATGTGTTATTTTTAAATTTTGCCTGTAGTACCATTACATTTAAGTATTTGTAGTACTATATTTCACCAAGAGGTGGCACTGCAAAAGAATACAGAAACTACAGGTTCTTGTCTTTGCAGAATGGACAGCTGCCAAAGAACCAATATAATTCTCAGCTTCTCAGAAGATGGATTCCTTTCACATAATTTTCTTGGAGAATAAACATGTACCGTATATACTCGAGTATAAGCCGAGATTTTCAGCCTCTTTTTTGAGGCTGAAAGTGCCCCCCTCGGCTTATACTCGAGTCATCGCTGTCTGCCCGCTCGATCAGCGTGTCGAGCAGACAGACAGCGGCCATTCTATCATTCAAAAGCCGCGCCTCCGGCTCCGCCTTCGCCTGTGATAGGCGGAACACTGAATTTCCCAGCAGCCTGTGTTCCGCCTATCACGGACATCGTATCATCCTCGTACTACGGACGAGGATGATACGATGTACGTGATAGGCGGAACACAGGCTGCTGGGAAATTCAGTGTTCCGCCTATCACAGGCGAAGGCGGCGGCGCAGCTTTTGAATTTTACAATGGCCGCCGAGGCGCCGACGAAGAGGGCACGGGACGGAGGCAAGGCAAGGCAAGGCACGGCACGGGACGGGACGGGACGGGACGGGACGGAGGCAAGGCACGGCGGCGAGGCACGGCACGGGACGGAGGCAAGGAGGCAAGGCACGGGACGGAGGCTCGGGACAAAGGCTCGGGACACAGGTAGGCTGGACACACACACACACACACACACACACACACACACACACACACACACACACACACACACACACGGATGGATACACACACACACAGGGATGGATGGATGGATGGATGGAGACACACACACACAGGGATGGATGGATGGATGGACACACACACACACAGGGATGGATGGACGGACACACAGGGATGGACGGACACACAGGGATGGACGGACACACAGGGATGGACGGACACACACACAGGGATGGACAGGCATGTCTTACCCTCGGCTTATACACGAGTCAATAAGTTTGCCAGTTTTTTTGGGGGTAAATTGGGGGCCTCGGCTTATATTCGGGTCGGCCTATACTCGAGTATATACGGTATTTTACATTGCAATGCTGCCTATAATTTTGTCTGTAAGACTTTAACTAAAAATCCTAATTTGCCTGCTATTATATTAATCCACATTTGTTTCAAGCAGCTCAGTTGGTTAAAGAAACTTGCCCCCTACTGTTCATAACATCTTTATCCCTCTTAAAAGCAGTGTTTGTGGAAAAGACAACTCTCGGCGGAACTATCATCATTTATTTCTTTATAATATGCACATAAGAACAATTAAAAGCACGTCTGAGCAGATTAACCTATTTTGTATTCTAAATAGCAGAAGTAATTTCTCATTTCTCATTCAGTAGAACATCCATTCATTGTGTTCTATTCTTTCTTCAAGGCTTCATTCATTTAGTAACCTCACCATCTACTAATGACCCAATATCCATCTATATTTCACTTCTCTTCAGCAATGTATTTCAGCATTAGAGAGCTACAGATCTCAATTAGATAAGTTCAGATGTTCAGTTTAGCTAATTAAAAATAGCATTTCTCAATTGCAGGCAGGCTTGTCTCTGTGCCAGAAACTGCAATATAGTCAGGATATTTTATGAATACCTTCTGCTAATTTTTGTACTACGAGCATGATATCAAGAGGATTTTACTTATGGTGAGACCGATTTGCTCACCGCAATGCTACATACTGTACCTCTATTCTAAGTCCCTGTTACTAAACTGAGAATAGGTATTGCTGAAGTCCTGATTATTTTTTTAAAACGTATTAACAATAATCAGTTAAAATTGATAGATGACCCCTGAGTGTAAAATAGTTTTCACTTAATTTTTCTAAATACTTCAGAGTGTAGAACCACAGCTAACACTAGCTAAAGTGATATTAAATCTTAATTATTTAACTCTAGATTTAGTTAGGAGTAAAAAAAAAAAAATCACCACATCGGTCTGTGCAAGGAGGATAGCGGGCTGCCGGCGGTGCACACGCGGGCCGCGGAAGAGTACCCACAGGTCCTGCTGACTCGGTGTCTGTCGGCGACCCCCAATCACTGTGTAAGGGCAGAACGGGGAACTAAACAAGGTGATTCCCTGTTCTGCCTAATATTTAGATCGTCTGTTGCCAGTGATCCGGAACAGTGATCTCTGTGTTGTCCCAGTGAAGCCATCCCGCAACAGTTAGAACACACCCAGGGAACACACTTAACCCCTTGATCGCCACCTAGTGTTAACCCCTTCCAAGCCATTGTCATTTTTACATTAATCAGTGCATTTTTATAGCAATGACCAATGTAATAATGTCACTGGTCCCCATGAAGTATGATTTGGGGTCAGATTTGTTCGCCACAATGTCGCAGTTTCGCTAAAAATCGGATATTGCCACTATTACTAGTAAAAACAATAAATATACGCTTATTGCAATTTTTTTTTTTACCAAAAATATGTAGAATACATATCAGCCTTAACTGATGAATAAATTATTATTATTTTTTTTTGGATATGTATTATAGCAGAAAGTAAAAAAAAAAAATATTTTTCAAAATTGACGGTCTCTTTTTATTTATAGCACAAAAAAATAAAAACCGCAGAGGTGATCAAATACCACCAAACAAAAGCTCTATTTGTGGGAAAAAAAGGATGTCAATTTTGTTTGGGTACAGTCTCGCACGTTCGCACAATTGTCAGTTAAAGAGACGCATGGTTAAAGCACTGTCAGCATCTGATTTATTCACTAACTGAGTATGCAACTTCTTAATCCTTGCCTATTGTTATTAGTTTAAGCTGGTGCCATGACTATTGCCCCAGTTTCCTCTTTCAGGTGGTTCCTCTCTCACACTTCATCCTATGGAGCCTCCCTTACATGCAGGGAATACAGTTGTATCTCCCTACACTGTTTGCAGTAATAAAAACACACATCCCCATAGTCTAGAATGGCAAAGCACACACCTATTCCTCTCTGCTCCTCCTCCCAGTCCCTTCTAAAACAAACATACTGGCCCAAGACTGCGCTGTTCACTGTTAACACTTACCTGCAAAGACTGGAAGTTCCGGGAACCAGCACTGGGAGAGTTGAAGTCAGCAGCATTGAAACTTGTAATATCTAATGCCGCACACAAACAAGCGGAATGTCCGACAGAAAAGTCAGACGGAAGCTTTTCATCTTATTTTTTTCCGATCGTGTGTGTGCCTCATTGGACTTTTTTTTACAAAAATTCTGACGGACCTAGAAATAGAACATGTATTAAATATTTCTGAACGGAACCAATTCCTATAGGGAAAACTGTTCGTCTGTATGCTGTTCCGACGGACCAAAAACGTTGCATGCTCTGAAGCAAGTACGAGACAGAAGCTATTGGCTACTGGCTATTGAACTTTTTCTAGTCCCGTCGTACATGTTGTATGACACCGCGTTCTTAACTATCAGACTTTGGTGTGATCGTGTGTATGCAAGACAGTTTCAGTGGAACGCCATCGGAAACTCCGTCGGAAATACCTTTGGAGTTTATTCCGATGGGAAAGCTGGTCGTGTATACGCAGCATAAGTGGTGGGGTAAGACATTTAAAAAATAGATTGCAGAGAGATTCATTTATTTATTTATTTGTATTTTAGTGTGCTCAATGTGTTAAGCTAAAAAAAAAAAAACACTACCACTACTTTAACCCATTAATGCCTAAGCCTTTTTCTGACACTTGTTGCTCACTAGTTAAAATATATATATTTTAGAGACCGTAGAGAATAAAATGGTGATCGTTGCAATATTTTATGTCACAATGTATTTGTGCAGTGGTCTTTCAGATAAATTTGTTTTTGGTAGAAATACACTTTCATGAATTAAAAAAAAAAAACAGTAAAGTTAGCATACTTTTTTTTGCATAATGTGAAAGATGATGTTACACTGAGGAAAATGGATACCTAGCGTGTCATGCTTTAAATTTGTGCACACTTGTTAATTAGCAACAAACTACAGTACTTAAAAATCTCCATAGGTGTTTCTTTAAAAATGCATACAGGTTACCAGTTTAGGCCGCGTACACACGCGGGAACTGTTCGCTCAACTTTGTCCGTCAAACAGTTTCAGCGAACAGTCCGCTCAAAATTAGCATGGACGGACTTGCCCACACACGACGAACGAACAGTTTGCTGAAACCGTGCGCGATGACGTGAACGGCACGTACGACGGGACGGAAAATACGACGTCCTATACACTGCATTACAACTTTCGGCGTGTAAATCCTTTCTGAGCATGCGCGGAACTTAGTTTGACGAACAAGCCTACACACGAGGGGACTGTTCGCTGAAACCAAGTTTCAGCGGACAGTTTTTCGGAATTTCCGAAAAACTTTGTTCAGCAGACTGTTCACTGAAACTGTCCGCTGAAAGCCCACACACGGGCGGACTGTCAGCCGATAAACTGTTCAGCGGACAAAGTTGGGCGAACAGTCCCCGCGTGTGTACGCGGCCTCAGAGTTACAGAGCAGGTCCTGTGCTAGAATTATTGCTCTCGCTCTAACAATCACGGCAATACCTCACATGTGTTGTTTGAACACTGTTTACATTTGTGGGTGTGACTTACGTATGCGTTCGATTCTGCGCTTGAGCATGGAGGGATTGGGCGCTTTCAGTTTTATTTTTTTTTATTTTTTTACACTGTTCCTTTAAAAAAACAATTCTGATTACTTTTATTGCTGTCACAAGGAATATAAACATCCCTTGTGACAGTAATAAGCAGTGACAGGTACTCTTTATGGAGAGACACCAAATTCCTCCTCTGCACTTAAAAGCATCCAAAATGCCAAGTTTGGCTGTTTTAAATGCTGTAATTTTTTTTTAATTTGGTGCCTTTAAGTCTTCAGTAAACTGGGCTTACTAGATCTGAGACCTGATCAAAGCTGATTCGGTTGGGATGAGAGAGCCCGGGCGAGCCGCGGAAGGTGGCGAGAGGGGGGATGGCCCCTCCCGCTGCTTGGGATAACAGCTGAGCGGCTACCTGATTTAACCTTTTTACACAGGATTTTTCTAATATATATATTTCATATTTATATTTATTTATTTTGGTTGTGTATCAACTGAACACAGAGGATATGTGTGATATTTCGTTTTATATTAGCGCACTGATCATATTTATATTATTTTTTACTATTTTTTAGGTGAGAGATCACTGGTATTGGTGCAGATTTTATTTGTATTTGTATATAGGTATTTGGATTCATATTTTTATTAGGTTTTTCACCGCACCAGCGTTTGAGTAGTTCCAGTATTTACCTAGACGCATTGATTGTTATCACAAGAAAGCCGACCAACGGCTCTAAACATATGGTACCAGGGTGATGTGTGCAGCTGCATGCACACCCCAGTATAACCCCTTCAAGCCGAAGGCCTCATATTTAAGTTACGTTGATGTGAAGGGGTTAACGTGTCAATTCATCTTTAGATTGGCCATGCACATGGCAATTCTCATTTTCCGGAACTTTCAATTCCCTAGAAATAGCAAATAACAGAAAATATTCACCAGAAACTAAGAAACCTAAGACCAGTTTCATCAGTCTTTCAGAATCTGGTTCTACTCTGAAATTAATAAGGATCTTGCATCAAACGAATGCTCATTTTCATGTTTAAAACTTTAATTGCAATCTAATTGAAATGGAATCAAAACAGGAAAGCAATCTTGTCAAAAGGGATCAATATCAAGTTTAATCAAATTGACTTTCATTCCATCTTCTGAAATTTCCTTTGACATCTTCTGAAATTCTATTCACATATTTCAGGATGAATGGCACTCACTGCATGTTTTGCCATGACTTGGAATCGTCCAAATGTGAACAGGGCTTTAACAATGTGAACTGGTAATGAAAAATGCGTGCCCCTCAGACTACAAGGGAAATCAAACCTGTGTCCACCACTGTGAGTGCAGGCCCGGGGTGAGTGCAGGCCCGGGAAGGAGCTTGTCTCGGGTCCAAACAACTGAGCAAAGGATGGATACCATGAGGTTGCATATCAATGCAGACCCACTGGTACTGGAAAGAAGGGCAGTCTCAGCCTGGGCTCCTGCCAAGACATACCCCCAACATGTGGTTAAATACATCAACGGATGCCAATCAATGAAAAATAAATGTCAGGTGTGCATGGGGCTTGCCACAGGAAAAAATGTGTGAAAAACAATGGTTTTGGATGGGTTTTTTTTCAGGGAGCTGGCTATTATGGTCTTTTTTGTGATCTGTGCATGCGGTTTTCCACACATATGGATTCCTGCGGCCAGCCCCAAGCAGACCTGACATTTATTTTCCCATGAGTAGCAGCCTTTGATATATTTAACTGCTCCCCCCGCTCAGAGTCTCCATTCCCATGGCTAAGCTCCGAGGGTGGAGTGAAATGCGTGAGGGTATGGCCCAGGCTGATACTGTCATTCATTCCAATGGCACTGCATTAATGTGTAGCTTCTTGGGATCCTTCCTTTGCTCAAAAAAACTTTAACAATTTTACATTATGTGCCAACGTTTTCCAAACAATCAAAACTATGCAAGTAAAAGAGCTGCATAGATGTGACATTGTAATATTTATGTGAATTTGTTTGGCAGCTTATCAATTTATGTTAATTGTCAAAAAGGTTGGTATTTTCTTTCTATGAGAATCAACTAAATAGTTGATATCACTTTCCACCATACAATCTCTGTTCTTGTTTAAAGCTGATGCTAATCTTTGAAGCTTTGAATTTATTAATACATCCTTAAATGTATTCTGTTTAAATGCAATCAATATATGTACCTGAATTTGGTATTAGCCTGTTGCACTTCTTATATAGTTGGAGACGACCTGTCAGTGTTAATGAACTTCAGAAGAGAAGGGTGGGAATCCTTCCCCACCAGGCAAGGCTGTACTTTGTGGCAGAGTTGTGTAAACCTCAGAACTAGATGGACAGAAATGCAAGTATACTATAGAAACATCTGCAAAATTAGCATTTAGCTGTTTGCCTTGAGTTCAGCTTTAAATCAATTTGCAGTGTATATCTAGTATTTGTTTAAGGTAAAATTGTGGCTAGGCTATGGATATTCAAAAGTGCATGATTTGCACAGTACAAGCAGTCCATGAGTTTAAAAATAATCCCTCACTGAACTCTGTAGCTAAAGGTACTGTGGAAAACGTTACAACAGATGAACTAAAAATCACAACACAACTCCCCTTGCTTTTTCTTGCAGCATGTGCTGTAAGCTGTTCAGAAACAGACTATAGTCAAGCATCAGGCCGCGTACACACGCGGGGACTGTTCGGCCAACTTTGTCCGTCAAACAGTTTCGGCAAACAGTCCGCTCAAAATTAGCATGGACGGACATGGCCACACACGACGTACGAACAGTTTGCTAAAACCGTGCGCGATGACGTGAACGGCACGTACGACGGGACGAAAAATACGACGTCCTATACACTGCATTATAACTTTCGGCGTGTAAATCCTTTCTGAGCATGCGCGGAACTTAGTTTGTCGAACAAGCCTACACACGAGGGAACTGTTCGCTGAAACAAGGTTTCAGCGGACAGTTTTTCGGAAATTCCGAAAAACCTTGTTCAGCGGACTGTTCGCTGAAACTGTCCGCTGAACGCCCACACACGGGCGGACTGTCCGCCGAAACACTGTTCAGCGGACAAAGTTGGCCGAACAGTCCCCGCGTGTGTACGCGGCCTCAGAGTCTCAGTTGTGATCCTGAGAATGACTTATTCCACAATGCCTGAAGCTACAGAGGTCAGTGAAGGCTGGATATTAAAGAACTCATTAATAATATGCAAATGCTTTAATGTGTATATTCTGTGTGCAAGTTTACTTTAAATAAGAACTGTAAACCATGAAAAAGACTGAAGCTGTTTGATTTAAAGTGGGGTGCCCCTAAAAAAAAAAAGTTAATAAAAGCCAGCAGCTACAAATACTGCAGCTGCTAACTTTTAATAATCAGACACTTACCTGTCCCAGGGTCCAGCGATGCGGGAGAACGAAGCCCCCCTCTTTCCTCGCTCCACTCGCGGCGCCGTCATTCATAATGTGGGCACCCGGCTGTGGTTTCACAGCCGGGCACCCACTGTGCATGTGCGAGTGGCGCAGGGCGCTGTGATACGCTGCACAGTCATCTGGGACACGTGACAGGTCTCAGACGACTGTGCGGCGCGAGGGGAAGTGATGTCACCATCCCGGGCAAGGAAGAAGGCAGACTACGAGGGACCCCCTAGCAACAGATATTTAGAGGTGAGTAAAAAAAAATTTCAATCGTTTTTATTTTATTTTTTTTAAGAATTTTAAACACTTTTTCATTTTTTGGTGACAACACCACTTTAAGTACAAAGTTTTGGGGTTTTCAACCTGGACTTCCAATACAACATGTTCCAGCACATGTGCACACATAAGGTATATTATGGACAACAGCAACAACCCCCTACCACAAATGAGATGCTATCCAACATTTAATTCAGGAATAGGGCAGACATGAATAATTACCCCTTCCTGTTAACTCTTGTCCTTCACCTGTGTTATGGCTGCACCTTCAGTGCGGAAACAAGGAAAGTTGTACAAGCTATTGTTTGAGGAGGAATACCAGTTAATACTGTTCACAACAAGACCTACTCTTCACTCTAATGTTACAAATAAAAAACTTAACAAAGGTCTTCTTTGAGTTGAGGGTTACACAGCTTCAAAATTCCTATATACCGTATTTATCGGCGTATAACACACACTTTTTTCCCCTGAAAAAATCAGGGGGAAATTGGGGGTGCTTGTTATACGCCGATCCCCCACTATGTTTAACCCTTTCTGCCACTCTCTGCGGCTTCGGGTTATTTTCAGCCGCACTCGGCCATTCTCGGCTATCTTCGGCCATTCTCGGCTATTTTTGGACGTTCTCGGCTATTTTCGGCTGCACTCAGCCGTTCTTGGTGGCTTTCAGAAAGCCGAAAGCCGCCGAGAATGGCCGAGTGTGGCAGAAAATAGCCGAGAACGGCTGAAAATAGCCGAGAATGGCCGAGTCCAGGCGAAAATAGCCGAAAGCCACTGAGAGCGGCTGAGAACTACCGAGCGCTGCCGAGATACACAGGACATCCGCTCTGTATCTCGGTGGCACCATTTTTAAATGACAAAGCCACAGACAAGACTGCAAATGACTGACAAGGCTAAATGCAAGGCTGCAAGTGACTGACAAGGCTGCAATGGAAGGCTGCAAATGACTGACAAGGCTGCAATGCAAGGCTGCAAATGACACGGACAAGGCTGCATTGATGGGCATTTAAATGTAAGTTTTTTCATTAAACTTCCCTCCTAAAAGTTTTTTTCTTTTAAATTTCCTCCTAATCTTGGGGTGCGTGTTATACGCCGGTACGTGTTATGCGTCGATAAATACGGTAAGCTCATGAAATTCCCATTGAATGTAAAATTCCCTTGTATATTACAGAATTTTTTTTTTTTTTTGCATATTACGTAAAGCCAAGCTCTATTTCTGCAATGACTTCTTACTGACTGGTAAGTGTACATTTAACAACAGGAAAAGCATATTTAAAAAATGTAATAGTTTAACTCCAAAACACATTTTTTCGTTGTTTAATGGTTTTAATCTATGCAAGCAATAAATCTTACATGTTTGTTTATTTTTAAAGAGAGAAACTATACATTAGTGTGAATGCCTTGGAAAACGAATCTACCAATGACGCATAGATACTGGATTCCATAAATGTGCAATAGAAAAATAATAGTCTGACCTAAACAACAGCAACAACAACAACAGGAACAGGGTTTAAAGGAAGTAGTATATAATGACATGAACACAAAGTCATTTTTGTTCAGAATGTCAGCTAATCCCCAATGCGGGTAAAGCTCTCAACTCACTAGAGAGATTTTGCTTTACTTTCTGTCCCAAAAGGATCTCAAGAGAAATCTCCCTGATGGGGACAACAATACAAGACTGACAGCAATTCAATCCCTTTCAAAAACTAAAGAAAACTTTTCGTTGGACTGAGTACATCCCCACTACAGTTCACGCTGCAAGATTCAATAGATGTAATTGATGTACAGATGGAAAACGTGTTCTCCCATTAACCCAACAGATCAGTAGCTGCCTGGGTCAGAGGCAAGAAATCATTACCTTCTCCAAGATACCCAGCAAACTGCACTCAAACTGCACTCTATATTCTATGAATGACAAATAATCAGATAGTGCAGATCAGATTTTAAATTGTTTACTATAATCTGTTTTTCACCTTCTCTTCTTTTCACAACCCAAGGCACTCACTATGGTAGAATTACTAAGGCAGCCCATACATTGGTCATTTTTTCTTTTTCATTCTACCAGAGTGTTGAAGGGGAAAATAATGGTCCAATTCTGCTATCCACACATTCAAGGTAGATGGGGGAATCCTTACCACTGAGTCACTGAGTTGCTAGCTATAGCCGGCTGCACAAATTGATAGACTGACCTGTGTACAACCAACCTGCCCATACAGTGATTGAAATTCATGTATGGCCGCCTTAAGGCAACAGAGATAGCTCACTTGGCATTCACTATGCAAAGTTAGGCCAGTCATAGACGGTTCAAATCTCAGCTGGTTAAGCAGGAATCAGCAGAGATTTGAACCATGTATAGGGAGGCTTAGTACCAAGTTTAGCAATAGGTATGGTCTCTAGAAATAATCACCGTCTTCTCCCAGAGGGAACTGATTCCCCCCCCCCCCCGCCAGGTGAATAAAATGGTTGGTGGGAGCAATACCCCTGTCAACACTGTCTGTGCTGATGGGGGAAATTCGTTCCATGTATGGTCTGCATTAATTATCACTTAGATTAGTAAATGAGGTGAGTCTATTTATAAGCAATTAACCGTCTATTTTTTTTTTTTGATTAATTACTTTATTTATTTATTTATTTATTTTTGGTTAATTATTTGTTATTATCAGGGCCGTCTTTAATATTGATTGGACCCTGGGCAAAAATTTTCTTAGGGCCCCCCATGCAATTTCGCTCTCCACCTTCTCTGAGACATACAATAAATAGCAGCTAGACTTAAAATCAGTTTACTGTATCAGATCAGGCAGCGATTGTGATTGGTTCCCAGAGGTTACAGCATTTCATTACAGCTCACTGACTGGTTGCTAGAGGTTACAGCACTCCTTAAGGATCACTGATTAGTTGCTAGAGGTTACAGCACATTTCTGCTTGTTGATTGGCTGCTAGAGATTGATGTACTGTAATACTGCTCACTGGTTGCTGTAGCTTACAGTACATCTTCTCCTCACTGCAGGGGAACATGATATACCTACGAATGCTGCCTTTATTTACATATCAATGCAGTTGACTTCGTTCAGGTAAAACTACTGCTCGTAAGCGATATAGCACATTCGTCACGCTGCAATGTTAAAAATTCATTCATCAAGCGCATTCTCTTGATCTTTAACAATGCTGCAAGAACGAACTTCTTTTGATGCTCATAGTCACACACACTTCTCCCGAACGGATTTCATTACTCTTTTTTAACCATTTCAGCAATACAATTTTAGTTTAAGTCACATCTACACAATGTTTTTTTTTGTTTGTTTTTTTTTATGTTTTTTTTTTGGGGGGGGGGGGATTCCCTAAAAATCTCCTTTAACCACTTGGGATCCGCGCTATTGCAAAATGACGGCAACAGCGCGGACCCACATTTCCGGGACTACGTCTATTGACGTAGTCCCGGTTACGAGCGGCCTGCGCGCCCCCTGAGGGGCGCGCGCGGCGCGCTCTGTGATCGGCGAGTCCGTGAGACTCGCCTGATCACCGATCCGTGTAAGGGGTCGATCCCGACCCCTTATCACGTGATCAGCTGTCAGCCAATGACAGCTGATCATGTGATAAAACGGAGCCGGTAATCGGCTAGTATTCCTCCTCGCGCTGACAGCGCGAGGAGAAAAAAAAAAGCCGATCGCCGGCGGCCGTGTTCGGGACATCAGTCCCGATCACGGCCAGCAATTTAAACGGACACCTGCCCCCTGCCAGTGCCCACCTGCCACCCGCAGTGCCATCCTGAAATAAAGTAAGTGCCCCCCTGTCAGTGCCACCCAGCAGTGCCCATAGTGCCCACAGTGCCACCCAGCAGTGCCCACAGTGCCACCCAGCAGTGCCCACAGTGCCACCCACAGTGCCACCCAGCAGTGCCACCCACAGTGCCACCCAAAATCTGCCTCAAAGGTGCTGCACCCCAGTGCCGCCCATCAGTGCCCAGCAGTGCCGCCCATCAGTGCCCAGCAGTGCCGCCCATCAGTGCCCAGCAGTGCCACCTATCAGAGCCACCTATCAGTGCCACCTATCAGTGCCCATCAGTCCCATCTATCTGTGGTACCTATCAGTGCCCATCCGTGCCACCCATCCGTGCCACTTATCCGTGCCACCCATCCGTGCCATCTTATCTGTGCCCATCTTTGCCCATCAGTGCCGCCTTATCTGTGCCCATCGGTGCCGCCTTATCTGTGCCTATTAGTGCCGCCTTAACTATGCCTATCAGTGCCCACCAGTGCAGCCTATCAGTGCCCACCAATGCAGCCCATCAGTGCCCACCAATGCAGCCCATCAGTGCCCACCAATGCAGCCTATCAGTGCCGCCTAATCAGCGCACTTCAATGAAGGAGAAAAATTACCCGTTTGCAAAATTTTATAACAAACTATTAAAACATGATTTTTTTTTTTTTTTTTTTGCATCTTTTTTTGTTTGTTTAGCAAAAAATAAAACTCCGAGCTGTAACTAAATACCACCAAAAGAAAGCTCTATTTGTGGGAAAAAAATGATAAAAATTTCATTTGGGTACAGTGTTGTATGACCGCGTAATTGTCACTCAAAGTGCATCAGCGCTGAAAGCTGAAAATTGGTCTGGGACTGAGGGGGGTTTAAGTGCCCAGTAAGCAAGTGGTTAAAGACACTGGTCATTTCTCCTTTTTGGAACTTTTTATTTTTAGGTGTAAACTTACAACAACAACATTATTGTATTTTCTAGATTTTATTTTTTAATCTACAGGAGGTTGTTTAGTTTTGGTACCCCTTGTTATTTATTTCACTTTGTATTTTGGAAATGTACCTGCCTGCTCACAAATAAACTCTACTTTTTGAAGGAAAACACATTACACAAGTATTTCATCAAACAAAAATAATATATATTTTTTTTATTGAAAATAAAACTAGGAACGCAGCACTGGAGAAACTTATTAACTTTGGTGCAGCCTTTGGCCCCCAGGGCAGACATGAATAAATTATATAAAAAAAAATTGTTGGCCTGAGGAGTACATATCTCAGGGCGAGAAGTCTGCTCCTGAAGTCCTCGAGAGCAGGAAATTCAGATGCCCAGGATGGTGATCTTGAAGAGGTTGCATCTTCTGGCACACCAGACTCATCCCAGGCCATCACTCTCTGGTCTTCCTTTGGGACTTCCCACCAGGCATCCTTCCAGGCTGTGGCTGGGCTCCAGGAGGAGGAGGGCGTTGTTGGACCTCCTGGCTGCCACTTGCCACAGCCTCCCCCGACTGACGTCTTCCTGTGTATGAAAAGGGGACAGAGTTTTAGTTTTTGGATCATCAATCACAACATTTTGTGCTCCTGGCTTTTACTATTTGACTGTTACCAAATAGAACAGACTATCATTCTGACACCAGCATTTTTCTTTTCCGTCCCAATCATTTTTGATCACTACTGTCTATGGAGATGTAAACCACTTGGAGAAATCTCAACTTACTGATCAATAAGAACATCTAATCTAGTTAACATCATTAAATGTAACACAAGAAATATGTTCAACAATGCAATACCTGTCTCAAGCTGGGCCCCACCACATGGTGCTGCCTGGAAGGCCCAGGTTGGTCATCAGAAGCCTCAGCTGGGGGTGAAGGATGCCTTGGAGGAAGCATGGAGAGTGGTGGCCTGAGTGGTGGCCTGGGTACCCCCTGGTCTAACAGAAAATGCAGCCTGTCAAAGTGCACCATCCTGGGGTAGTAAACAGCATCTGGATCTCCTGCTCTCAAGGATTCCAGGTGCTTCTTTCTCTCCCTGAAATATGTAAGCTTCATGGTCACAATTTTGCGATTCAGATATGTCATGTCTGCCGTGGGGACCCTGATCTGCACCAAAGCAAGCAGTTTCTCCAGTGCTGCGTTCCTCTTGGATCTGTCATAATAAAATTTGTTGTGGAACTGCCACAGGCAGGACATCTCCATGTAGAGCTCGAGAAAGAGCCCCATAAATTTGGCATTGTTGAATGGGTCCATTTTGTCTGCAAGACACAACACAAGACAAACCCTCAAATACTAATAATGCAATTAAAATCCCTCCTAATCTTGTCCCAACAGCGGCCTAGATACAAGCAGTCTAGTCTAGTGAAGCACAAATTTAAAAATGTTACCTTCGTTTCGACGTTCGCCGCATCCGTGCCTCACACTCTCCTCCCAGATCGTACGGACGATACACATGTGTGGCGTTTTATATACAGTGCGCATGCGTGAAACTCCGCCCGCCCCTGACGTTCTTTCCAGACTATTCCCCGCCCCTTCGCTTCCCGCGCAGTGGGGAGAGCACATGGCGGAGAGAACGCAGGTGCGCAATAATAGTTCCACTAACGAGGAGGAGGGTGAGGAAAGCCCGGAGCCAGAAACGTCCCGATCCAGGAAGACAAGATTTAAGGCCTCAAATATGTCTTTTGGAGAGATGTTGGAAATGGTCGACATATTGAACAGGACCGACTATGATGGGAAGTATGGACCTTACCCAAACCCAAATATCAGAAAGGCCAAGATCATGAATAAAGTTGTGAAAAGTCTTCTGAAGAATTTTGGGGTACACCGATCCAAGGATCAACTGAGAAAACGCTGGTCAGACCTGAAACTGAGGGAGCACGAGCAGTACCTAAGGATCAAGCGTGTTATTAAAAAAAGTAAGTAGTTGTCGTGTGTTCATATCATTATTCTTGCTTGCATACATGCTCCATGTGCTTGGATTTCATGTTGTGCATTTTAAAATGGCCACTTTCAAGGTCATGGTTTCGTTCGTTCGTATGAAACATCGTTCTGCAGGGAAGTATTCCAGCTTAACAAAGTGGCACCAATAATGTTCTCACCTTGTAACTCGGCCCAAAAAAACAATTGTACAACACTTCCAAGCAATGTTTCATATTCCTATTTATGCCCTCTGTGTGCTAATTAATCTTTTTTTACATTATCATTGGGGAGAGAAGACTCGGCAAGTATGAGGACACCAGGGACCACACCCCTCCCAAAGAAGGGCAACTTCAAAAAGCAGAAACAGAGGAGCAGGAGCAGGAGCAGGAGGAAGAAGGAGAGATCGTGGAGGTTGGCCAAATTGTCACCACAACAGGTGAGTGTTGGAGAACACAGCTTCCGGTAAGCTCATCAATGTATATCACCATATTTGGATTACATGGTGTGTTTGTTTTTGTTTTTTCTAGGTCATGTGGAGGAAGATTCCCATTTTACCAGTGAAAGTGCCCAGATCTTGATCGGGGAGATAATGGTGTGCAATAGGGATTTGGAAATTGTACAACAAAACATCAATGATGTTAAAAATAAAATGAAGAACATCATCGATATTTGGGGAGAGTGTGAAAACGAAAAAACTAGATAGGGTTTTATTTTTGTTTTAGAAAATAAAAAAGGTGGATTTAGCATTATTCCAAATTTGGAAGATGCACAGAGTGTGTAAACATGCGCTAGCTCCCATCATGGGGGATCAATGTACATGTTTTGTGTAAAGTGTCTGAGATGAAGGGGTTGCAGCCCCAAAGCATGTACATTGATCCCCCATGATGGGAGATAGCACATGTTGACACACTGTGTGCATCTTCCAAATTTGTATTTTTCAGGGGTCACACCCCATGTGATGAAGGCAATATCAGCCCAGTTTGTACATACTCATGTCTGATATTGTCTTCACTTTTCCAAGTTGAACTTTGTAAGTTCCTGTGTTCTGTATTTTACGGTTTGATACATGCCTGTTTACACAAAAAAACAACTCACAAATAAATATTATTAAACTGGGTTTTGGATACCCAAAATATCTTGGTTGTGTTGTAAAAACCTTTACTAAACGCACATATGAATGTGCTTGTATTAAAACGTTTCATTCTCAACAATGTGTGGCTTCCTTTTTCATTGGGCTTACAATGTATTTGTAGTCAAATTTGAGTTTGTGCTGAGAAGGAGTGTGATTTACTAAAGGCAACTCCACTTTGCACTCCAAGTGCAGTTTCAGGTGTACTTTCACAGTGCACTTGTAGTGCATAGTGGATGTGCCTTTAGTAAAAAGCACCCACAGTGATGTGTAAATTTGGACAATCATGCCATTTTCCTGCCAGGGTGCTGAAAATGAGCATGATTTAGATCAGTAATGCACTACACATTAGTTAACAAAAAGAAGGTGTGTGTGTAGCAGACCAACAACATAATAAGATTATCTGAAGAAGAGATTGTCCCCTCATCTCACTCTGAACTCTGGGTTTGCACTGTTGCTGAAAAAGGCACAACTTGTCAAAAAATGACAAAGTGGGAGGCCACAGTCTGCCATTCCTGTTGCGTTGAAGGACACTGTGTAGTGACACAAGAAAACAAACTAGTAATTTGACAAATCAACATTGCTTGCAGATTAGACACCCACATTTTTGAAGACAATTAGTATAACATTTTTTAAAATGATTATTTAAAGCCTAAAGTATAAGGTCCCCTTATGAAAGTCATAACCCCCCCATCCCCCCATCTGATGGGCCCTTGATAAAAAATGAGGGGGGATGTTTAGGAGAGGTAACCCTCTCCACTTGATTGAGAGCTGAATGCCTAAATAATGTGTGATACTTTGTGAAGCCCCTCCTTAGTTACACTATTGGCAGCCCACCGGACAGGTAAGAAGTGTCATAATAACAAAATGGAAGGACATTTTGACATTCATGTTTAAAAAATAAAACTAGCATTTGAAAGTATTGAGGCAGGGCCTTACACTAAATGCTTTGGTGAATTTGTCCATAAATGTTATCATGAAAAAAGTATTTAGAGTGTGTATTGGGTTGGGTCAAGTCATCAGATAGAAGATTGCTATCAGCTGAGGTAACAGTTGGGGAGAGGGGGGTTCCTAATGAGTTTGGCACAACTCCAAAAAACAATAAAAAGGTCACTTTGCATGAATTGAAGCACACACATCACATTTGTAGAGATTTTAGGGGGTGTTTAGGGAAAAGCAATACTATGGAGCTGCCAAAAGACATTGTCAAGTGACTAGACTCTAGTTTTAGGGGCCAAGAAGAGCATGGTGGGGAAGTTAGTGAGGCAAATCCGCATGAGGACAAAGGGGCAGAGCATATGAATTAGAGCATATTGCAATGATGGTAATTAGGGAATGAGGAAAGAAATGCAAGACATTAGCAATCATGAAATACATAGAATGTGATGTTTACGGTTACAAATTTGCATAATATAGTCCTTCAGCAGGAGCTAAATGATGGCAGAACAGGTTTCTGGAATAATGATCCCCAGAGCCTGGGGGGAGATGCCTGTAGAGAACTTGAGGTCCTGAAGGTTCGTCTATGTCCTCATCGTACAGTTTGTGCTGTGCAGGGGTTCTTACTTTGACTTTGACACAAGCTCTTTGGCTTGTGTCAAAGTCAAAGTAAGAACCCCTGCACAGCACAAGCTGTAAGATGAGGACATAGACGAAACATGTTTGGAAAACGGTCGGGTGGTCAGAACGGACACCAGAAAGCAACGCTAAACAGCAAGGCCTGAAAGGACGACCTGAATAGCAGAAGCAAGCAGACAATAAAAAATGCCTTTCAAAGCGTACTATACCAAGATAGAGTCCACAATGAGAAGCAAATACTTAATGACTGCACACACTGATTATCAGGTACGCAAAGACAAGCAGAAACTGAAGAGCAGTAGCGATCTGAATCACTAATCTGAAAAGCGCGAATCGTCTTTCACCAAACTTCTACTAAAACACGAGATCAGCAGAAGGAGCACAAAGGGTGCCGGATGTGGTGCTGAACTTCCTTTTTCTAGTCCCGCTGTACACGGCTTACGTCACCGCGTTCTTGGCAACCGCGAAATCAGACAACTTGGCCCGACCGTGTGTATGCAACAGTTTCGGGCACAATCCGTCAGACTCAATCCGACGGGCAAAATCCGACGGATTTGGTTGCCGAAATCTCCGACCGTATGTACGTGGGCTAATACTTATCTGAGCCCCATCTCTATCCGGCAATGTCCACGAGTGCCTTGGCCATCCGGGACTCTCCCACCTGACTGGCTGACACACAGCAGAGGCGCCATTGGCTTCCACTGCTTTCATTCAAATTCAGTTAGCCAATCAGCAGAGAGAGATGGCAGGGCCAAACCTCAGCTTCTTGTCTAAATGGATACACGGAGCTGTAGCTCAGCTCGGGTGCCCCCATAGCAAGCTGCTTGCTGTGGGGGCACTCAACAATAGTGAGGGGCCAGAAGTGAGGGGCCAGAAGTGAGGGGCCAGTAGCTACAGCAAGAGGAGGATATGTGCTGCTCTGTGCAAAACCAGTGCACATAGCAGGTAAGTATAACTTTTTTTATTGTAATAGAAAAAAAACAAGACTTTACAATCACTTTAAGAAAATCCTGTCATAACCAAGATAGTCTGAAAAATGTAATTTCAGATTAAGTCATCTGCCCACATATATGGTCCACATAATCATCAAATAGATGACAAGTTACCTTGGATGATAGCTAGGCATTTTCTGCAGAGATACACAAAACCTGAATGGTGTGCATGGTATACTTCAAAGGGAAAGAGTGTTGCCTGCCCCAGCTTTGTGAAAGACAACCTGGATGTTCCATAGTACTACTGGAATACGGTACATGTAATTTTTGCTTATCCAGGCTGGGTGGAGTATAACTACAAAAAGAATTCTGAATAGTGTGTACATCCAGCAAACATGTACTACCCGAATACATAAAAATGGTTGTGAGAAAAACATTACTTGCAGGCACCACAAGGTGGATACACCTTTACACAATTGCCAGCTTGGTCAATTTTGTCTACTACAGGTAAGTATCTCTCTCTCCCCCCCTCTCCCTTTCTCTCGCTCTCTTGCCCTCTCTCTCTCCTTTGCTGTCATGTCTCAACACAGTACATTAACGAAAAGGAGTTTTTTTCATGTTCCTATTGTATCACCTGAAAATTTTGTTTAATGTTCTTTAATAAACATAAGAGACACTATTGCAAAGATAAACAACTTGTGTGCCATGTATAATCTGTATATCAACTAGTCAAAATTCTATTGGTCTGTCACACCTTTACATAAAACAAAAGGCAGGAGATTTTATACTAAGGTCATAGTGACCAGCATAACATGCTTTCAGAATAGTTTTAAAACCTTGCTTAAAACTTGGCTCTGTTTCATTCACAATACTTAAGCCAAATAAGTTCAAACAAGTTTACCGGCTTTTGAAATCCAGACGTTCACAGCTCAGATTAGTAATGCTATTTGAATGCAATTCAACACAAATGCAAAAGTCTGAAATCAGTTATTACTGTAATTTGGCTTTTTATAGAAATAATGATTTAATCGTCTGTGAAGTTTTTCATTTATTCAGGTCATGGTATAGCTAGTAGTAGGTAGTCACATTCAGCTGTACTTGTTCTGCAATGGTGAAGTCATTTCACCACTCATCCATCTTTTAGTCAACATATAAACTCAGTGGATGAGTAAAAAAAAAAGGGATAAGCTAACAAGGGAAGATGCAAACAATGGCAAATCACTGTTTTATGGACTGTATTTTACATGTTAAGAGAGTGACTTGGATATTGAAGCCTACAAGTGATCTACCCACACAGACCAGTATCTGACTTGCGACTCTCACCACCACCACCAACTGAAACCCAAACTGTGCAATATAAAGACTCTACAAAATGGACTGGCATGATAACAACAAACACATGGTCTATACACAAAGAACAGTGGCATCTCAGAAGTGTTTTTAAAATGTGTGGCTACCCAGACTAGGCTTTGTTTAAAACAAACAAGCTGTATTGGATTTCAGCCAGACATACTGTATCACTTGGTGTTGAGGCCAAATAATTAAATTTTAGTCTCATCTCATCATAACACTCTTTTCCACATGGCCTCAGAATCTCCTTTAAAGTAGTCAGATGAGACTAAAATTTAATTACTTGGCCTTAGCATCAAACGATATGTCTGGTTGGAATCCAATACAGCTCACCATCAAAATAACACCATTCCTACCATTCCTAGTAAAGCATGGAAGTGGTAATATCCTGTTATTGGGGTGATTCTCTGCAGCAGGGACTGCAGCACTTGTCAGGATAGAATAAAAGTGGATGAGGCAAAATGCCATTAAATTCTTGAGGAATATCTGCTGCCCTCTGCCAGAAAGTTGTCAATGGGAAAAATGTTTACCTTCCAACATGACAATGACCCAAAGCATGCAGCAAAAATTACCACAATGGTTGAAGGAGCAAAAGGTTACTGTCCTTGCATAGCTGATCAGAGCCCAGACTTAAACCCTATTGAAAGTTTGTGGAATTACTTGAAACTGCAGTCTACAAGTGGTCACCATCAAATTTAACTGAACTTGAGCAGTTCTGCAAAAGAAACATGGGCAAATGTTGCAAAGTCCAGATGTGCAAAGTTAGTAGAGACATATCCCAACAGACTAAAGGCTGTAATTAAAGCAAAAAGTGGTTCAACCAAATACTGACATAAGGGAGGTGATCCTTTTTCCAACTCTGTGATTCTGTTTTTTATTTATTTTTATTTTTTTCTGACATGTTGGTGTTATATCTTTCACTTGGATGTTCTAAATTGCACTAGTAAATACAGCCGGAGGAAACAAAAACTGTGATTGTCTTCATTACAGGCGGCAAAGCAACAAAATTTGATAATTTTAAAGAGTACAAAATAACACCTATTTGCCTGCCTATAGGATGGATCTAGTTAGGAACAGGTTTACATTCAAAGGACGATCTTGTTTGAAGACAAAAATATTAAGCAATACAAATGTTGATTTACAAATGATCTCACTAAGGTTTTTATGTTTTGTCAAAAAAGGGATTTTGATGAAAAATCATCAGCAAAAATGCTCTCATTTGAGTTCCCACAAGTAATTTATCCTTTTTGTCTAAGGTTATCCTAAAATGGTGTCCAGATAAAACTGTTATAGAGAAGGATGTATTTTGCTAAGACCATTATGATAAGTTACAATTATTTTCAGTTTCTTCCTTAGGGTGCTCTACTGGAGATCATGAGTTTTTAACAAATGTTTTTGTTTTTACATTGTATTTCTATGGAGTAGTAAAATTGGACAGCACCAGCAGTGAAGCTGTTGAATGGGAAAAAATATATTGATAGGCTCAGCATCATCTAGCATAAACTTGGAAGAATTTATATTTGTATTGGACATAGATAAATTAAAGTCCAGGGTAGTACATCCAGGATTGGTTAATTTCTTTATTAAGTATCTATACATATCCACTCTACTCCATTAAACACAGGTAAACATTTTGGAAAATCCCAAAGCCATAGATAGGAAAATGAAAGATATAAACATGATGCAAATGCGAGAGTCATAAGCTAAAGAATAAGGAGTTGGGGGGCTTGTCATCGAAACAAAGAGTCAAAACGATAAAATCAAAGTGAGACAGACAAACCACAAGAGATACAAACACACATCAGAAGAGAAATTATGCACTGACTACAGGACTACTAAGGGGTTTTTCTGGTTCAGATAACCATTGTGTTTATAGCAGCCTTCTTTCAGACAAACTATAGGTGTTTAAGACCACTCAATTGACCCATGGATTTTGTTATATACCGTATACATATTAAATATGTACAGTGTCTGTTTAAGCTTGGCAATAAGCAGACTTAAGTCTTAAAAGGCATTACAAAATGGAAACATGGTAAAAAGTGCTGAGCTGCCTGTCTCTAAAAGTTTATTAAAAGACATTGGATCTGCACGTAGTGTGCTTATTTCTGAGTTCCCGGAACAATGTTTTAGTGTAAAATCTATGCCTTCAGCTAAGCATTAAAGGTTGGCTGGTATGCAGCAGGAACGCTTATCCTATACTTTCTCAGAGAATATTCATATGGATGACTTATAATATATAATTATATTTTTAGCAATTAGTACATTGTTATGGACTCAAATGAAGACCCCCAATTCCTCTGAAGGATCACAAATGATATTACTCCTAATTTTGTTTTGTTTTTTGGCAGATGTGGCAGCTGTATTGTCCACAAATATAGCCAGTGCAGCACTGCTGCAGGTTTTGAATTTATTCTCCACTCCAACTCAAAAATGTAGACAAATAAGGAATTAGAAAATTAAACGTAAAAAAAAAAAACATGTATTTAATAAAGAGCTGTCTAAATCAGAACCAATACATAATGGATTTTGATAGGTTGCAATAAAATACTACACTTCAAATTATACAATCTTTATTGACTATTGCAAACAATGTAGAGGCCACATCACCAATACATGTAATTACATTTGTAACCATGTAATTATTTAAAAAAAAATAAGGCAGCCTTTATGTTGATCAGTGTTCATGTGCATACAACTGGATCTACTGGATCTTTTTCACTTCTCCTCCTAAGACCAAGTTTTGTCACTAAAGTTGATCCCATATTTCCAACAGCATTAGATTTGGACCACATTTTATCATTTCGGATATCCCACATTTTGTTTTAATTTTTTACGATTCAGTATCTCATAAAGTTTAGGATTCTGCCTTACATCTGCATCTTGACTTACAATCAGGTCCATAAATATTGGGACATCTACACAATTCTAATCTTTTTGGCTCTATACACCACCACAATGGATTTGAAATGAAACAAACAAGATGTGCATTAACTGCAGACTTTTGGCTTTAATTTGAGGGTATTTACATCCAAATCAGGTGAATGGTGTAGGAATTACAAAAGTTTGTATATGTGACTCACACTTTTTAAGGGACCAAAAGTAATGGGACAGATTAACAATCATCCATCAGACTTTCACTTTTTAATACTTGGTTGCAAATCCTTTGCAGCCAATTACAGCCTGAAGTCTGGAACACATAGACATCACCAGATGCTGTTTTTTTCCCCTGGTGATGCTCTGCCAGACCTCTACTGCAACTGTCTTCAGTTCCTGCTTGTTCTTGGGGCATTTTCCCTTCAGTTTTGGCTTCAGCAAGTGAAGTACATGCTCAGATTCAGGTCAGGTGATTGACTTGGCCATTGTATAACATTCCACTTCTTTCCCTTAAAAAACTCTTTGGTTGCTTTTGCAGTATGCTTCAGGTCATTGTCCATATGCACTGTGAAGCGCCGTCCAATGAGTTCTGAAGCATTTTGCTGAATATGAGCAGATGATATTGCCCGAAACACTTCAGAATTAATCCTGTTGCTTTTGTCAGCAGCCACATCATCAATAAATACAAGTGAACCAGTTCCATTGGCAGCCATACATGCCCACGCCATGACACTACCATCTCATCAGTGTATCACCATTCACTGATGAGGTGGTATGCTTTGAATCATGTGCAGTTCCATTCCTTCTCCATACTCTTCTCTTCCCATCACTCTGGTACAAGTTGATCTTGGTCTCATATGTCCATAGGATGTTGTTCCAGAACTGTGAAGGCTTTTTTAGATGTTGTTTGGCAAACTCTAATCTGGCCTTCCTGTTTTTGAGGCTCATCAATGGTTTATATCCTGTGGTGAACCCTCTGTATTCACTCTGGTGAAGTCTTCTCTTGATTGTTGACACACATACACCTACCTCCTGGAGAATGTTCTTGAGTTGGCCAACTGTTGTGAAGGGTGTTTTCTTCACCAGGGAAAGAATTCTTTGGCCATCCACCACAGTTGTTTTCCGTGCTCTTCCGGGTCTTTTGGTGTTGCTGAAATCACTGGTGCATTCTTTCTTTTCAAGGATGTTCCAAACAGTTGATTTGGCCACACCTAATGTTTTTGCTATCTCTCTGATAGGTTTGTTTTATTTTTTCAGCCTAATGATGGCTTGTTTCGCTGATAGTGACAGCTCTTTGGATCTCATATTGAGAGTTGACAGCAACAGATATCAAATGCAAATAGCACACTTGAAATTAACTTTGGAGCTTTTATCTGCTCCTTGTAAATGGGATAATGAGGGAATAACACATGCATGGCCATGGAACAGCTGAGCAGCCAATTGTCCCATTACTTTTGGTCCCTTAAAAAGTGGGAGGCACATATACAAACTGTTGTAATTCCTACACCGTTCACCTGATTTGGATGTAAATACGCTCAAATTAAAGCTGGAAGTCTGCAGTTAAAGCACAACTTATTCGATTAATTTCAAATCCATTGTGGTTGTGTATAGAGCCAAAAAGATTAGAATTGAGTCAATATCCCAATATTTATGTACCTGACTGTATCTTTAGAAGGAATGCCAGAGCAAAGAATACAAGAGTCCAAATAAATTTTTTGGTTTACACAAAAAAACTAAAAAAACAGTCAATGCATTTTGAGGGCCAGACAAGCCTCCCCTTGATCAGGGAAGAGTTAATATCATCTGCTTGTTAGTATTTCTCCTAGTACAACAATTATCTTCCCTGTATAGATGCACATAGGAAAGCCTTTTATTGAGTCCATTCAGGTTTTGTTTATTTTAGTTGACACCCTGGCCACTCCTTACATTAGTTGACACGTCTACCACTCCTTACATTGGTGCATGCTTTTTTTTTTTTTCTAGTAACTTACTTACCCACTGAAGAGTAGCCCTATCTGTTAGGAACAGCCCAACCTGAGCCAGTGAGCTATCTTAATGTTTCAGTCCTCTCAACACACGTCCCAGAGCCCATTGGATGATCTTTTGTACATTTTTTAGGGCTTCCAGGCCTGCTTGAAGCTGGTACTATTTTTTCATGTTTTTTCTGATTTACAGTGCTGTGAAAAAGTATTTGCCCAATGATTTTTTATTTTTTTGCATATTTGTCACACTTAAATGGTTCAGAACATCAAACTAATTTTAATATTACACAAAGATAGCCTGATTAAATGCAGTTTTTAAATGATGATTTAGTTTATTAAGAAAAAAAAAGATGTTTAAACCTGCCTGGCCTTATGTGAAAAAGTATCGTATTTATTGGCGCATAACACACACAGGCATATAGCACGCACCTTAATTTTAAGAGGGAGGTTTCAGGAAAAAACGACATTTTAAATAAAGAAATTTTAAGCAAAATAAGGGTCAGTGCCAGTCAATGCAGCCTTATTAGTGCCCTTTTGGCAGGCTGGCTACTCCTGGGAAGGTTCCCCACTGTTCTAAGTTTTCTTCATTTGTGCATAATGGCTCTCAGTGTCTTTGTTTCTCATCTGTTCTTGAATTTCTGTAGAATGTAGAAAGCTATTGGCTACTGGCTATTGAACTTACTTTTTCTAGTCCCATTGTACTTATTGTACATCACCGCGTTCCAAACGATCGGACTTTGGTGTGATCATGTGCAGTCAAGTCCGTTTCAGAGGAACTCCGTCGGAAAAACCGTCAGAGTTTATTCTTACGGAAAAAACGGTTGTGTGTGTATGTGGCATTATTCTTTTTGAGTGATTTATTGATTCAACAGGTTTGGCAGTAATCAGGCCTGGATGTGGTCAATGAAATCTAACTCAGCTTTCCAAAAATGGTGGTTAATCATAGTTCATTCATGATCTAGCAATGGGCAATTATTTTTTCACATAGGGCCAGGCAGGTTTGGACAGCTTTTTTTCCCTTAAAGTGTTACTAAACTCACAACAGTAAAATCAGTTTGTATATGCAGTAAAGCATGCTTGTTATACTAACGGTGGAACCTACGGGGTTAATCCTGCGCATTGTGTTAAAAGGCTGTTTTATCCTGTCTTCTCTGGTCCTTTTACTTTTTTGGGGGGGAAATGTGCAAGTGATCAGCACATGACCAATCAGCACTGTCCAGACAGAGGGTCAGGGGTCATGCAGTCCAATAGTACAGTCAGAGGAGAATGAAAACTCCTCCTATAAGCTTTAACCAGTGCTTGGCCGGACACTGATAGATGTCATAAGATTGCTTTATGCTACTGATGAGAAAAGGCATTTAGCCGTTTATATTTATTAAAATAATTGCATTTCCATGTTCTATGTACTATGGGAGACCAGATATAGAAATTGCAGGGTCCTGGGTTTAGTAAAACTTTAATAAATCAAATAATTTAACCACTTGCTGCCTGCCCACCATCAAATGAAGGAGGAGCAGTGCGGGTCTCGTTCTGGGTGGATGTCATATAAGGTTGCCCCAGAATGGCCACTCACGTGCGTCCGCAGGCGTCTTAGGAACATGGTGGACTCCGATCTCTGTAAAGAGCAGATACCGCAGCTCTTTAACCATGTGATTGGCTGTGTCCAATCACAGCTGGTCACATGGAAATGCGGAAGTGCCGGTAATCAGCTCTCATCACCTCACACTGACAGAGTGTGTGGTGAGGAAAGCCGATCAGTGACATCTCCCCACAGGGTACACCCGAACAGGGCACTGATCATCAGTGCCCTGATTACAGTAAAGCCCCCCAGTGCCCATCAGTGACACCAATCAGTGCCCATCAGTGACACCAATCAGTGCCCATCAGTGATGCCAGTCAGTGCTGCCCTTCAGTGTCCATCAGTGCCACCCATCAGTGCCCATCAGCTTCGCCTATCCATGCCCATCAGCGCCCAACAGTTTTTTTTTGTTTTGTTTTTTGTTTTTTTTGGCCCTATCATTTTGGCAGATTGGGAAGGCAAAAGCCTCCCAAACAAGTCTTTAAAAATGTGAATCATTTTCTGCTCCCAAATACACATTTTTTAGAATGTGTCTAGATTTGCATGGACTTTTAAAGGCCTTCAAGTTCAGAAATTTCTAATTTCAGAGGCTTATAAAATGTTTAAAAGTTTCTCCGAACCACGACTGATCAAACTATTCAGATGTTCTTTCATCTCTCTTCCCCACTTATATCATTTTAAAATTTATTATCCCTGCATAATTATTCTTTCATTGGATTCTGATTATGTTTAAAGCAGAATCATATTCTATACTTGACAATACATAAACAAAAATTAGTAAGAACCTCAGTGGCAATAAAGATTGCATAATAATATATTGTAAAGCTGTAACTTCTGTGTTATTTGACATTGCTGTAAGTTGACTTTTTGCCCTCATGGCTAGAAAGAGCAAACTAATAATGTCAAAGCTCCCTGAGCTGGTAAGGTGTTAAAAGCTTCCAGAAGACACAAACAAGGGTCAGGTTGCACTGACAGCCTATGTGTGAATCCTTACATAAACAAGCACTAACAGTGGTGTGCACTAAAAGAATATCCTTCGTATGGTCTTGTAAACTGACTTTAAAAAGTCATTTATTAGGGTCATCGTTTTATTAACTATATACTTTTAGTTTTTATTAAATACAAACAAAGGGTAACGGGATCAAAAGCTGTCTATATATATATATATATGGTGGTACAAAGATATTGCCCTGGTGTGTAGGACATCATTGATTTACTAAAACCAGATTGTGCAAAATCTGGTGCAGCTGTGCATTGTAGCCAATCAGGTTCTAACTTCAGCTTGTTCAAATGACCTTTGACAAAAAGCCTGGAAGCTGATTGGTTTCTATGCAGAGCTGCACCAGATTTTGCACTGTCCAGTTTTAGGCCCGG
The DNA here is from genome assembly GCF_037356315.1 of Lithobates pipiens. NCBI lineage: Eukaryota > Metazoa > Chordata > Amphibia > Anura > Ranidae > Lithobates > Lithobates pipiens. Next base: position 445,742,947 of record NW_027507758.1, on the reverse strand, counting down.
TTCACACTGCTGCGATATGAAAGTCATGCGACTGTCGATCCAACTTTGGCCAGCAACTTTGGTCCGACAACAATCCGACTTCCATGCAACTTCAATGAACGGGATCCGATTTTGATCCTTTAGGTTCGGTTCACACTGGTGCGATAATTGCTCGAACTTTGAGTCGCATCACATGTAAAAATCAATGTTTTTTATGAGAGCTGTCTTAACTGGTCCGACTTTTGAAATGGTTCCTGCACTACTTTGGTCTGACTTGGGTCTGGTTTAAGCCCAATGAATTTAATGGAAGTCGCATCCAAGTCAGATCAGCTTCTCAACTGATCCTACATGTGACATGCAACATGTGCTCAGAGGCATTGTTAGCAATGCAAATGTTTTTGAAAACAAAAACAGTGTGGGGTCCCACCCCATGATCCATAATGGACCCTTCTGTAAGTTCCAGTAATTGACAGTTCTTATATAACTATGTGGCATGGCTATGAGGTGACGTCACCCAGAGAACCTGCCACCTTGTGACGCCATCACCCTGAGCATTATGGGTCTGGGGGGGTCTCTGGGTAACATAACTGCATAGCCACGCCCCATAGTTATATAAGAACTGTCAGACACTGGAGCTAACAGAGCAGAGGGAGTTTTTTCCGGGGGAAGAGATTTTTATTTTACCATGTGAGCAGCGGCAACAACCATCGTGATTGACGTTGGAGCTACCACGGGGGGACATTATTCATTGTTAATAAAGGACTTGTTAAAACCCTTCTCATGTTTTTCTTAAACGACATTGTTTTTTTGGAGTGAATGGGTAGGGGATAAGCCCCCTACCTGCAGACCCCCACCACCACAGCAACATGGGGACAAGGTGCTTTGTGGTGGGGAGGCAGAGTCCCCCTGCCCCGAAGTACCCCCCCCATGTTCCAGTGTTGAGGGTACGTGGCCTGGTATGTTCAGGAAGGGGGTGGTGCGCACTCACCCCCCCTTTCCTTACATGCCAGGCTGCATGCTCCGATAAGGGTCTGGTATGGATTTCGGGGGACCCCATGCAGTTGTTTTTTTCAATACATTTTGCATTGTTAACATTGCCTCTGAGCACTTGTCACATGTCAAAAGTTAAGAAGCTGATCCAACTTGGGTGCGACTTCCATTAAATTCAATGGGCTGAAATTGCACTCTAGTCAGACCAAAGTAGTGCAGGAACCTTTTCTAAAGTCAGACTGACACAAGTCGGACCAGTTACGACGCCTCTCATAGGGAAACATTGATTTTTACATGTCATGCAACTTGTGCTCTCAAAGTCAGAGCGATTGTCCCACCAATGTGTAGAGATCAGAAAGTAGCTCAAACAGGGATAACTCCAGAGAACACCCTTGAGCAGAAGAGAAAAGGACTATTACGGTACCCATATACGGTAGACATCAATAAAATTCAAGTTTATATTTATTAAGCATATCAAAACAATAATGACATAAATTTTAAAAAGGGCAAAAATCAATACACAGACACAACAAATAAACAACACATTCAATACAGAATGGTAAGGTTTACAATAGGTGAGGGGCCGTAGGTAGAGGGTTGGACGTATTCCTCGACCGGTTTCGCAGCAAAGAGCCGCTTTCTCAAGAGACGTCACCCACAAAATCTAACGAAAAATATAACATCTTTTAGAAACATTGCAACATTATTTAAAACAGTAGTGTGAGAAATACATATTAAGTTATATAAACAACATTGTTGCTCAAACATTGTACAGCTGGAGTATTACAAAAAGGACCTGGTGACTCACCCACAAAAAGGTAATCCTGAGTGGCACTCTCTGGGGCACCCTAAGAACGGGTACCCCCATGGGGGCGGACACGGGGGGTAAAAAATCAGAGAAGGCTGAAACCAGCTGGAGATAGAATGTAATTTTATCTGGGTTCAGTTTCAATATGTAAAAAAAAAAATGCTAGAAGGCAGGCACCGCAGACCAATTAGATGCACCGATGTGATCATAAGTCAGAATGGGTTGTGATTGTAAACAATAGTCTATACTAACACTTACAATAGTCCAACCAATGTGAACTGAACCTCAGTAAATCAACCTATTGAATCCATGCAAGCTTATTTTTTACTTTTAAGCAGATTTCTGGTCATCTAACGTAACAGTAATATTTAACATAGCACTCACATGTGCCAATTTTGCTAATGCTGTCCTGATCATAAGATCCCAATAGAGGAGGTACCTATAACTATCATACCTACCATGGGCATTCCTGTGGCATTTCTGTGGCAGGTAGGTACAGCCAGTACAGAGCCCCTGCCCCCTCTCTAATTTGAGAGAGCTTTCACTATGGGAATAAAAAATGAGCACTGCTTGTTTATTCATAATAGTAAAAGATTACTTAGTGGAGTGTAATAAGGAACCATAATAAATATAATCCAACTTTGAATTATCATCCAATTTGTAGCTATGTTGCCTTTTACATTTACTTATATTTAATTTACTGTTATTGTTCTAAAGCAGAACCACAATCTGCAGCAATAAATTATTTTACACCCCCCCCCCCCCCAAAAAAAAATGCTGTGTAGCTCCCTCATGTCATGCTAAAATGTATTTGGGGAGTTCTACCTTAAAAATGCAGAGAAAAAAAGAGGTCCATCGTTGGCTTTTTAATTTTCCTTTGAACTGCCCTATGGGAGGAATCAGGCAGTGCAGAAATGCCCACTTAATTCCTTACTGCCTCTGTATAAGTGGATAAGCAAGCATTATCTACTAACATAATAAGGAACACAGTAATTCAGTTCTATTTCCTGAAGAACAATACCACATTCACATATTAAGTGCAAAACAAAACTTACAGTGTGCACAGGGGGCACGCTGTTCACTTTTTCTCGTCCAGATGTCACTGTCTCTATGGAAGTTGTATGCGCCGTATAGGACAGTGATTCTCAAACTGTGTGCCGCGAGAGATTTGCAGGTGTGCCATGGGAGTTTTGAAAAATATTTAAGATTGCTATCGTTTGGAAACCTTGAACATGTTGAAAAATGAAATGGTAAATCAATGTTGCAAAAGTTAAAAAAGTAACATATATAAAAACGCAATCTCTGTCAGTCTGTCATTCATTGGTTCCTTTCATAACATTAGACTTGTGCGAGATCTCGGGAGAACTCGATCACTCTAATTATATATTTCAGTCAACATTTCCTGAAATAAGCCTGAATGAGTTTTTGATCACAATCAAGAAGTCATATCCTGCAATCAGTTCAAAAGCAATCAAAGTAATTCTGTCATTTCTGTCTTCGTGGTTTTGTGAGTTTGGATTTTCAGCATTGACTGGAATCAAATAGAAAAAAGAGAGAGAGACTTCTTAAAATCGACTATGAAATGCGTGCTTTTTTGTCGACTTTGGAGCCTCGCTTCAATCTGATTTGCTCTTTCACATTAAATTTAAGATTAAATATACATGTAAAAATAAATAAGTTCTTCACCACAAAAATTGTTAAATCTTTTCAGGTGTGCCATAAATTTTTTTTTGATCTTTTTGGTGCACCGCAAGATGAAAAAAGTTTGAAAAACATTGATATAGGACATAGCACCAGTGATTTACACCCCCCAAGGTTGATGATTTACCCTCTTAAATCAAGTTGAATTAAGTTTAATCAGGTTTTTGCCTTCCTTTGGATCAACTAGGGGTGCAAGTTGCTGGTTTTACCATATTATTATGTCATACTACTTAATAAACCAAATCTAAAATGTAAAAGAGGTAAGACAGCAGTATTTGTATTGTTTAAAGCAGTAGTTCCAGTCCAGGAAAAAAATCAGTAGAAAGAGAGATGTTGTGGATCAGGGAGGTGGATGAGATATGTCCAATGGAATGCAAAAGTGTGTTTCAGAGAAAGGGAGTAGTAGCAGGAAAGTTTTGAAGAAGTTAGTAAGAAATAGTGACCAGAGAATAAGAGAGAACACATCCATGTGCAAGTGAAGGTTTCCGCTTGAAACCTAGATAAATTTAGTAGGGTACAAAAAGGGTTTTATGGACTAGAACTGTGTTGATTCACTAAAAGGGTACATACCGTTTTTCAAAGTGAATGCTGATAAACACCCTTGACTTCTATACTGTGTTTTGAGACTGGGAATTAAGAGCAGGTAGTGAATAGGGATGAGCATAGTTATATCAGCAAAACTGATCTTACGTTCACCAAAAACATTTGAAAACTAGCCTCATATTATGCCATGCAGCTTCAATTTACTTAAAAAATCCATCCTATGATACCTCCTTCTCTTTCAGCAACCAACCAGTGACTGTCAGGCTGGAGTGAATTAAAGAGTTTAAAACACACATGCCCTTGTAGGCAGGTGCAGTCTATTTTCTTCACTGTAGGTAGCACTCAACCACAGCAGCATTGCAGTTGGGGAGAAGTCAAAATGAATATGGCTCCTCTATGCTTTCCTAAGGAGTCACTGGGAAAGCTATCCAAATAAATGTTGCCACCCCATGTGACTCTGGAAGCCATCTTGGGTCCAGCAGAGCCTATTTAGGGCCCTGGCTCCCAGGCTTGGTGTGCATTTTTCATGTGGATAGTGTAGGGACAGGTTACCCTTCTGGTAGGTATAGTGATTAGTAGTAGGAAGAGGTTCCTGACAAGTAGGGAAAGAGAGAGACACGCAATCCTCCTGGAGACCTCCTCATTTGGGTATGGACCAGCCAGGCCACATTCCGCCCCTCAGGACAGACGCTGTCAGCACATCCAAAACCTGCTCTGCTACACACTAAGGGAGATTTACTAAAACTAGTGCACCTGGAATCTGGTGCAGCTGTGCATGGTAACCAATCAGCTTTCAACTTCATTTCGTTCAATTAAGCTTTGGCAATAAAATCTGGAAACTCACTGATTTCTATGCAGAGCTGCATCAGATTTTCCACGGTCCTGTTTTAGTAAATAAACCCCACTGCTTTTACATTCTATGAGTTTTCCCAGTTGGGTGCCTTCCCACTTGGCTTTGTTGTGAATTAATAACCACTAGACGACCAGCCGCCACACTTATACTGCCGCAGGTTGGCTCGCATCACTGTATAAATGTCAGTGGTCCCAAAAAAGTGTCAAGAGTGTCCGATCTGTCCACTGCAATGTCGCAATCCCAGTAAAAATCGCAGATTGCCACCATTACTAGTAAAAAAAATTATAATAAAAATGCCATAAATCTATCCCCTATTTTGTAGACACTATAATTTTTTGCACAAACCAATCAATATACGCTTATTGGGTTTTTTTTAACCAAAAATATGTAGTAGAATACATATCAGCCTAAACTGAGAAAGAAATTCTTTTTTTTATATTTTTTTTTGGGGGGGGGGGGGTATTTATTATAGCAAAAAGTAAAAAATATTGCTTGTTTTTCAAAATTGTCACTCTTTTTTTGTTTATAGCGCTAAAAATAAAAATCGCAGAGGTGATCAAATACCACCAAAAGAAATCTCTATTTGTGGGAAAAAAATTACATTAATTTTGTTTGGGTTAAAGCGGCGCAGTGCCGAATCGCAAAAAATGGTCTGGTCAGGAAGGGGGCAAATCCTTCTGGGGCTGAAGTGATTAAACTCTAACGCTAATATGAGTTCTGCTCTACCTGCAACTGGATTCCCTGTGGCAAAACATGGGGATAATAGCAGTGTGGCAACGAAAGGCCAACTGTTGCAATATGCAGGCAACAAACAGGCATTTTTGACAGTATGTGGGAATAAGTGGGCAATCATGACTTTACCTGGCAACAGACAATCACTACACCGGCAATAGGTAATTGTGACAAGGTGCAAGCAACAAACAGGCAAGTACAACGATACTCAGGCAACAAATAGGTACTTTAGACAACGTGATCAGCTGGCTAAACAAAAAAGGCAAACGTGTATGGGTATTCATTACTAAAAATGTGTTTAGAGGCAGAAGCATATGAAATCATGTATGGATTTTAATAGGATAGGTTTTATAGGAAAACGGAAGTTAAAATTTGAATACTTAGCTTGGCTATTTTTTGCCATAACTTTTATATGTAGCTATGTGAATATTTTCATATGTTCATTATTTGAATTCCTACCTATTACTACTATGTTGTTTCTTAAAACACATCAAATTACTATGAAAATTGACCAATAACTTTTAAGATTTTTATAATTTTTTGTCTGATATTAACATGTAAAATAGTTTTTAGCCGCTGACACTATGGGATAAATTTTAAACATCGCCAATGTCTCTGTAAACTGAGGAATAGAGACCTCATCAGACCAAGACCCTGCCAGCCAGTGTGAACCGAAAATGGCCACGTAAGTTTTGGTGGCCGCTGCATCTATGGGCACTTGAGAGGAAAAACTGGACACTGCAGGGATAAACATGGTGACCTTATTCCAATTCTGGAGGAACTCGTCCCACATTGGTAGATCAGATAGAGCGGACGGATCCAGAAAGACCTGCGAATATGAGCTGGGCTGAAGGCAACAATGACAACAAACTGGAAATGAAAGCCCTCCCCGGGGAATGATCCTCATTGCAAAATTTAACATACTCAGCAGTGACTGTAACTCAACCCTGGTACAGACCCGGGAAACCGTAAAGGCATGAATGCGATCTCTGATCCTAACTAGCTTGTCAGTGTGAAGACTGGCCTGCATGGATTGAGAATCAAGAATACCCAGGAACATGAGACTAGTAACAGGACCTTGCATTTTTATGACCGAAAGCGGGACGTTGAGAGCTGAAAAAACTGAAGTGAGCCTCAAAAGATCAATGGGGTCCTGATCACAACCTTCAATGAGGAGAAAATAATCTAAATAATGAATCACCTTGTGACAATTTTCCCTGTGAGTGAGAATCCAGCTGAGGGCCTGGGAAAAAGAGTCGAACAACCAAGGGCTACTTTTGGACCAAAAAGTAAATTTAGTGGCTAAATAGTAACCTCTCTTCCACCTGATACCATGCCACTGCCAAAGTGACGGCAGAATTGGCAGAAGTTTAAAAGCGTCCGCAATGTCAGCTTTGGACAACCAGGTGCCTGAGCCCGCTAACAAGCCCCAGGGGCTTGACCCTCTAAACCCGGAAAGGTGGTGTGGTGAATGGCCCGATGATGAAGCCTTTCTCCAGTTTGGACTGTAGTAACAGATCCCCCGCTTCTGTGTCTGAGGAAGATGACCTGAGATTTGCGCATTCAAAACGAGATTCAAAGAGACAAATCCTGTGTGGAACCCCTCTGAGAAATCCCTTACCAAAAAATCGCTCAAAGAAGGTGATGGATGGGTGGACAAACACTCCTGAAAAAAAGGCATGTTGATACGGGGCGAGCTGAAACACCCGGTACAAATATGTAATAGATGGCATTGACTATAATTGCATGTCCCAAGATTGTAATTGTAACAAATATGGGACTTCCTCAGTAAATGGATGGGCCAACCTAACTTATCCAAGGATGCCGGACGACTTGAGGATGGGAGAGAGGCACCAGACCTCCTGGATGTGCTAGGCAAAGCAGGAACCTCTGCATTGGGGCACCAGTATGCCATGTGTGTGAATGACTGGCAAGTCACACACACCGCCCAGTAAAATTCCCGCAGAACAAATCATTATCAATATTTCTCCAAACAGTTACCACCCGGAATTGTGCAAAACAGGCCGCCGTCTTGTCATAAAAAGACCGGTGATAATCGTAAAAATTGGACCCCCCATACTTGTGGTCTAACTTAACCACCGTATAAAGGTACAGATCCAATTCCTCCCTTCTGAGTGGACTTACAGAGCAAATGATATCTCAACCAACAAATCAGTATCAATATTTCTCCAAACTGTTACCACCCAGAATTGTGCAAAACAGGCCGCCGTCTTGTCAGAAAAAGACCAGTGATAATCGTAAAAATTGGACCCCCCATACTTGTGGTCTAACTTAACCACTGTATAAAGGTCATGTCCAATTCCTCCCTTCTGAGTGGACTTACAGAGCAAATGATATCTCTGTAAAGACAAAAGGCCAGGACAAACACAGTGCACGAGACCCCTGAACGACCACCCTAAGAAGACGCTTGCCCGAGATTTGCAGCGAGCAGGGAGACACGAAGTCGCCGCATGTCCTCCTTGACTGATTCGCAGTCAGAGTCGCCCGGAAATGATGCAGAGAGCTTACGACCATGAGGGAGAAGGCAAATGAGGGAAGGCTTTATGTGGCCTGACTCCTCCTACAAACACAGGCTGCCCTTACACATGTAGCTATGTGAATATTTTCATAAGTTCATTATTTGAATTCCTACCATGTGTTATTTCTTAAAACACATCAAATTACTTTGAAAATTGAACAATAACTTTTAAGATTTTCATAATTTTTTCTCTGATGTTAACATGTAAAATAGTTTTTAGTTAATGCATCTGACAGAAAAAAGCTGAATACTATTTTAAAATATTAGTTTGGCATGGAAAAATTATGTCATTATATCATTCTTCAAATTGAGCAATAAATCTATGTGACATAGACCCTTTTTTGACATGGATAGTGAGGAAAAATACTTCTGTCAGTAATGAATCACATACCTTCGGGTGTCTTGCCAAAATGATTTACAATAAAACATTGGAATAATTGTAGTGCCTATTTACTATATCACACTACTTCTCTTCTATTTCACTAATGTATAATGTCTCTGGATTTCTAAGATAAATTGATTTTAAACCCAAAACCAAAAAAGGAAGATAGTGGCTGCATTATTTATTTTTGGGGATTTTCCCCCTCTGTTTTGACCTGGTGATCTGGCCAGTATCACAACTCCTATATTAGAGTGCCCCCACTATAGAAGAATGAGCAAAGGGGGTTCAGCTCGTCTTTTGAACGGCAGGATTCTCAGTCTGGGGGGTGGGAGATGTACTAGTAGATTTAAATACACTAACAAATTGTATCCAAACTCCAATTAACCCTTTATAAGTAGGGATGAGCTGAACACCCCCTGGTTTGGTTTGCAGCAGAACATGTGAACAGGCAAAAATAATTGTGGAAACACGCAAAGTTATTGCCATAAAAAGTGTTCAGGGACACTGGTCCTGCCCCAGGGGACATGTATCAATCCAAAAAAAAGTTTTAAAACGGCCGTTTTTTTTCAGCAGTGGTTTTAATAATGCTTAAAGTGAAACAATAAAAATGAAATATTCCTTTAACCGGTTCCCGACCGGCGATGTATGTCGGCAGAATGGCACGGCTGTACATCCCTTTAAAATTGCCGGCGAGCCACGCGTGCCTGGGAGCTCCGTGAGTAGGACTCAATCTCCCCTGGGATACCCGCGATCATCTCACGGAGAGGAAGAATGGGGAGATGCTAATGTAAACAAGCATCTCCCCGTTCTGCCTAGTGACAGTGTCACTGATCATCGCTCCCTGTGATCAGTGAAGTGTCAGAGCTAGCCCATCCCCCCAACAATTAGAGCACATCTCTAGGACACACTTAACCCATACAGTGCCACCTAGTGTTAGCCTCTTCACTGCCAGTCACATTTACACAGTAATCAATGCAATTTTAATTGCACTGATCGCTTTATAAATGTGAATGGTCCCAAAATCACGCTAAAATTGTCCAACGTGTCCGCCATAATGTTGCAGTCACAATAAAAATCACTGATTGCCATCATTACTTGTAAAAAATTTTTTTTATAAAAATGCCAAAAAACTATCCCCATTTTGTAGACGCTATAACTTGTGCGCAAACCAATCAATAAACTCTTAGGCCGCGTACACACGCGGGGACTGTTCGCCCAACTTTGTCCGCTGAACAGTGTTTCGGCAAACAGTCCGCTCGTGTGTGGGCTTTCAGCGGACAGTTTCAGCGAACAGTCCGCTGAACAAGGTTTTTCGGAAATTCCGAAAAACTGTCCGCTGAAACAAAGTTTCAGCGAACAGTCCCCTCGTGTGTAGGCTTGTTCGTCAAACTAAGTTCCGCGCATGCTCAGAAAGGATTTACACGCCGAAAGTTATAATGCAGTGTATAGGACGTCGTATTTTTCGTCCCGTCGTACGTGCCGTTCACGTCATCGCGCACGGTTTCAGCAAACTGTTCGTTCGTCGTGTGTGGCCATGTCCGTCCATGCTAATTTTGAGCGGACTGTTTGCCGAAACTGTTTGACGGACAAAGTTGGGCGAACAGTCCCCGCGTGTGTACGCAGCCTTATTGTGATTTCTTTACCAAAAATATGTAGAAGAATGCATATCGGCCTAAACTGAGGAAAAAAAATGTTTTTTATATATTTTTGTGGGATATTTATTATAACAAAAAGCGAAAAATAATGAGTTTTTTTTCAAAATTGAAGCTCTTTTTTTGTTTATAGCGCAAAAAAATAAAAATCGCAGAGGTGATCAAATACCACCAAAAGAAAGCTCTATTTGTGGGAAAAAAACATCAATTTTGTTTGGGAGCTACGTTGCACGACCACGCAATTATCAGTTAAAGTGACGCAGTGCCGAATCGTAAAAAGTGCTCTTGTCTTTGGCCAGCAAAGTGGTACAGGGCTTAAGTAGTAAAATATCGTGCCTGGGGGACTCCTTAGTCTGCCTGTAAAGTAGCGCATCGTTCCCATGTTTCTAACAGTACCACAACAAAATTACATTTCTAAAGGAAAAAATTTAATTTGAAACTGCTCGCAGCTGTAATGTATTGTCGGATCCAGGCAATATAGATAAAAATCACTGAAAAAAACTGCATGGGTCCCTCCCCCCAATCCATTACCAGGCCCTTTGGGCTGGGTCTTGTTGGGCACAGGAACTGGCCCTGCTTAACTATTATTTCAAAAAATTTAATTACATGTCAGAACACTGTAAGCCCTCACAATTACTCTTGTTGGGTGCAGGAATGGGCCCTGCTGTGAAAGATTATATCAAAAATTTTAATTACGTGCCCCTGTCTAACAGGGGCAGAAAAATTGGGCCTTGGGTAGTGCTGGTGATGATGCCACAGTGCTGTAACCCCTCGCAGACACTCTTGTTGGGCGCAGGAATGGGACTTGCTCTGAAATATTATATCACATTTTTTTATTACATGCCCCTGTTAAACAGGGACAAAATAATTAGGCCTTTGGTGGTGGTGCTGCTACAACATTGTAACCCCTCACATCTACTCTTGTTGGGTGCAGGAACTGGACCTGCTCTGAAATATTATATCAAAAATTTAATTAAATGCCCCTGTTAAACAGGGGCAGACAAATTAGGCCTTTGGTGGTGGTGCTGCTACAACACTGTAACCCCTCATAGATACTCTTGTTGGGCACAGGAATGGGCTCTGCTGTGAAATATTATATTAAAAAAATGTAATTACATGCCCCTATTAAACAGGGGCAGAAAAAATTGGGCCTTGGGTGGTGGTAGTTGTGCCCTAAACCAAAAATATTGTTGGAAGCTAGCATCATCAATATTGAGGAGAAATAGGATAGGCAGCATATGCAGTCTTTAACGCAGTGGTCTCAAACTTGCGGCCCTCCATCATTTGTGAAACTACAAGTCCCATCATGCCTCTGCCTGTGGGAGTCATGCTTGTAACTGTCAGCATTACAATGGCTCATGGGACTTGTAGTTTTGCAACAGCTGGAGGGCCGCCAGTTTGAGACCCTTGCTTTAAGGGATCCCAGATCCATAGCAAATTCAGTCAGTTACTTCAGCATCAGGGGCTTGATAGCTGCTGATCCAGGGCTGATTCATATTTATAAATGTGAGCCTATCAACGGAGTCTGTGGACAGGCACACTCTTTGATCTGTTACAAACCCCTCCAGCAGCACTGAATGTGCACTCAGAAAGCACGCTGGATGCAGGACAGGCCTTGCAGAACAGGCGATTGCATATTGAGCAAGTTCTAGCCAGTGGTCCATCCTCAAGACCCAGTAACCCAGTGGATGCTCTATTGGAAAGCTCTCCAAGTCTGCTCTTGTCCCAATAGATATTCTTGCACCATATAATGCAGACTCGGGCGAGGGTTGCTTGAGCGGATCAGACCTTGGCGTTGAGGACTGAAAAATAGTTTAAAGGCATCAGTCAACCGGCCACCTTCTCCACTGCTCTTCCTCTGAACGAAGCCTCAGCAACACGTTGTCCAGCACCAGGAAATGGTAACCTTCCAGGGTCTGGAAATGCCTTACATAAACCTTTCTTCAAGGCCTCCTGAAGATGTTTCATCATCTGCTCCCTCTGGGAGGCAGGATGAGTTCTGCAACTTTAACTCTTGTAACATGGATCAAGAAGGGTTGCAGTCCAGTAATGATCCCTCTCCTTGATACCACGAATCCTAAGATCCTTTTGCAGGCTTTTCAGAATCAGGGAGGCCACGCAGCATACGTTTGCAAAGGGATTCGATTCTGAGTCCTCTGGCTCACTGAAGATCACATTATCCATAACTACCTCCTCTCAGCCATGTACAACTCCTTGGGTTTCTGGGGACTGAAAACCCTTGAAGTCTGCTGCTGAGTGTTATCCTAAACATCCATGCTAACACAATCCTCCTCCTCTTCTGCCTGTGTGTTTGGCGGGCCCATGGGAATCTGGATAAAGGGGGTCTTGAGAGGAAAGGAAGTCCTCCTCTTCCTCCCGCTATTCTGCCTCAAGTGTCCTGTCCATGATTCCATGAAGAATGTGATCCAGCACTGTCAACGCTGTGTTCCACCTGGTGGGCATGTCAATAATGAGGCAATTGCATTCCCTTTAAATGTCTGCCAGCCAATCACTGGCATTGCATGACTGGCGGAATTACCACAGACTTTTATGGCCTGCCTCAGGAGATCTTGTAAGCCTGGGTACCTGGTCAAGAACCGCTGCACCACCAAATTCAGAACATGTGCCAAACATGGAACATGGCTCAAGTGACCCTGTTGGAGGGTGGAGAAAAGGTTGGTGCCATTGTTGAATACAACCATTCCTGGCTGAAGCTGGTGTGGTGTCAACCACCTCTGAGCCTGCCCCTGCAGAACTGACAGAATCTCTGCCCCAGTGTGGCTCCTGTCCCCTAGGCAGACCAACTTAAGCACCATATGTCATCTTTTAGCCTGACTGCTTGCATAGCCCCTTGAACGCTTACGGAGCACTACTGGTTCAGAGGAATAATCTGCAGAAGAGGTCCTAGAGGAAGAAGAAGAGGAGGGCGTGGAGGAGAGAGCTGTGGCAGAATCACCACTAGCATTTTGAAGGCATGGTGGTGGAACAAGCTCCAACAACACTGAACCCTGTCCTGCATTCTAAGCAGCTGCCAGCAGAGTTACCAACTGCGCTGTGAAGGAAAGGTAACATCCTTGCCCATGCCTGTTGGTCTGTGAGTCAGCCGTAATATGAACCTTACTGCTGACCACCCTGTCCATTGAGGCCAAAACATTGCCTTCCAAATGACGGTAGAGAGCCAGAATGGCCTTCCGTGAAAAGAAATGGTGTTTTGGAACCTGCCACTAAGGTACAGCACATTCCACAAATTCACCAAAGGGGCAGAGTCTACCAGTTGAAAAGGCAGCAGTTGCAGTGCTAGCAATTTGGCCAAGCTAGCATTTAGGCGCTGAGCATGTGGATGGCTGGGACCAAATTTCTTTTTATGGTTCAGCAGCTGGGGTAGGGAAATGTGCCTGCTAAAATCAATTGGTTGTGTACTGCTAGCAGATTGGCTGCAAGTACTTGGGACACCCATTGCTATACCTTCATTCCTCTTAGTGCAGGTTTTTGGGAAGACTGGAGGTATAGTAGCGTTATAGATCCTAGAAGAGGAGCAAGAAGTCTGCCTTTTTCGTTGATGTGGTTCTTTTAAGTGCTGTTGAGAATGGACTGCAAGACAGGTCGTCATATGTCTGGTCAAACATGTGGTGCCCAAGCGGCTGCTGTTCTGGCCATGCTTGATTCACTTCAGACATAGGTTGCAAACAGCAGCTGTGCGATCTGATGCACATGCACCAAAAAGGCCCACACCAAGGAACTTTTAAAAGTCAGTGGGGAGTCAGCAGAGCACTACACCTGCGGAACTCTGTGGTGTGATGTAATAGGGTGGCTGCCCTTAAACCGCCCCTAGAGGACATCCTGCCTCTCTGGAGTAGTGGCCCCTCCTTCTCCTCACTTTCCTTCTATATTCTCTCAAGCAACCAAGTACAGTCAGTGACCTCACAATTCCCTCCCTCCTCATCACTGGAGAAAACTTGGCAGTATGCTGCAGCTTGGGGAACATGACTGCCAGTCTCTTGTCCTTCTGTGGCACCCCATCTCTCTAGGCTCACGTTACTCCCTTCCACAACCTGGGAACCAACATTGGAGCCTTCAAATCGATGCTCATCCTCCAGCAGCATGTAACCGACACTGTGGTCGAATAATTCTGGGGACTTCTCTGTGCGTGATGGTGGGGCTACAGAAGGAGTGACTGTGGACACCACCAGAAGTGTTGTAGAAACTGTATACACTGTATAAGATACTGTGTACACGGCCTGTACTGCATTAGGAACTGCACAATGGCTGGACTGTATTGTATACTGTGTAAACCACCAGAAGTGTGGTAAAAACTGTACACACTGTATTAGATACTGTATACACTGCCTGAAGTGTATTAGAAACTGTAAACACTGTATTAGATATTGTGTGCACCGCCTGCACTGTATTGTATACTGTGTACACCACCAGAAGTGTAGTAGAAACTGTGCACACTGTATTAAATACTTTGTACACTGAATACTTTGTATTAAATACTTTGTACACTGAATGCAGAGTATATATATATATATATATATATATATATATATATATATATATATATATATCCATCTCCATCTGAGACTCTTTACCAAGACCGTAGTTGCAGGGTGTCAGACTGACACCCCGCAACAACGATTGGCGCGCACCCCGGGGGCGCGCAGCGGCTCAAAATCCTGATCACGTCATATGACGTCCGGTCAGGATTTTGAAACTACTTTGCCACCGTGTATCTGTTATAGGGCGGGCGGCAAGTGGTTAATATTTCTCTTTTAGCAGGTTAAGCTTAGATAGAAAAAAGTAATCTAATTACAATTGCTCTGAACAGAAAAGTATAACGTCCTCTGAGACCAGTAATGAAGAAGTTAATATTAGTGTTGTCATTATTATTATGAATAATTCATTATTTTAAAGCTAACCTGCAGGCAGATATAAAAGACACAAATTATTAAAGCTCTCTATTCATTAATATATCATTGCAAGTATTTTATAAATGCAAACAGTTTAAGTGTTTGAATATGACCTGGTATCTGCCTCTTGTAGTCTCTGTATAGGAAGACTGGAATGTGAGTGGTGCAAAGCACTACAAGGTACCAATCGATGTACACTATATTACCAAAATTATTGGGATGGCTGCCTTTACGCACATGAACTTTAATGGCATCCCAGTCTTAGTCCGTAGGTTTCAATATTGAGATGGCAAACCCTTTGCAGCTATAACAGCTTCACCTCTTCTGAGAAGGCTGTCCACAAGGTTTAGAAGTGTGTCTATGGAAATGTTTGACCATTCTTCCAGAAGCCCATTTGCTGTGGATGAGAAGGCCAGTCTCCACTCCAATTTATCCCAAAAGTGTTCTATCGGGTTGAGATCAGGACATCAGTGCCTGATTTCACAAATGTGCTTCTGGAAGAATGGTCAAACATTCCCATAGACACACTCATAAACCTTGTGGACAGCCTTCCCAGAAGAGTTGAAGCTGTTATAGCTGCAAAGAGTGGGCCAACTCAATACTAAACCCTATGCACTAAGACTTGGATGTCATTAAAATTCATGTGCGTGTAAAGGCAGCCACCCCAATACTTTTGGTAATATAGTGTATTTGCTGAGAAGAAGCGTGCTGATAGGATGGGAAAGCATATTGACAGAGAGCTTATTACTGTGTTGCTTCTTGATACACTGCCCAATCACAATCTGGCTCAGGTCCAAGGTGACCTGGGCTCAGGGAACGTGGGTTGAATGATGCTGGCCATCAGACTGAGAGCATTTACTGGCAAAAAAAATATGGCAGGCACAATCTCTGGATTGAAGGTGAACACTGCAGCAAAATCAATTTTTTTGGTATTTTATCTTTTAATAGGCTATTTGTTTTTAACAAATGTTTGATTGGAGTTGTGCTTTAATTATATTAAAATGCTCTGACAATATAAAAACGTGCTAAGCTTCACGCTACTCATCCATGTTGAAGATTATATCCTCCTACGCTTTGTGTAAAGAGACAATGAGTACAAAATGTTGCTGATTCTTCATGTACTCTACATCACTTGTTTGCTTTTAAAGTAAGTGATGCAGAACACATGAACAAGTATTTGTACATAGTCATTTAGTGTGCAAACAGATGTTAGATTAAAAAAAAAAAAAAAAAAACACACACACACAGCTTCCCATTACCTTCAGTGCATTTACTTTCTCTTAAAGCAGAAAGCTACTTTTATAGTTTTCAATAGAGTGGGAAAGGATTAGTATTTCTTTTGTGATTTTATTGCTTTCTTTGTCACTGTTGGAGAGATTAACCTGCACTGTGTGTCTCTGGGACCTAGTGTGAGCAAGTCTTCAGTCGAAGGATTCTTTATCTGGTCATATGGGAGGAGGTTACATATTTCTCCATACCCGGAAGCGTTGGGTATTGTTGCCTAGATAAGAGTATCAATTAAAGTGATTGTAAAGTCTCAGGGTTTTTTTTTCGTCTAAAATAACAAACATGTTATACTTACCTGCTCTGTGTAGTGATTTTGCACAGGGCAGCCCAGATCCTCCTCTTCTTGGGTCCCTGGCTGGTGCTGGCCCTGGCCCCTCCCTCCTTTTGAGTGCCCTCACAGCAAGCAGCTTGTTATGGGGGCACCCAAGCCAAATTGCAGCTTCCTGTGTCCATTTAGACATGGAGCTGCGCCTAGTCCCTGTCCCCTCTCTCTCCTCCTTGGCTAACTGAGTTTGACAGCAGCGGGAGCCAAACTCCTTTTCAGGATAGAAGGAACTAGCAATACAACAAGAAACTAGAGTAAGTTACACATTGAGTATGAGTTGGGGTATCTTGTTGATCAAATGTGAATAACCCGCTGGGCATATTTTTTCATCTTGTTTTTGGTATAGTATTATTTGTAACTATTTTTCATGTGGATTTCCAGCTATTATTATGGGCAGAGGACTATATAATGTGGTTATTAAACCACAAATATTGTATTTGGTCAGGCTGCATTTATTATATAGGTTTGCTCTGATATGAATGGCATTTAGTTTTGCTGTGGTATACACTGCAAGTCAATGTAAGTGATCGTATTTTAAAACAGCCCATTCGATTTAAAATATAAATCAAAGGCCAAACATTTGATGTGTAGATATTTAAAAATATACCTATAAATACCTTTTTTCCCTTTTTTTATAAGTGATCACATTTCCTCTGCTCTCTGCTGCATAAGAGCTAGGGGAGGAGAAGAAGCAGTACACTGAGCTTCCCAGTGAAAGGCTGTTCAATGATGGCTGTGTCAGGGATGTGATTAATCAATGTGATCATGGTGAAATGTCTCTTCCAATACATGCTTTATATATCTAACATATATCAACCTTAAAAAATATATGCAGATATTTGCAAAGCTTAGCTTATCCCTCCCTTGCTGTTGTGGAATTTAAGAGTTAACAGAAGGACAGTTAACAGAAGAATCACACCTCTTCTAAGAATACACTCAAAGTTAACACCATTTCAGAAGAAGCCAGAACGCTGTTGCAAGAACAAAGCTACTTCCTCAAATGAGCACCAAGCTAAAACCAATGTTTTAGCACCATATGTATTTTTATATTTGTGGTTTGTATGCACCAGTCTTGTTGACGTATCTCTTAATCTTTAATGGAATTGTATAAAAATCTTGAGAAGGGGAAATATTTAACAGAAAGTATTTTACTCTGAACTGGTGTCAGCGTATTACTTCAGAGCGTACATGCTTTTATATTCAATCTGATCAGGGGTAGAGATAATAATATTGTTCTGATCCAAAACACATTTGGCACCCAATGTGGGGCTGTGGGCTCTTTACCGGAGGATAGCCGATCGAGAAGAGACCGGGACAAGCCAATACGAAGACTGAACACCTCTAAAAACAGTAAGACACTTTTGATATCTTGTATATCTAGTCTATCAAGAATATCCGATCGAGATGGGACCGGGACAAGCCAATACGAAGACTGAACACCTCTAAAAACAGTAAGACACTTTTGATATCTTGTATATCTAGTCCACTGTTTATCCTGTACCCGTGATTGGCTAATCTCTGTCTATATCGGCTCTCCCTGGTCAGCAAAGAGACAGGTATATATCTTGCCCATAGCCTTTGAACCTGTACTAATTATATCTACCGCCTGTTTTTTTCTGTTCTGTTTTGTTGATCGATCTTGTGTTTTGTGGTGCGGCTGTTGGGAATGAGGGATTGATTATATAGTCACAGATGAAGACGTGGTTAAACTTCTCCTGGGAAGTGCGGTGAGGCACGGGAAAACCAGAAGGGAGCATCCGAATATGTCCAGCGGTGGCGTGGGGATCCCGTGAGATCTGAACAATCCTGTATTTCTCTACGGTTGTCACAAATCTTGTTGTGTTGTTGGTAATGTCCTAAGTGTGTTTGTGGTCTGCTGTTTGGGATACATGAAGAGGGCTGGGGGTTGATTGAAGTAGTAGAGCCAGGATATAGGACTGAGTCTCTTGATTATAAATCCTTATTCCCGGAGACCACACATGTGTTGGTATTCAGATTAAATGTGCATTACTCAGTTAAACTTGAGGTTGGCAAGTCACCACAGGCTATAGAAAGTGAATTTAGAAGGAGGGGACTTGCAGCCAAAAGGTGCCGCTTACAACCTCAACAACCAGAACAGTTTGAATAGGAAGAAAAAGATAGAATGAGGAATTTGGGCATGGTTCTGGGAAATGTGAACAACATTTGAAGTGGAGTATTGAATTTCATCTTAAAGTGGTGCATTATTGAATTATATTTTATCCGCTAAACACAGCAGACCCTCTCTCCCTCTCTCCCCCCTCTCTTTCTCTCCCCCTCTTTCTCTCTCCCTCTCTCCCCCTCTCTTTCTCTTCCTCTCTCTCTCTCTCCCTCTCTCTCTCCCCCTCTCTCTCGCCCCCCTCTCTCTCCCTCTCCCTCCTCTCTCTCTCCTCTCTCTCCTCTCTCCCATCTCTCTATCTCCCCTCTCTCTCTCTCCCCCCTCTCTCACTCCCCTCTCTCTCACTCCCCCTCTCTCTCACTCCCCCTCTCTCTCACTCCCCTCTCTCTCTCCCCCCTCTCTCTCCCTCCCCCTCTCACTTTGTCCTTGTTAACTTGAGACTGTGATATAATTTGAGCCGGTAACAGGTGACGGATAGAGGAATTGTCGGACGCCTGAGTCCAGGACAGCCTCGTGACCTGTCTAAAAATCCTAGTAGTAGTAGACACATAAAAATATCCCAGTCATCAAGACAAAACTTAGCAGTGTTAAATATTGAAGGGTGATCCCAACAAGGACAGGTGGCAGTCAATTGATTGTCAGACCCCTTGAGACCAAGACAGCTTCATAAAACCACCATACAAACCCTGAGCCCAGACGAATAAACTCTTCAATAGCTAACGATGGGGAAAAAGTTAGAAAGGCCCAAAGAGCGCAGCTTGGCTTGTGACTTGGTTTTAGAGCGGGAAGGAGAAAACACTGTGAAAAAGGAAACAAATTGGCAAAAGTGTGTGGGGTTGATATGCATTTGGGAAGAAGGCTACAGGTAGATGAATGGCGTAATATTTTGAAATGTAAAAAGGGTCTGTTGTCAGATCACGGGCTGCTACGAGCAGCAGATGCTTGGTTTAAAGTTGCAAAAGCTATTCATGAAGAAGGGTGAAGAGAACATGAAATTAATCAAAAAAACATCAAAATGGTCATATTGTATATGTGTATAGAAAGCCAGAAAAGGCTAAGTAGTCAGCCACCGCCCTATAATGGCATCTGGTCCCCAGGAAGTAGACACTGCCCTTCATCTACCGCCCCTCTGTTCTAGGTGACACCTCCTCCGCCGTGCTACGTCATCTGGGACATATTACGATCAAAGTAGCATTTCAATTTATGTATAGGGTGTCTTGATTATTTCAGCCAAAGTCTGATTTTAAGGACTGTTTTAGTTGTAATTGCCTATCCTTGCATTATTGAAGTTAAGAGGTGCTTCTTTTCTAATAACAGCAAATGTAGCAAATGTGCTATAAATGGTTTTAATTGTGTTTAAGCTGTATTAACAATGATTGGGGATTTCAAAATGATGATTTTTAACCAAATACAAGTTTTAAGAATATTATAATGGGGAAGTTATATATATTCTGGGCGTTACGCCAGATGAATTGTGGTTAGTAAAAAAGAGGAAGTGATTTAAAGTTGCTAATAATTCTATGCACTAGAATCACACAAGTGTTTGGTGATTTAGGCCCCATTCACATCTGATCATTTTGTAGCTTGAAGCTTGAAAAAAAACAAACAATTATTCTCTATGGAGATGGTTCACATCTCTACTCCAAAACGCCTGAAGCCAATATGAGTACAAGAGGTCACACAAGAAAAAGGCAAATCTGTTGAGAAATATCACAACAGAATAGCACAAAGGTTTACTGATTTGGGTTTTAGCGTGCTGAACAAAGCACATAGATACATGCTAGCTGCCACATTTTTCATAGGTCTTAAAGAATCAATTTGAAAGTGTCTGATCCTATCACGCACAGAGTATAGAGTAATAGATCTTGAGACGTTGTTATTAGTAGTAAAGGGCCTAGAATCTGCACAGAGCATTAAAAAGGTAGCTCCTCTCATGATGGCCTCTGACACACCGTATTCACGCCCACCCGTACCAACCCAATGTTTGTTAGAACTGCGGAAGATCTGGTCACTTCAAAAAGGAATTCCTGAGCCCTCAGAAGTCTGCCCACAAGAAATTAGTCCCCAACCATGGCCCACATGAAAGCGCTCAATAACAGGGACATGACTGCCCACCTCGCCCTTCTCTGGATCACATGGACCTTCTCTGCTAGGATTCAGCCAAGTCTGTGTCACCTGCCCGCTACACCTGGACTGTTATGCCACAAGGTGCTCAGATCTCATCCTCCCAATTCACCAAGGCAATGGCCCTCATTCTGGACACCTGGATGAAGTTACACCCAAACATTGTACTCCTTCAGTATGCCGATGACCTCCTGCTTTGTGCAGATACCCTTGGTGACACCTCAATCTTCCCTGAAAGCCTCTTCCACTACCTGGCTGAGCGTGGATGCAAGGCCTTGAAGCAAAAGGTCCAGTGGTGCAGAGAGAAGGTGATTTTCCTAGGCCACTGCATCTCCCAAGGCACCCGACATCTCACTGAAGAAAGAGTTGCTGCAACCAAGGCCATCCCTTTGCCTCAAGGTCAAAAGCCCCTTCACGCCTTTCTGGGATTAATCTCTTACTGCCGTTCCTGGAATCCAGGAGCCTCCCTCTCGATGCAACCTCTCTATGATGCCCTGAAATCCGATCTTGTCTCACTTTCCCCAGAAGCTGTGGACAATTTTGAAGTTCTGAAGGAGATCCTCTCAACAGCCCTTGCTTTGGGCCTCCCAGACTATGTAAAGACTTTCAAACTGTTTGTCTCAGAGAGACAAGGGCACATCACAGGAGTTTTTGGCTCAGACCCATGGCAACAGGCTCAGACCTACTGGGTTTTACTCCTATCAACTGGACTTAGTGACTGGGGAGGGGACCCTCCTGCCTCAGAGCCGTCTTCGCAGCCCAAGCCCTTTTGGACAAGACCACTGACCTAGTGCTGGGGCACCCTGTAATCCTCCTCGCCCCTCATGAAATAACGGCCATACTAAACCAAGTACAACCTAAACACCTTTCTTTGCAGAGACACCACAGACTCCAATGTGCCTTACTTCTCCCTGAAAACATCACCATCCTCCGATGCAATATCCTTAACCCATCCACTCTGCTTCCTCTTCTCAAGGGGGGAACCTCTTTGGAGAATGACCCTCACCTCACCGTTGAAGTGAACTAAGTGATGAAGATGGAAACATCGCACCTACAGACAGTCAATGAAACAGCCCTTGAAAATCCTGACTTGACAATTTTGCTGTATGGTTCCAGGTATGCAGACAGCACTGGATGTTACCACACAGGATACGCAGTCACCACCGAAGATACAGTTCTTCAGCGTATGCGTTACTGATTCCTATTGGGGTAACAACTGTGATTCCTGGGGAGCAGTGGGATGGAACACCGGGGTACAAACTGGGGGTACAAACCTGAATACACCCAAAATAGGACAAAATGGGGAAGTCACTCTTAGATAGAATGACAATCAACAAGCACACAGATCAGTATTACACCAAAGAGTTCAGGTTTACCATTGAGAATCCTACCCCAGGAGACAGCGGGACCTATGTTCTGGGCCTAGGGTGGGGGAGTGGGTATCCCAGTTACAGAAAGTCTTTCTAACTGAAAGATATGTTCAATAACTCGGAGTGGGGATTTCCCCAATCTACATCTAGCTCAAACCCCCTGAGGTCCCATATACAAACATTAAAGGACATGGTAGCCATAGCAGACCCTACCTTAAGACCCCTTTCACACTGGGGTGTTTTTCAGGCATTTTTCAGGCGCTTAATGTTAAAAAAAAGCACCTGTAAAGCGCTTGAAAGAAGCCTCATCTGCAATCCCAATGTAAAAGCCCAAGTGCTTTAAGAGCCCTTTCACAATGTCAGCGCCCGAAAAACGCTCGTAAAGCACCGCTTAAACGAGCAGCGCTTTACCAGCGTTTTTGAGCGCTATTGGGGCTCTTATAACCCCTGCTAGTGGCCAAATAAAGGGTTAAAAGCGCACACAAAGCACTGGTGCCAAAAACACTTTCCAGGTGCTTTTCAGGCGTTTTGCCGGCACTTCCCATTGATTTCAATGGAAAGGGGCGCTTTAGGAGCGGTGTATTCACCGCTCCAAAAGCACTGCAAAGAAGCTGCTTGCAGGACTTTTTTTGATGCTCTGCCAGCGCAGCGCCTCAGTGTGAAAGCACTGGGGCTTTTACATTGGGATTGCAGTTGCGGCTTCTTTCAGGCACTTTACAGGCACTTTTTTTAAAGCTAAAGCGCCTGAAAAATGCCACAGTCTGAAAGGGATCTCAGTGTGAAAGCACCTGGGCTTTCACATTGGGATTGCAGATGAGGCTTCTTTCAAGCTCTTTACAGGCGCTTTTTTTTAATGCTAAAGTGCCTGAAAAATGCCCCAGTGTGAAAGGGGTCTTAAGGATACTATGGCTGCAGAAACCGGGTTCTCAGATGTCAACTTGTGGCTCGAGTGGATGAGGTACAGTGCAGGGAAACACAATAAGACCAATTGCTATGTGTGTGGGGGGGCTAGAGCTCACTTAGGAACGATACCCCTGAACATATCTCCCAAACATGAGACATGTTTCCTCAGCCTGTTTACCAACACAACCACTGACTACTCCCTGGGTGATCATTGGAAGGAATATCCCATATTCACCAAGACCCCCAAGCCAGGAGAAGGTATCACCATATATCCTGGCAATTACACATGTTTTAGACAGTATCAAGGAGTGGAGAAATCTCTTTGGAATTTCACTAAAGGTTACTGTGGGTCTTATAGTGAGGTGTCTGCAGATCTGGTGCAAAAGCAAGTCCAGTCTTTGGGAGACATGTACTGGATCTGCAGAGACATGAAAACATGTGTTAATGGAAGACACCAAGTAGCAGCAGGATTCAAATCCCAAATCCCCATCATCACTGTAAACAAGAAGGTAGACTGGATAAATTACATCTGCTACAACCAACAAAGGTTTGTTAATTACACCAGAGATGCACTCTGAGGTTTAGCCGAACAATTAGAAGCTTCACATATGACCTTCCAAAACCGTATGGCCTTAGATATGGTCCTAGCTGAAAAGGGGGGTGTGTGTAAGATGTTACCTGAAACGAGTACATGCTGCACTTATATCCCAGATAACACAGGCCCAAATGGTAAAGTGACTCTAGTCATCCAAAAATTTGATGATCTGTCCAAAGAATTAAAGAAGAATTCAGGGCTCTCCAACCCCTGGGATCGGTACTTCACCTAGATCAAAGAGGATGGCAGGGAATATTAACAAAATTGTCCAATGGCAGGAACATCAGTGCATGTATTTGGTTAATAAAATACATTTTTATTTTTATCTCATGACTTGTACCCTGGGTATTGTAGCTGTTTGGGAAGTAAATTAATATATGATGATCAAATAAGAATAATCACAGATTCATCAATTTGTTAGCCTTAAGGGGGTTATGCAATGCGGGGAGGAGCTATCAACACCGCCGAGGGACCCCAGAAGTTGAGGATCGGGGCCACTCTGTACAAAACAAACTGCACAGTGGAGGTAAGTATGACATGTTTGTTATTTAAAAAACAAAAACAAAAAAAAAAGCCTTTAAGAGTTCCTTGTAGATCTGTAAATCTCTTACCGCTGTTATAACACCTAAGATGGACCAAATGCCTTTCCTTAGCAACCAGTCCCCTGCAGACAATCTGTATACTGAGTGACATAGACATTGCACACCTATATTTTTGTAGCTAAAGAGAGCATGACATTGAATGCCCCTAATACTTTGGATTTTTTTCATGGGAAACACTTTTACCTTCCTTTCTGTCTAGTAGACAGTATTTGGATGTTCCATTGCTTTATACTGAACAAGTCATAGAACTTATGAAGATCCTTTTTCTTTCTAGCCATGGGAGAAAATCCATCATATCTCCCGCAGGAGGAAATATATGCTAAAAGAATTAAATTATAACCTAACTAATGCTCAACTCCCAATGTGCAATTAGAAACAAATACAGCTCAGTGAACAGAAGTAAATGGTCAAATGAGTTTATTCTATTATGAGTCATTTATTACATTAATGAGAGATTGCATTACTCTTATAAGTGTTCAGCCATGGCAGTTGTAATGTGACAATAAAGACTAATATGAATAGAACAATTACAGTCTAAATGGGCTTTCTATTGCACTTTGCCTTTGGAATAATTTAGCCCTTGCTTGATAATAAGACACAGTAATAATGTTTTCACAGAGTGTAGCTTTTTGCTATATAACTCACTGTAACTAAGCTCCCCTCTGTGTTTAAATTTTCCTGCTTGCATAGGGGCATCTCAAGCCACCCCAGAATATCCTATTTATGTTATTGGGCCAAAATTAAACTGCAAATCCACATTACTGATCTTAATATTATCTCCCACACAGAAAAAATCTGTCAAAATGGTTGCTATGTTGAGTGAATCTTAAAACTCTATACTTGTGCCAAGGCATATACTTGAACATAAAAACAACAGAACCCTAAAGTATAGTTCAAAGTGTAGCTAACCCCCACCCCCTTCAAAAAAATTTTTTTTTACATTTTGCTGCTCACCAGCACTTGGATGAAGTGGCTGTATTGGTATTGTGAGGGGTTTGCTCGGTAGCGGGTGTGTGTGACCCCCTGGATGGGTTCACAACACAAAGTCAGGCACAGCAGACAGCGGTGTAGGTTCAAAAAACAAAAGATCCGGTTTATTTATGCTACATGCAGTGATACATATAACAGCCAAACAAAATAAAACAAGAAAATAAATCCTGGTCAGCTTGACCTCTAACTACACACGTAGACTCCCTGTCTAACAACTGGGTGCAGCCTTGTGCTGCCCCAGTCCCTGTCTCTATTGTAGGGGTTTGCCACACAGGCATTAACTCACCGCACAGAACAGATCTCAGCCTCCCCAGTCTATACACACAAAACTGGTTCCAGGATGGAGCATCTCCCTAGGCATGCTGGGGTTTTTTGTAGAGGTCTTAATGAGCCCACTTACTTCAGCTGGGCTCATTAACTCTTCCCCTCTAATTGTAAAAGTCTGCATAAAGCCTGAATCTAGGACACACATATTTCCCATCCTGGATACAACCAGGTGATTTTACCTGCGTGCTGCCACATACCCCCCCCTCTTGTTTCAACCTTGGGGTTGTAACACAAGCAGCCAGACACGCATGTATCCGAGACAAAGCATCCACATTCCCCATTTTAACACCAGGGCGATGCTTAACTGTAAAGTTAAATTCCTGTAGGGCCAGGAACCACCTATTTACCCTTCTATTGGTCTCCTTGTTCTGAGCCATCCACTTTAAAGGAGCGTGATCAGTCACCAGGTCAAAGTGCCTACCTAGCAGATAGTACCGAAGGGAATCTAGAGCCCACTTTACTGCTAAACATTCCTTCTCAATCGTGGAGTAATTTACCTCATGGGACTTCAACTTCCTGCTGAGGTAAATGACTGGGTGCTCTTCCCCGTTCCAGACCTGGGATAACACTGCTCCTAACCCAACGTCTGATGCATCAGTTTGTACCACGAAGTCCTTAGAGAAGTCTGGTGAGTACAACACTGGCTGGCTACATAAGGCTGTTTTTAAGGACTGAAATGCTTCTTCAGCCTCTGGGGACCATTTAACCATGACCGACTCTTTACCTTTTGTCAGGTTGGTGAGGGGCACAGCCTGAGAAGCAAAATGGGGAATGAATCGTCGATAATAGCCAGCAATTCCCAGAAAGGCTCATACCTGTTTCTTGCTGTTGGGACGTGGCCAACTCTGTATGGCCTCGACTTTATTGACTTGGGGTTTTATCACCCCCCTCCCAATAGTGTACCCAAGATATTTGGCCTCCTCCTGTCCAATGGTACACTTCTTTGGATTGGCCGTAAACCCAGCTTCCCGGATAGAGTCTAGGACTGCTTGTACTTTTGGCAAATGTGAGACCCAGTCTGTGCTATGGATAATCACATCATCCAGGTAAGCTGCAGCATATTTCTGATGGGGCCTCAGAATCTTATCCATTTTCCGCTGGAATGTTGCCGGTGCATTCTGTAACCCAAACGGCATTCTCTTATATTGGAATGCCCCATCTGGGGTTACAAACGCAGTTTTCTCCTTGGCCGACTCGGCCAGGGGAATTTGCCAATACCCTTTGGTGAGATCAAGAGTTGTCATATATCGGGCTGTTCCCAGCCGGTCAATCAACTCATCTATACGTGGCATGGGGTAGGTGTCAAATTTTGTAACTTTATTTAATTGTCTAAAATCGTTACAAAATCGCCAGCTCCCATCAGGTTTGGGCACTAGTACGATAGGACTGGACCAGTCACTCTGGGACTCCTCTATCACACCCAATTTCAGCATCCTTTGAACCTCCCCACGTATTGCCTCCCGTCGGGCCTCTGGTATTCTATAAGGTTTTAGTTTTACCCTTTCTCCTGGCGGGGTGATAATGTCATGCTCTACGCCAGATGTTTGTCCCGGCAGCTCAGAGAAAATCTCTTTGTTACGAAGTACAAACTCTTTAACCTCCTGTTGTTGGGGTTTCGATAAGGTGTCTGCTATTCCAACCTCAGGAACTAAGCAATCAGGCTGTACTTGTGACAAAGTCTCTGCGACTAGGGATTCCCTATCCCTCCAGGCTTTCAGCAGATTGACGTGATAGATCTGCTCCGGCTTTCGCCTTCCTGGCTGTCTAACCCTGTAGTTCACCTCACTAATTTTTTCAATTACTTCATATGGACCTTGCCATTTGGCCAGAAATTTGCTTTCAACCGTAGGGACTAGCACCAAGACCCTATCCCCCGGGGAAAAAGTACGGGTCTTGGCCCCACGGTTGTACACTCTCTGCTGTGCTAACTGCGCTTGGGTTAAATGTTCCTTTACAATTGGCATTACCTGTGCAATTCTATCTTGCATCAGGGCGACATGCTCAATCACACTCCTGTGAGGAGAACTCTCATTTTCCCAAGTTTCCTTGGCGATATCCAGCAGCCCTCTTGGGTGTCTCCCATAGAGCAACTCGAAGGGTGAGAAACCCGTAGAGGATTGGGGTACCTCCCTAATGGCAAACATCAGATAGGGTATTAGACAATCCCAATTCTTTCCATCTCTATCCACCACCTTCTTTAACATTTGTTTTAGGGTTTTGTTGAATCTTTCAACCAACCCATCTGTTTGGGGGTGATACACAGATGTACGCAATTGCTTCACTTTGTACAACTTGCATAATTCTTTCATAACCCGGGACATAAAGGGTGTACCTTGGTCCGTAAGCAGTTCCTTACAAATACCCACGCGGCTAAAAACAAGAGATAGCTCTTTGGCTATGGTTTTGGCCGAGGTATTTCGGAGAGGAATTGCTTCCGGATAACGGGTGGCATAGTCCAATATAACCAAAATGTACTGATGCCCCCGGGCGGACTTCATTATCGGACCTACCAAATCCATTGCGATCCTTTTAAAGGGGACCTCAATGATAGGAAGAGGTACCAGCGGGTTACGGAAATGTGGCATAGGTGCCGACTTCTGACACACAGGGCAGGAGGAACAATACTTTTCTATTTCCTTCATGACCCCAGGCCAATAGAATCTCTGCAATACCCTCTCTCTGGTTTTCTCTGTCCCCAGATGACCTCCCAGAATGTGCCCATGAGCCAATTCTAACACCAACTTCCTGTAAGGTTTGGGCACTACAAGTTGCTCAATGGTTTCTTCTGCCCTTTGAGCCACTCGATACAGCAGGTCCCTTTCCATAGTGAAGTAAGGATAAGGGCAAGTCTTATCTGGGTTCACTAACTCGCCATCTATTTTCACCACATTTTCCCGTGCCTTTATTAGGGTGGGGTCTTTTAACTGTTATGTGGCAAAATTTTCCCTGTGAACCTCAAGATCCGAAAACTCCACAGGACGGCATGTTTTCATCTGAGGATGTTGGCTCCTCCCCAGTTTCTCGAGTTCCCCCCGCCAATACCGACAAGGGAAATTCAGGAGAGTCCTCACCACTCCCAGAGGAATTCTGGTCATCTTCCTGGTTTATAGGGGCACCAGTGGGGGGCTCAGGACAATCCCAGAGTTCCCAGAATTTTGGAAAATCCCTTCCCACAATAGCATCATGTGGTAAGTGAGACACTAACCCCACCTGATGAGAGAGGTTACCTTTGGGGGTCTCAAAAAACACTGAAGTTACAGGATACTCTCGGGTGTCCCCATGCACACAAATAACAGCCACCCTGTTCTTCCCAGAGACCTCTGTAGTAACTAATTCAGCTTTTATCAATGTTACCAGGCTACCTGAATCTAGCAACACATCAACATGTCTACCATTAATACACATTTTACATAAATGTCTCTCAGGTCCCCGAATGGCAGTGCATGCAACTGTCGCAAACAGCGACTGACGTCTCTCCCTTATAAAGTCACATTGCATAGGCTCATCCACAACTGGGCAATTGGCTGCAATATGTCCCTCTTGCCGGCAGCGGTAGCAAATAATCTTTTTCGCTGCCTCTTGCAGCATGGGCTTCCTGGGCTGCTCCCGCCAGACCTTAGGTAGAACTCCCACCCTCTCACTCTCTCCACCCTCACCCCTTGGAGTCATCTTACCCGCCACTGGGAATGATCTGGTCTTAGGGGGGAAAGTCCGTGAGTCCCTGGAAGAGGTGGTCAGGTTCTCTGTAGCCAAGTACCTCTCAACCAGATCCACAAGTTTATCTGCATTTTCTGGGTCTCCATGGCTTACCCATTTTTGGATGGCAGTAGGAAGAGCTCTCAGGAAACGATCCATAACAACACGTTCCACAATGTTTGGTGCAGTCAAAGTCTCTGGCTGCAGCCACTTCCTGCTCAGGTGAATGAGATCATACATTTGAGACCTGGGAGGTTTTCCAACCTGAAAAGTCCAGTTATGCACACGCTGAGCCCGGACTGCCAGGGTGACACCCAGCCCTGCCAATATTTCTGCTTTTAGCACCACATAGTCTTTTGCTTGGTCAGGCTCTAGGTCATAATAAGCTTTCTGCGATTCCCCGGTTAACAGAGGGGCCACCAGTCCAGCCCATTGCTCCTTAGGCCACTTTTCCCTTTCAGCAGTCCTTTCAAATGTGGTCAAAAACACCTCCGGATCATCCTCTCCAGTCATTTTTGTCAGTAAACGGCTCACACCAAAGGATGCGGTATTATTGTACCCACTTGCTTCATTGGTCTGCGGACGTTGCTGTATCAATGTCTCTATTTGCTGTTGAAAGCTCTGCTCTTGCTTCTGCAACAGGTCTATGAAGCGGGCTTCAGATCGCTGCTGGGCTTGTTGCTGAGCTTCCAAACTCTGCTGCAAAGTTGCATTTATCTGCTGCTGATTTGCATTTGTCTGCTGCTGGGCTTGTTGCTGGGCTTCCAGACTCTGCTGATGAGCTTTCTGCTGGGCTGCAAGGCTCTTTTGTAAAGCCGCATTTGTTTGCTGCTGATTTGCATTTGCTTGCTGCTGATTTGCATTTGCTAGAGCCAGCTGTCTCAATATCTCCTCCATGCTGGCCTTTAAAAAAAAAATTTGAAAAAAAAACTGCCAAAATTCTCCACCAACTGTGAGGGGTTTGCTCGGTAGCGGGTGTGTGTGACCCCCTGGATGGGTTCACAACACAAAGTCAGGCACAGCAGACAGCGGTGTAGGTTCAAAAAACAAAAGATCCGGTTTATTTATGCTACATGCAGTGATACATATAACAGCCAAACAAAATAAAACAAGAAAATAAATCCTGGTCAGCTTGACCTCTAACTACACACGTAGACTCCCTGTCTAACAACTGGGTGCAGCCCTGTGCTGCCCCAGTCCCTGTCTCTATTGTAGGGGTTTGCCACACGGGCGTTAACTCACCGCACAGAACAGATCTCAGCCTCCCCAGTCTATACACACAAAACTGGTTCCAGGATGGAGCATCTCCCTAGGCATGCTGGGGTTTTTTGTAGAGGTCTTAATGAGCCCACTTACTTCAGCTGGGCTCATTAACTCTTCCCCTCTAATTGTAAAAGTCTGCATAAAGCCTGAATCTAGGACACACATATTTCCCATCCTGGATACAACCAGGTGATTTTACCTGCGTGCTGCCACAGTATGAATGTCACACTATTTTCTAAAACTCAATCGTTCTAAAACCAATTCTGAATATTTTCTTACCTTGTGCCCCACGTCCCTGACTTTTCTATCAAGAACAACAGCGCAAACTCTTGATATTGCCGATTGGTTGGAAATCTGGTCTATAACCAAATCATCTTCACCTAATGTCCTAGCAATAGAAGCTAACTACAAAGTTTTAACTTGTTGGTACCTGGTACCCTCTAGAGTAGCCAAATTTGCACCTAACCATTCAGCTCAGTGCTTCCGAGGTTGCTCTGATCTGGGTACACATCTACACATATGGTAGTCCTGTCCAATAGCTCTAACCTATTGGGTAGAAATTTTGTCCAGTATGTTTAAACAAAAAATACAACCAGTAGTAGTTTACAAGACCGACCGTTTCTGCTGCCGAGCATGCGTTTGCACTTTGGACTTTTGTCCGACAGACTTGTGTACACACGATCAGAAAATCCAACAATACACATTTGTTGGCGGAAAATTTGAGAACCTGCTAGCCAACATTTGTTGGCAGAAAGTCTGACAACAAATGTCTGATGGAGCATACACATGATCGGACTTTCCACCAACAAGCTCACATCCAACATTTCCTGTCGGAAAGTCTGATCATGTGTATAAGAGTAAAGTGTTTCAAGAAATTTCTGTTGTCTAGATATAAAAAGTAAGCTCTGACCCCACTTTATTTCAATGTTATTTACTCTTTGTATAAACAATTATCAGAGCATAAAGCGTTCCACTGCTTCAAGTCCTCAACATAATTACATAGTTAGTAAGGTTGAATAAAGACACCAGTCCATCCAGTTCAACCTGAGTGAGTGTCTACAATTGTCCCTATCCCTGTACATTGCACACTCACATTGGTCCCTACCCTCAAGCAGCCCACAATCCAAGGTCCCCATTCATATACTAAGGTCAATTTTGGACAGAAGCCAATTAATCTACCTGCATGTCTTTGGAGTGTGGGAGGAAACCGGAGTACCCAGAGTAAACCCACGCAGGCACAGGGAGAACATGCAAACTCCAGGCAGGTAGTGTTGTGGTTGGGATTTGAACCAGCAACACTTCTTGTTGCTAGGCGAGAGTGCTAACCACTACACCACTGTGCCGCCCAACATAAATAACAGATGACTCTTAAAGCATAGGGTTGATTTACTGAACCTGGAGAGTGCAAAATCTGGTGCAGCCCTGCATAGAAACCAATCAGCTTCTATTTTTTATTTTTTTTGTCAAACCCTAATTGAACAAACTGAAGTTAGAAGCTGATTGGCATAGACCGGTGAACCAGATTTTGCACTCTCCAGTTTTAGTAAATCAACCCCATAGTGTCCCAAACATGGATATAGTTTTCTGTTGCCTTCAGGGGTACTCAAAGTAATATGAACATAAACAATTCAGCTTTTTTTTTTTTATTGCTGTGTAGCTCACAAAGAAATCAGAATCGCTGTAGCAGTTTAATGCTGCATGACAAAGCATGAAAGTTCAGGTACTAATCAAGTGCTATCATTACTTTTAGGTGAAAATACCTTTTGCCCTGGTTTACACAGATGCGACTTGTCACTTGATGACAAGTCTCTCCCCCATTGCCGGCAATGGGCTCATTCAAACTTCTGCGACTCATGTCACATTGACTTTAAAAAAGACTCCTGCACTATGCCTTTCTGATTTCACTGTGACTGTTAAATGAAGCTGCAAGCGGCAATGAAATCGAAGGTGCAAATTGCACTGATCTGCGGCTTTGAAATCATGCTGAAGTAGCGTGATTTAAAAGCCACACTGGTGTGAATCAAGCCTTAGTTTGCTTCAGCCAAGTGCTCCTCATTTTCTTCAGTGCCTATAAAGAGGGTTTGTTTGCTTCAACACAGATGAGTACCTTTGCAAATGAGATAAAAGTGTTTCCCATTTACATACACTTTGTGTGTTCCAGCCTCTTCAGCTTGGTGACTCTTCTAAAACATCTTAAGCCATCTACATCACTTATTGAATATTCTCTAGAAAAATGCACCTCTCTAACTTTTGAAGCACTCTGCCCTGAAGTGGCTGCTGTAAATTGACCCAGGCCTCCCTTGCTAGTACAGAGGCTGCCAAACCCAGACACAATGCCAAGCACACCAACGAATATAAGCTCAGTCTAGGGGATGTCTTTTTATGAATTTAATGCTGAAAACTTGAACAGGAGAGGGATACGAGTGCAGGATACTCCAATAGGTCAAAGAGATTGACAAAGTTTAGCCAAAATCCTGGGGATAGAAGGAAATGGCCAGCTAATCTGAAATCTATTCGAGCAGTCCCAGTCCTCACAGTAACCTCTGGCACTTAAATCCCCAAGCACATGCACATCTGGGAAACAAAATCAAAGTCTTATTTAGAATGTCCAAGAACAGCTGTCCGCCACCCAGCCTCCATGTGGCACTCTCCAATGAGGAAGAAAGGGTCCTTCTCCAGACCAGTTTCTAGAAAATGTCTCTTAATCGGATCTCCTTCACACACTCATCCAAGCAAATGCTGAGGCCCAAACAGCAACTCCAGTACACAGGCTGCCTACCAGGGGCAGCAGCCCCAAGAAAAATACACTCTGATCAAGCCTCCCAAATATTGGCTGAGAGCAGAAAAAAAATCATAACTTCTGTGGGTGGCCTTCCTACTCCATTCTCTGGAACCTTCTTCCAGAGGAAAACAGGAGTAAACAATTGCAAAGCTGAGGGAAACCCGACCAGACCAAAAAAAAACTGATCACAACACTGAGTTCAGCAAGAGTCAAAAACTAAATTTAGCATAACTAGGGCAGGGTGCTACATTTTCTTCCCCCACGTTTCCTTACATGGGCTTCTCTATCACACTGGGTTCTTCATGCTCTATGGACATACCTTTTACCCTTCCTCTTTTATTCTCAGTTTGGTCTTGCCATTGATTGGTCCCCCATGCAAGATTCATTTTTACGTCAAATTTCAATTTAGTTTTAGTCATAGTCTTTGGTTAAAATGCCATTTTAGTTTTAGTTGTATTTTTGTCATCTGAATTGTTTTAGTTTTAGTCACATTTTAGGTCAACTAAAATCTCCAGTACATTTTAGTTGACTAAAAAAACTAAAATCATTTTAGTTGACCAAAATCAAATGTGTTTAGTTAAATTGTAATGCATTATTTAAGCATTTATCTAGAATTTCCAAACTAATTTTATACTCCTGGAGTAAAAATCTAATAACATGTTATTATTTATAGCATTAAGGTTTGAACATGCACTACAGAAACAGATTTAGCCATGATATATAACCAGTGTTAATTTTGATGTCAAAGTTCAATTTGGTTTTAGTCATAATCTTTTGACTAAAATGCCATTTTAGTTTTAGTCTTAGTTTTAGTATTTTAGTCATCTGAATTATTTTAGTTTTAGTTGTATTTTAGTTGTCAAAAATAGTTTTCATTTTATAGACAAAAATATTTTGGTCGACAAAACTCCAACTGTTGAATTACATTACTGTATCGTAGGGGAACCTAACTATTGAAGGGATCCCCAACTACACTATCAGCTGTGCATCTTCAGCATCTCAAAGTGATAGATGGGTAAAATCTGTGAAATTGATGAGGCGTGAAGTATATTCTATGCAGAAGTTTAAATTGAATTAATCTGACCCTAGTGGAGACAAGCTGTGACATGGGATAATCCCAGATATCCTCCCAGTCCTCTCTATCAAGCACTTGGACGTCTTCATGCCATTTAGCTAGCAACGCATCCAAACCGCCATGGATAGAGGGCAGCATGGCCTTATAAATGGCAGAGAAAGTTTTCTTTAGGGAGTCATCCCATAGAAGGTTCTCCAGCCCAGATAATGTAAGGGATAATGGGATTGTGCACTAATTGCATGGTGCAACTGTAAATATCTAAATAGGTGGGATTTAGGTAGAGTAAATTATTGTTTTAAGGAGTCAATGGTTCTCAGGGTACCATTTACACAAGTTTGACTAAGATACTTGATTCCCTTGGAAGCCCAAATAGTAGGATCTGGGATAGAAAAAAATTCAGGAAGCATGGGGTTCAACCATAAAGGAGTGTGGGGAGACTTACAAAATGCCTCATACTAGGAACCTACTACATGGGCAGCCTCCAAAACCACTGAGGCATTAGTGTCATCTGAGATCAACCAATTATGAGCATGAGGCAGAAGGGCAGCAATATAAATACATGTATAAATCTGAACAAGCAAGGCCACCCTGAGTCCAGGGCCACTGTAAAGTTGCCAAGCCAAATCTAGATTGCTTAGGACCCTGCAGAAATGTAATCCAAACTGAGTAGTGTCTAAATATGAAAATTATATATGGCCTCGCTAAGAAGTATATAAGCATACAATATTACATACTGCACCATCATCCCAAATTAATATGAAGTGAATTTTTTGGAAAATCTGGTCCTCAACCAGAAATATCAACAAAGAGAGAAAGCCAAGGGACTATTACGGTGCACATATACGGATAATAAAGACATTGAGAAAACAGTTCTATAAAAATAACAAGTCAGTTTATTTGAACATAAAATCATTACAAATAATCAGGGACTGGTATAGAAGGTGAAGTATTTCAACTAGTTTCGCTTTTTCAGCTTCCTCAGGAAATACCAACATCTAAAATACATATATGGATAAAGATCACAATTAAATATACGACAACATAGTAAGGTACAATCGAAAACGAGTGGGAACATTTATTTGAAATTATATTCAAGGTCTTACCATCGCGCCCAGGTCCCCAAGCTAGTTCAGGTGACCGAGGGAAGTCTCCTCCGGCGGCTGGGGGAGGTATTAATCCCAGCAATAACCGAAATCTGTGTGGAGATATTTCTGTTGATACTTATTGGTTTATAATCTGGCCTCAAAACATGTAGGGGTGATAATTAGTGTGGAAAACATCTCAACCATCAAAGATAAACCAATGTGGTTGAAAGGAGGTGGATGTGCTCGTGAGATGGGAAAAGCGCGTGGTTATGGCTATACAAGTGTACAGATTAGTGTGCACAATGGGTCAAACCGCATTAGTGAGGCTATCCAAGAGTGAAAATGTCATGGTTATGCATTAGAGTTGTTCTCCTTACCTGTCTGCATGTGTTCATTTCTAGAGACCAGCCGAGCTTCACCTGACTGCTTTTATTTCCTTCCTCTGGAATGGCTCCACCCTAGCCCCTATCAGACTACACTATATTAACCTTTGCATTGCTAGCCTATCCTGCTGATCAACCTTTGTGTATTAGCTTCCTGTTTCCTGTCGTGTGCTCTGCTTCTGATTTCCGTTACCGACCTTGGCGTGTTCTGACCATCCCTGCTTGCCTGTGACCCTGACCTATTGGCGTGTACCCGACTATTCTGTTCTGCTTGTGGCCCCGACCTTGGCTTTGTCCCTCACCATCCCTATCCTCCTGTTACCTACTGTGGGTGTGAGCTGGGGGACCCTGGGGGTCGCGACCTGGAGCCAGTTGCAGCCAAGACCATCTTCACCACTCGAAGCTCTGGTGAACACCAGCTGGCTCTTAGACTCCGCGCCCTGGGGAATCTTACGCTCTTACCCCAGTGGGATCTGTCCCCCGTCTGCAGCCGTCAGCCGTAGGGTCCACAGCCTTGCGGTGCATCCCCAACCCTACGGTGTGCACCTGTCACCTGGGCTCTAGGTGACCTGACAGTTTGATCAGCCATGGACCCGGCTGACATGCCGCTCCCTGCAGTCGATCCATTGCAGGGCATAGTGCGGAGACTCGAGACCCAGGAATCTAATCAGACTCAGGTGATGCGATTCCTCCAGGATCTGGCTTCTCGCTTCGAGCAGCTACAGGCTTCCTTGGGAACCCCGAACCCGCAGCCTCAAGTACAGTCTGCGACTGCACCTATCGCACCAGTCGCATCCACGCATTCATTAGTACTGCCTGCTCCGTCCCGTTTCTCTGGGGACTCCAAGGCCTGCAGGGGCTTCCTCAGCCAATGCACCATTCATTTTGAGCTCCAGCCTCAAAACTTTCTATCCGATCGGGCAAAGGTAGCCTATATCATTTCCCTCCTCTCCGGTGAAGCTTTAGCCTGGGCTGCCCCCCTGTGGGAGAAAAATGATCCAGTGGTTTCCAGCCTATCCGACTTCTTGAAGCTCTTTCGTAACATCTTTGAGGAGCCAGCTCGGGTTTCTTCTGCGGCTAGTGCCCTTTTACGCCTTCGCCAAGAATCTGGTTCAGTGGGCCAATATGCACTTCAGTTCCGTATCCTTACAGCGGAATTGAGCTGGAACAATGAGGCCCTGGTCGCAACCTTTTTACATGGCCTCTCAGACCGAGTGAAGGACGAATTAGCAAGAAGAGCTATCCCCGCCGGTCTAGACGAAGTCATTTCCTTATGTAATCAAATTGACATTCGCTTCCAGGAGAGGTCCTTAGAAAAAAGACGCCAGCACCCCCCAGGTTCTAGTCAGCCTGAGCTTTTTCTCCGTCGCCCTGTGGAGCATCCTCCGTCTGCTGAGGAGCCCATGCAGCTGGGCCGGACCAGACTAACCCCCGAAGAACGTGCTAGACGCAGAACTCTGGGCTTGTGTCTTTATTGTGGGGGAAAGGGTCATTTTCGTGACTCCTGCTCGCTCCGTCCGGGAAACGCTCGGGTCTAATACATTTGGAAGGTGGAGTATTGGACCCAGAAACATCACCTTCTCGTCTCCTTCTTCCGGTGTTCCTCCATGTAGGCACTTCTCCCCAATCAGTCCTAGCATATCTGGACTCCGGGGCTGCCGGCAATTTTATGGACTGGAGAACTGCCTCTTCTATGAAGCTTACCCTTTCTCCCCTCGCTACTCCACTAGTAGTCTCGGCAATTGATGGCACTGTGCTCCCAGGGGGTCCTATCCGTTTCCAGACGCTACCTATTAGGATGTCGGTAGGGATACTCCACCAGGAGTGGATCTCCTTCCTCATCCTACCCAAGGCCTCTACCCCCATTGTATTGGGTCTACCTTGGCTGCAGCTCCACTCGCCACATGTGGACTGGGTATCTGGGCAGATCCTGGCCTGGGGTCCTTCGTGTTTCTCGTCTTGTCTTTCCAAGGTGACCCCCAAGAGGAAACTTCCCATTGCTACCACATCTGTCTCGTCCGATCTTCCTGCGGCTTATAGCGATTTCCGGGATGTGTTCTGTAAGAAGTCTGCTGAGGTACTTCCTCCTCACAGATCTTTTGACTGTGCTATTGACCTTGTCCCTGGAGCAACCCTGCCCAGGGGTCGTACCTACCCTTTATCCATTCCAGAGACCCAAGCCATGTCTGAGTATGTCGCTGAGAATTTGGAGAGAGGTTTCATCCGGAAATCCTCATCGCCTGCAGGAGCAGGGTTCTTTTTCGTTGCCAAAAAGGATGGCACCCTCAGGCCCTGCATTGACTATAGAGGTTTAAACGCTGTGACTA
This sequence comes from Lithobates pipiens, assembly GCF_037356315.1. Lineage (NCBI taxonomy): Eukaryota > Metazoa > Chordata > Amphibia > Anura > Ranidae > Lithobates > Lithobates pipiens. Next base: position 445,704,587 of record NW_027507758.1, on the reverse strand, counting down.
TTAAAAACCGTTACCCCTTACCTCTAATATCTGAGCTATTTGACAGGTTGAAGGGGGCTTCCATTTTCACTAAATTAGATCTCAGAGGTGCATACAATCTCATTCGAATACGAGAAGGTGACGAATGGAAGACCGCATTTAACACTAGGGACGGGCATTACGAGTACTTGGTTATGCCTTTTGGTTTGTGTAATGCTCCAGCTGTGTTCCAGAACTTTGTCAACGAAATATTCAGGGATCTACTGCATCAGTTTGTTGTCATCTATCTGGATGACATTCTCATCTTTTCCCAAAATCTGCCTGCTCACAGAAACCATGTACGCACCGTACTTCAGCGCCTTAGAGAGAACAATCTCTATGCCAAGATGGAGAAATGTTCCTTTGAATGTTCCGAGGTCCTGTTTCTGGGATGTTTTGTTTCTAGTGAGGGTCTTCGCATGGATCCCGGAAAGGTCTCTGCCATTACCAACTGGCCCCTTCCTGCTAGCCTCAAGGCCACACAGCGCTTCCTTGGCTTCACAAATTATTATAGGCAGTTCATAAGGAATTACTCTTCCATTGCTGCGCCTATTATCGCTTTGACCAAGAAGGGTGCTAATGCCAAAGACTGGTCTTCCGAGGCTGTCTCTGCGTTTCACGATCTGAAACAGGCCTTTGTCTCTGGACCCCTCTTGAGGAGACCAAATCCTGAAGACCCATTTTTTATTGAAGTAGACGCTTCTTCGATGGGGGTGGGAGCTGTGCTTCTTCAGGACTTTGAGAAGAAACGTCAACCATGTGCGTTCTTCTCCAAAAAAATTTCTCAGGCAGAGAGAAATTATGCCATTGGTGATCGGGAACTTCTCGCAATTAAATTGGCGTTGGAGGAGTGGCGTCATCTCTTGGAAGGTTCCCCTCACTCCATAACGATCTTTACTGATCATAAGAATCTACAGTACCTACAGAATGCTAAACGTCTGAACCCCAGACAGGCCAGGTGGAGTCTCTTCTTTTCTCGTTTTAAATTCACGATTACGTACAAACCTGGTTCCTGTAACGGTCGAGCTGATGCGCTCTCTAGGTCATTTGACACCTTGGACGAGGAGTCCAACCCTGATCCTGAGCCGATCATTCCTACCTCTTGCATTGTTGCCCATTCTACCACCCTGGAATCAAAGATTCCTCCTGGTAAGACCTTTGTTCCCACGGAGCTAAGAACCAAGATCCTTCGTTGGGGACATGATTCCAAGATGGCAGGTCATGCTGGGTTCCTCCGATCCTTCCTGCTTATCAGTCATCACTACTGGTGGCCTAATCTCCGCTCGGATGTTAAAGACTACGTTAAGGCTTGTCACGTCTGTGCTCAGTCTAAATCTTCCACTCAAGCCCCTGCTGGTCTTCTCATGCCCTTGCCCATTCCTAAGGAGCCCTGGTCTCATATCGCCATGGATTTTATCACTGATCTTCCACTATCGGAGAATAATACGGCCATTTGGGTAGTAATCGATCGGTTCTCCAAGATGGCTCATTTTGTTCCTCTTCCTGGTCTCCCTTCTGCCCCTGCCTTGGTTCCCATTTTTGCACGAGAGATTTTCCGCCTTCATGGTGTTCCTTCGCATGTCGTCTCGGACAGGGGTGTGCAATTTACTTCTCGTTTTTGGGGAGCCTTTTGCAAATCCCTCGACATTACCTTGGATTTTACCTCTTCTTATCATCCCCAATCCAATGGCCAGACTGAGAGAGTTAATCAGGAGTTAGAGATCTTTCTCCGTACCTTGGTCTCTGCCCATCATGATGATTGGGCATCACTATTACCGTGGGCTGAGTTCTCCCACAATAATCATGTTAACGTCAGTTCTCAGAAAACACCCTTCCTCACTGTTTATGGAAGACATCCTCAGCTTCCCCTTCCTATGATTTGTTCTTCTGACATTCCAGCTTTGGCTACTGTTCAGGAATCATTCAATTCCATGTGGGCTGACGTTCATGATTCCCTCCAGAAAGCTGCCAACAAATTCAAGAGTTTTGCTGACCGTCGCAGGCGTAAGCCACCCTCTTTTCAGCCAGGAGACAAAGTCTGGCTCTCCACCAGGAACATCAAACTCCGGGTTCCTTCCCTCAAATTTGCCCCAAGATTCATTGGTCCATACACCATAATTTCTAAACTGAATCCGGTTTGTTTCAAGCTCCAGATTCCCAAAAGCCTCAAAATCTCTAACTCCTTCCATGTTGCCCTTCTAAAGCCGTTAGTCCTCAATAAGTTCTCTCGTCCTTCCCCTACCATAGCACCGGTCTCTGAGGATGATCAGGAGTACGAGGTTAGCCAAATTTTGGATTCCCGACTCTGTAGAGGCATTCTCCAGTACCTCGTGCACTGGAAAGGTTTTGGTCCTGAGGAGAGGTCGTGGATTTCGGCTTCCGAGGTCTTTGCACCTCGTCTGTTGAGGAAGTTTCATTTGAAGTTCCCCTCTAAACCTGGTCCCAGGCGGGGGAGGGGGAGGCCTCGTAAGAGGGGGGGTACTGTCATGGTTATGCATTAGAGTTGTTCTCCTTACCTGTCTGCATGTGTTCATTTCTAGAGACCAGCCGAGCTTCACCTGACTGCTTTTATTTCCTTCCTCTGGAATGGCTCCACCCTAGTCCCTATCAGACTACACTATATTAACCTTTGCACTGCTAGCCTATCCTGCTGATCAACCTTTGTGTATTAGCTTCCTGTTTCCTGTCGTGTGCTCTGCTTCTGATTTCCGTTACCGACCTTGGCGTGTTCTGACCATCCCTGCTTGCCTGTGACCCTGACCTATTGGCGTGTACCCGACTATTCTGTTCTGCTTGTAGCCCCGACCTTGGCTTTGTCCCTCACCATCCCTATCCTCCTGTTACCTACTGTGGGTGTGAGCTGGGGGACCCTGGGGGTCGCGACCTGGAGCCAGTTGCAGCCAAGACCATCTTCACCACTCGAAGCTCTGGTGAACACCAGCTGGCTCTTAGACTCCGCGCCCCGGGGAATCTTACGCTCTTACCCCAGTGGGATCTGTCCCCCGTCTGCAGCCGTCAGCCATAGGGTCCACAGCCTTGCGGTGCATCCCCAACCCTACGGTGTGCACCTGTCACCTGGGCTCTAGGTGACCTGACAGAAAAGTGATATAACGGTGGAGTGTGCGTGAGTGCATACCAAAAGAGAAGGAAACAACCCCATAATGATCAGTGTATAAGTGAACCAAGGTTAAACCGAAAATGTGGGTTAATAAGATGAAGGAGAGGGGGGTATAGAAGAAAATGCCCCATGGATGTGAAAAGGATAAAGTATAGTGATAGAGATAATTAGTGAAATCCAGTAAAGGTAAGGGCAAGAAGTCAAGATGGTTACCCGTAAAGAAATATATATTGGTATCTCAAGGGCCCGGAGGGGGTAGCAAGGGTGTCCACCCATCGATAGATAAGCAGGTCAGCCCGGCTGGATGTGGGCAGTGTACAGAATAGGAGAACATCCGCAGCATCAAAGTATTCTATATTTGGAGAGTAATCTGTGTAAATATTCAAAGGGTAATCTATCAATCTATAAAACAATACTTGATGTGAGGGTACCCTCACATCAAGTATTGTTTTATAGATTGATAGATTACCCTTTGAATATTTACACAGATTACTCTCCAAATATAGAATATTTTGATGCTGCGGATGTTCTCCTATTCTGTACACTGCCCACATCCAGCCGGGCTGACCTGCTTATCTATCGATGGGTGGACACCCTTGCTACCCCCTCCGGGCCCTTGAAATACCAATATATATTTCTTTGCGGGTAACCATCTTGACTTCTTGCCCTTACCTTTACTGGATTTCACTAATTATCTCTATCACTATACTTTATCCTTTTCACATCCATGGGGCATTTTCTTCTATACCCCCCTCTCCTTCATCTTATTAACCCACATTTTCGGTTTAACCTTGGTTCACTTATACCCTGATCATTATGGGGTTGTTTCCTTCTCTTTTGGTATGCACTCACGCACACTCCACCGTTATATCACTTTTCACTCTTGGATAGCCTCACTAATGCGGTTTGACCCATTGTGCACACTAATCTGTACACTTGTATAGCCATAACCACGCGCTTTTCCCATCTCACGAGCACATCCACCTCCTCTCAACCACATTGGTTTATCTTTGATGGTTGAGATGTTTTCCACACTAATTATCACCCCTAAATGTTTTGAGGCCAGATTATAAACCAATAAGTATCAACAGAAATATCTCCACACAGATTTCGGTTATTGCTGGGATTAATACCTCCCCCAGCCGCCGGGGGAGACTTCCCTCGGTCACCTGAACTAGCTTGGGGACCTGGGCGCGATGGTAAGACCTTGAATATAATTTCAAATAAATGTTCCCACTCGTTTTCGATTGTACCTTACTATGTTGTCGTATATTTAATTGTGATCTTTATCCATATATGTATTTTAGATGTTGGTATTTCCTGAGGAAGCTGAAAAAGCGAAACTAGTTGAAATACTTCACCTTCTATACCAGTCCCTGATTATTTGTAATGATTTTATGTTCAAATAAACTGACTTGTTATTTTTATAGAACTGTTTTCTTAATGTCTTTATTATCCGTATATGTGCACCGTAATAGTCCCTTGGCTTTCTCTCTTTGTTGATATTTCTGGTTGGGGACCAGATTTTCCAAAAAATTCACTAGTGTCTAAATATGTAGAAGAATGAGGGTGCAGTTTAATTTTATTCAGGTTAATTTTACCTATCAGGGATAAGGGGAGGTTGGCCGAAGCTTTCATTATTATTTTAGCAGTGTTAAGGAGAGGTAGCAGATTTAAAGCTACGTAATCCACAGTTAGGGAAAAGACATGGACAACCAGATATTTAAACTTAGTAGTCCATTTTAAGGGTAAAGTAAGATCAAAAATTGTCTGAGCCTTAGTATCAATGGGGAGTATTTGGAATTTATCCCAATTAACCTTCAGTCCTGATACATTAGAGAAAAAGAAAATAAGACTAAGGGCCTCTTTAAGAGATGGTCCCGGGTCATTGAGAAAGAGAACCAAATCATCCGCGTATATATCGCTACTTTTTCTAAAATAGAGCCCACTCTAATACTCTCCACGCAGTATACTGTCTAATAGCCATCTCCATCAGGTCCATTGTTAAAGAAAACAAAGAAAACAAAGAGGGCATCCCTGTCTTGTCCACCTTCCAACCGAGAAAAGAGAGGAGAGTATGCCCCCCAGTTTAATTTGTGCAGAAGGGGATTTATACAGCATTGCAATCTACTTCTGAAATTTCAGACCAAAACGCATGACATCCAACACCGTAGACTTATCCAATCCAAACCAATCAATGAGTCAAATGCCTTCTCTATGTCTAGGTGCGTTTTGGGTTTAATACCACTTTACATCCTATTGACATCTTATTACACCCAATCCAAAATGTGACTAGGCATCCTCTTAATGCTACCCAATCCCTTCTCTAGTAGTCTAGTTAACACACTTTACCAATATGGCAAATATAAATTAGTTATATGGCTCCCAATATCTCTACTTTAGCAGCACAGTGGCTGAGTGGTTAGCACTTTCATCTAGCAGCACTAGGATCGTTGGTTCAGATCCCAACCATGGCACTACCTGCATAGAGTTTGCATGTTCTCCCCATGGCTGCGTAGGTTTCCTCCCACACTCCAAAAACATGCTGGTACCTTTATTGACCCTAGTATGTGCATACATGTGAGTTAGGGACCTTAGATTGTAAGTTCCTTGAAAATTATGGACTGATGTGAATGTATAATATCTGTAAAGTGCTGCATAAATTAATGGCACTATACAAGTACCTGTAATAAATAAACACCAGGGGCGTGGCTTGGCGTGCTCGGAGAATGGCTGCCTGAAAGCAGAGCTCCGGGAGACCCGCGGTCCTTTAGCCTTTCCCTTGGCAGTTTGATGGCTGAAAATGAGCAAATCGGGGCGCCACAACACGGGGACACGATCGTGCCGACCCTCAGCTCCCTCACGCACCCGCAGCATCCAGGACATTTTTGCTACTCAGACTCGCTCAGGCCACAACGCGCTGATTAAAATGGCGCTGGCACGAGGAGAGGAGGAAGAACTCAGTGACGGCTCACAGTCAGCGGCGGAGGACACGGTAAGCGGACCGGGACACCCCAATCACCCCCTCACATTGGGAGACATGACCTCCATATTCACAGACATTAAAAATACCCTCTTCTCAGCGATTACTGATTTGAAGGCTGATCTACTATCACTGACTGAAAAGATGACTGCCATGGAGAGAGCGGAGGGCAGGAGGGACAGAGCTATAGACAGGCTGGAAGCCACTGCTGCTTCTCACTCTGCCCCCTTGATTGAAATCAATCGCAATTTAGAAGACCTCGATAACAGAGGTAGAAGGAGCAACATCAGGGTGCGGGGAGTCCCGGAGTCGGAGTGGGCCCTGAACAAATCCCTTCTGCCCTGAGATCGATTTTTAACAATCTCCTAGAGAATCCAGCTGATACCCCCATAGACTTGGTGCAATTGCACAGGGCTCTGAGAGCGAAGCCTTTGGACTCAGCACCACCCAGGGATATCGTATGCTGTCTCCAAAGCTTTCCATTAAAGGAGGAGATTTTGAACCAAGCACGGAAAAATGATCATGTTTTCTTTAACGACAGTGAGATCTCCCTATTTCAGGACTTGTCTCCTATCACTTTACGCAACAGGCGGGCAATGCGCCCTCTTCTGGATGCACTCAGAGGCAAAGGGATTGTCTACAAGTGGCGCTTCCCCTTTGCTTTGCAAGCTACTTTGGATGGGAGACAATTTGTTCTGAGGATGCCAGATGAGCTTTCAGATTTTTGCGCTGCCCTAAACATCCCACACACGGATCTACCGGACTGGTATGCCGAGTTCAAGATTCCTCCAATGGATCGTAGCCCTGTGGGCACACCCCATTCATCTCCGGCCAAACCACCACCTAAGAGGAGCAAAATGGGAAAACCTGGAAGCCTAGGCTCGAGCCTCTCATCCCTTTCAGTCCGGCCTCCAAGACACCGTGATTGCACCTGAAGGAGCTGCGTGACTTGGAAGGACAGGTCATGCTTGCTCATACTGTGGGCGTAAGGATTTTGTTTTTGTTTCTGCTGCCCTATTCTCTCACCTGGATAACAATACTATCCAATGCTACTCCAATACCCCCCCCCCCCCCCTCGCTCACTGATCTAAGGCTGGCTAGGCCGATAACTGTTTTTTTTGTTTTTTTTGTTTTTTCTTGTTTTTTTTTCCTTTCTCACTCAGGGTGGCCGTGCCTCTACAAATATGGGCCAGGAGGATAGCTATCTGTTGAGACTTAGACTGAGACCTTATCTACCCCTGGACTATATCTTAGACCATATCCTGGGTCAAGCTGGGCCCAGGTGTCCGCTGGGGCAACAGTAGCTCTTATTTCTATAGTTAACCTGGGAGCACCACCCTCACTGCTCTGAGTTTTTGTTTTGGAAACAGGTCAATATGGTGCCACTGTACCCTCCCTTTTTGTTTTCCTTCCCAAGTCCTGGTTGTCCCCTCCTGGTGCCGTGGGATTTTCTACAATTATTTTTGCTGCTGTGTTTGCTGATGTGTTTCCTCTCTGTTAACTGTTATATGCAACACCTGTGTTTTGTTTAGTTATGTCCTTTTCATACTGCCAAGGAACTACACGTGCTTCCTTATTGGAATATTGTTGGGCCGCGGGGCCTTCTGATTACAGCTCTCCTGTATGGAACTTAGTTTAGATATTTCAGTGCACATAGCAGATTGCTCATAGTTCAGAAGTGCCTTAGCATCCTCTGCTCGGAGTTCCTCCCACCTACCCCGCAGGTGGGCAGAACCGTGCCGCTGTTGCGACACGGACACTGCCCACATACTATTAAAAAGCTTGCAGTTTTGCTTACTGCAGGCAGCTTCTTGATTTCTCTTCCCCGTTATACGGTCCGATCCTACGGGCTATACTCCCCTTCCCCGCATTTATCCCCTTCCCCCTCCCTCTCTCTCTTGATCTTTTTTTCCTCCTTTTTCCCCCCTTCTTGTCTCTCTTTCTTATAGGCTGCAAGTCTGTTTGGAGCCGGAGGACTGTCTGAGCTATGGCTTATTCAATGCTGGGCCACGGACCCACTTTGGTCTCCCACAACGTCCGCGGACTGAATACTCCCGAGAAGCGCTCCTCCTTACTCAGAGAACTTAATAAGGTAAAACCCCTGTTTGTATTTCTGCAGGAAACACATTTCCAATCCACCAAAATTCCAAACCTGAGACACAAAAATTTCGCCAAGGCATATCATGCCACAAACCCTGTGGCCAAGACTAAGGGGGTCACAATCTTGCTATATAAAGCGGCAGGCTTCGAGGTCACCCAGCAGCTAGTGGATCCTGAGGGCAGGTATCTGTTCTTGAAGGGGACCTGGGGAACAATTGGGCAGCACAGTGGTGTAGTGGTTATTACTCTCACCTAGCAGTAAGAAGGGTCGCTGGTTCAAATCCCAACCATGACACTACCTGCCTGGAGTTTGCATGTTCTCCCTGTGCCTGTGTGGGTTTCCTCCGGGTACTCCGGTTTCCTCCCACACTCCAAAGACATGCAGGTAGGTTAATTGGCTTCTGTCCAAAATTGACCCTAGTATAAGAATGGGGACCTTGGATTGTGGGCTTCTTGAGGGTAGGGACCAATGTGAGTGTGCAATGTACAGGGATAGGGACAATTGTAGACACTCACTCAGGATGGACTGGTGTCTTTATTCAACCTTGCTAACTATGAAACTATGAAACAATCCCGTTAACTTTAGCTAACGTATATTTCCCAAATAGGGCACACATAACTTTTTGTAGACACCTTATCAAAGAACTCAAAAGCTTTGCCGAGGGATGTGTCTTGCTTGGAGGGGACTTTAATATACCACTTAGCCCCTCTCAGGATACATCAACAGGTAAATCCAGTGTGACCTACAGCACCCTGAAACGTATCAAAAGTCTTCTGCACTCTATGACACTGGTAGATTTGTGGCGCACTCTAAACCCGTCAGGTAAAGACTTTACTTGCTATTCAGCCCCCCACAATAAATATGCACGCATTGATTATATATTTATTACGCAAAAAGACTTGTCGGTGTTACGTATGGCACACATTGGAATCCAAACACTCTCTGACCATGCACCTACTTCCCTCTCTATTGACCGTGTGGATCGCTGGCCTAGGCCGTGCATGTGGCGATTGAATTCTTCCCTGTTAACGGACATTGAACTGTTACCCAAACTAACTAATGCTTTACGCTACTACTTTTCTGAAAACAGCTCTGATGGTCTCTCCCCAATCTGGGAGGTGCACAAGTGTGTGATGAGGGGGGAGCTCAACAGAGCAGGGGCCATCCACAAGAGGGAAGCGGAAAAACGGATTAAGACCTTATCAGCCAAAATTGCGGGTCTGGAGGCCCAACATAAACAATCCCTGGACTCTCAAAAAGCACAAGAACTTTTGGCGACACGCCACAAGCTCCGAGATATTTTGGAAGCAAAAAGTAAATGTGCTTTCTTCCTTAAACATAAAATTTATTACGAACACGGAGACAAGGGAGGGAAATTCCTGGCTAGGGCGTTAAAGGAGGCCTCCTTAGCTAACACCATCCTGGCGATTAAAGCCGTAGACGGCCAGTTAACTAATAGAACGGACAAGATAGCGGAGAGTTTCCACCATTTCTATTCGAAACTTTATGACATCCCTCACAAACACAAACCTGGGGAGTTAGGGGGAGACAGGAATCAAATTATTCAGGACTACTTGCAGTATCGTGGTCTCCCCACACTCTCTCCGGAGGATGCAGAGTCTCTAGAGAGACCGATTTCCTCGGAGGAGCTATTGAACACCATCAAGAACCTTAAGCCCGGTAAGAGCACAGGCCCTGATGGGCTGTCAGCTCACTATTATAGGACATTTGTGAATATCCTGGAAACCCCGCTTTTGAAAACACTTAATTTTCTTATGGAACCTCACCAAATTCCTTCCACGTTCTTGGGGGCACATATTTCGGTGCTCCCTAAACCAGGCAAGGACCCGTCGGATTGTGCTAGCTACAGGCCCATTTCCCTTCTCAACCTAGATTTGAAAATTCTGGCCAAGATAATAGCGAATCGCTTACGCCCCTTTCTATCCCACATAATTGGTCCAGAACAGGCTGGGTTCATGCCGGGGAGGGAATCCAGAGACAATGTGACCAAGGCCCTGAACCTGATCCACCATTGCCACAGATTGGGCCTCAAGGGCCTTCTCCTGTCTACTCACGCGGCAAAGGCCTTCGACAGGGTTGCGTGGGACTACCTGTTGGCAACTTGCGCTCACACAGGTTTGAAATCTTGCATGCTGTCCTGGATCTCCTCTCTGTACAGGAACCCCACGGCGCAGTTAAAAATTAATGGAACCCTATCAGAGCTGGTACATATTAAAAACGGGACTAGGCAGGGCTGCCCCTTATCGCCCCTCCTATTTATACTCTCCCTGGAACCTTTCATAAGCGTTGTTAACCAAACTCCCGCTGTCACAGGCTTCCAAGTCGGCTCTAAAACCTATAAAACAGCGGCGTACACTGACGACTTATTGTTTTTCCTGACACAGCCCCACATGTCCATTCCCAACTTATTAAAGGCATTTTCTATCTATGGCTATATCTCTAATCTTAAAATCAATTATACCAAGTCAGAAGCCATGAATATTTCGCTCCCGCCCGAGGCTCAGGCACAGGTACAAACAAACAATTCCTCTAAATGGGTGGTAAGTGCGCTCAAATATTTAGGAATCCTGCTACCTCCTCAGCTTAGCAGTGTCTTCTCCAAAAATTTTACACCCATGCTGCAGCGGATCCAATCTGACTTAGCTAAATGGTCCCTTAAGTTTTTCTCCTGGTTTGGGAGAGCGGCCATAATAAAGATGGTGGTACTCCCTAGACTACTTTATCTTTTTCACACATTACCAGTCGCGATACTTCAAGAAGCCACGCATTGGCCTCTGTTTGTTGATGAGGCCGAAAGCAGTAGGTGGCTTAGGTTTCCCGAATTTCAAGCTTTACTATTACGCCGCGCATTTGGCCAGAGTTATAGATTGGCACTGTCACACTGAAAATAAGGACTGGGTGGCTTTAGAAGAGACAGTTTCTCACACCCCTTTAAAATTCTCCCCGTGGATACCCTGGGCTAAATGCCCCCCAGAAATGTTGCAGCACCCTCTCATTAAAGCTACTTTACAGGTCTTTCACAAGACCACCTCAGATTATCGGATTGCTACCTCACCGGGACCCTTAACCCCCCCCTGTTGAATAACCCTGATTTCCCTCCAGGAATGGGCACGAGAACATTTGCCTTGAGAGGTACATCACCCCTTCTGGCTCTACACCTGACACGGTCCGGACAGATCCTTTCACATGATAGCTTGTTGGGTGACCTCGAACCTTGGGAACTCCCTTTTTGGAATTATAGACAGGCATGCCACTACTTACTTGCCCCAAGGGACAGAAGGAGATGCTGAGGGATCCTACCCCTTTTGAAGCTATTTGCTTTGAGGGCAAACCTGTGGAGAGGACAACATCACTTATGTACGCATGTCTCCAGCAGCACGGCAATACGGACCCGGTCTGTTTTAGGGACCAATGGGAAAAGTCGCTCCAGACTCATTTTACTGACCTGCAGTGGCAAAACGCATGTATCCTGGCACATAAGTGCTCTATTAGCACTAGGCTACAGGAAAACTCTTACAAGCTTTTGTCACTAGTGATGGCCGAACGGTTCGCCCGGCGGTCGTTTCGCGGCGAATTTCCGACATTCGCGGTCCGCACGTTCGAACGCCTTTTTCCGTCGTTCGCCGCGGCGGACTTACGTGTTTAATGTATACAAGAACTTTAACCTTTGGTGACACGTTTATCATGTGATACAGGACAGCCAATTGAGACATGACAGCACATGGACACTTGTACATTCCCCCTAACCTATAAATACACCCGATCCGGTGGCCATTTTACATTCTTTCTTCTGTTACGATAGGGACAGGTTCCTGTGTGGAGTAGGGAGAGATAAACCACTAGCTATTTGGTACACAAAAGTTCTTTTCAGGACTGGTATAGGTGTTAGGTGTTGATAGGTTTGCTGTGCTGCTGATTCTTGCAGCAGCCTGAGTGTCTTTTGTTAGTTTAGAGAAAGGGAAAGGACGGTGTATGCTACAGGGACAGCCAGATTAGTCTTTCATCATCATCATCATCATCATCATCATTAGCTGTTACTATCAAGGTCCACAAAAGAGCTGTTCCAGTAACCACTAATCGTTCTCTTTTTTTGCCAATTTGTATAGGGACAGGAAGGAAGCAGTGTTGTCAGGCAGTGAGGGTAATTTTAAAGACTTGCTGTTATTATTAGTTCCACAAAGGTTCTTTTCAGGACTGGTATCAGTGGTACAGTAATAGGCTTGTACATGTATAATATTCTTTCTTCCAAATATAGAAAGGATATTATACTTGACTGCTGCCCTTCTGCTGCAGTCTGCTAAACATTCACAACTCACTTGTTCCACAAAAGTTCTTATAAGGACTGGTAACTTGGTATAGGGTGCTACGGTACATAGGCTTGAGTGCGGTACAGTCTGCTGTTCTGTAAGGACCGCTATCGGTCCACAATAGATAGGGTTGACGTGCACCACTGCTGACCGCTCACCTATACTGCAGCAGTCCTTCAGCGGTATAGGGACTGACGTACAGTCTGCTAATCACTAACACACAACCTGCTTGTTCCACAAAAGTTCTTATAAGGACTGGTAACTTGGTATAGGGTGCTACGGTACATAGGCTTGAGTGCGGTACAGTCTGCTGTTCTGTAAGGACCGCTATCGGTCCACAATAGATAGGGTTGACGTGCACCACTGCTGACCGCTGCCCTATACTGCAGCAGTCCTTCAGCGGTATAGGGACTGACGTACAGTCTGCTAAACACTAATACACAACCTGCTTGGTCCACAAAAGTTCTTATAAGGACTGGTAACTTGGTATAGGGTGCTACGGTACATAGGCTTGAGTGCGGTACAGTCTGCTGTTCTGTAAGGACCGCTATCGGTCCACAATAGATAGGGTTGACGTGCACCACTGCTGACCGCTCACCTATACTGCAGCAGTCCTTCAGCGGTATAGGGACTGACGTACAGTCTGCTAATCACTAACACACAACCTGCTTGTTCCACAAAAGTTCTTATAAGGACTGGTAACTTGGTATAGGGTGCTACGGTACATAGGCTTGAGTGCGGTACAGTCTGCTGTTCTGTAAGGACCGCTATCGGTCCACAATAGATAGGGTTGACGTGCACCACTGCTGACCGCTGCCCTATACTGCAGCAGTCCTTCAGCGGTATAGGGACTGACGTACAGTCTGCTAATCACTAACACACAACCTGCTTGTTCCACAAAAGTTCTTATAAGGACTGGTAACTTGGTATAGGGTGCTACGGTACATAGGCTTGAGTGCGGTACAGTCTGCTGTTCTGTAAGGACCGCTATCGGTCCACAATAGATAGGGTTGACGTGCACCACTGCTGACCGCTGCCCTATACTGCAGCAGTCCTTCAGCGGTATAGGGACTGACGTACAGTCTGCTAAACACTAATACACAACCTGCTTGGTCCACAAAAGTTCTTATAAGGACTGGTAACTTGGTATAGGGTGCTACGGTACATAGGCTTGAGTGCGGTACAGTCTGCTGTTCTGTAAGGACCGCTATAGGTCCACAATAGATAGGGTTGACGTGCACCACTGCTGACCGCTCACCTATACTGCAGCAGTCCTTCAGCGGTATAGGGACTGACGTACAGTCTGCTAATCACTAACACACAACCTGCTTGTTCCACAAAAGTTCTTATAAGGACTGGTAACTTGGTATAGGGTGCTACGGTACATAGGCTTGAGTGCGGTACAGTCTGCTGTTCTGTAAGGACCGCTATCGGTCCACAATAGATAGGGTTGACGTGCACCACTGCTGACCGCTGCCCTATACTGCAGCAGTCCTTCATCGGTATAGGGACTAAGAGTTTTGTCACAGGGTCATTTAAAAAATGACAGGCAGAGGAAGAGGCAGGCCCTTCCGCAGGGGTGGTAGGGGTAGGGCAGGAGCAACAGGCTTGAGCCAAAGTGGGAAGTTGCAGAAGGTGCGTTCAATTACTTTAAAGGATGCACCAGACTTGGTTGAGTGGCTCGCTCAGCCTTACTCTTCTGCACCCTCCTCATCCTCTCGATCTGCACCCTCTTCTTCACTCTCTGCTATGTGCACCCCCAAAGACACTACCACCAACAACACGACCACCACCACCACCACCACATACCTTCCGCTTGAGTCACTGGAATTATTTTCCGATCCATATCAAGAGGACATTTCTGATGCGCAGCCACTCTTGGTATTGGATCAGGAAGAGGAGGTAGCAACAAGCGCTACTCAGCAGTCTGACGCCAGTACCCAGATCAGCCCAAGGAGGAGGTTGGTCCCCGGTGTTGCTGCCTACTCCGAGATCTCTACTTATAGCGGTGGGGAAGGTGACGTTGATGATGACGTGTCTAGTGATGTCACGTGGGTGCCCACAAGAGAGGAAGAGGAGGGGAGTTCAGAGGGAGATATGGACCAGCAGATAGGGAGGAGAAGCAGCAATGACTTACATTGCACAGCAGGGACAAAGCAGACTGCAAATGTATCAGGAGCGAGTCATCGACCATGTACGGTCACATCTGGCGCTCCCAGGACACCGGCACATGGCTCCGCAGTGTGGGCTTTTTTTAACGTGTCCGCTGCTGACAATAGCGTTGCCATCTGCAATCTTTGCAGTCAACGCGTTAGTCGCGGTAAGCCCAATACTCACCTAGGGACGACCGCCTTAAGAAGGCACATGAGCAGCCATCACCGAGCCCAGTGGGAGCAACGGAACACACAAAGCCACACTGCAGGCTCTCACCGTCCAGCCTCGTCTTCTACTTCTCCTTCTCCTCTCTCCTCACAATTGTCCTCCACTCCACCTTCCATCACGCCAAGCTCACATTTTTCTGCAAAAAGGCAGGCTTCCGTGGGCCTAATGTTTGAGCGTAAAAAAATGATGACGCCGGATAACCCTCTTGCCCAACGGTTGGCGGCTGGCTTGTCAGAACTCATAGCCCGCCAACTACTGCCATATAAACTGGTGGACTCGGAGGCCTTTCGCAAATTTGTGGCCATTGGAACACCACAATGGAAGGTCCCAGGAAGGAAGTATTTCTCAGAGAAGGGCATCCCAGAGCTATATGGCCATGTTCAGCGGCAAGTGAATGTATCTCTGGCACACAGTGTCGGTGCCAAGATACATCTGACCACAGACACGTGGTCTAGCAAACACGGGCAGGGAAGGTATATCAGTTTTACTGCCCACTGGGTGAACCTTCTGACGGCCGTCAAGCATGTAACCCGTGGCACCCGTGTAGATTTGGTTTTACCGCCACGGATTGCATGCAGGCCTGACTCTTCTTCTCCTCCTCCTACTCCATCCTCCTCCCTCTCCTCCTCAGCTGCCTCCTCCTTTTCCGCTGCTAGCGTCTCTTCCACTGCACCGCCCAAGCTCCCCAGAACCTATTCCACATGCCAGGTGAGACGTTGCCATGCCGTGCTGCGTCTGTTGTGCCTGGAAGCAAAGAGCCACACTGGCCCGGCACTCCTTTCAGCTTTGCGTTCACAGGCAGATGAGTGGCTAACACCGCTCAATTTGACAGTTGGTAAAGTGGTGTGTGACAACGGTGCCAATCTGCTTAGCGCATTGAAACAGGGCAAAATCACGCACGTGCCGTGCATGGCACACGTCTTAAACTTGGTCGTGCAGCGATTCCTTGTCAAATACCCTGGGGTCCAGGACATCTTGCGGCAGGCAAGGAAAATCTCGGCCCATTTCAGAAGATCTTACACGGCCATGGCTCGCCTTGCTGACATTCAGCGGCGACACCATCTGCCGGTCAGACGTCTTATTTGCGATTGCCCGACGCGATGGAACTCAACCTTCTATATGCTTGATAGGCTGCTCCAGCAGAAACGTGCAGTTAACGTCTACCTGTATGAACTCTGCGAAAGAAACGGTTCTGGGGAGCTGGGTTTTTTTTCACCGCGCCAGTGGCTGCTCATGCGCGACACATGCAGACTT
Source organism: Lithobates pipiens (assembly GCF_037356315.1). NCBI lineage: Eukaryota > Metazoa > Chordata > Amphibia > Anura > Ranidae > Lithobates > Lithobates pipiens. The sequence goes on along the minus strand of NW_027507758.1, from coordinate 445,688,403 downwards.
CTGCGGCCATTTGAGGAGATCACCAAACTGGTCAGTCGCAGCCATGGCGCCATCAGTGACATGGTACCTTATGCCTTCTTTCTGGAGCGTGCATTGCGTCGTGTCATTGATCAGGCTGTGGAGGAGCAGGAGCGGGAAGATGAGGAAGTCGCAATGCTGGATGAATTCCCAGGGGGGGCTACTCTATCTGAGACAAGTCAACAACAGGAGTCTGATGAGGAGTCAGAGGAGGATGGTGCCGGGGCGGATGAGCAGGAGCAAGAAGAGCATGCTTTAAACCTTTCTGGGATCCCTGTTGTGCGAGGATGGGGAGAGGAGAATGAAGAGGACGACATTATCCTGGATGATGAGCAGGAGCCAGGCCACCACACCGCTTCCACTTTAGTGCAAATGGGGGCCTTCATGCTCCAGTGTTTTAATAGGGACCCCCGTATAAAAAGCATGAGGGTCAAGGACCAGTACTGGGTGGCAACGTACTTAGACCCCCGGTACAAACACAAAATGGCGGAAATGTTACCGCCGTCGCAGAGGGCTGTCAGAATGCAGCACTTCCAGGCCTTGCTTCGAGAAATGCTGCATTCTGCTTTTGCGTGCGCTGGCAGAGGAGCAATTCCCACTCCCAGAGAAGGATTTGCGGGTACCAATCCAACAGCGCCTGCAAGAAGAGGCCGGTTTGAAGATGTGTTGGTGACTTCGGATATGAGGTCATTCTTTCAGCCGACCCATCGACAGGTGTCATCCGGATCCAGCATCAGGGAACGCCTAGACCGTCAGGTGTCCGACTACATTGGGTTAACGGCCGATGTGGACGCTCTGAGGAGTGATGAACCCCTAGACTACTGGGTGGGCAGGCTTGACCTCTGGCCAGAGCTTGCCCAATTTGCAATCGAACTGTTGGCTTGCCCCTCATCCAGTGTCCTGTCCGAAAGGACGTTCAGCGCAGCAGGGGGGATTGTGACCGATAAGCGTACTCGCCTAGCTCACCACAGTGTTAACTACCTCACATTTCTAAAAATGAATGAGGCATGGATCTCGGAGGAATTCAACACATGTGACCAGTAGACCATGTATATGTCTATAAACTATTTTTTTAATCAAGCACACAGACCTTCTTAATTCATTTGGCTCACTTCCTTGACCCAAAAAAGCACACCGTACTATATGCCCCTACCCTCCTCTTTGAAGAGGTTGAGCGGTGTCATATTTCTACTGGGGCTGCTTATGATATCCCTGTGCTGTGCTGACTTCCTCCTGGGGGTTCTTATTATGAAGGGATCACACTATCCCTGTGCTGTGCTGACTTCCTCCTGGGGGTTCTTATTATGAGGGGATCACACCATCCCTGTGCTGTGCTGACTTCCTCCTGGGGCTGCTTACGGTGCTGCTGTCAGTGCTGTATGTCACGGTGCTGCTGTCAGCGCTGTATGTCACGGTGCTGCTGTCAGCGCTGTATGTCACGGTGCTGCTGTCAGCGCTGTATGTCACGGTGCTGCTGTCAGCGCTGTATGTCACGGTGCTGCTGTCAGCGCTGTATGTCACGGTGCTGCTGTCAGCGCTGTATGTCACGGTGCTGCTGTCAGCGCTGTATGTCACGGTGCTGCTGTCAGTGCTCTGTATTACGGTGCTGCTGTCAGATGCCTCTATCACGGTGCATGTGTCATTCCGGTATGTCACGCTGCTGGTGATCATCTCCTGCACCCTCTTCTTTGCCTACCCTGGTCCCTGACCTTCCCTCTCCTCCATTGCCTTCATTAGCTCCATAGTCCTGAATTGTTAGAACAATTTCCCAAATAAAATAAAAATGCTTGTAGTTATCGATCCCAAATTCACCTCATACATGTATTATGTCATTGTCCAGATGGTGGGACTACGTTTTACCCCCTAATAATTACCACGTGGCCGCAAATTCGACATGAAGGTTTGCAAAGTTCGCCTCCCATTGAAGTCAATGGGGCCCGCGGCGAACGTTCGGTTTCGCGAACGTTTGGGTCCGTTCGCATTTCGCGTTCGCGAAACGTCCCGTCGGAAGTTCGTCCATCACTATTTGTCACAATGGTATGCCACCCCAGAGAAAGTAAAGAGATGGTACCCTGCTTCCACAGACCTTTGCTGGAGGTGTGGTGAGGTTAAAGGAGACATGCTGCACATCTGGTGGAATTGCTCCCGGATCTCTATATTTTGGGGAAAAATCTGTGACTTAATTTTACGCATTACGAACACGAATCTGCGACTTACACCGGCATGTTGCTTGCTACATATTTCTGATTGTCCCCTTGGTAGATACAAAAGGTCCTTGTCAAAACACCTCCTCATTGCCGCTAAATCCCTGATTCCTAGATATTGGAAGTCGACTTCAACCCCAACAGTTGGAGAATGGCTGAGGGAGGTGAACCGTATATTTGCAATGGAAGAGACTCTGGCTATAGCCAATGAATCATCTGAAAAATTTCACAAAACATGGTCCCCATGGGTACAGTTTAAGTACTCAGATGCATTTGATAGCTTGTCCACGGGTTGAGGGGCTCCTCGACCTTAGCGGAGCGTCCAATTATGTCTATGTCCGGCCCCGCCTGGTCCTTATCGGAAGGCGATGGTAAGAACCCCTCTGTAAGGGTTGCCTTGGAATACAGTCTTGCTCCTTCTCTATTTATATTTCTATTCTATTCTTTTCTACCCTCCTTCTGTGTTCCCCTATACCCCCCTCCCCCCTTATTAATCACTTAACCTACAGATGGGCTGTGATATCAGTTCTCAGGATACTGTACTGTTTATGAAGGTGGTATCACATAACTCTTTCCGGTTTCCTTTTTACAAATGATGTCTCAGCTGGTTTCAGATCTTGAGTTCATGTTTATGTTAATGTAACCGGAATAGACATTAATAATTGTCACGCAATATTTGTTTATTGAAATTGCATAATGTGATTTCTTTTGTTTGTTATGTTACTTCACTTGAATAAAAAATTTTATTGGGAAAAAAATAAATAAATAAATAAAATAAACACCATGCTTTTTATTTGTAAGGAAAGCAAAGGCAAATACATTCTGTTCAATAAAGAATTATGGAACTTTAGTGAAATAACTTTTATTTGTGTTTGGACAGCATAAAAAAGTAAAGAAAAATAATAAGAAGAATAATAATAACAATTAATATTATAATGACTATTTTTATTATTGTAGCACCCACCACCTTTAGGTGGGAGGTAGTAGATAAAGACAGGCTAAATTACCAGTGCCTTACTGTTCTTTTTGTACAGGCCTGGCAGTTTGGTTTGGGTTAGGGTGGAGTTTTAGGTTAGAGGGGGGTGTGACCACCCTTTCATCACCCTTGAAAACCCTCCCTTGCTTCTCCAGAGGAATGTTCTGGAAAGGAGGTGGGTGCAGGGATAGAAGGACAGGCAGTGTGTATGGCTCTAGTCCAATTGTTAATTTGTTTGGGCAGGGGCGGGCTCATACATATACACTGGGGTCACATGTTGCCTGGGGGAGATGGGACTAGAGAAGATCCAGAAAGGCTGCAAGATGTGACCCACAGGGGCAGGGCCGGAAGGCCTGGAGGTGCACAGACCCCAATGCTGGAAAGCCACAGAACTTGCCAGAAAGCCTGGAGGTTCAGAGACTCCAGAGCTGGAAGGTTTCACCATTCAAGAAGCATGAAGTATCCACTAACAGGACTGAGTAGACCGGGGTCGCCTGGACTTTCCTGAGCTGGCATGGGAAGAAATGGCAGGAGGTGAGAAGGCAGGTGAGGCCTGGGACTTCCAGCATTTCAGTAGTATCACATGTCATTCAGAGGGACATGAGCCAGTTCATTAAGGGAAAGGGTTCTTTCTACTCGTGCAGCTCAACAAGAGACGCAACTTATACTGTCCTGCATCACTTGCTAACCAGACACACAACATGGACCGCAGCATTAAGAATAAACGTTCTTGTTTTCACTGTTGAACTGTGTCTGTGATTTTCTACAGCGGGGGTGGAAGAAGCGGTGGTTAAACCAGCATACTGTAATGAACTATTTAGCAGCTCCCAAGGGAGTAGTGCGCTACATTACTATGATATTATTGTTTCTATTATTTATGAAATATTATTATTATTATTATTCAAAGGCATTGCTAGCTTTTCAGCTGAGCTATATGCTTTTCCATAATCATCATATATTATTTAATAATACATAGGGATACATTAGGTGTAGTGTTGACTGCTATTTAGTACAATATTTCATGGTGAGCTCTTGCACTTTTTCATTGAAAAAAATCATCTATACATCGGACCATAGAGCCATTAGGAGTGATGCAACCAAACATCTTTTACATATTACATTAGCTGTAGCCGATCTACAAAGACTGTAAAAAAAAGTTGACTGAGTGCACAGATATAGACAATAAATACAAATGGAGTCAACTGTTACTCTGCAAAATATATTGCAAGTTTGACTAATCGCTAAACTACAGAGAAGAATTTAGCAATGAAAGCTAGTAACAGCAAGTAAAATATTTGACTAGCTGTCTGCTAGCCATGAAGGATGACACACCAGTGGTTAATGATAATGTGGACACATTTCTTCCCAGGTCCATCTACTGCCAAAACATATCTTCAATAGCCTTACATAAAATCTGTTTTCATAAATAACCACTAGATGTTTGTATAAATAGGGTTTACAGTGTTTGGGAGTTTTGTATAATAAATGTCCTTGAGACCAGTGTCTACACAGAATATTTGAGGCTCCACCACACCATCACTCACTTCTTACATGGCACCAAACCAGAGAAGACTGGAAGATACCATCTCACTTGTGGTTACACTAAAGAATTTGAATCTCTGCAATATAAATGTTAAAGCCTTTGAACATTTTCTGAAATGTTACCTTGTTGGAGGAAGACTGTGAGTTATTCTTTACATGGAAGATATTTTATTAGATGTGCGAACATATTGGGGATCATTCACAATTAATAAACACAGCTGAAAATCATGTGTTTCTTTTATATAGTGTAAGGTTACTTCTGTCATTAAATTAAAGGGTCCTAACCCCCATCCTCCTCTCACTGATATTGTTGTTATAGCTGGGGTCCATATCTGGTTTCTTACATGTATCATAAAGAAGGATGGTTACCTTCCCTAAGATAGGATAACATTGGATGAGTTAAGGGGTATCTAAAAAAAGCACCCAACTGCCGCTGAACGTCTGTTTACCATCAGCAGTGTACATGGGGCCTAAGGCCGCGTACACACGGGCGGACTGTTCGCCCAACTTTGTCCGCTGAACAGTGTTTCAGCGGACAGTCCGCTCGTGTGTGGGCTTTCAGCGGACAGTTTCAGCGGACAGTTTGACGGACAAAGTCTTTCGGAAATTCCGAAAAACTGTCCGCTGAAACTTTGTTTGAGCGAACAGTCCGCCCGTGTGTAGGCTACTTTAGTGCCAATGGGGCGGTGTCACATGGTATATGTCACATGGGTTGGTCACATGGGTTGATGTCACATGGGGACTATGACATCGTAAGGGGGCGGGGTCACCATGTGACATCAACCCATGTGACCAACCCATGTGACATATACCATGTGACACCGCCCCATTGGCACTATATAAGTGGCAGCGCAGGGCGGCTCTGGCATTCCGGCCGGAGAGAGCGTTGTGTCAACATCTCCTGGAGAAGAAGAAGAAGAACAAGAAGAAGAAGAAGAACGGAAGGCGGCGACGGCGACAGCGGCGACAGAAGACCGGGCCACCGCCTGCAAAAGAGCTATAAGAAGGCGCGGTGGCCCGGCAGAAGAACGGAAGGCGGCGGCGACAGAAGACCGGGCCACCGCCTGCAAAAGAGCTACAAGAAGGCGCGGTGGCCCGGCAGAAGAACCGAAGAGGGGGACAAGACCCCCGAAGTCGGGAGAAGAGGCCGGCGGCGGGGAGGAAGAAAGCCGGACTCCTCCGCTAGTAAAAGAGCTACACGAAGATAGCGGAGGAGTCCGGCGAGAAGACCCCCGAAGACGGAAGACCCCCGGAGCTGTGCAATAAAATATTTTTTCTCGTGTGTTGTGTTTTTTTTTTGGGTACTTTTATTTTACAGGTGAATGGGTAGGGGTACATTGTACCCCATACTCATTCACATAGGGTGGGGGGCCGGTATCCGGGGGCCCCCTTCTTAAAGGGGGCTCCCGGATTCCGATAAGCCCCCTGCCCGCAGACCCCGACAACCAACGGCCAGGGTTGTCGGGAAGAGGCCCTTGTCCTCATCAACATGGGGACAAGGTGCTTTGGGGTGGGGGGGCCGCGCGGCCCCCCTTCCCCAAGGCACCCCCCATGTTGAGGGCACGCGGCCTGGTACGGCTCAGGAGGGGGGGCGCGCTCGCTCGCCCCCCTTTCCTGGCCGGCCGGGTAGCGTGCTCGGACAAGGGTCTGTTGTGGACTTTGGGGGGACCCCCACGCCGATTTTTTTCGGCGTTGGGGTTCCCCTTTAAGTCCATTCCAGGCGGCGGAGCCCGCGATGTCTCCGTCGCGGGCCCCGCCTACCTTCACACGCGCTCGAAATGAGCAGACTTTCCTCCGAGCGGGAACAGTCCGTTCATTTCAAAAGTTGAGCGAACTGTTTGGCAAACAGTTCGCTGAAACAGTCCGCTCGTGTGTGGGCAAGTCCGCTCATGCAAATTTTGAGCGGACTGTTGCGGCAACTGTTTGACGAACAAAGTTTCAGCGAACAGTCCCCGCATGTGTACGCGGCCTAATTCTCAACTATGTTTCAGGTGTGAGTTTGTGTGTTTCCAGCCACAGTTTGTTCCAGCAGCTGAATTCTTCATGATATAAAACCATCTGGGAGACTTGGATACCCTCTTGATGGCCACACCAGATGTGTGGTTTCAAGAACTCAAGTGTAAAGGTCTAAACCCTAGTACGCACGGGCCAAAGGACGAGCAGGATCGGCTGGTCCATTAGAAACCAGTCAACATTCAGCCCGTTTGTACTTCAGCCGGTCCAGTTCAGCCTGCTTCTGTTGAAGAGGCATGACTGAAAAAAGTCTGCCGATTGGCTCCCAATCAGCGTTCTCAGCCAATGGACCAGGGTGTTCTGGCAGGGGGGATGCTGTACTAACATCGTATAATTAGTGCATTGGCTCCTCCTCAGCTGTCAGGTTTTTTTTTCAGTCCTGCTGGATTGAACGAAAAAATATTAGTAGTGTGTACTAGGCTTTACCAAAAGAATCCGCCCAAAACTATACATAGTATACCAACCAAAGGACTGGTCTCCTTTTACTTTTAACACCTGTTCAGGCAGAGAGATAATGATACATTTTTTCCACTCAACAATTTCTAGGTATATTGACAAATTTTCAAGCCCTGAAGAAGGGGGTGTGTAACGGCCTCCCAAGCGTGTTTGTCACGGTCGTTCCACTACCCCGATCGTACAGAAGAGACGTACCTGCAGGGTTCCTGTACGACGGGATCTCCGACGCCCTCGGACGCGGGTCGACGCGAACAAACACGCGCGGGTGCACGCAGGTTCCAACAGACGTTCGCAGGTGCGCGCCGACACAAGCGGGCGTTCGCACCGTACGGACGTGCGCGGGGTCACGAGCGTAACCACGGCCACCTGCGGGGGTACGCAAACGGGCCGTACGACCAATCCTGTTGCCCAATAGACTATTTAAGGCCACAGCTCCTGCTCCTCGGCGCTGTTCGGTCTACAGCGTTCCTGAGACTTCTGCTGTTTGTTCGTGATTGTGTTCCTGATATTATACCCGACCTGTTCCTGGACTCTGCCTGTATTCCGCCTTCCCTTGACCTTTGCCTGATTGACTACGCCTCTGCCTCCCGCTTCTGTACCTCCGCTGCCAGATAGTTGCCGACCCTGCCTGACTGACCACGCCTCTGCCTCTCGCTTCTGTACCTCCGCTGCCTGATAGTTACCGACCCAGCCTGATTGACTACGCCTGTCTGCCCGAAGTCCGGCACCCATTGACTCTGCCACCTTGCCGGTCCACTTGTGCCAGCCGCCCAGCAGTCCTTGACTGACATCCAACGCCAGGTGCACCTGCCGTTCCTGTTACCACCAGTTCCAGTTGTATCCGCTATCTGCTATCCGGCTAGGCACTTGTGTCCTCCGGGCTCCTGAACCCCTGTCTCCATCACCAGGGGCTCGAGAGCCGGTGGTTTACGAGGCGCCGCTCCCTGCACGTCGGGGCTCTCTAACCAGGTACGTGACAGTACCGAACAGCCAGGATGTCTGAGCCCTCGCAGGGAGCGTCTCCCATGGATGAACTCTGCCATCATCTAGCCGGCCTCACCCAGGCCGTGAAGAGCCTACAAGAAGGCTACGGACGTTTGGAGGAACAGGTCCAGGCCCTATCTGCCGCAGCCCCGGCTGCCTCTGGGTCTCCAGGCCCACCATCAGTGGTCATGTTGCCGCCAGAACCAAGGGTACCTACACCAGACCGCTTCTCCGGTAACCGGAATAAGTTCAGGGCCTTCCGGAACTCCTGCGAGCTCTTTTTCGCCCTCCAACCCCGGACTTTTTCTCTTGAGGCAACAAAAGTGGGGTTCGTCATTTCTCTATTAACCGACGAACCTCAGACCTGGGCACATCGTCTCCTCGAACGGAAGGACCCCTCTTTGGATTCTTTGAACGATTTCTTCCTAGCCATGTCCCGACTGTACGAGGACCCGCAACTCGCCGCCACTGCAGAAGCAGCTTTGCATGTACTCCAGCAGGGTCGCAGGCCAGTAGAGGACTATGTGTCTGAGTTCAGGCGTTGGAGTGCCGACACAGAGTGGAATAACTCAGCCCTTCGCTACCAGTTCCGCATGGGACTTTCGGAGGCATTAAAGGATGAATTGGCTCGCGTGGGAACCCCTGAAACCCTCGAAGCCCTCATCGATCTCTCGATTCAGATTGACAGGCGTTTGAGGGAACGTCGTTTAGAGCGCTCAACTTCCACTTCTCGCCCAGTCTGGATGATGCCGCGGGTTCCAAGTCCCAACCCTCCGGTCCTTCCTGCTCCACCTGCTCTGGATCCTTCGGAGCCTATGCAACTGGGTCTACTTCGCCCTTCCTTGACGCCCGAGGAGCGCCAACGCCGGAGAACTGGCAACCTTTGCCTTTATTGTGGGGAATCTGGACATTACGTTCGCACCTGCCCCGCCAAGTCACGTAAGTGCCTTCTTGCACCTTCTGCTTCTCCTGCCATTCTGCCCAGCACCAACACCATCTCTCACCTGGTTGTACCTCTTCTCCTACAGTTTTCCGGAGGGACTCTCAGCGTTGACGCCATCATAGACTCTGGAGCTTGCAGCGGCTTCATGGACCTGTCTTTTGCCCTGAAGAATAACATCCCTCTTCGGCCTAGGGTAAAGGGACTTTCAATCTTTCTGGCCGACGGCTCCTCCCTTAAATCCGGACCCGTTACTCAGGAGACGTCCCCGCTTTTCGTCACCATAGCCGGAACTCATCAGGAATTCCTGAGTCTGGATATCATCAAATCCCCCCTGTTTCCTGTGATCCTGGGCATGCCCTGGTTGAAGGCCCACAACCCTCTGATTAACTGGTTCACTGGAGAAGTAGAGTTCCCGTCTGCATATTGTCATCAAAACTGCTTCCCAGCCGCCAACACAGATCCTGCCTCTTCTTCTCTGCTCTGCATGGAAACAGACACCGAGCTCCGACGGGTTGTGCCCGAAGCTTACCACCAGTTTTTAGATGTATTCAGTAAAAAGGGCGCAGAGACTTTACCTCCCCACAGGCAATACGATTGCCCTATTGACCTACTCCCGGGAGCGGAGATCCCGTTCGGGAGGATCTTCCCCTTATCTGAAACCGAGCTGGGTGCTTTAAAAACCTACCTGGACGATAACCTGAAGAAGGGTTTCATACGACCATCCACTTCCCCAGCAGGCGCAGGGATTTTCTTTGTTCAGAAGAAGGACCATTCCTTACGGCCCTGTGTGGACTACCGAGCACTCAACAAAGTTACAATTAAGAACCGTTATCCTCTACCGTTAGTGCCCGAATTATTTCAGAGACTGGGGTCGGCCAAGGTGTTCTCCAAGTTAGACTTACGGGGCGCGTACAACCTCATTCGCATTCGCAAAGGCGACGAATGGAAGACCGCCTTCCGTACCCGCTTCGGACATTATGAGTACCGAGTTATGCCCTTTGGACTTTGTAACGCTCCCGCTACATTTCAACACTTTGTTAACGATGTCTTTAGAGAGTACCTTGATTTGTTTGTTGTTATATATCTCGATGACATCTTAATCTTCTCTTCCTCTTTAGCTGAACACCGGGAGCATGTGAGAAGTGTCCTGGCCCGTCTCCGCCTCCATGGCCTTTACGCCAAACCGGAGAAGTGCGTTTTCGAACAGCAGAGTATCCAATTCCTGGGCTTGATCATCTCCGTAAACGGCATAGAGATGGACCCACAGAAAATTTCAGCCATCATAAACTGGCCCGCTCCCTCGGACAAGAAAGGGGTCCAACGCTTCGTGGGATTCGCGAACTTTTACAGAAAATTCATCAGGGGATTTTCTTCCATTATTTCCCCCATCACTGAGCTGACCAAGCAGAACCAGAAATTTCAGTGGACCCCTAGGGCTCAGGAGGCCTTCGAAACTCTGAAGAACCTGTTTATCTCTGCCTCAATTCTCAAACACCCCGACGCCTCGCTGCCTTATATCCTAGAGGTGGACGCTTCGGAAGTGGCCGTCGGGGCAGTACTTTCCCAGAGACAGGGACCCAAGTCACTTCTGTACCCGGTGGCTTTCTTCTCCCGCAAACTCTCAGAAGCCGAGCGCAACTACGATGTCGGTGACCGGGAGCTCCTAGCGATCAAGGCAGCATTGGAGGAATGGCGCTATCTCCTTGAAGGCGCCTCTCATCCAATCCTGGTCTATACCGACCATAAAAATCTCGAGTATTTGAAAGCAGCCAAGCGATTGAAACCTCGGCAGGCCCGGTGGGCACTTTTCTTTTCCAGATTTGTGTTCCACATCACATACCGGCCCGGGTCAAAGAATGTGAAGCCTGATGCTCTTTCCCGGATGTACAACGAAGCTGTGGAACCTCATACCCCCGACACCATCCTGCCTCCAGGAAACTTCCTTCTGCTCCAGGAAGGCCTCCTATCTCAAATTAAACAGGCTTCCAGCGATCCAGCCATCCCACCGGACATCTCCTTAACCTCCAAGGACGGACTTCTCTGGCACCTGGACCGAATCTTCGTCCCCCAAGAGATCCGCACGGCGGTCCTCAGTTCCTGTCACGACCATCCATTGGCCGGTCATTTTGGGGTGTCCAAGACCACGGACTTGCTCCAGCGCACGTTCTGGTGGCCCCAGATGAGGAAGCATTGCAGGGAATATGTGGAGGCATGCACCACCTGCATCAGGAATAAAGGTAGCAAATTAGGGGCTTGGGGCTTGTTGAGACCTTTACCCATCCCGGACAGACCATGGAAGATGATATCTATGGACTTTATAGTGGATCTGCCCCTCTCTGAAGGCTTCTCCTCTATCCTGGTAGTGGTAGACAGGTTTACCAAGATGGCCCACTTCATACCGATGAGGGGGACCCCGTCGGCCACAGAAACGGCCAAGGCCTTTATTAAGGAAGTAGTAAGGCTCCACGGTGTTCCTGCTGACATTACCTCTGACAGAGGAGTACAATTTACGTCTAGGTTCTGGAAAGCCCTCTGTGAAGCCCTGAAGATTGAGCTCCGTCTCTCCTCGGCCTATCACCCTCAAACCAATGGCCAGACCGAGCGAACCAACCAGACGTTAGAGCAATATCTGCGTTGTTTCTCCTCTTTCTCTCAGGATGATTGGGCATCACTTTTACCGCTTGCAGAGTTTGCTTATAATAATGCTACTCATTCTGCCACTAAACAGTCACCATTTTTTGCAAATTTTGGTTTTCATCCGTCCTTTTTGTCCGGTAGTCTCCCCGAATGTTCTGTACCTGCAGTCCTGGAGGACCTTAATTTTTTTTTGAACAATAACAAGCTTCTTCAAGAGACCCTGGCGAAGACCCAGAAATGCTATAAAGAGGCCTTTGACAAGAGGAGAAGAGGGGAACTTGACCTCCAGGTCGGGGACCTGGTCTGGTTGTCCACACTAAATTTGAAGCTAGCCTGCCCATCCAAGAAGCTGGGCCCGAGGTTTGTGGGTCCATTTCCCATCGTAAGGAAACTAAATGACGTGGCCGTCGAGCTGAAACTCCCGGAGTCATTCAGGATACACCCGGTCTTTCATGTCTCGCTACTGAAGCCTGCGGTTCCTGATCCCTTTGTTGACCGGAATACCAATCCTCCTGAGCCCGTGACAATTGATGGGGAACTGGAGTACGAGGTCGAGTCCATCCTGGACTGCAGGAAGAGACGGAACCAGATCCAGTTCTTGGTAAAGTGGAAGGGCTACGGCCCTGAGGAGAACTCGTGGGAACCAGAGTCCAAACTGCATGCTGCAAAACTAGTCCAAGCCTTTAAGAGGTCCCATCCTGATAGGATGATGCAGTTGGGCATCCGGAGGTTGCCCTTTGGGGGGGGGCAATGTCACGGTCGTTCCACTACCCCGATCGTACAGAAGAGACGTACCTGCAGGGTTCCTGTACGACGGGATCTCCGACGCCCTCGGACGCGGGTCGACGCGAACAAACACGCGCGGGTGCACGCAGGTTCCAACAGACGTTCGCAGGTGCGCGCCGACACAAGCGGGCGTTCGCACCGTACGGACGTGCGCGGGGTCACGAGCGTAACCACGGCCACCTGCGGGGGTACGCAAACGGGCCGTACGACCAATCCTGTTGCCCAATAGACTATTTAAGGCCACAGCTCCTGCTCCTCGGCGCTGTTCGGTCTACAGCGTTCCTGAGACTTCTGCTGTTTGTTCGTGATTGTGTTCCTGATATTATACCCGACCTGTTCCTGGACTCTGCCTGTATTCCGCCTGCCCTTGACCTTTGCCTGATTGACTACGCCTCTGCCTCCCGCTTCTGTACCTCCGCTGCCAGATAGTTGCCGACCCTGCCTGACTGACCACGCCTCTGCCTCTCGCTTCTGTACCTCCGCTGCCTGATAGTTACCGACCCAGCCTGATTGACTACGCCTGTCTGCCCGAAGTCCGGCACCCATTGACTCTGCCACCTTGCCGGTCCACTTGTGCCAGCCGCCCAGCAGTCCTTGACTGACATCCAACGCCAGGTGCACCTGCCGTTCCTGTTACCACCAGTTCCAGTTGTATCCGCTATCTGCTATCCGGCTAGGCACTTGTGTCCTCCGGGCTCCTGAACCCCTGTCTCCATCACCAGGGGCTCGAGAGCCGGTGGTTTACGAGGCGCCGCTCCCTGCACGTCGGGGCTCTCTAACCAGGTACGTGACAGTGTTGTTTTTTTGTTTTTTTTCGTTTTACTTTTGAGCAGATAAAAGGACAAAATATCTTTTCTTCAGATCATTTACATTAGGCACTCTTAGCCCTTGTACACATGGTCGGACATTCCGACAACAAAATCCGTCGGATTTTGTCCAAAACTGGTGTTGCATACACACGGTCGGACAAAGTTGTCGGAAAATTCGATCATTCGTAACGTGATGGCGTAATTTAGTTACGATGGGAATACATTCAGGCTAGTAGCCAATAGCTTTGGTCTAGGAATTTGATATGAGCATGCGTGCCACTTTGTCCGATCAGAATTCTCTACAAACGATCGGAAAAAGTCAGATCGGATCATGTTGTCGGAAAATTTTATAATCCAGCTCTAAAACTTGGTCAGTCGGATATTCCAACGGAAACAGTGCGATGGAGCCCACACACTGTCGGATTATCCGACATCACAGTCCGATCGGACATTTTCCCTTGGAATATCCGACCGTGTGTACTTTAGGTGGACTAACCTTTTTATTCAGCATGCTGCAGTATTAATACTTTGGCACGTAAATCTTTTAGCAAGCGATTGTCTTTAAAGGTAACGGCCATAATAATATTACGCAGGCACAAAAATGCTGTATGCATGGATGTAGGTGCCCATAGTGTTTTGGTCTTACAATATCTCTCTTTTTGCCTTATTATAGATTTAACAGATGCAAAAAAAAAAAATATATATATATATATATATATATATATATATATATATATATATATAATTTGTTTCATCCATAATACATTAAAGCCATATTAAACATTTACTATTATTTAACTTAAATATTAAGATGCTGGGATTATTAATAATTGCTGACAGTGGTAAATAAATGAGTATTATCTCAGGACTGGCATTCATTTGAAGATTAAAAAAAAAAAACATTTTGGAATCAAATCTGCAAACCTGTTTCATCTTAAAAATCTTTGCAGGGGTTTCGTCATCACTATGGAATAGCTATCTTCCCAAAGACATCTGCTTGGCAACACAGAAGCCCCTATACACATGTGTGTGTTGGAGTCTGGTAATTATTTAATGAAGTATGGCTTGAAGAAACATAATTTTCTAAGATACACTTAAAGTCTTATGGCAACATGCATGAAACATATTGTAATAAAAAAAAAAAAAAATATATATATATATATATATATATATATATATATATATATACACACACACATACACACTATATTGTCAAAAGTATCGGGACACCTGCCTTTACACAACTTTAAGACCTCTTTCACACTGTGGCGTTTTTCAGGCGCTTTAGCATTAAAAAATAAAGCACCTGTAAAGTGCTTGAAAGAAGCCTCATCTGCAATCCCAATGTGAAACCCCGAGTGCTTTCACACTGAGATCCCTTTTACACTGGGGCGTTTTTCAGGCGCTTTAGCTTTAAGGAAAGCGCCTGAAAGAAGCCGCAACTGCAATCCCAATGTGAAAGCCCAAGTGCTTTCACACTGAGGCGCTGCGCTGGCAGGGCGTCAAAAAAAGTCCTGCAAGCAGCTTCTTTGCAGCGCTTTTATAGCAGTGAATACACCGCTCCTAAAGCGCCCCTTCCCATTGAAATCAATGGGAAGCACCTGCAAAATGCCTGAAGCGTCTGAAAAGCGACTGAAAAGCGACTGGAAATCGCTTTTAGCAGCAGCGTTTGTGGGCGCTTTTAACCATTTATTTGGCCACTAGCAGGGGTTAAAAGTGCCTCAATAACGTTCGAAAAACGCTAGTAAAGTGCTGCTTTAAGTTTAAGCGGCGCTTTACGAGTGTTTTTTGGGCACTGACATTGTGAAAAGGCTCTTAAAGTACTTGGGCTTTCACATTGGGATTGCAGATGAGGCTTCTTTCAAGCGCTTTATAGGCGCTTTTCTAATGCTAAAGCACCTGAAAAACACCTGAAAAATGCCCCAGTGTGAAATGGGTCTAATAGCGCCCAAGTCTTAGTCCGGAGGGTTCAATATTGAGTTGGTCCACCCTTTGCGGCTATAACAGCTTCAACTCTTCTGGGAAGACTGTCCACAAGGTTTAGGAGTTAATAAACTTGCTTGTAGCCCCACTGTGGTGTCACCCTAGGAAAGCCTTTAGCAAAGGCCCTTTACAGGCAGGGACTGCAGGCACCTATGCTTGAGAACGATGGGGGTGACACCACTAGCACCCTCACTGCACTTCCTCCCATGGTCACTGGTCCTAGCACCACCTCTTCAGGCTCTGCCAGCCCACCCTTTCACTAGGCCTCCAGGCTACATCCCACAGGCCTCCCAGACTGTTTCACTCACAAGCCTACCCAACTGACTTCTCCTGGAGACCGCCTGGACATCCTCGCTGGCTCTTGGTGTCCTCACTCTTGCTCCTGTGCCTCTGGACAAGACTCTTCCATGTGTTGCAAGAGTATCCCTGCAGCACCTGAGCCCCAGGCCCGAGGCCCCCCCACCAGAATAGGGGGTTACCCTCAAGGGCCACTGACAGTCTCCTCAGCACTCCATCTCCAGCTTGCACCCCAACTCCACTGCCCCTACTGGCCTGACCCTGAGTATTTAGGAGGGGCCTACCCCCGGGTCCCTCCTCAACACTCCAGGCAGCTCCTCCTAACCTCCCCCCCTCCATTCTTTTGGGAGCTTCGCCAAGGTTCCAGCAAGTAGAGGGAGGTACCAGAGGTGTTGCCCGACGAGTCATCCAGCCTCCCTGAGTCACTCACGCTGACCCAGATTCAACCCAGCCTGGTTTTTAACCAGGCCAAATTTACCTACACTACAATTAACACTAGCACACTTAGCTAGTTTATATATATGGGGTACTTTGGCACAGTAGTAGGCTTAAGCATGGTATGCCCATATTATGTGACTAAATCCTCATATTTACTCATTAAGATTAGGTGCTTTTAGGCAGCCTTGTAAGATTTAAAAGTTACTGCTTTCGCATTTATGTATGTGTGCGCTATTGTCTGTGGTTCTATTTATATATATTATTAGTGTCCACCAGTTCATAGGAGGAGCCCCTTCAGTTCTCCCATAAAGAGGAGTTCGTCTTCCATGGTTGAGATGCAGTATTTTTCATTCTATTACTACACAGTAAGTGGGCTTAGCACTATATGACCATATAGTGTGATCAAATCCCCATATTTTCTGAATATGTTCAGGTGTTTTTAAATAGCCTTGCAGGATTTAAATGTGCGCTGTAATCTGTTTTGTACTGTTTGTTGGTCATATAGCAGCACCATCTTGAATGGAAATGCATTTTTAGGGTGTGCTCCCCGAGTATGATCTTCTATTTATATATATAGGTCTTTATAGCAGCACCAACTTTAGATATTCAGGTTTAGGGTGTGCCCAACTCTTTATATATATATATATATATATATATATATATATATATATATAGCTATATCTATAGATCTAT
This sequence comes from Lithobates pipiens, assembly GCF_037356315.1. Taxonomy (NCBI): domain Eukaryota; kingdom Metazoa; phylum Chordata; class Amphibia; order Anura; family Ranidae; genus Lithobates; species Lithobates pipiens. The sequence goes on along the minus strand of NW_027507758.1, from coordinate 445,671,624 downwards.
ACAATTACACACACACACACACACACACACACACATATATATATATATTGTAGACATGTCACTGGAGAAGTGATCGAGGGGGTGTACATCTCACCTAGGTTGCTACACAGTGTGAGATGGTAAATCCAGGATGGATCAGTTTCTCAGCAGCGATATGCTGCTGAGTTGTTATTTAATTTTGCCGGGCCTGGGTTTATATGGAATGGCAGGTAGGTTTGGTAGAGGGACCTGTCATTCCACATCCCCCGATCCAGTTCTGGGTTTGGGATCAGGTGAGCTTGGATCCTAATTAGCCTGGGAAGCTAAAGGCTCTGTAGGGTCTGCAGGTGATTGCTTCTCAGCCAGGGAATGAACAATCTGTGTGTTGAAGGAAGCTGCAAGCACAGCCACTGCTGGAGCTAAAACTCACCCTGCGATATCCAGGCGAAAGACGCTGTGTTTGTAAGTGTCAGATAGGTGAGCAGAACCTGTTAGTAAGCGCCCAGCCGGGCTAGGACTTTTTATTTTTGTTGTACTTAGAAAGCACGGTGTTGCTGTATATTTTGTTTGCTGGACTGTTTGTACCACGAATAAACGCCAAGATTTGCTTTATCAAATTCCAAGTCTGCTGTGAACTGTGTCCAAATACACCCTACCCCGGGAAGATCCCTTACAATTGGTGGAGGTAGCGGGCAACGCGGTTGCTAGGGGCAACGGTGTGGACAGACTTGGCTACAGCTGCTGATGTCCTGGGTGAAAGCTGCAACTACACTCCAAAAACAGTCCAGCAACATGGAGGAGATGCTGAAGCAGTTTATGCAAGTGAGTTTGCAACAACAGCAGGCTCAGACAGAGGCCAATAGACGACATGAACAGTCCATGGCTGAACAACAGCAGATGATGGCTGCACAACAGCAGGCGCAGACAGAGGCCAATAGACGACATGAACAGTCCATGGCTGCACAACAGCAGATGATGGCTGCACAACAGCGGATGCATAAGGAAGAGTTGCAAGCTTTGCGCCAAAGCCAACAACAACTTATCGAGCACCTGATAGTAAATCGAGAGGCGCCTGTGGTTGCTAATCCACCCACAATGGAGGGAGCCGCTCCAGAGATTTTTTCTGGGAGAAGGACTGTGCAGAAAGCGCTGCAAAAGATGACTGCTGAGGATGATGTTGAGGCCTATCTAACAGTATTTGAGCGCGTGGCTGAGCGAGAGAAGTTACCAGCCGCTGAGTGGGCAGAGGTAATTGCGCCCTATTTAACAGGTGAACCTCAAAAGGCCTACTATGACCTCAGTGAGCAAGAGGTTAAGGACTATACTCGGCTAAAAGAGGAGATGCTTGCCCGACTAGGAGTTACTACTGCAGTCCGTGCCCGGAGGGTACGCAACTGGAGCTACAGTCTGGACAAATCAGCGAGGTCCCAGATGTATGACCTAATCCATTTGGCAAGAAAGTGGTTGGAGCCAGACACTTCTACTCCTGCACAAATCCTAGAGAAGGTCGTGATGGATCGCTACCTCCGAGCCCTTCCTACTGACTTGCAACGCTGGGTGGGACAAGGTGATCCTAAGAATGCAAACGAACTTGTCAACCTTGTGGAGAGGTTCCAGGCGACTGAGGACTACCTCCGTGATGTTCCTGCAGCATCTTCACCTCCCCGGAGCGCCAGATCTGTGCCGTCAGCTGGTAAGAGACTTCCATCTATTGGGGGAGTGTGGAGGGGTGCTGATGGGGGGAAAAGGGCTCAAGTGGTGTCTCAGGGACAAAAGACTGGTGATGGTCCCGGGTGGCTAAGGGGCTCTGAAAAGGACTCCTTGCCAAAGAGACCAGGCCCTATCCAGTGTTGGAGATGCCATGAGGCGGGACACGTGTCGGCCCATTGCCCTCTTACCTCTGAACCCATGGAATGTGACGCTAGCAGGCGTCAGTCGCTATTTGCGGAACCATCTTGTGCTGCAGTTCCTGGACTAGAGACTGAACCACAAATCTGCAACATCACAATCAATGACTTTCCTGTTAAAGCGTTAATGGACTCAGGAAGCCTTGTAACCTTGGTGCATGCTAGCCTGGTGACTGGGGACTTAGAGTCTAAAAAGCATATGAGTGTTGTGTGCATACATGGTGATACAAAAGTGTACCCTATAGTGCTGGCTAAAGTCGGGACTGAACAAGGCACCGTACAATATGAAGTGGGTGTGGTTAAAAACCTCATGCATAATGTAATATTGGGGCGCGATTTTCCATTATTCTGGGCTCTTTGGGAAAAAAGAAAAATCCCCAAAAGGAGTGAGGATACCTCTAAGGGGGTTGCCTTGTCCACTGTGAATGATAAAAATGTGCAGGATGAAAATGATTGTTTTCCTTTGCAGGTCCTGGCTGGGGAGGAGGAGGCTCCTCCCACTGAGCAAAATATACTAGACTTAGAGGTGTCTAGCGATAATTTTGGGACTGCACAATTACAGGACCCCACTCTCAAAAATGCGAGAGAGCAGGTTGCTGTTATGAACGGGGTACCTCAGGAACCAGATGCTGAAAAAAGATTTCCACATTTTTCGGTGACTAATGATCTTTTCTATAGAGTCAATAAGGTTAAAGATGAGATTGTGGAACAGCTTCTGGTACCTAAGCCGTACCGGCGTCAGGTGCTTGACATGGCACATAACCATGTTCTTGGGGGACACTTGGGGACTGACAAAAAGCGAGAGAGGGTTCTCCAGAGGTTTTTTTGGCCGGCCATATATGATGACATTAAAAAATACTGTGAGTCGTGCCCCACATGTCAGGTTAGTGCCCCAGTGTCACATTTTCGCAGTCCTTTGGTTTCGCTCCCTATTATAGAGGTGCCTTTTGAGCGTATTGCCATGGATTTATTGGGTCCCATTGTAAAGTCAGCTAGAGGACACCAGTATATTTTGGTAGTCCTGGATTATGCGACCCGCTATCCTGAGGCTGTACCCTTAAGAAACACTGCATCTAAAACAATTGCACGTGAGTTGTTTTATATGTTCTCTAGGACTGGGATCCCCAAAGAAATCCTAACTGACCAAGGTACGCCATTTATGTCGAAAGTAATGAAGGAATTATGCAGACTATTTAAAATCTCACACATCCGTACCTCTGTGTACCACCCCCAGACGGACGGATTGGTGGAGAGATTTAATAAAACTTTGAAACATATGTTGAAGAAAGTGGTGGCAAAAGATGGTCGTGACTGGGATCATTTATTACCCTACCTCATGTTTGCTATTAGGGAGGTGCCCCAAGCGTCCACAGGGTTCTCACCATTCGAGTTGGTCTATGGTCATCACCCTAGGGGTCTACTAGACATTGCAAAAGAGACATGGGAGAATGAGTCCACCCCATACAAGAGTGTTATTGAGCATGTAGCACAAATGCAGGACCGTATAGCCACTGTAATGCCCCTGGTAAGGGAACACCTCCAGAGAGCTCAAGAGGCCCAAAGTAGAATTTACAACCGGTCCGCAAGAATCAGGACATTCAACCCAGGCGATAGGGTCCTTATACTAGTCCCCACTGTTGAGAGTAAATTCTTAGCGAAGTGGCAAGGTCCTTATGAAATTGTTGAAAAGATCAGTGAGGTGAACTACAAGGTGCACCAACCAGGTAGAAGGAAGCCTTTCCAAGTTTATCACATAAACTTGATCAAGCCCTGGAAAGACAGGGAATCCTTGGGGGCGACAAATACTGTTAATAATTTGTCACAACCAATCCCTCCAGTCAAGGTAGGTGATACTCTATCAGTGTCACAGAAACAGGAGGCTCAGGAATTTTTACAGAAAAACAAAAACAAGTTCTCTGACCTCCCAGGGCGTACACACCTCATCCATCATCACATTGAAACTGAGCCTAGAAGCAGAGTAAACCTTAAGCCCTATAGGATACCCGAGGCACGTAGGGAAGCCGTATCTGCCGAGGTAAAACGTATGCTTGCTCTGGGGGTAATTGAGGCAATACAGAATTGGCCTAGACCCCTGACAAGGAAACAGGTTAGAGCTTTCCTGGGTATTACGGGTTATTACCGTAGATTTGTGCCGAACTTTGCCTCAGTTGCTGCTCCGCTAACTGACTTGACAAAGGGCGGAAAGACAGCAATGGTCACGTGGACCCCAGAGGCCGAGGAGGCTTTCCAAAGCCTTAAGTCTGCCTTGTGCCAACCACCTGTGTTAGTCACCCCCGATTTCAGGCGAGAATTTCTGGTCCAGACAGATGCCTCTAGCACAGGCTTAGGTGCAGTACTCTCACAAGTAGTGAATGGTGAGGAGCATCCGGTGACGTACTTGAGTAGAAAACTAACCCCGGCCGAGAAAAATTATGCCATTGTGGAGCGAGAATGTTTGGCAGTAAAGTGGGCCCTAGAATCTTTAAAGTATTACTTGCTAGGCAGGAAATTCAAGTTGGTGACAGACCATGCCCCCCTAACATGGATGAAGTTAAACAAGGAGAGAAATGCAAGAGTGACTAGATGGTTTCTCTCCCTACAAAACTTTAATTTCACTGTGGAACACAGGCCAGGGAAATTACAGGCAAATGCTGACGCATTGTCAAGGGTAAGTTGTCTGTGGGGACAAAAGGCTCAGCCCTCCGGTCTGAAAAAGAGGGGGGGGATATGTAGACATGTCACTGGAGAAGTGATCGAGGGGGTGTACATCTCACCTAGGTTGCTACACAGTGTGAGATGGTAAATCCAGGATGGATCAGTTTCTCAGCAGCGATATGCTGCTGAGTTGTTATTTAATTTTGCCGGGCCTGGGTTTATATGGAATGGCAGGTAGGTTTGGTAGAGGGACCTGTCATTCCACATCCCCCGATCCAGTTCTGGGTTTGGGATCAGGTGAGCTTGGATCCTAATTAGCCTGGGAAGCTAAAGGCTCTGTAGGGTCTGCAGGTGATTGCTTCTCAGCCAGGGAATGAACAATCTGTGTGTTGAAGGAAGCTGCAAGCACAGCCACTGCTGGAGCTAAAACTCACCCTGCGATATCCAGGCGAAAGACGCTGTGTTTGTAAGTGTCAGATAGGTGAGCAGAACCTGTTAGTAAGCGCCCAGCCGGGCTAGGACTTTTTATTTTTGTTGTACTTAGAAAGCACGGTGTTGCTGTATATTTTGTTTGCTGGACTGTTTGTACCACGAATAAACGCCAAGATCTGCTTTATCAAATTCCAAGTCTGCTGTGAACTGTGTCCAAATACACCCTACCCCGGGAAGATCCCTTACAATATATATATATATATATATATATATATATACGCATACCTATATACCATATGTATGTATATATAGAACTTTTTTATGGTTATACAGAAACAAGGCAAATCAGGCATTATATAATTCAAATTAAACTGTAATACTGTTTAACTTCAGCTCCGGAAGGTTTTACCCCCTTTATGACCAGGTCATTTTTTGTGATACAGCACTGCATTACTTCAACTGACAATTGCGCAACATGCAACGGCGTACCCAAATACAATTGATGTCCTTTTTTCCCCACAAATAGAGCTTTCTTTTGGTGGTATGTTGTGGGTATTTGATCACCTCTGCAGTTTTTATTTTTTGCAATATAAACAAAAAAAGAGCGACAATTTAGAAAAAAAGCAAAAAAAAAAAAAACAACATTTTTAACTTTCTGCTATAAAACATATCCAATAAAAAAAATGTAAAATAAAAAATCTAATTGAATTAATTTAATCCAATATGTATCCTGCTACAAATTTTTTGTAAAAAAGAAAAACAATCCCAGTAAGTGTATATTGATTGGTTTGCACAAAATCAATACAAACTATGGGATATTTTTATTGATTTTTTTTTTCTACTAGTAATGACGGCGATCAGTGACTTATAGCAAGACTGCGACATTGCAGGGGACAAATTGGACATTAAGTGACACTTTTGACACTTTTTTGAGGAACAGTGAGTAATACAGCGATCAGTGGTAAAAAATATGCACTGTCATTGTACTAATGACACTGGCAGGAAAGGGGTTAACATCAGGGGCAATCAAAGGGTTAAATGTGTCCCTAGGAGGTGCATTCTAACTGTGTGGGGGCTTGTACTGTAAGAAGACAGAGATCTGACCAGAGGTAGACAGACCACCGTTCTGTCTACCTCAGGAACGATTGGCAGCTCCCGGTGGATATCAGGTCTGCCAGGCCCGCCGATTAGCTCCCGCTGTGTCCAATCACAGTGGAAGCGCCGGCGGCGCACATATGCACCCGAGACCCAACATACGGTCAACACTGAAGAAATGGCTGCACTCCAAGATCCATCAAAATTCTTATTTAATAAACGAACATCCCAAGTGTTACAGACAGTTCAAATGGTAGACGCGTTTCACACGCTAACAGGTGCGCTTATTCATTGCCTTCATTACATGAATAAGCGCACCTGTTAGTGTGTGAAACGCGTCTACCATTTGAACTGTCTGTAACATTTGGAATGTTCGTTAAATAATAATTTTGATGGATCTTGGAGTGCAGCCATTTCTTCAGTGTTGATCACTTTCATCATGTCTTCATTGATGGTATCAGTTTTCCATGGCTTCCTTTAGCTTCCAGGCAAGGCTGTCTTAATAGCACCATGGGCCCCTGGGCAAAATAATGCACTGGGGCCCCTACCAGCCTGCTCTAATTTATGCACCTATTCTCAAGAATAAAAATCAGCAGCAGTAGTAAGATGCTCTGCCACTGGGATTCTTTCTTATCCTCTATAAAGAGCCAGAAGAGCATGGGAAACAGCAGGGGTAAATGTAGAGGGGTGAGAAATGTTATTCAAATTGAAATTGTAAATTAAATTGTAGATTTAGCCCTGTGACAGGCTGCTGCTGTATCTGCAACCCATATTCTTGGAATGGCCTTCCAGGACAGCTTGGTAAATAGCGTGATGGTCCTGGCAAATCTGAGACATTTTGCACGTATGTTGTAATACAATATTATTATTGGGCCCACTTGCACCTGGGGCCCCTGGGCAATGCCCAGGAGTGCCCATGCATTAAGAAAGCCCTGCTTGTAGGCACTCTATAAGTAATGCCGCGTACACACGACCAGACTTAGGTCCGACAGACTTTCGATGGAGTTCTGACGGAGTTCTGACAGAGTTCTGACAGAGTTCTGATGGACTTTCCGAATGAACGGACTTGGCCACTAGTGATGGCCGAACGGTTCGCCCGGCGGTCGTTTCGCGGCGAATTTCCGACATTCGCGGTCCGCACGTTCGAACGCCTTTTTCCGTCGTTCGCCGCGGCGGACTTACGTGTTTAATGTATACAAGAACTTTAACCTTTGGTGACACGTTTATCATGTGATACAGGACAGCCAATTGAGACATGACAGCACATGGACACTTGTACATTCCCCCTAACCTATAAATACACCCGATCCGGTGGCCATTTTACATTCTTTCTTCTGTTAAGATAGGGACAGGTTCCTGTGTGGAGTAGGGAGAGATAAACCACTAGCTATTTGGTACACAAAAGTTCTTTTCAGGACTGGTATAGGTGTTAGGTGTTGATAGGTTTGCTGTGCTGCTGATTCTTGCAGCAGCCTGAGTGTCTTTTGTTAGTTTAGAGAAAGGGAAAGGACGGTGTATGCTACAGGGACAGCCAGATTAGTCTTTCATCATCATCATCATCATCATCATCATTAGCTGTTACTATCAAGGTCCACAAAAGAGCTGTTCCAGTAACCACTAATCGTTCTCTTTTTTTGCCAATTTGTATAGGGACAGGAAGGAAGCAGTGTTGTCAGGCAGTGAGGGTAATTTTAAAGACTTGCTGTTATTATTAGTTCCACAAAGGTTCTTTTCAGGACTGGTATCAGTGGTACAGTAATAGGCTTGTACATGTATAATATTCTTTCTTCCAAATATAGAAAGGATATTATACTTGACTGCTGCCCTTCTGCTGCAGTCTGCTAAACATTCACAACTCACTTGTTCCACAAAAGTTCTTATAAGGACTGGTAACTTGGTATAGGGTGCTACGGTACATAGGCTTGAGTGCGGTACAGTCTGCTGTTCTGTAAGGACCGCTATCGGTCCACAATAGATAGGGTTGACGTGCACCACTGCTGACCGCTGCCCTATACTGCAGCAGTCCTTCAGCGGTATAGGGACTGACGTACAGTCTGCTAATCACTAACACACAACCTGCTTGTTCCACAAAAGTTCTTATAAGGACTGGTAACTTGGTATAGGGTGCTACGGTACATAGGCTTGAGTGCGGTACAGTCTGCTGTTCTGTAAGGACCGCTATCGGTCCACAATAGATAGGGTTGACGTGCACCACTGCTGACCGCTGCCCTATACTGCAGCAGTCCTTCAGCGGTATAGGGACTGACGTACAGTCTGCTAAACACTAATACACAACCTGCTTGGTCCACAAAAGTTCTTATAAGGACTGGTAACTTGGTATAGGGTGCTACGGTACATAGGCTTGAGTGCGGTACAGTCTGCTGTTCTGTAAGGACCGCTATCGGTCCACAATAGATAGGGTTGACGTGCACCACTGCTGACCGCTCACCTATACTGCAGCAGTCCTTCAGCGGTATAGGGACTGACGTACAGTCTGCTAAACACTAACACACAACCTGCTTGTTCCACAAAAGTTCTTATAAGGACTGGTAACTTGGTATAGGGTGCTACGGTACATAGGCTTGAGTGCGGTACAGTCTGCTGTTCTGTAAGGACCGCTATCGGTCCACAATAGATAGGGTTGACGTGCACCACTGCTGACCGCTGCCCTATACTGCAGCAGTCCTTCAGCGGTATAGGGACTGACGTACAGTCTGCTAAACACTAATACACAACCTGCTTGGTCCACAAAAGTTCTTATAAGGACTGGTAACTTGGTATAGGGTGCTACGGTACATAGGCTTGAGTGCGGTACAGTCTGCTGTTCTGTAAGGACCGCTATCGGTCCACAATAGATAGGGTTGACGTGCACCACTGCTGACCGCTCACCTATACTGCAGCAGTCCTTCAGCGGTATAGGGACTGACGTACAGTCTGCTAATCACTAACACACAACCTGCTTGTTCCACAAAAGTTCTTATAAGGACTGGTAACTTGGTATAGGGTGCTACGGTACATAGGCTTGAGTGCGGTACAGTCTGCTGTTCTGTAAGGACCGCTATCGGTCCACAATAGATAGGGTTGACGTGCACCACTGCTGACCGCTGCCCTATACTGCAGCAGTCCTTCAGCGGTATAGGGACTGACGTACAGTCTGCTAAACACTAATACACAACCTGCTTGGTCCACAAAAGTTCTTATAAGGACTGGTAACTTGGTATAGGGTGCTACGGTACATAGGCTTGAGTGCGGTACAGTCTGCTGTTCTGTAAGGACCGCTATCGGTCCACAATAGATAGGGTTGACGTGCACCACTGCTGACCGCTCACCTATACTGCAGCAGTCCTTCAGCGGTATAGGGACTGACGTACAGTCTGCTAATCACTAACACACAACCTGCTTGTTCCACAAAAGTTCTTATAAGGACTGGTAACTTGGTATAGGGTGCTACGGTACATAGGCTTGAGTGCGGTACAGTCTGCTGTTCTGTAAGGACCGCTATCGGTCCACAATAGATAGGGTTGACGTGCACCACTGCTGACCGCTCACCTATACTGCAGCAGTCCTTCAGCGGTATAGGGACTGACGTACAGTCTGCTAATCACTAACACACAACCTGCTTGTTCCACAAAAGTTCTTATAAGGACTGGTAACTTGGTATAGGGTGCTACGGTACATAGGCTTGAGTGCGGTACAGTCTGCTGTTCTGTAAGGACCGCTATCGGTCCACAATAGATAGGGTTGACGTGCACCACTGCTGACCGCTGCCCTATACTGCAGCAGTCCTTCAGCGGTATAGGGACTGACGTACAGTCTGCTAAACACTAATACACAACCTGCTTGGTCCACAAAAGTTCTTATAAGGACTGGTAACTTGGTATAGGGTGCTACGGTACATAGGCTTGAGTGCGGTACAGTCTGCTGTTCTGTAAGGACCGCTATCGGTCCACAATAGATAGGGTTGACGTGCACCACTGCTGACCGCTCACCTATACTGCAGCAGTCCTTCAGCGGTATAGGGACTGACGTACAGTCTGCTAATCACTAACACACAACCTGCTTGTTCCACAAAAGTTCTTATAAGGACTGGTAACTTGGTATAGGGTGCTACGGTACATAGGCTTGAGTGCGGTACAGTCTGCTGTTCTGTAAGGACCGCTATCGGTCCACAATAGATAGGGTTGACGTGCACCACTGCTGACCGCTCACCTATACTGCAGCAGTCCTTCAGCGGTATAGGGACTGACGTACAGTCTGCTAATCACTAACACACAACCTGCTTGTTCCACAAAAGTTCTTATAAGGACTGGTAACTTGGTATAGGGTGCTACGGTACATAGGCTTGAGTGCGGTACAGTCTGCTGTTCTGTAAGGACCGCTATCGGTCCACAATAGATAGGGTTGACGTGCACCACTGCTGACCGCTGCCCTATACTGCAGCAGTCCTTCAGCGGTATAGGGACTGACGTACAGTCTGCTAAACACTAATACACAACCTGCTTGGTCCACAAAAGTTCTTATAAGGACTGGTAACTTGGTATAGGGTGCTACGGTACATAGGCTTGAGTGCGGTACAGTCTGCTGTTCTGTAAGGACCGCTATAGGTCCACAATAGATAGGGTTGACGTGCACCACTGCTGACCGCTCACCTATACTGCAGCAGTCCTTCAGCGGTATAGGGACTAAGAGTTTTGTCACAGGGTCATTTAAAAAATGACATGCAGAGGAAGAGGCAGGCCCTTCCGCAGGGGTGGTAGGGGTAGGGCAGGAGCAACAGGCTTGAGCCAAAGTGGGAAGTTGCAGAAGGTGCGTTCAATTACTTTAAAGGATGCACCAGACTTGGTTGAGTGGCTCGCTCAGCCTTACTCTTCTGCACCCTCCTCATCCTCTCGATCTGCACCCTCTTCTTCACTCTCTGCTATGTGCACCCCCAAAGACACTACCACCAACAACACGACCACCACCACCACCACCACATACCTTCCGCTTGAGTCACTGGAATTATTTTCCGATCCATATCAAGAGGACATTTCTGATGCGCAGCCACTCTTGGTATTGGATCAGGAAGAGGAGGTAGCAACAAGCGCTACTCAGCAGTCTGACGCCAGTACCCAGATCAGCCCAAGGAGGAGGTTGGTCCCCGGTGTTGCTGCCTACTCCGAGATCTCTACTTATAGCGGTGGGGAAGGTGACGTTGATGATGACGTGTCTAGTGATGTCACGTGGGTGCCCACAAGAGAGGAAGAGGAGGGGAGTTCAGAGGGAGATATGGACCAGCAGATAGGGAGGAGAAGCAGCAATGACTTACATTGCACAGCAGGGACAAAGCAGACTGCAAATGTATCAGGAGCGAGTCATCGACCATGTACGGTCACATCTGGCGCTCCCAGGACACCGGCACATGGCTCCGCAGTGTGGGCTTTTTTTAACGTGTCCGCTGCTGACAATAGCGTTGCCATCTGCAATCTTTGCAGTCAACGCGTTAGTCGCGGTAAGCCCAATACTCACCTAGGGACGACCGCCTTAAGAAGGCACATGAGCAGCCATCACCGAGCCCAGTGGGAGCAACGGAACACACAAAGCCACACTGCAGGCTCTCACCGTCCAGCCTCGTCTTCTACTTCTCCTTCTCCTCTCTCCTCACAATTGTCCTCCACTCCACCTTCCATCACGCCAAGCTCACATTTTTCTGCAAAAAGGCAGGCTTCCGTGGGCCTAATGTTTGAGCGTAAAAAAATGATGATGCCGGATAACCCTCTTGCCCAACGGTTGGCGGCTGGCTTGTCAGAACTCATAGCCCGCCAACTACTGCCATATAAACTGGTGGACTCGGAGGCCTTTCGCAAATTTGTGGCCATTGGAACACCACAATGGAAGGTCCCAGGAAGGAAGTATTTCTCAGAGAAGGGCATCCCAGAGCTATATGGCCATGTTCAGCGGCAAGTGAATGTATCTCTGGCACACAGTGTCGGTGCCAAGATACATCTGACCACAGACACGTGGTCTAGCAAACACGGGCAGGGAAGGTATATCAGTTTTACTGCCCACTGGGTGAACCTTCTGACGGCCGTCAAGCATGTAACCCGTGGCACCCGTGTAGATTTGGTTTTACCGCCACGGATTGCATGCAGGCCTGACTCTTCTTCTCCTCCTCCTACTCCATCCTCCTCCCTCTCCTCCTCAGCTGCCTCCTCCTTTTCCGCTGCTAGCGTCTCTTCCACTGCACCGCCCAAGCTCCCCAGAACCTATTCCACATGCCAGGTGAGACGTTGCCATGCCGTGCTGCGTCTGTTGTGCCTGGAAGCAAAGAGCCACACTGGCCCGGCACTCCTTTCAGCTTTGCGTTCACAGGCAGATGAGTGGCTAACACCGCTCAATTTGACAGTTGGTAAAGTGGTGTGTGACAACGGTGCCAATCTGCTTAGCGCATTGAAACAGGGCAAAATCACGCACGTGCCGTGCATGGCACACGTCTTAAACTTGGTCGTGCAGCGATTCCTTGTCAAATACCCTGGGGTCCAGGACATCTTGCGGCAGGCAAGGAAAATCTCGGCCCATTTCAGAAGATCTTACACGGCCATGGCTCGCCTTGCTGACATTCAGCGGCGACACCATCTGCCGGTCAGACGTCTTATTTGCGATTGCCCGACGCGATGGAACTCAACCTTCTATATGCTTGATAGGCTGCTCCAGCAGAAACGTGCAGTTAACGTCTACCTGTATGAACTCTGCGAAAGAAACGGTTCTGGGGAGCTGGGTTTTTTTTCACCGCGCCAGTGGCTGCTCATGCGCGACACATGCAGACTTCTGCGGCCATTTGAGGAGATCACCAAACTGGTCAGTCGCAGCCATGGCGCCATCAGTGACATGGTACCTTATGCCTTCTTTCTGGAGCGTGCATTGCGTCGTGTCATTGATCAGGCTGTGGAGGAGCAGGAGCGGGAAGATGAGGAAGTCGCAATGCTGGATGAATTCCCAGGGGGGGCTACTCTATCTGAGACAAGTCAACAACAGGAGTCTGATGAGGAGTCAGAGGAGGATGGTGCCGGGGCGGATGAGCAGGAGCAAGAAGAGCATGCTTTAAACCTTTCTGGGATCCCTGTTGTGCGAGGATGGGGAGAGGAGAATGAAGAGGACGACATTATCCTGGATGATGAGCAGGAGCCAGGCCACCACACCGCTTCCACTTTAGTGCAAATGGGGGCCTTCATGCTCCAGTGTTTTAATAGGGACCCCCGTATAAAAAGCATGAGGGTCAAGGACCAGTACTGGGTGGCAACGTACTTAGACCCCCGGTACAAACACAAAATGGCGGAAATGTTACCGCCGTCGCAGAGGGCTGTCAGAATGCAGCACTTCCAGGCCTTGCTTCGAGAAATGCTGCATTCTGCTTTTGCGTGCGCTGGCAGAGGAGCAATTCCCACTCCCAGAGAAGGATTTGCGGGTACCAATCCAACAGCGCCTGCAAGAAGAGGCCGGTTTGAAGATGTGTTGGTGACTTCGGATATGAGGTCATTCTTTCAGCCGACCCATCGACAGGTGTCATCCGGATCCAGCATCAGGGAACGCCTAGACCGTCAGGTGTCCGACTACATTGGGTTAACGGCCGATGTGGACGCTCTGAGGAGTGATGAACCCCTAGACTACTGGGTGGGCAGGCTTGACCTCTGGCCAGAGCTTGCCCAATTTGCAATCGAACTGTTGGCTTGCCCCTCATCCAGTGTCCTGTCCGAAAGGACGTTCAGCGCAGCAGGGGGGATTGTGACCGATAAGCGTACTCGCCTAGCTCACCACAGTGTTAACTACCTCACATTTCTAAAAATGAATGAGGCATGGATCTCGGAGGAATTCAACACATGTGACCAGTAGACCATGTATATGTCTATAAACTATTTTTTTAATCAAGCACACAGACCTTCTTAATTCATTTGGCTCACTTCCTTGACCCAAAAAAGCACACCGTACTATATGCCCCTACCCTCCTCTTTGAAGAGGTTGAGCGGTGTCATATTTCTACTGGGGCTGCTTATGATATCCCTGTGCTGTGCTGACTTCCTCCTGGGGGTTCTTATTATGAAGGGATCACACTATCCCTGTGCTGTGCTGACTTCCTCCTGGGGGTTCTTATTATGAGGGGATCACACCATCCCTGTGCTGTGCTGACTTCCTCCTGGGGCTGCTTACGGTGCTGCTGTCAGTGCTGTATGTCACGGTGCTGCTGTCAGCGCTGTATGTCACGGTGCTGCTGTCAGCGCTGTATGTCACGGTGCTGCTGTCAGCGCTGTATGTCACGGTGCTGCTGTCAGCGCTGTATGTCACGGTGCTGCTGTCAGCGCTGTATGTCACGGTGCTGCTGTCAGCGCTGTATGTCACGGTGCTGCTGTCAGCGCTGTATGTCACGGTGCTGCTGTCAGCGCTGTATGTCACGGTGCTGCTGTCAGCGCTGTATGTCACGGTGCTGCTGTCAGCGCTGTATGTCACGGTGCTGCTGTCAGCGCTGTATGTCACGGTGCTGCTGTCAGCGCTGTATGTCACGGTGCTGCTGTCAGCGCTGTATGTCACGGTGCTGCTGTCAGCGCTGTATGTCACGGTGCTGCTGTCAGTGCTCTGTATTACGGTGCTGCTGTCAGATGCCTCTATCACGGTGCATGTGTCATTCCGGTATGTCACGCTGCTGGTGATCATCTCCTGCACCCTCTTCTTTGCCTACCCTGGTCCCTGACCTTCCCTCTCCTCCATTGCCTTCATTAGCTCCATAGTCCTGAATTGTTAGAACAATTTCCCAAATAAAATAAAAATGCTTGTAGTTATCGATCCCAAATTCACCTCATACATGTATTATGTCATTGTCCAGATGGTGGGACTACGTTTTACCCCCTAATAATTACCACGTGGCCGCAAATTCGACATGAAGGTTTGCAAAGTTCGCCTCCCATTGAAGTCAATGGGGCCCGCGGCGAACGGTCGGTTTCGCGAACGTTTGGGTCCGTTCGCATTTCGCGTTCGCGAAACGTCCCGTCGGAAGTTCGTCCATCACTATTGGCCACACACAATCACACCTAAGTCCGACGGATTCGAATGTGATGACGTACGACCAGACTAGAATAAGGAAGTTCATAGCCAGTAGCCAATAGCTGCCCTCGCATCGGTTTTTGTCCGTCGGACTAGCACACACACGAGCAGATTTCTCGGTAGGAACTGGGTCCGGCGGAGTTCTGGTGGAAAAATTTGAAACATGTTCCATTTCTAAAGTCTGTCAGACTTTTGCAAATCAAAAGTCCGCTGCAGCCCACACTCGATCGAATAGTCTGCCGGAATCATTACGTCAGACTTTTGATGTTGAAAAGTCTGGTCGTGTGTACGCGGCATAAGAGTTCCTTCTCAGAGTTCCTGGTTTGTATCCCTGCTGAGATAATCACAAACCTGAGAAAGGCTATCTGCCTTCTAAATTCACCATAATGTAAAGTAAAAGATACAAAAAAGATAACAAGTAATGAAAATGTGACACCATCAGATTCACATTCTTTGGTGCCAGAAATGAAAACTATGGCAAAACAATTCCTCGTTTTATTCATAAAACTTTGACAAATAAATAAACCTAACAGTGTCCACTTAAAACTGGTACTTTAGACCCAATTCACATCTATGTGGTGCTTTTTATGTGCATTTTTCATATTTTTTTAGGTGTACTACCATTGAATGCTATATAACACATGTTTTGAAAAAAAGCACATCAAAGATGCAGCAAACAAGATTTTTCTTTTAATGCTCTGCACGACTGCACCTAAAATGCCTGGGTGTGAACAGACCCTTAGTTTTAAATCTGTGCTGGATATTAAGGTTTTTTTTTATTTTATTGCATTACCAAAATGTAAACAACTCACAATGTTTCTCCTTTGTAGACTGAATTTTACATTTACATCATATCTTTTGGATTCCAAACTCAAAAACATCATGTAATCTCAGCCAGGAGCCATCTGGTTTTCAATCTGTAAATGCAAGCAGAGCTTCCCTGGTCCTAGCATCCCTTAACAAGGGCTCCCGCAGGCAATTACACACAGGAAAACCCAAGCAAAGGGAGATCAAAGCAAACTCTGTACCTTATACTGGAAGTAAACTTGCAAAGGAATCTATTTGTAATGTGGTTATTAACTGTGTGCCTTCATGTTCTCTTATACAAAATTGCTGTGGGGTAATAGTAAAAACCATGGCCTTGAAATACCTCCTGACCTACAGCTTGCGAGCTTGCAAAAAAAAAAACCTTGTTTATTCAATCCATGACAACATACAAGCAAGTAACTAACTGTAATAACATACAAAACAGGGAAAACTTTTACTGGTTTTAAAAGATGCATAACATTTTATTTCTAGTTAGAAAATTATTGTCCCCACTAGGGATGAGCCAAACACCCCCCACTTCGGTTCGCACCAGAACATGTAAACAGACAAAGAGTTTGTGCGAACACTGTTAAAGTCTATGGGACACAAACGTGAAAAATTAAGTGTTCATTTTAAAGGCTTATATATAAGTTATTGCCATAAAAAGTGTATGGGGACTTGTGTACTGCCCCAGGGGACATGTATCGATGCAAAAAAAAGTTTTTAAAACAGCCGTGTTTTCATGGGGCAATGATTTTAATAATGCTTAAAGTGAGACAATAAAAATGAAATATTCCTTTAAATATCCTGCCTGGGGATCCCCTATATATATATATATATATATATATATATATATATAGTGAGGGGGAAAAGTATTTGATCCCCTGCTGATTTTGTAAGTTTGCCAAAGAAATGATCATTCTATAATTTTAATGGTAGGTTTGTTTTAACAGTGAGAGACAGAATAACAACAAAAATATCCAGAAAAATGCATTTCAAAAAAGTTGTAAATTGATTTGCATTTTAATGAGTGAAATAAGTATTTGACCCCTTTGCAAAACATGACTTAGTACTTGGTGGCAAAACCATTGTTGGTAATCACAGAGATTAGATGTTTCTTGTAGTTGGCCATCAGGTTTGCAGACATGTCAGGAGGAATTTTGTCTGCAGATCCTCTCTAAGTCATTAAGGTTTCAAGGCTGACGTTTGGTAACTCAAACCTTAAGCTTCCTCCGCATATTTTCTATGGGATTAAGGTCTAGAGACTGGCTAGGCCACTCTAGGACCTTAATGTGCTTCTTCTTGAGACACATTTTTGTTGCCTTGGCCTTGTGTTTAGGTCATTGTCATGCTGGAATATACATCCACAACCCACCTTGCGGGCGCTTCAGGATTTCAGTCCTTCGCGGCGTAGTGTGTTACCAATAGTTTTCTTGGTGACTATGGTCCCAGCTGCCTTGAGAACTTTGACAAGATTCTCCTGTGTATTTCTGGGCTGATTCCTCACCATTCTCATGATCATTAAACCTCCACAAGGTGAGATCTTGCATGGAGCCCCAGACCGAGGGAGATTGACAGTTATTTTGAGTTTCTTCCATTTGTGAATAATCACACCGTAAAGAATCGGATCACATTCAAGACCCTCTGCCTCACCCACAAATGCACACAAGGAAACGCTCCACAATACCTACTCGAGAAAATAAAACACTATGCACCCAATTGCAGCCTTCGATCATCTAACCAAAACCTCCTCCTCATTCCCAAATCCCGTTACAAATCAAAGGGAGAACGGAGATTTGCAGTGCAGGGACCACGACTATGGAACGCTCTACCGACTTACATCTGCATGGAAGAAAACCATCAGGCCTTCAGGAAAAAAACTCAAGAACTACCTCTTCTAGAAGCTTGACAACATAGGTCGAATCCAGCGCCTTGAGGCGATTCAGTTCGCATTTGTAGCACTA
This sequence comes from Lithobates pipiens, assembly GCF_037356315.1. NCBI lineage: Eukaryota > Metazoa > Chordata > Amphibia > Anura > Ranidae > Lithobates > Lithobates pipiens. Next base: position 445,653,713 of record NW_027507758.1, on the reverse strand, counting down.
TACTTATGTATTTATACATTCATTCACACCAACTGTTGTCACCCTCTCACCAAGCTGCTTGGCGATGGTCTTGTAGCCCATTCTAGCTGTCATGGTTATGCAATAGAGTTTGTCTGCTTACCTGTTTCCATGTGTTCATCTCTAGGGACCAGCCGACCCTCACCTGACTGCTTTTGTAATCCATCCTCTGGCATGACTCCACCCTAGCTCCTATCAGAGAACTCTATATTAACCTGTGCACTGCAGGCCAACCCTGCTGATCAACCATTGTGTATTCCTTTGTGTGTTTAGCTTCCTGTTTCCTGCCGTGTGCTCTTCTGTTGTTCCGTTACCGACTTTGGCGTGTCCTTGACTATCCCTGTTTGCCTGTGATCCTGACCTATTGGCGTGTCCCTGACTATTCCTGTCTGCTTGTGGCCCCGACCTTGGCTTTATCCCTCAATATCCCTATCCTCCTGTTGCCTACTGTGGGTGCGAGCTGGGGGACCCTGGGGGTCGCGACCTGGTGCCAGTTGCAGCCAAGTCCATCCTCACCACTAGAGGCTCTGGTGAACACTTAGACTCTGCGCCCCAGGGAATCTTATGCTCTAACCTCGGTGGGATCTGTCTCCGGTCCGCAGCAGTCGGCCTTAGGGTCCACAACCATGCGGTGCACTCCTGATCCCTTCGGTGTGCATCTGTCACCTCGCCTCAAGGTGACCTGACACTAGCCTTGTGCCTACAATCTTGTCCCAGACAGCTCTTTAATCTTGGCCATGGTGGAGAGATTGGAATCTGATTGATTGATTGCTTCTGTGGACAGGTGTCTTTTATAGAGGTAACAAGCTGAAATTAGTGTTACTAATCTCAGCTCATTACATGTATGGAAGGCACCTGGGAGCCAGAATTCTTGCTGATTGATAGGTGATCAAATACTTATTTTACTCATTAAAATGCAAATCAATTTATAACTTTTTTGAAATGTGGTTTTATGGATATTTTTGTTGTTATTCTGTCTCTCACTGTTAAAATAAACCTACCATTAAAATTATAGACTGATCATTTCTTTGTCAGTGAGCAAACATACAAAATCAGCAGGGGATCAAATACTTTTTTCCCTCACTGTATATATACTAGACTGTATATATATTTATATCAAATACACTGCCACTAACTAACCTGCCTGCCTAATCTGACTCAATCTATCTCCGTCCACACACTATACACGGCCGCTATGTAAACAGCCATATAGTGTGGGGTATGGACTTAGTCCCCCTGAGCCATGATTAGCACCCTGCCTTTGGCCAATTATGGCTCTCTCAGCAGAGCATGCTGTAAGTTGTCCAAACTATGCAGGTCAGGTGCATGCTTTGGCCAATCATCATACAGCAATGCACTGCAATCTCACAGTGCATTATGGGGCCTTGTGCTGCGCTTGAATTTCCCATGATTGCCCCATAATATTCGCTGTTCGGCGAGTGCACGAACACCCGAAGCCCCAGTTGAACTTAAGTTCGACTCGAGCATCAAGCTCATTCCTAGTCCCAAGTTATTACGCCCTTTAGCTCTGGTTTGTGCAGGAAAAACACAGATCTTAATAGAAGTGCTGAGTGCAACTTTAAATAGGTTTCAGAAAACATCAGCACTAATACTAAGTGAAAACATTTCCATTAACCACTTAAGGACCGCCTCACGCCGATATACGACGGCAGAATGGATCGGCGGTGTGCGCTCACAACCAGATCCTGAGCTCCGTGACTGTGTCCGTGGGACCCACGGACCCGATCACCACCGGTGTCCTGCGATTGGGTCACAGAGCTGAAGAACGGGGGGAGAGGTAAGTGTAAACAAACCTCTCTACGTGCTTCCTAGTGAGTCTGTCACTGATCGTCTGAAATAGGGAACAAAGATCACTGATGTCACACACCAAGCCACACCCTCCTACAATAAGAAACACACATTAGGTCACACTTAACCCCTTCACTGCCCCCCTAGTGTTAACCCCTTCACTGCCAGTGACATTTTTACAGTAATCAATGCATTTTTAATTGCACTGATCGCTGTATTAATGCCAATGGTCCCAAAAATGTGTCAACATTTTTCTGACGTGTCCACCATAATGTCGCAGTCACAATAAAAATCGCTGAACGCCCCATTACTAGTAAAAAAAATTATTAATAAAAATGCCATAAAACTATCCCCTATTTTGTAGATGCTATAACTTTTGCGCAAACCAATCAATAAACGCTTTTTGCGATTTTCTTTTACCAAAAATATGTAGAAGAATAGGTTTCGGCCTAAACTGAGGAAAAAAATGTTTTTTATATATTCTTTGATGATATTTATTATAGCAATAAGTAAAAAATATTGAATTTATTTAAAAATTGTCCATCTATTTGTTTATAGCGCAAAAAAAAACCGCAGAGGGGATCAAATACCCCCAAAAGAAAGCTCTACTTGTGGGAAAAAAAGGACGCCAATTCTCTTTGGGAGCCACGTTGCATGACCGCGCAATTGTCAGTTAAAGTGGCGCAATGCCGAAACGCAAAAAGGGGCCTGGTCCTTTAGCTGCAAAATGGTCTGGGGCTTAAGTGGTTAAAGTGTATGTATAGACAAATGTAGCTAGGAGCTTGGCTAGGAATGAAGAGTGAGAGAAGCATTGGCTGTAGCTGCTCTCTGTCTATCAAAAAGAGGTGATAGCTGCTGAGCAGGAAGTGTTCAATAGACTGACTCAGGCAGCAGTGCACTGTGGGAACTGTAGTCCAGAGGAGAGAGACTCTATTGTAATCAAGAGCTTTTAAACTGCATTCCCGAGAATAGAGATTCACAGAAGGAGGGGGAAGAGTTGCATCTTCTCAGACTGTACAGGGCACAGCTTCCTTTTTGCCATGAGGGAGACCAGACAGTGCATTCCTGTCCGGTGTGCACCATCACTGCTCTCTGTCGGGATCTGGAGTGCTGAGTTTGGGAGTGCAGACAGCCAGAGTGTCAGGAACCATGAAACAGACAGAGACAGAAGTACAATCAAATCACACTTGTTTATTAATAAAAATAAAAAGGTAAATAGGAAAAAGCGTAGTCAAGCATAGCCAGAGTCCAGTAGCCAGATTGGGTAGTCAGCCAGTCCAAAGTTCATAAACCAGATCGGCCAATCAGCCAGTCCAGACGTCAGGGATCCAAGGAGAGCAACTGCAAGCAGAATATAAGCCAGGAGGGATGTCAGCAAGCCAGTCTTGAAACAAACAGCAGGAGATGGTTCCTAGTGATGTGACCAACGCGAAGGCAAAGGAAAGAGTGAGCTGGAAGGCTTTAAATAGGCAGGTCAGATGAGCATCATTGGGAACAGCTGGTAACTGTGGAAAGAGAAGAGAGCTGGCAATTAGTCGACAGCTGAGCGGCCAGCCCAGAGGAGGAAGGGCTAAGCCAGCCCTGACACAGAGTCCCCTGGGTGCAGAGCAGAGACTGAACTAATCACAGTGGGTGACCGGATGGTGAGCTGTAATAGGACTAGTGAGTTGCAGCTGTGTGGGTTTGCTGTCTGCTGAGAGAGAGATTGACTCCTTTAGCAACTGACTATACATATAATAGCCTTATATACACCAACGTTATAATTGGGCCCCAACTCTAGCCACCTGAATAATTAGGAATAAAGACTGTGACTTTACAGCTGCTTCATAGAGACCATCACCAATTGCTTTATCATTGCTTGACGAATCTAAAGTGCACTTTAGATAATTAAAGTATTATTTTTTACATTGCAGTTATGTGCACAGTTTTTCTCTGATCTTGATGATTTTTTAGTTGATTTCACTCTAGTGGTACAGAACTCTAACCTAAATTCACTTTGGCCTTGAGATCTCATTATTTAGCCTGAATCTTTCCCTCATTTATGCTCAAACCACCATTTACTCTAACCCATACCAATATATGATTGTAAAGAGTATTTGTTTTTAATATTAAACAAGTTATACTTACCTGCTCTGTGCAACGGTTTTGCACAGAGAAGCTCGGATCCTTCTCTTCTCAGGTCCCCTGCTGGCACTCCTGGCTCCTCTTCTTCTTGGTAGGAAGCCACTTCCATTTGTTGCACACCTATGAGCTTGATCCCCAGCGGCTTGGCCCCACCCCCCACTCCCTCATTACTGGATTTGAGTGACAGCAGATCTGACTTGAAAGAAGGGAGAGAGAAGAGAGAGGCACTGCTCTCGTGCACAGCACTGGATCAAGATTGAGCTCAGATAGGTATGGGGGGGGGGGTCTGGCAGATGGAGTTGCATTCTGAAGTTTTTTTACTTTAATGCAGAGAATTCATTAAAGTAATAAATCTTCTGCCTTTAGAGACACTTTAAGTTAATTTACCACTAAATGGTCTTGTGTCTATTTCCTGCTACTAATGCACAGTTATATTAAGGGTATCTACACTTGTGTTTCTAAAAGTGTGTGTAGTAACTTTCACTTTCAACCCAAATTACCAAGCGTCTCCTTCAGTGGTAGCGCTATACTAAAGGTTTTTTTTTGGGCTAGGTATCATTGGCATAATTTCCTCTACTTCCTGTCCTGGAAAAGGAATAGGAAGAAATCTCTATTAAAAGGGCTGTAAGGGGGGCGTGTCCAAGATGGTGACCAGAGCAGAAGCATAGTGAGGGAGCTCCGTTAACCCAACTGCTTGACATCCTGTTTCCCTGTGGACAACACCAGTTCCGAGGCGCCCTGTTAGCGACACCCTGGACTGGTATGCCCTATAAAAAGAAATTGGCGACGCCACAGAAAGCCTGTATACCGCGCATACAGCCTTGCGGCGGGGGATCTGGGCCCTGCACGCTGTCCAACATGGCGTCACAGACCGAAGCTGCAGACCCTGCACTCCGGGAGCAGGACAATTTCACAGCCCTAATGCAGGCCATCAGTACATGTCAATCCACGCTGACGAGTAAGATTGACACCATACAGCTTGAAAGGGGGCTGATTCGGAAAGACATGGACAAGTTCCGAACCAGGATGATGGAGGTGGAACATTGCGTGGGGACCACGGAGGATACATTGAGAGACCACTCTGCCTCCCTTCATAGCCTCACCACCAAGGTCCGTGCATTGGAATACCGTGTGGAAGATACGGAAAACCGCAATCGAAGAAACAACCTCCGGGTCATTGGGCTGCCAGAGGGATCGGAGGGTCCCAGTCCCGCTGCTTTTATGGAATGCCTTTTCCATCAACTGCTCCCAAAGGCGGCCTTTTCGCCGTTCTTTGCGGTACAAAGGGCTCACAGGATGCCGGCGGCCAGGGGACCTCCTGGGGCCCCACCATGCACACTTATCCTCTGTCTCCTGAATTTTAGGGACAGGGATCTGGTGTTAAGGGAGAGCAGAAATGTGGAGGAGCTGTGCTTTGAAGGCACCCGGCTCATGATCTTTTCAGACTTTTCAGTGGAAACACAGAAGCAAAGGAAGCCCTTCGATCATGTGAAGCTTGCCCTGCGGCAGAAAGGCCTGAAATATAGTATGCTCTTTCCCGCACGCCTCAGAGTGCAAGATGGTGAGACCCATAAATTCTTTACTTAGCCTGAAGAAGCTTCCAACGGGCTGTAGTCTTTGCTGCGGCATTAACCGGTGAGGTCGATCCTAACTCTCCTCTCTCTTTGCCCCTTTCTAATGGGCAAGTCATCCTTGCTGTTCCCACAGACTAACTCTTTGTCCCCTGAAAGGTTTTATTAAGTGGGGAAGATTGCTCATGAGTCCTCAGGTTGGATTTTATGGTCCCATGTGCTTGCCTATTTCCCCTTCTCCCTGCTAGCTGGGCTGTAAGACATAGGGCAATCGCTGAGGTTGGCATTACCCCTTGTACCCATTACATGACTCGGAGAGAGGAGACTACTATGTTCTGTATGGGTTTGTGCACACAGGAACTTTGCCTAGGTGTGCCCTTTTCCCTTACTTTGGTAACATCAAGAATTGCGCCCCCGGATTCATTCATCCGGGTGACTCCCTATCCGCAGGGAGGACAATAATGCTGTGCTATCTCTCTTGTTGTCAGCGCAGTTGCTGAGTGGACAAAAGTGCCTTCTACTGTGCCTTCTAGGTGCTCTTTTGATACATTGCTCCCGTGGACTAATTGTCATGTTTTCTTTGGCGGTTTCAAGCGCACCCAAGTTGGGGGGGTAGCGTGGGGTGGGGGGAGGGGGGGTTGGCAAGTTTCAGTAGTTTTGACTGTTGGTTATCTACAATTGCCAGGTTTATTAAGCTTCTATCATTACAACATGCTGCACCAGAGCCTTCGATCTTGACGCTAAGATCACTTCCTAGTTCTGTATTGTGGCTGGGCTGGGGGGGAGGGGTGGTGGGGTTGGGATTGAAATGATTTTGCCTTTCCTCTCATGGCTCCCCTGAGGTTACTCTCCTGGAATGTGCAGGAGATGAACTCTAAAATTAAACGTTCCTTGGTTTTTACGTATCTGAAGAGATGCCTCCCGCACATTTGTATTTTACAGGAGACTCATCTCATGGTTTTCCACATACTCTCACTTAAAAAAGCCTGGGTGGGATCTTACTACCACTCCACTTTCTCCTTGCATTCCAGAGGAGCTGATGAGGATACTCCCGCACATTTGTATTTTACAGGAGACTCATCTCACGGTTTCCCGCATACTCTCACTTAAAAAAGCCTGGGTGGGATCTTACTACCACTCCACTTTCTCCTTGCATTCCAGAGGAACTAGTGTTTTGGTACATAAGACGCTCCCTTTTCGGTTGATGGATCTTCACTTAGACCCGGATGGGCAATATGTGATTCTACATGCAATGTGTGACGGGGTGGACATAGTGGTCATTGGACTCTATGTGCCTCCGCCGGCGAGTCTCTCAGTACTACGTAGGATCTTGGCCATTGTAGCTGGGTACCCGGTGACCAACATTGTTCTTGCTGGGGACTTTAATATGACTCCAGATCCGGGTGCCGGACAGGTGATTGACTCTGGCTTGGCTAGGTGGGCAGAAATGTTTGGCCTGCATGACGCGTGGCGATGGAAACACCCTGTGGCATGACAATTTGCGTGTCTCTCGTCTACACATGTGACACTGTCACGCATAGACCTGACCTATGTGAGCGCCTCTCTATTACAAAGTGTGTCTGCGGTTTCTATCTTGCCCCGCTGCATTTCAGACCATGCCCCGGTGATGCTGACTCTGAACATGGACTCGGTGGTGGATTTGGGACTCTGGAGACTCTCCAGATATTGGATCACAGATGAAAAGGTGGCACCATTGATGCTGTCAGAGTTGAGGGATTACTGGACCCATAATGACCGCTCAGCACCACCGGCCTCTGTATGAGATGCATTTAAAGCATACGCCAGGGGGAGATATCAATTTAATATTGCCAAAATTAGGAAGGAGTCGAGACTGGAACTCTCAGAGGCAGAACTATAAGATTGGAAGACCAATATGCGGGTTCCCCGAGTCAGAGTACACATTTGGATATGCTTACAGCGTACAGGGAACTGGCACTGATCCGTACCACTTCCTGCCGCCGCTTACTCCTATCCCAGACACAAAGAATATTTGAACATGGTGAATGGCCTGGGAGGTTGTTGGCATGGCTGGCGATGGGAAGCCCCTGCATAGCTAATATTAAGGGGGCCGATGGCACTTTGCTCTCGAACCCTGTCCAAATCAATGCCCAGTTTGAGCAGTACGATACTCACCTATATGAGTCCCGGGCTACATATTCCCTAGAAGACTTAACCTCTTTCCTAGATAAAATTGAATTCCCCGCCCTGACTGATGAAGCTGCGCAGGCACTAGAGAGCCACATTACCCTGACAGAGGTTAAAAAGGCTATAAAATCCCTCCAGGCAGGGAAAACACCAGGCCCTGACGGACTCCCATCTGAATTTTACAAGACCAATTTGGAAGTTGTGGGCCCATACTATCTCTCAACCCTCACCAAGGCCTTAGGGACAAATGACCTCCCAAACTCCTTATCAGAGGCTATAATTGTACTCATACCGAAGCCAGGGAAGGACCCTGAACTGTGCTCCTCTTATAGGCCAATATCTTTACTTGATGCTAAAATACTGATGAGGATACTGGCCCATAGACTAAACACAGTGATACTCTCCTTAGTCCATGGGGACCAGACCGGCTTTATGCTTGGCAAAGGTACTGATACCAATATACGGCATCTCTACACCAACATAGCGCGGTTTGGGGCAGGGGACAGGGGGGGAGCGGTGGCCTCTCTGGACGCGGAGAAGGCCTTTGATTCAGTGGAGTGGGGCTTTCTCTGGCAGGTCCTCGTCAGGTTTGGGTTTGGCCCTAAATTTATTGCCTGGATCCAACAGTTGTATGCCTCCCCTACAGCTCGTGTACGCACAGGTGGGGTCCTCTCTCCCCCCTTCCGCCTCTGTAGAGGCACAAGGCAGGGCTGCCCCCTCTCCCCAGGGCTGTTTGCCCTGGCCATTGCACCTATGGCAATTATCCTTCGCTCAGCGGAGGGGGTGGGGGGACTGCAGGTGGGTCCCTTAGTAGAAAGGATATCACTATATGCGGACGACATGCTTTTATACCTTGGGGACACCTCTGACTCCCTGACGGCAGCTTTGAGGGTCATAGATGAATATGGTAAATTTTCTGGTATCAGAGTTAATTGGGGAAAATCCAGTTTATTTCTGCTCTCTGACTCAACGCCCCCTCCACCCCCCTCGTCCCCCGCAAAGGGTTTCCCGCTTTAGATATTTAGGGATTGAGATTACCAATGACCTCTCCCAATATCTGGCAGACAATCTTGCATGCCCTAGTGGCGAAATGCCAGATATGGAAGACGTTACCCCAGACACTGGTAGGACGGGTTAATCTATTAAAAATGACATTTCTCCCCAAATTTGTATACGTTTTTAGAAATACCCCGAATCTGATCCCTACAACATTTTTCCGCAAACTAGATGGAATAGTCTCTTCATTTATTTGGGGCAGAAGGGTCCTGCGGATTTCTAAGGCCAAACTGCAGCTCCCTCTGTCTCTGAGTGGTCTATCGCTACCCTGCTTCCAAAGGTACTATTGGGCAGCGGTATTAGTCACGGTCCGATGGTGATTCACCCAAACCAAGTCCAACCCTGCAGTTAATTTAGAAGCAGCAATCATGAGCTCATATGCAGCCCTAACTAGCCTAGTCTATAAGGGAACCAAGTTTAGCCCACAGGCAACAACCGCGATGCGGACTACAGTCCAAGTTTGGGAAAAGGTCACCGGCATAGTTAATGCGGCTGACTCTTTTTCCCCTCATACCCCGCTATGGGGCAATTCTAAACTCCCGCACTTCCGATCTAACCCGGATCCCAGTCTTTGGGCCAGATTTGGAATAGTCAAGCTTGAACAGATCATGCCAGCTGGTGCTCTCCTCCCCTTTCCAGAACTTAGGCAGGCATATGAGCTTCCCTCCTGGATGCTATTCAGATACCTACAATTAAAACATGCGACCCAGGCACAATTCCCAGGGGAGATATAGGTGGAGCCTCATGTAATCGAGAGATTTCTTATCTCTCGAGGGGTGGACAGAATCCTCTTCTCCCTATATCTCCGCTTGACATGTGAGAAACCAGGGAGGGACTCACCCTTGTATCGGACCTGGAAGGTAGACATCCCCTCCCTTTCAGAGGAGGAATGGGACCTAGCCCTGCAACACTATATCCCCAAGGTAATCTCCACAAGAGGTTCATTCAATTGAAATTCCTACATAGGGCCTATTATATCCCCCAGCACTTAGCCAAAATATATCCCGCCCAATCAGAGCTATGCCCTAAGTGTCAGCAGGCAATTGGAACATACTACCATGTTATATGGGACTGTCCCAGCAGGTGCTGGCGGACATTAATGTGGTCACCGACCTTTCAGTATCAGTGGAGCCCAAGATGCTTCTCTTGGGTATAACAGACCTAGCAACACATTCCAGTATTTTGTTGTTTTATCTCTGCTTTATAGTACGAAAGTGTTGCTGCAAGCATGGAAGCTGATCTCCCCCCTACACTTACCCAGTGGCACTCACTGGTGGACTCGGTATTACCACTCTATAAACTAACGTATATGGGGCAGAAATGCCCAAAGAAATTTGGTAACATTTGGGATCCGTGGATAAGAGCTAGATCACTCACTGTCTGATAATGGAAATGTCAAAGGGATATGATCCTGGTATACTACTGGTATTAACCTGAGACCCCATGACGGTGGTGGATGAGTCCTTCTTTACCTGTGTAAATCCATTCAGTGTGCTTTTCTATTGTTGTGTTATCCTATGAGTTTGCAGGCTGTGCTCTTTACCTGCATCACTTACTCGACTCTCATCTCCCTGTCTCCCCCATGCTCGGTGACATTTTGATAAGCAAGTTTGAAGGTGTTGACTTGTGTAGCTAACTGCATATATGGAACTGTGCATGACTTGTAATGATGGTTTATTTTATTAATAAAAACATTTCTGTTAAAAAAAGGGCTGTAAAATCTGTTTTTCTTTTATATAATGAAAATAATAAACAGGTATTCCACAGATGAGCCTGATCCTTCTCTTCTGGGGTCCCACACCGACTCTAGGCTTCTTTGTGTCTCTATGTGCCACCATAGGAATCCACTTCCTAAGATGGCACAAGTGCAGATGAGCTCCTGAGGCCTGCTGTATGTGTTAATAGACATACAGAGTGTGGCTAGGCACTGCCCTATGCTCTCTGCTCACATGATTTGATTGACAGCAGCAGGAGTCAATGGCTCTCACTGCTGCCTCTCTGTTCTGTGAGAGAAGGGAGAGAAGAGAGAGCTGCTGCAGCAGGCACATCACTGGATTGAGTGAGGACTCAGGTAAGTGTTTAGGGGGTGAGAGGGCAATACAAATATTGGAGGATTTTTTACCTTAATGCAGGGAAAGGTAAAAAATGTTTTCCCTTTAGAACCACTTTAAGTCAAGTAGATTCCCTTTTCTGACAGTTGTCACTAGGAGTATCCATGGGAAAATGTTACCTCACCTCCTGTTCTAGGGACAAATGGATTGATTTCCTATCTTTTTTTTTTGTCTTGTTGCAATAGTCACCAGGAAAAATGGAGAGGGTGAATCTACCCCATGGTTTCATGGACAGCACTTTTTGATGGTGGTTCTATTCCTTCCCTACTGTATCCTAAACAAATAAGAATGGTTTTGCCTATACATACATAAGATCTATGTTTTAACATTGTATAAATACCAAAAAATGCTGAAACTAACAGTTGATGAAAAATATAAAATATATACAAACAGTAGAAGCTTAGACTTTTCATTCAGCTACTTTCTTCAAAAGAAAGAAGTCAAAGTACTAAAATAAAATAAAAAGAAACATTTAAAGCGTATTTTACCCCAACGTTTCATATTCCTGATATGTGTCTGCTGTACCATGTACTTGTATGAGAAATGATCCTGTTCCCTTTTTATTGCTTCCTTTGTGTTAAATCCCTGGTGTTCCTGCCAGTCCCTCTCCTGTCCTATTAATAATTGACCACACTAAGCAGAAGAGCACTGAGTGGTCAGTTGTCTATCTAAGCTGGGAAATCAGCCTGCTTTTCTCCAATTATGAAACTTGTCCTAACATGCCCCTGCTTGCTGCACAGCCATTCACTGGGAAGATCACTGTGCTTCTCCTTCTCCCCTGCCGCCCAGCTCTTATGCAGCTGAGAACAGAGGGAATGTGATCATTATAAAAAGGGAAAAGGGTATTTATAATGTTTTATTTTTATATCTATACAAAAATGTTGTGCCTTTCATTTCTATTTTCAACTGAATAGGTTGTTTTACAAGGTGATTGCCTACAATCACTTTAAGTGTTCAGTAAATACACAAAAATAATTAACAACTAAAAGCAGAACCAATCTTAGAACATGCACTTTAACTTTGGATTCCTCCCCTGATCTAGGGAAATATATCTGTGTAGCACTGACCCTCGAAGGAGCTGCTGATTTTTATTGGGCTTACCGCTACCTCACCTGTTCGCTTCTCCGTCTCAGGGGTCCTGTTGGAAAGTGAATAAAAATTTTTAGTTCCGACACTTAGTCCTTTTTCCAAGATTTATTTGAGATATACAAAAAGGATTTGCAATAGAGGGACAGAGATGGTTAAGGGAAGTTCAGGTACCTGGTAATTGCGGGTTAGAGGTATTTTCTTGATCCAGAGGACAAACAGCTTCCACAGACTGAATCTAGCAATCACCGGATAGGCCACTCTCACTGACCTAGCAGCCGGTGGGATGCTCAAACAAAGTCTCTGCCACAGAAATATTAAAGAGTTGTCACACAGTACCAGTTTCCTTCAGCCGATCCAGCAATAATGTGTGGTTAGTGACCCGGGTTGCGTCCTCCAACTGAGTCTCCAGGCTCTTCCAAAGATACCAGCCTTGTGCTCTGTCCTCTCCTGAAAAAGTCCTCCCCTGGATCCTCCAGTTGCTTGGCTTCTCCCTGCAGGCAAGACAGCACAGGACCACCCCTGGATCAGTAGGCCCCAAGACTTTTGGGCCTACTCTCAGTTGCAAAGCTTGGGGTCACCCGGCCCTGAGGGACAGGAACAGGCAGCACACACCCCAGGCCAGGAGGGCCATGAGGTTGAGATAGCGAACCCCAGAAAAAAGGTTTGCATCAGTTTAGATTTTGGGTAAGCATTCCTCTTCTTTTATATACAAGATTTGAAAGGTGGGGAGTAATCAATATACCTATAACTGGTCTATACAAATGCAGTGATGGGCCCTGTGGAATTGAATACTTTCCTTTCTCTCTGGTCCTTATAGTTTACATGGTCTTTGTATTTGAACCCAAGGGTTTCCTTACATATTATACCCCATTCACTTTGGGTAAGTATCTTTCTGTTTCACAAATGATGGATTAATATGTAATATTTAAGACATAAATTAGTTTTTCATGAGGAATGTAATAAATTCTGTATGATAATTTTTCAGATAAAATGTGATAATCTGACCTGTATCAACAAATTAGTAATATGTTGCATTGTTTGGTGTGATTCATGATCTTTTCTTCTTTTGTTATAGATTTGTTTTTAATTACCTGTGATTTACCTATTTTAATGTGCTTAATTCTGTTGGTCCTTATGAAGCAGATGATCCACGAAACACGTTGGCCTTCTCAGAAGATTTAATGCACTTATTTTTGTAACATATTATACTTATAGCAACATGTGTTTTTATATTACGTAAAATAAAAGACATAATTCTTTTAGACATTTAGACAACTTGTATGTTATTAGTAAAATAGTAGATGGTAGATGTGCAAACGGGGGTATATTTAAAATGCCACTACCCATCTTCCCTCTTGCTACAATATCAGGATGATACCCGTGTGTTCACATATCTCATGCTAATTACACTCCTTCACACAAATACAAATTCATGGTAAAAGCAGAACTTCACCTGAAAAGCCGATCCTCCTACTCCCCAGTATTTGGGGCTGCTGACTTTTAATTTTTTGATAACTGACCGGAGCTCCTCTTTAAATAAAATATCCAAGCCTAAATGGTTCTGACTGTGTTTCATAAATGATACTATGCATATACTAAATAAATATGTAATTATTATGAAGTAAACTGAAAAAATGTAAAATCAATTTCCAACTATTCAGTGTAATATAGTTTGAAGCAATTAGCCAAGTATAAGCAGCCCCACTTATAGATTGAGTAATAGAACTGAGCGCTACCTCTCTGGGTATACCGCACCTCTATATAGCTTACCAACTCACCAGTGAATTACTTTAAACTTTTATTCTGTTTATCATTGCCATACTGGTACTGACATTTATTTTAAAGGCTTTTACAAATCCTCTGGAAGCTGGCTGAAAGCTTTCCAAATATTTTGTAAAAGTTTGCTGTGCACATTGCTGTTTCATACATGTACAAGACCTTACACTGCAGAGTGGACAGTGTAGGCATAACTTGATATCATATAGACATGTGCACTGCCAAAAAATGTGTACATTTTTGTTTCATTCATTTGTATTTGTTTTTGTTTATTGAAATTCGAAAATTTTGAAATTTGAAAATTCGGAAATCGGAAAATTCGGAAATGTGGAAATCCGAATATTCAAAAGAATGAAAATCCGAAAATTAGAAAGAATGAAAATCCGAAAATAAGAACGAAGATCCAAACATTTTAAAATCCAAAACAATAACTAACTAACTAAAAATAACTAACTATTAAATTATAGGTATTGGAATTCCCTTGCAAATTTGGCTGTTAGTGAACGTAACGAATATGAATTTTTGGATTTACGTTCTTATTTTTGGATTTTTATTCTTTTTTGGGATTTTCAAATTTTCCAATTTTTGAATTTCTGAATTCCCGAATTTCTGAATTTTAAAATTTTTGAAATGTATATTTTTCACATTTCCAATTTTTGGATTTCCAAATTTCCGAATCTTCGGATTTTCGCTTTTCAGATTTTAGAATTTCCGAATTTCCGAATTTTCGGATTTTTGAATTTCGGAAAAATGTGTTAAACGGTTTTTGGTAATTCTAATATTTCCAAATTAACCAATTTGTCACATTTTGACAAGAAACTAATTTGGAACTAAACAAATTGCACATGTCTAATATTATACATACACTGGGTTCAATTAACAAGGAGTGGTGCAAACACAATGCTTGCACTACTCTTCTAAACATAAAAAAACAGATGCAGCTCCTTATTAACAAAATGTATGCACGCCCCTTTGTCAATTAGGAGCAAGCAGTTCTCTGTACAGGCAGCACAGAGAACATGAGAGCTGGAACTGCATGCTCTGATCTCTCTATCTATCCCTGCTCCCACACGCAGCTCAGAGCGGGAGGAAAGAGAATAGTTGTTAATCACTGCACATGCAGAGAGAGGCATGTGAGCGTTCTGCTGATAGTTCACATCTCCTATGATAGGTTACACCTGGTGGGAATCTGTGGCAGTTTTCTACATGGAAAACTGCCACATCTCCTGTATTAATTAGGATCAGATCTTAGCTAGTTTCTATTTCACTCTGAAATAAAAACTATTGCAGGTGGTGCAGATAGACCTGAAACAGTTATATTTGCTTAGTTAATTTTGCACATGCCACAGTTAGTCAACATTTTACAGTTGTTATCAAAACAGGTGTTCCGATTAGCTGATTCCCCCTTACCACCTATTCATGTAATGAGGAGAAATCAGCTGATAGGAACACTGAGGGGTTGATTTAATAAAACTGGAAAGTGCAAAACTTGGTGCAGCTCTGCATAGAAACCAGCCAGCTTCCAGGTTTTTTGTCAAAGCTTACAGTGAGGGAAAAAGTATTTGATGCCTTACTGATTTTGTATGTTTGTCCACTGGCAGAGAAATGACCAGTATATAATTTTAATAGTAGCTTTATTTTAACAATGAGAGACAGAATAACAACCAAAATATTCAGAAAAATGCATTTAAAAAAGATATAAATAGATTTGCATTTTAATTAGTGAAATAAGTGACCCCTTGCAAAACATGAGCACTTGGTGGCAAAACCCTTGTTGGCAATCACAGAGGTAAGACATTTTTTGCAGTCGGCCACCGGGTTTGCACACATTCCAGGATGGATTTTGTCCCAGTCCTCTTTGCAGATCCTCTCCAAGTAATTAAGGTTTCGAAACTGAAATTTGGTAACTCGAACCTTCAGCTCCCTCCACATATTTTCTATGAGATTAAGGTCTGGAGACTGGAAAGTCCACTCTAGGACCTTAATATGCTTCTTCTTGAGGCATTCATTTGTTGCTTTGGTGACTTTGGTTTTAGCTGCCTTGAGATCATTGACAAGATTACCCTGTGTGAAACTCCACAAGGTGAGATCTTGCATGGAGCCCCAGACCAAGGGAGTTTGACAGTTACAGTATTTTGTGTTTCTTCCATTCACAAATAATTGCACCAACTGTTGTCACCCTCTCACCAAGATGCTTGGCGATGGTCTTGTAGCCCATTCCAGCCTTGTGTGGGTCTACAATCTTGTCCCTGATATCCTTGGACAGCTTTTTGGTCATGGCCATGGCGGAGAGATTGGAATCTGATTGATTGAATGATTTCTTCTGTGGACAGGTGTCTTTTATACAGGTAACAAGCTGAGATTAGGAGCACTCCCTTTGAAAGAGTGCTCCTAATCTCTACTCATGATCTGTAAAGAAGACACCTGGGAGCCAGAAATCGTGCTGATTGATAGGGAATCAAATACTTATTCCACTCATTAAAATGCAAGTCAATTTATAACTTTTTTGAAATGTGTTTTTATGGATATTTTTGTTGTTATTCTGTCTCTCACTGTTAAAATAAACCTACCATTTAAAATTATAGATTGATCATTTCTTTGTCACTGGGCAAATGTACAAAATCAGCAGGGGATAAAATACATTTTTCCCTTACTGTAATTGAACAAGCTGAGGTTAGAAGCCGATTGGTTTCTATGCAGAGCTGCGCCAGATTCTACACTCTCCAGTTTTAGTAAATCAAAGCCCAAATGTCTAAGAAAGGATTTCCCCTCACTTTGGAAAGATATCCTGTCTCAAAGACTCAACAGGAAGTGAGAGAAAACCTTCCCAAAACCAAACAGAGAGCAGAAAAAGTGACAAGGGATCTAACCCTCGACTCTATGCCCTTGTACACACGATCGGAGATTCCGACAACCAAATCCGTCGGATTTTGTCCGAAACCGTTGTATACACATGGTTGGACGAAGTTGTCGGAAAATCCGATCGTTCAGAACATGATGACGTTATTTCGTTACGACGGGACTACGTTCAGGCTAGTAGCCAATAGCTTTGATGTAGGAATTTGATCTGAGCATGCGTGGCACTTTGTCCGATCGGAATTCTCTACACATGATTGGAGTATGTCCGATCGGAGCATTTTGTCGGAAAATATTTCCGGCAAGGTGGAAAATTTGGTCCGACGGATATTCAGACGGAAACATTTTTTTTCTTGTCAAATTTGTTTATTCAATTTTAACAATTAGCATACATGAGTACATATGTTGGCAGCAAAAGAAAGATCGCATATATGGTAATAATATTGAGTTGTAGTTCCAACATAAACTAAAAGTAGTTTAACTAAAACAATTTTAGCATGGATCTAACTGGTCAAAAAATTACATCATACATTCTATAAAAGAGAATAAAACCAACTTAGTCCAGGTTAATATAAGATAACCTCAGATTAAAGAAAAGGTCTTAATTATTTTTAAGAGTATCTTTTAAATAAAAGAATAAAAATAAATAAATAATTTATTATATAATCTAAAATCTTATACTACATATTGGAACGATGTACAATTGGTATAATGATAACCAAGGAAATAAAAGTTCTGCTACCAGAACTATATAAAGTGTAAATTGAAAGAGGAGAAAGAGAATAGGAGAAAAATGTAGAAGAGTGAAAGAAGATAAAAGAGAAAGTTATCTTAGGTAGGAGGAAAAATAGATAGGGAAGACAGAAATGAGAGGTAGTAGGAGTCCCCAGGGTAGTACATGGTAATAAACACATACCATGAACGCAGAGAATGGAAGTATAAATTCGAGATTACCGAGGTCTTAGTGGGGAAGCATCAAAATTGGAAGGCAAAAAGCGAGTCACTCAGGGACTCCATATATTCTCAAAGTTGGACATTTTATCTTGAGTTACAGCCTCTGTTTTAGCATGGATCATTGCTTGATTGACTCTATTTTTAGTTTCAGCAATTATTAGGGATGGGGATTTCCAAGCTTTCGCAATTGTTTGTTTTGCAGCTGTAGTGATCTGTAATAGGAGTTTGAATTGGCGATAGGAGAGAGCGGCCGGTTTTAAGTTTTGAGTGCTATTATAGGATCAGGATTGATAGGGATTTCAAACAGTGTTGAAATCATAAGAAATACATCTTTCCATACGTTTTTTGCTACCGGTCAATCCCACCAAGTATGGAGATGTGATCCTAGATTGCCACAGCCACGAAAACAAGTTGGAGCATATTTTTTCAATTCTGACAGGGACTAAATAACACCACATAAGTACTTTGTAATTTGTCTCTAAGGCAACTATATTTTGTGAGGATGACTTAGTTGTGATCCAAATCTTATCCCAATCGGCTGCTTCCAACGAAAACCCAGGATCCATCTCCCACTTAGCCACATGTGATGGTGGGTCTGAGTTGGGTTTAGTAATAAGATGAGTGTAAAGAGTTTAAATAAGTCCCTTGGTGCGTGGGTCACGTTTACATATATTTTCAAAGCATGTTAATTTATTTAAATTAATTCTTCCTTGTATATAGGACATAAAAAAATGTTAATCTGAAGATATCGAAAGAGTTCTGAATTTGGAAATTTGTCAATTTCACATAAGTCAGGAAAAGTTTTGAATGAAGTAGAGGATTCTAGTTCACAGAGTTGAGTTAGATTAGTGGAGGCCCATGCATTAAAAGATTTAGAGGAAGACCATTCAGGTTAGAAAAGTCGATTTTTAAGAAATTATAAAAGAGGTATGTGAGGAGATTGTAGGCAATTTACTAATTTAAAGTTATCCCAAATGGCTAGTATATGTTTAGTTATAGGATTATTGAGTTTTTTTTACGGTCAGAGGAATTAGACCATACAAGGTTGGTTATAGAAAGTTGGTCGCAATCTATTGATTCCAGCACAACCCAAAGCGGAATTTCATGTTTTGTAGGGATATTTAGGGGTATGAGCTAATTGAGCTGCATGGTAATAAGTGGTAAAATTAGGAAACCCTGGTTCCCCCTTTGGGCTTTGGAAGGTAAAGAGTGTGTTTGGGCAGAAGCAGAAAGTATGCTGGAACAGGGATAGGTAAAACTAGAAAAAGGTAAAGAATTTTGGGCAGTATAGCCACCTTTATTACATTTATTTTACCTATCCAAGATAATGGTTGAGAGGACCATTGTGTCAGAAGATTAGATATTTGACACAAAATTGGAGGATAATTGGCAGTGAAAATATCAGAAAGATTGGTTGTGAGGATTATCCCTAGGTAAAGAAGGCGTGAAGTGGACCATGAGAAAGCGAGGGATGTTTGTACTTGTTGTAAAATATGAGGAGGTAAAAGATATATTTACCGTATATACTCGAGTATAAGCCGAGATTTTCAGCCTCTTTTTTGAGGCTGAAAGTGCCCCCCTCGGCTTATACTCGAGTCATCGCTGTCTGCCTGCTCGATCAGCGTGTCGAGCAGACAGACAGCGGCCATTCTATTCTAATTCAAAAGCCGCGCCTCCGGCTCCGCCTTCGCCTGTGATAGGCGGAACACTGAATTTCCCAGCAGCCTGTGTTCCGCCTATCACGGACATCCGCTCATCCTCGTACTACGGACGAGGATGAAAGGATGGCCGTGATAGGCGGAACACAGACTGCTGGGAAATTGTGTTCCGCCTATCACAGACAGGGAGGCGCGGCATTTGAACAGGAAAATGGGCGCCGACGAAGAGCGGTGATCCTGGGACGGGACCGGACGGAGGCTCGGCTCGGCTCGGCTCGGGACGGGACGGGACGGGACCGGACGGAGTCTCGGGACGGGACGGGACCGGACCGGACGGAGTCTCGGGACGGGACGGGACCGGACCGGACGGGACCGGACGGAGGCTCGGGACCGGACGGAGGCTGGGGACACAGGTAGGCTGGACACACAAGGCCTCACACACACACACACACACACACACACACACACACACACACACACACACACACACACACACACACACACACACACACACACACACACACACACACACACACACACACACACACATGGATGGACACACACACAGGGATGGATGGATGGATGGATGGACACACACACACACACAGGGATGGATGGATGGATGGACACACACACACACAGGGATGGATGGATGGATGGACACACACACAGGGATGGACAGGCATATCTCACCCTCGGCTTATACACGAGTCAATAGGTTTCCCAGTTTTTTGGGGGTAAATTGGGGGCCTCGGCTTATACTCGGGTCGGCCTATACTCGAGTATATACGGTAAGTCAAGGTTTAAATGTGCTTTATCAAGCTGTAATTTAGTCACAGGGGTAGGATTAGATTAATAGATTGTGTGGCATGTATTAAATTCTACTTTTATTTTTGTTTATGAGCTAGCTTCCCATAGGGTCAGTGGGGATATATCCGGGTTCTCATTATTGGCCATGTAATCTTTCATGGCTATTTCTAGATCAAAGGAGTGTGATGGATGAGATATGATTAAATCATTAATATGCCATGTAGAATCTTGTGTTTTGGGTATTAGAGAAGTGAAATTTGAAAATACAACACAGTGGTCAGTCCATGTAAAAGGGATAATAGATGAAGAAAGGAGTTCAGGAGTCATGCCTATTGACATGAAAGTGTGATCAATAAGGGAAAATGATTTATGGGGATGAAAATAAAAAGTAAATTGGCATCTAGCAGGATTAATTTCATGCCAAGAATCTAAAAAGGAGTGTTGTTGAAGAAGTTGTTGGAATTTACAAGAATGAGAGCTAGATGCATTAGGAGTCAGGGATCTAAAAAAGGATAAAGGAATTTGAATCTCCGCAGATTAAAAGTGTACCTGTTTTATGAGCATCAATTACCTGTAATAAGTGGGAGAGGAATGAGGATGGAGCTTTGTTATGAGCATAGTAGGATACCACTGTGATTAGAGAATTGAATAGATATCCCATGAGCATGAGATAACAACATTCTGGGGCTTTGATCTCTGTCAGGAAATAAAGGACAAAAATTTCATATGGGTACAGTGTTGCATGAATAATTGTCATTCAAAATGTGCAAGCACAGAAAGGTGAAAATTGGTCAGGTTAGGAAGGGGGTTTAAGTGCCCAGTGGGCAAGTGGTTAAATACTACTAAAAGTAAGGTCTATTTGTGTGAAAAAAATGATAAAAATGTAATTTGGGTACAGTCTAGCATCACCGCGCAATTTTCATTTAAAGTGTAACAGCGCTAAAAGCTTAGTAAAGTAGTAAAGTAAAATACAATATTTTATAATATTGTTTGCTCCATACCTCTTCAACTTCATAGATAGCTGCCTTTTTTAGAAACCTAACTAATTAAACCATGTTATAACAATGGACCCATCTGCAGATGTGCCGAAATTAGTGCGTAATGTACATTATTACTTTATAATATGACCAAAGCCTTTTCCCTTGTAAATGGAATACCTGCAGAACCACTTTACAGAGAAGAATAGGGAATGCTGAGTACCAATAAACAATGTATTTCACTTGTAAAGGGCAAGAAAAAATCCTCATAAAATCAATAGACTTGTATCAATAACAAGATAAGAGTGTTGTTTTTCTCTTGGGGTCAATGAGCTTTTAACTGATAAAGCATGAAAAAAAATCAGAATGTGCATGTGAATGTGATGGGGCAACATCTCATCCATCCATCCATGCTCTATCCATGTCTCATCCGTGCTCCATCCATGTCTCATCCGTGCTCCATCCATGTCTCATCCGTGCTCCATCCATGTCTCATCTGTCCATCCATTCTCCATCCATGTCTCATCCATTCTCCATCCATGTCTCATCCATCAATCCATGCTCCATCCATGGCTCATCTATGCTTCATCCATGGCTCATCCATTCCACATCCATGCCACAACTATACCACATCAGTGCTCATCCATGCCACATCAGTTCTCATCTGTGCCACATCCATGCCACCAGTGTTGGTCATCTTACTTTAAAAAAGTAATTAGTTAAGTTACAAATTACTTCTCCCAATAAGTAATTGCGTTAGTAACTCGGTTACTACATTGGAAAAGTAATTAGTTACTCAGCAAAGTAATTGTGACTTTATTAATACTAATAATACTATAATACTCTATAGATGGGACTAGCGAAGGAAGTGAATGTCACCGCCTCCATAGGCGAGATTGACACCTTGCAAGCCCCGTCGCCTGGTATGGATTTAAAGGGGAACCCCTACGCCGGAAAAATGGCATGAGGGTCCCCCAAAGTCCATAGCAGACCTTTATCCGATCTCACAGCCTGGCCAGTCAGGAAAGGGGGTGGGGACGAGTGAGCGGCCCCCCTCCTGAACCATACCAGGCCGCGTGCCCTCAACATGGGGGATGCTTTGGGCAAAGGGGGGCCCCGCGGCCCCCCCACCCCGAAGCACCTTGTCCCCATGTTGATGAGGACAAGGGCCTCTTCCCGACAACCCTGGCCGTTGGTTGTCGGGGTCTGCGGGCCTGGGGGCTTATCAGAATCCGGGAGCCCTCTTTAATAAGGGGGCCCCCAGATTCCAGCCCCCTATCATATGTGAATGAGTATGAGGTATGATGTACCCCTACCCATTCACCTGGGGAAAAAAGTGTTAATAAAAAAAAACACAACACAGGTTTTTAAAATACTTTATTAGACAGCTCCGGGGGTCTTCTTCTGACTTTGGGGGTCTTCTTGCCGGGCTCCTCCGCTATCATCTGCTCTTTTACCGCTAGTTATTTTACAAGCGGAGGAGACTGGCTTTCTCCTTAGTCGCCGCCGCCATCCGGGGGTCTTCTTCCAACATCGGATCTTCTTCTGACTTCGTGGGTCTTGTCCCACTCTTTGCTTCTTCTGCCGGGCCTCTGCTATCTTCTTACAGCTCTTTTACTAGCATTGGCCCGGTCCTGTCACTGACACCTTCTTTTCTTCTTCTTCCATCTGATGTTGACACGATGCTCTCTCCGGCTGTAATCCCAGCATCCCTGGGACTGTGACATCATAAGAGGCGGGGTCACCATGTGACATCACCCAGTGACCCCGCCCCATATGCCTATATAAGTCGCTGCATAACGCATCCCTGCCATTATGGCCAGAGAGAGCGTCGTGTCAACATCGGAAGGAAGAAGAAGAAGATGATAGCGGAGGCTTGGCAGAAGAAGCGAAGAGCGGGACAAGACCCCCGAAGTTGGAAGGAGAAAGCCGGGCTCCTCCACTAGTAAAATAGCAGAAGATAGTGGAGGACCCGGCGAGAAGACCCCCGGAGCTGTCTAATAAAGTATTTCAAAAACCTGTGTTGTGTTTTTTTTTATTAACACTTTTTTCCCCAGGTGAAAGGGTAAGGATACATCGTACCCCATACTCATTCATATAGGGTAGAGGGCCGAAATCTGGGGGCCCCCTTATTAAAGGGGGCTCCTGGATTATGATAAGCCCCCTACCCGCAGACCCCGACAACCAACGGCCAGGGTTGTTGGGAAGAGGCCATTGCCCTCATCAACATGGGGACAAGGTGCTTTGGGGTGGGTGGGCCGCATGGCCCCCCTTCCCCAAAGCACCCCCCATGTTGAGAGCACGCAGTCTGGTACGGTTCAGGAGGGGGGCTGCTCGCTCATCCCCACCCCCTTTCCTGACTGGCCGGGCTGCGTGCTCGGATAAGGGTCTGCTATGGACTTTGGGGGGACCCCCACGCCGTTTATTTTACATCACTGCATACCACATCAGTTCTCATCTGTGCCACAACCATGCCACATAAGTGCTCATCCATGCCACATCCATGTGACATCAGTACTCATCTGTGCTACATCAGTACTCATCCGTGCCACATCAGTGCTCATACGTGCCACACCCATGCCACATCAGTGCTCATCCATGCCACATCAGTTCTCATCTGTGCCACAACCATGCCACATCAGTACTCATCTGTGCCACATCAGCGCTCATTCGTGCCACATTCATGCCACGTCATTGCTTATCTGTGTCACATCAGTACTCATCTGTGCCACATCCATGCCACATCAGTGCTCATCCGTGGCACACCCATGCCACATCAGTGCTCATCTGTGCCAAATCCATGCCACATCAGCACTCATCCATGCCACATCAGGGCTCATTCATGCCACATCAGTACTCATCCATGCCACATCAGTACTCATCCATGCCACATCAGTTCTCATCCATGCCACATCCATGGCACATCAGTGCTCATCCATGCCACATCAGTGCTTATCTGTGCCACTTCAGTACTCATCTGTGCCACATCCATGCCACATCAGTGCTCATTCATGCCACATCAATGCCACATCAGTACTCATCTATGCCACATCAGTTCTTATCAATGCCACATCAGTTGTGCCACATCAGTGTTCATCTGTGCCACATCCATGCCACATCAGTGCTCATCCATGCCACATCCATGCCACATCAGTCCTCAACTATGCCACATCGGTACTCATCCATGCCACATCAGTGCTCATCCATGCCGCATCCATGCCACATCAGTGCTAATCCGTACCACATACATGCCACATCAGTGCTCATTCATGCCGCATCAGTGCTCATTCATGCCAAATCAGTACTCATCCATGCCAAATCAGTATTCATCCATGCCACATCAGTTCTCACCCATGCCATATCCATGGCACATCAGTGCTCATCCATGCCACATCAGTTCTCATCCGTGCCACATCAGTACTCATCTATGCCACATCAGTACTCATTCGTGCCACATCCATGCCACATCAGTGCTAATCCTTGCCACATCCATGCCACATCAGTGCTCATTCATGCCACATGAGTGGTAATTCATGCCGCATCAGTACTCATCCATGCCACATCAGTTCTCATCCATGCCATATCCATGGCACATCAGTGCTCATCCACACCACATCAGTGCTCATCCGTGCCACCTCAGTACTCATCAATGCCACATTTATACCACATCAGTACTCATTCATGCCACATCAGTGTCAAGTCAGTACTCATCTATGCCACATCAGTTCTTATCCATGCCACATAATTCTTCATCTGTGCCACATGCATGCCACATCAGTACTCATCCATACCATATCAGTGTTCATCCATGCCACATCCATGCCACATCAGTGCTCATCCATGCCACATCAGTACTCATCCGTGCCACATCCATGCCACATCAGTGCTAATCCATGCCACATCCATGCCACATCAGTGCTCATTCATGCCACATGACTGGTAATTAATGCCGCATCAGTACTCATCCATGCCACATCAGTTCTCATCCATGCCATATCCATGGCACATCAGTGCTCATTTGTGCCACCTCAGTACTCATCCATGCCACATCCATGCCACATCAGTGCTCATTCGTGCCACATCAGTGCCAAGTCAGTACTCATCTATGCCACATCAGTTCTTATCCGTGCCACATAATTACTCATCTGTGCCACATCCATGTTCATCTGTGCCACATCCATGCCACATCAGTACTCATCCATACCACATCAGTGTTCATCCGTGCCACATCCATGCCACATCAGTTCTCATCCGTGCCACATCAGTACTCATCCATGCCAAATCAGTGCTCATCCGTGCCACATCCATGCCACATCAGTGCTCATCCGTGCCACATCAGTACTCATCCGTGCCACATCCTTTCCACATCATTGCTAATCCATGCCACATCCATGCCACATCAATGCTCATTCATGCCACATTAGTACTCATCCATGCCACATCAGTTCTCATCCATGCCACATCCGTGGCACATCAGTGCTCATCCATGCCACATCAGTGCTCATTCATGCCACATCCATGCCACATCAGTTCCCATCTGTGCCACAACCATGTCACATCAGTGCTTATACATGCTACTACAGTGCCTCACAAAAGTGTATTAGGTAGTCAAATTACATTTGAAACTTATGACCCTAGAAAACCTGACGGTGCTCTGTGCATGTTGGGCCTCTCTGTGTTGCCAGGCTGTGGAAAAGTCTCACACATTTGGTATTGTTATACTCAGAATGAGTATCAGAATGTATGTTGGGGTATCATTTTTGCTATGTGCATGCTATGTGTTGAAAATATCTTATAAATTTACAACTTTGTGTAAAAAAAATGTGTTTTCATTTTCTTTCCACATTTCCCAAAAATTTATGGAAAAAATTACATGTTCAAAAGACTCATTATGCCTCATAGAATATATATTGGGGAGTTTACTTTTCAAAATGGGGTATTTTTTTGGTGTTTCCATTGTCCTTGTGCTCCAGGGCCTTCAAAAGTGTAAAAGGAAGTCTACAAATTTGATGTGTAATTTATGTCCCCACAAACAGAGGCCCTGCATGTTGGGCCTCTGTATGTGGTCAGGTTGTGTAAAAGTTTCACACATGTGGTATTTTCACACCTGGGAGGAGTAGCAGAATATATTTTGGGGTGTAATTTCTGGTATGAATATGCTGTGTGAGAGAAATAGCTTGTTAATAGGTCAATTTTGTAAAAAAAAAAATCTTAATTTTGAATAATTATAGGAAAGAATTACAACTTTAAAAAACTTGCCATGCCTCATACAAAATACCTTGGACTGTCTACTTTCTAAAAAGGGGTAATTTGGGGGGTATTTTTACTGTCCCGGCTTTTTAGGGTCTCAAGAAATGAGACAGAACATCAAGTGTGATCACTTTTCAATGACTGGCACCATAGCTTGGAGACTCTATAACTTTCTCAAAGACCAAATAATTTACATTGATTTGGCTTATTTTTACCAAAGATATGTAGCAGTATAAATTTTGGCCAACATTTATGAAGAAACTATTATAATTTGCAAAATGTTATAACAGAAACAAAATAAAATGTTTTATTTTTTGGGCTATAAAATTATAAAAGCATTTTGTTTAGTTTCTGTTACAACATTTTGCAAATTATAAATTTTTCTTCATAAATGTTGAAGAAAAAATTATAATGTGCAAAATGTTATAACAGAAACTAAATAAAATGCTTTTTTTTACAAAATGTTCAGTCTTTTTTCATTTTATAGCGCAAAAAATAAAAAAAACCCAGAGGTGATCAAATGCTACCAAAAGAAGGCTATATTTGTTTGAAAAAAAGGACAAAAATTTCATATGGGTACAGTGTTGCATGAGTAATTGTCATTCAAAATGTGAGAATACAGAAAGCTGAAAATTGGTCTGGTTAGGAAGGGGGTTTAAGTGCATAATGGGCAAGTGGATAAATACTACTAAAAGAAAGATCTATTTGTGAGAAAAAATTACAAAATTTTAATTGGGGTACAGTCTTCCATCACCACACAATTTTCATTCAAAGTGTAACAACGCTAAAAGCTGACAATTGGCCTGGGCAGGAAGGGGGTGAAAATGACCAATGGGCAAGTGGTTAAAAACTAAAAATAAAATAGAATTTTTAGCAAATATGCTTTAGTAAAGTAAAATATAATATTTTATAATATTGTTTGCTCCATACCCCCTCAACTCCATAGACAGCTGCCTTTTTTAGCAACTTAACTAATTAAACCATGATATAACTATGGACCCATCTGCAGATGTGCCGAAATTAGTGCGTAATGTACATTATTACTTTATAATATGACCAAAGCCTTTTCTCTTGTGAACTGAATACCTGCAGAACCACTTTACAGAGAAGAACAGGGAATGCTGAGTACCAATAAACAATGTATTTCACTTGTAAAGGGCAAGAAAAAATCCTCATAAAATCGATAGACTTGTATCAATAACAAGATAAGAGTGCTGTTTTTTCTCTTGGGGTCAATGAGCTTTTAACTGATGAAGCATGAAAAAAAAATCTGAATGTGCTGCTAGATGGAACAGTTGTTTCTGTGCTGTTATATGCAGAAGAATGCTGAAATGAAACAAAAAACACATTATTCTATTTCTTCTGAAGCCAGTGTTTATGGTTGGAAATGCATTGTGTAGATGCTTTAGGGAATTTCACTAAATCAAAATAATTATTTCTATTGCTTGTCAGTTAAAGTATGCATATGATATAGGCTATGTTACAAGGAGGGACATAAATCAGAAATCTACTCTTAATACTGTTTATTATTTTAATTAAATACTTGGTATTTTCTCAGTATGGTTTATTTCAGCAACTGAGAAATAATAATGTATATTTAATGTAAAACAACATATTTCAAAAGAAATTACATTGACGCTGGTGGGGGTTAACAACATGACAAACAAAGCATGTAACATTTTGTAATTTTATTGTGATTTACAACCATTTGTGCTGATTCATAAATATTTTTCGATCTTGTATATGTAGCAGAGTATTAAGAGAAATTTGTCATATCAGCAATTTCTTAATATCACCCTTCATCCCTCGGTCATGTGGGACAAACTAGACCAAGGCTTACAATAGATGTCAACTGGAAATACAGTTGAGATTTTTCTTTTTCTTTACAGTCTTAATAATTTGAAGACTTATCTGAGTGAAAAATAATAGTGATTGCTTAAAAATGTTCACCAAGGTTGACTGCTGACTTCTGATTTTTAAAAACATACAATCCAATGAGAGTGCCAAAGAACCTCCAAGGTAATTTAATGATAAAATAGATTCACAGCAGAATAAATCTGACCTGTTTCAAGGGCTACACACACCCAAACACATTTTATCAGTGCCTAAGATTTTTTACTGTGCTTAAAAAGATGCCAAATAAATCTGCCCTGTGATTTGCTTCTTGGAACATTTTCCTGGCAGCAGCACTGGCGTTCATGGTTAGTGTACATGATGCCTTAGGAGACATTGTACTGTATCTATGTAGGTTTGTCACCCTAGTGCAGGAAGTGAGTTAGGACTTCAGAACACAACCCCCTCTACATTGTTAACCCCTTGGCATCGATGTAACCCAAATAGACCCCACTGGACTGGGCTTCTTTCTTTTTTTTTGTGCGGCCAAATATGTACGTATGCGGCTGGGTGCGCGCCACACGGTGTACTCCAAGCACAGAGACAGGGGTCCCACCAAGAGAGCCCACTGGACCCGAGCTCCATTCTAACATTTGGGACCCGGAATTCCTGGTTCTGAGTGTCAGGATCACTTAAGTGCTCCTGCTCCTCATTCCGGAATCCGAGTTTGGCTATTGTATTCTCCCTGCCTGTATCCACCTGCAAGCTGCAAGCGGCTGTTATAAGCAAGCCAAATGTTCAGTCCCTTCCTTGTGATAGAGAGTAATACATGTGTTGTTCCTGATCAAGCTACCTGTCTGTCAGCCCTGCTTTACTAGTTTGGATTTCCCTGTGTATGACTTTGGATTGGACTATTCCCTGAACTGCTTTTTATCTGGACTGTCATAGACCCATGCTATCTGTCTGCTAACTGTGAGTATCTGTTTGCTATGCTCAGTTTGCATCTGCCCTGGTTTGGTGGCCAGGCATTATAGCATTGTGTATAAGTTCTGGGGGCAACCAAGTACTGGTAGGCCTACTTGCCTTAAGGGAAAGGGGGCTGCTATAGGTGAAGAACACAGTAGCCAGCTATAGTGTCTGACCACCTGCATTGGGATAGACGTGACACTGGGTCATCTGTTAGCTGTGATAGCCTCTGATTGGCTAGCACAGTGATCATGTCTCTGTGGATGGATGAGAAAGATACATTGTATCTTTCTTTGTCTTTGCAGAGATAGAAAAAAAGTGCTTGTAGAAAAAATATTAATAATAATTAAAAAAATAAAATTAAAATTAAAAAAAGGTTGGATCTAAGTCTGTGCCATGTCAGGGTCAAAGGTCAAGGTCAGGGTCAAGGGTCAGTATTTTTTGGACAGGATTTTATTTTTATTTTTAAATTTTTATTTCTTTGCAAGAATACATAGCATAGGTCGGTAATGATAGTTACACGAGACTACTTTTAACCACTTCCTGACCAGTGCACGACGATGTACGTTGACAGAATGGCACGGGCAGGCATATTGGCATACAGGTACGTCCAATATTCGATGCCGCCCTGCCATCCGGAGCGCGCCGCCGGCGGCGCGCTCCCGCGCTGGTCGGGGCCCCCGTGAGTCCGGTCGCGGGACCCGCGGACTCGATCGCCCCGCGATCGTCTCACGGAGCGGCCGAATAGAGCAAATGCTGTGTAAACAACATTTGTCTATTCTGCTAGCAACTAGTGACGCTGATCTCTGCTCCATGTGATTGGAGCAAAGATCAGTGTACACTAAATGAAAGCCCAACCCCCCCACAGTTAGTAACACTCCCCTAGGAACACTTAACCCCTACACTGCCACCCACTGGTTAACCCTTTCACTGCCAGTGTCATTTACACAGGAATCACTGCATTTATATAGCAGTGATTACTGTATAAATGACAATGGTCCCAAAAATGTGTCAAAAATGTCCGATGTGTCTGCCATAATGTCGCAGTCACAATAAAAATCGCTGATCACCGCCATTACTAGTAAAAAAAATAATAATAAAAAATTATTAATAAAAATGCTATAAAACTATCCCTATTTTGTAAACGCTATAACTTTTGCGCAAACCAATCAATAATCGCTTATTGCGATTTTTTTTACCAAAAATATGTAGAAGAATACGTATCGGCCTAAACTGAGGGAAAAAAATGTTTTTTTATATATTTTTGGGGGATATTTATTATAACAAAAAGTAAAAAATAATGCGTTTTTTTCAAAATTGACGCTCTATTTTTGTTTATAGCGCAAAAAATAAAAACCGCAGGGGTGATCAAATACCACCAAAAGAAAGCTCTATTTGTGGGAAAAAAAGGACGTCAATTTTGTTTGGGAGCCACGTCGCACGACCGCGCAATTGTCAGTTAAAGCGACGCAGTGCCGAATCGCAAAAAGTGGTCTGGTCTTTGACCAGCAAATTGGTCCGGTCTGAAAGTGGTTAATGACCGATTTCAAAACGTAGCCTATACTTTAAATCTTAAAACAAAACGTAACATAATCCTGCCTTTTTTTAATTTTTTTATCAACAAATAACAATATTACAATATCAATTCCCCTTAACAACCCTCCGCACCAAAGCCCCAAACCCCCAAACCCCCAAACCCCGCAAGGGGCCTGAAGGGCAGAGGAAAACAAAAAAAAAATGTTGCCCCGACCCTCAGGAGTATGGATCTCGTGCCATTTAGCGAAGTAGCCTAGTCCTCAAATTCCTCTCCAATCAACCTTTTCCCTTCATCTGACTGTAAAAATTTCTCCCAAGGATTTTTTTTTATCAGTGTCAGTGTGTTTTAGGTAGGATAAAATGAAAAAAAAGCAAAATGTGCACTATTGTTCCTGGGCTGTACTATGGGTACAAACAACAACTAACATACACATATGTGGTATGGCTGCGATCGTCAGGAGTGGAAGAATTTATTTTGGATTGGACTTTGATGGCAGGTTATGGCAGTAGCAAGAAATATACAGCTAAATTAAAAGAAAAAATTCTATTTTGGACCAGTTTTCCTTTGATAATAAAAAGAAATCAGGAGATATTTATTACAATTTACCACCAAATGAAATCCCAATTTATCCTGAAAAAAGAAGCCAAGGTATAATACACCTGGATGCACAAAGTAGTTGTGATGATATGTACGGTTTTACCAACAAAGTTCAAAGTTGCAAAATTGGGTTTAGGCACTAGGATTTGTTTTACTCTTAGGTGCAAAGGGGTTAACATTGTTTCAGGTTCTCTTCTGCAGATTACAAGACACAGTGGTGGTATGTTCTGAAGTCCACAGTACACCATTTTAAACCCAAAAGCAAACATTTATTATATTGCAGCTTACCATTTCTTAGACGTCATCCCTGCATTAAGTTTCTTTTTAAGTCTTTCTTTCTTCTACTTTTATCTGGTGATCCAGCCAGTAAATTTGTTGTATTTCAAAAGAACAAGCTCTCCAGCAGAATATATCAGTTACAGAAATGAGACAACCCATTTTATGCTAGCAGGGGTGCTTACAATGATCAGCTTTTATTTATTTATGTAAAATCTTTGTCCCAAAAGGAAAAAAAATGTTTGTTTTAACTGCTTATAAAGTGTTATAGCTGGAGTTTCGCTTCAATGTATGAATGTATCTAATTTTCTGCTAGTAAATCTAACACTCCCTTTCTCCCAGACTGGCAATGCTATTGTCCAAACGTGACCCCTGATCTCAATCATTCAGAGTGGGGGCATTCTAATACAGGAAGTGTGTTACTAGCCAGATCACCAATTGCAAGCAAAGGGGAAAAAGCCTAAAAAGAAATAAATTGAATGCAGCCACCACATCTAATGGTTGGTAAGCTGCAATATATTTTTTTGTTTTGGGTGTAATAATGCTTAAATTGTCAGTATTAGGATTAGGATTAGGATTAGGATTAGGGAACATATTAACAATATAAAAAAAGGGTTCCCAAACCATAACCTTTCCCGCCATTTTGACGAATTCCACAGAAGAGATCCTTCTGGATTAATCTTCTATGGGATTGATTGCATTAAAGATAACTGGAGGGGAGGGAATAAGACCACCCTCATCTCGCAGAATGAAACTGCATGGATATACAGGTTGGGATCTCTTGCGCCACGGGGCCTCAACCTGGATATAGACCTAAACTGTTTCATAGCTGATCCATAAACCTCTCTATTTTGATGGTCTCTTGATCGTTGTCTTTTAGGAGATGTATGTTACTTACCAATCTGTTGTAGATTGGAATCTATATATTCATCGATATTAAGTTAGTAGAATGATGTTTGGCACTATTGCATTTTTTTCTCTATTTTTTCTCTTCTTTATTATGTAATATTATAAGACAACGTTCCTCCTTGTATATATCGACTTATTCTGAGGGCTTTATATCCACTTGGGATTATCCTAAATGTTGCTGATTGTTGATCACATATGCCAACTCTGAGACATATGGACACGATTTGGCTCTCCCCCCTTTTGAAACATCTAAATGCGGATCCATTAGAAAGGGGTTAATTTATATTTATATTTATTTTTATTATTATATATTTTTTTGGATATGATATACCATTTCTAGTCCTGGTCGCTTTCCTTACAGCCCACTATATAACACTGTGGAGAGATGAAAACTTTTACTAGATTGATAGATAGACTAGATTGATATGAGCACTTTTACCAGGTAATAGCTGGATTGCAATGAAGTAAAGAGGATGACCCCTTTTCTTTTTCTTCTGTTAATGAAATCTATTGCATTCAGCCATCTCAGTCAGTAGTGACCTATTTCTGGTTTTCCTCAATTTTTATTTGTATAAATACTCATTTTCATACTTTTGTTTATGATAACTTGTTTTAAGGGTCATCGATGTTATTAATGTTTTTAACATATAAGTATTGCCATCATGTATACAGTCTTTTTGAGTTCCCTTTGGGATAGATCACCCTTATGTGCCGTGTACCCAATAGGCGGACAATAGATGGATCTTAAATTTATCGATTTTTTACTATAAATTGAGTTTTGAATTTTTATTTTTTTTATTTTTTTTATTTTTTGTGGATATCCTCCCCTCGCCTTCTGGCTGGGAACTGGGTGATAACAACATGCGGATTGGATACGGTGGTTGTCACTCCTTCAGACACAGGGTATAGCCCATTGGTGGCTGTTTGGGTGTCAATTACGAACGTTGGCCAATCAGATTCTGCTCGATCGGGTCCTTTTTTCCTATTTGAGTTGCAAGACGTTTTAGCATGACACCGCCGCTGAAGACGTCAATGACGAAACGCGTTCGACGGAGTTACGCCTATTACGTCAGTTCCGTTCGTTGGAGCGCAGTTGGAGTGCAAGCCGTAGCTGCGTGTCCACCGGGCGGCTTCCACGTTCGGATTATTTTTTCGCGCTAGAAGGGCTCTATCCCTGGGGGACTTACAAACACTGGAGTGACTCTAGACAACAGGTTATATCCTGGGACATTACTATTATTTTTTGGTGTTTAGTCCTTTGTGTTATCTGGGATAAAGTGCCATTAGCGTATGGTTATTACCTTTCTCTCAGCCCTGTTCTAGGATTTTTTATCTTTTTTCCTGGAACGTTATCATTTATATATGGAGGCTGAAAGGTTTTTTTAATGGACTGTGGTTCCACATCTTGTCTCAACATATGAGAATTGTTTTTTCTGTTTTATTATTTTTTATGTTTTTATTTGTTTATATTTTTGTGGCAATAAATTGATTTTTTATACAAATCACACTATGGAGACTACAATTTTTTTCCTATGAGGAAATCTCCCCCTTGGTTGCGATTGAGGAGCTGGACATCAGCAGGGACTGAAAAAACTCTCTCTGGATGCGAATGAAGAGCTGGATATCGGTAGACTTTGATTCCAAGGCGAATTACCCCTGCAGGGGTGTATTCTTCTGGTGAGTGGGGGACCTTGTGGGGGAACACAGAAGTCACGTTGGAGATTGCACGAGAAGCACTTTAGTCACATTTTTTGAACTTTCTGTAATTGCACTGTTGAAGAGATTTTTTGGATATTTGGACACTATTTTTGTATTTTTGTTATTTATTGTGTATTTAAGAGACCCTTTGCTGTTTTTTTATATATATATATATTTTTTATATATATATTCTTTCTTCTTTTTTGTACACATTTTTTTGTCCTTTGTTTTTTCACCTGCACTTTTTTGATATATATTTTTGATATAATTTCTATATATTATTAATATTTTGGTTTTTCATATATATATGCTTATATTAGCATATTGCATGTATAGGTTGTATAATTTGAATTTTGTATTGTGAATTTTAATCTCATTAAGCACATTTATATACACCTTCTACTTGGTTCTTTGCACATCTTGGCGATAATGCGACTTTAGGCAAAAAATTCTTTCATATGTATCTATATTAGCGTTTTACACTTACAGTTTGCATATTTGGGATTATAAGTTCACTAGCACATTTACATATGCCTCTTACTGGGAATTTGCCTACTCAAACCACACTTTGGCATTAATGCGATTTTAGGGAACACTGTCTCTTAGCGATACAGATACAAAAAATTCTTTTGGTTTCTAGTTTGTTGTTTGGTTTTCGTTTTTTCCTTTTCTTTTGCTTATTGGAATTATTTGTTAATCCCAGGAACTAATCTTTAGTAGGAACTTTGTTGTTTTTTGGGACTTCTGAGTAGCTTGTGAATTTTAAATCGCAGATTGGTAGTCTTTTGGGGTTAGGCCTCCTTCTATTAAATATATATATTCTTCTAGATGAATACATGATATATTCGAAATTATATATTGATATACATACATATAAGGAGTTTTACTTGTAGGTAGCGCCAATTACCCTGGTTATCATATTGTTTTATTTCTTGGAGGAAACACCTTTTGGAGTTTCTTTCTTTTGTGGGTGGCAGCAACCTAATGATATAACTAGTATTTAACCGTAGCTACTGTTATTACTATCCTCTCTTACTTCCCACCGTTGTCGAGCGCGGTTTTTTCCTTTATTTTTTTTTGTCAGTAAAAACTGTTCAGTGTTTCAGGTGTGCATATATTAGTATACATATATCTCTTTTGAGCTTAGGTGCTAAAATATTCTCCAGCCTGCTAGGTGGCAGCTTCCACTTACTGCAGGGGTGCCCTACCTTTTGAAGAGCGAGGGCCACTTAAGTGACTTGGTAACCGGTCACGGGCCACAATGAGAGGAGCGGTGGATGGCATGTCCGTGTCCACTCTGCATTTGCAGAACGGACATGGACGCAGCCCAGGATACTTTTTAGCAGATCGTTTTGGAGGTAGAACACAAGACGGTTTATGTCTGCCACTACTTAGAGGTGAATGGAGGGTCAAATTGGTCGGACTGTCGGACTGACCATGTGAAAGGGGTCCAAGGATGCTTTCACACTGATGTGCTGCGGTTTACCCGCACCACGTGTGCAGCGCAGTGTACCTTTGGATATCCTTCAGTTTGCAATAGACTTCTTTTATATTCTTCAGGTTTGGTGCACTTTCAGAAAGCTTACCAAACTCGCAGGTAATAATAGAAGTCTATGGCTCAGTGCAGTTAACCCGCAGGTAAACTGCTCTGCATCTGCGGATCAGTTTGAAAGCAGCCCAGTAACCACTGCAGAAAAGATATGCCCATATATACACTGTGATTTTAGTAATAAACTGGCCTTTAATAACAGTCTTCTTTCTATTCTATCCCAGAGCAGGAGGTTGCGGGCCACATCAGAGGGCTCCATGGGCCACTGGTTGGGCACCCCTGACTTACTGTATATCATACATCTACAATCGGGATCATTTTTATGAAGTGGAATTCTATGGATTGTATTTGTAGCACTTACCCCACAGGAGCTACTTGATATGATAGGTTCTGCATGTGTTCTGCCACGACTCTTTAACTGCTTGCCACTGCACAACGATGTATGTCAGCAGAATGGCACGGCTGTGCAAATGGGCATACCCCTACATCCCTCCGTCATCGCAGGCTAGTGGGAGCACGCACGTTGATGTCCACCGGTGGCCCGTGATCGTGACATGGAGAGGCAGAATGGGGAGATGCCTATGTAAACAAGGCATTTCCCTGTTCTTCCTGGGGACATGACAGAGATCACTGGGAGCAGAAGCAGTAGTAGTAGTTCTAGTGAGCCCATCACCCCTACAGTTAGAACACACTGAGGGAACACCCTTAACCCCTGGATTGCCCACTATTGTTTAACTCCTTCCCTGCCAGTGACATTTGTACAGTAATCAGTGGCTATTGTTAGCTGTGATCACTGTATAAATGTCAATGGTCCCAAAATAGTGTCAAAAGTGTACGATCTGTCCGCCGCAATGTCGCAGTCATGCAGATCTCCGCCATTACTAATAATAAAAAAATATATAATAAAAATGCCATAAATCTATCTCCTATTTTGTAGACGCTATAACTGTTCTGCAAATCAATCAATATATGCTTATTGCAATTTTTTTACCAAAAATATGTTGAAGAATACATATTGGCCTAAACTGAGGAAGAAATTTTTTTTTAATATTTTTTTTGGCATATTTATTATAGCAAAAAGTAAAAAATAATGTTTTTTCTTTTCAAAATTTTCGGTCTTTTTTTGTTTATAGAGTAAAAAATAAAAACCGCATAGGGGATCAAATACACCAAAGGAAAGGTCTATTTGTGGGAAAAAAAGGACATCAATTTTGTTTGGGTAGGGTATCGTATGACTGCGCAATTGTCAGTTAAAGCAACACGGTGCTGTATTGCAAAAAATGCTCTGGTCAGTAAGGGGGTAAATTCTTCCAGGGCTGAAGTGGTGAAACTACTCGTTCCCCACTGACATACCTGTTTATAGGTTGAAGGTCTTTCACACCTGTCTAACTTAAGTGTTAGTACCACTACGGCCGCGTACACACGCGGGGACTGTTCGCTCAACTTTGTTCGTCAAACAGTTTCAGCGGACAGTCCGCTCAAAATTAGCATGGACGGACTTGCCCACACACGACGAACGAACAGTCCGCTGAAACCGTGCGCGATGACGTGAACGGCACGTACGACGGGACTAGAAAACGACGTCCTATACACTGCAATGCAACCTTCGGCGTGTAAATTCTTT
The DNA here is from genome assembly GCF_037356315.1 of Lithobates pipiens. Classification (NCBI taxonomy): domain Eukaryota; kingdom Metazoa; phylum Chordata; class Amphibia; order Anura; family Ranidae; genus Lithobates; species Lithobates pipiens. The sequence continues at coordinate 445,616,499 of NW_027507758.1, read as the reverse complement.
CTGAGCATGCGCGAGACTTATTTTGACGAACAAGCCTACACACGGGCGGACTGTCCGCTCAAACCAAGTTTCAGCGGACAGTTTTTCGGAATTTCCGAAAAACTTTGTTCGTCAAACTGTCCGCTGAAACTGTCCGCTGAAGCCCACACACGAGCGGACTGTCCGCCGAAACACTGTTCAGCGGACAAAGTTGAGCGAACAGTCCCCGCGTGTGTACGCGGCCTACCACTTTATAACAGTGCACAGAAAATAGGCCACAAGCAATTGGATGTTAGATATATTATGGCAAGACAGTTAAACGATGCATGACTGCAATGTAACACATTTAAAGCAAAGCTCCAACAAAAGAGGTAACCTCAGCTGGTTCAACCCCCCCCCCCCTCCACTGCCACATTTGGCACTTTTTTGGGGGGGTGGGTACCGTGGCGATCTACGAGCATCTCTGCTCCCTCCTCCTTAACCCTGTTGCATTCTGGGACACATACAGGTCCCCAAAAATAAATAAAGTTCATTGTGTGCACACTATGCATACAGCCCCAATAGTTCTACTTTGTAGTTTTCACCACTCCAGGCAGACAACAGGTCCGGACCCATACACTTGGTGATCAGCTGTCCCCGAAAGACTCAGTCCTCACAACTGGATTCTCCCGCTCAGGTCCTCACAATGAGGTCCTCACCAATGTAGGCACACACGGAAATGGGTTTCTCCAGCTGTGGCCACAGCACTGAGGAAGCCCTGTTAGTGGCTCAGTCCCCAGGTTCTTGGTTGTGGACACAGGCAACCCAGTGGTGGGTCTGCACTCTCTGATCCCCGCACTACAAAAGCCCTGGCACCAGTCTGTACAGCTCAGCTGCCTCCTTCAAAAGACCTAGTTCTCTCCAGAATTGCCCAGGAAAAGTTATGTTTCTCCTCCTCTGTTTTGCCAGGAAATTATGGGCCTTGTAGTTCTGCAGCCCATCAGTTTGCATTGTGCAGCATTCTGTCAGGACAGCATCTTCCAGTGTTCTATGCACTGTTGTCTGGCAAGTCGTCTCTGCTACTGATTAGCTGATAGCCGCTGCTATCAGGATTGAGGGGGCAGGAATAAACAGGAGATTTTACATATGCTGCTCTGGCACAGTGCAGCCGTGGCAGGGGGAGAAGAAACCCTACAACTGCAAAATCACAGGAGCCCTGGCTATACAACAGCAGGAGAATAAAGGAGGAGACTGGGCTCAATATACCTCAACCTGCTCCATATATCAGCCCAGTGGGAAGGGGGTGGGTAAAAGGAAAGAAAGCACAGTAAGCTCAGCACATGGCTGCATATTGTATAATCTCAGGTACTATCAGGTATTTGATAGGCAGCTTTCACCAGACATCATCCAATATTTAATAAGTACAGTAAGAGTCAATATGCAAAATTTTTAATTTCATAATTCAACAAGTGAAATCTAAAAGAACCTCTACACAATAGTGTTCTTTGTATTCACTTGATAACAGACCACTTCTCAAAAAAAACAATGGGGTTGATCTGCATGAAATCCAATCACCTCCCAGGTTTTTTTTTTTTGTCAAAGATTAATTAAATAAAGTAGAAGTTAGAAGCTGATAGTTGGCTGCCATGCACAACTGCACCAGATTTTGAAAACTCACCAGTTTTAGTAAATCAACTCCAATATAGTAGTTCATAATCTTGCTGGAAAATTGGATCATTTTGTGTCTTCTTATGTTTCTTGTGAGCTCCATTAACGAGATGTCCCCATTACTCTCTGTAATGCAGAATAAGTATCTGGACGATCCAGGGGCTAGAGGTATCAACTTTGTTATAACCTTGTGTGAGCAAAATGACAACATCACTATACATCCAGGATATTTCCAGACAGCCCACAAAAAAACAAAAAACAAAGAGATATGTAAACACTTTACAAATTTAAATCCAGCTTACCAACTCACCAGGCCTACCTAAAAACTTAAAAAATATCAGCTTTGTCTAAAAAAATGGTTAGTGACCTACGATACAAACAACACCTGTTTGAAAAGCTATGGACCCCTTGGCTTTCTTACCTACAGGTCCCGGGCACTCAGGGTTGACACTGGAGTGGTGGTAGGATGGATTCTTGGACAGCACTCCTTTGCTCTTTTCCCTGATTTTCTTTCTTTTCTTTTCCTTACATGCTTTCTACTGTATATCTTTCTCCTCAGGTGCCATAGTGTCCTCTCCTCAGACCCTTTGTCTCAACTTAAGGTTTTTGTCCATGGTTTTATATGTGATATTTTATCCTAACAGGATAAAATTTTGATACATTTTGTTTTCCTAATTATTTTATGTTCCCAGAGTAAGATAAATAGTAAGATAAATACGTCTTGGGTGCCATAGTGGTTACTATGTTTGCCATAGTTGTATTATTATGGTCATAGCCTGCTCTGATGGTAGGTTGTGTGGGTGTAGTCCTGCTTGACCCCTCCGCCGAGCCTACAGTGTTGGCCTGAAGTAAGGCTCATCAGTTGTTTGGTCTCTTCTTAGCATATAGCCAAACATGTATTGCTATATGGGACTTTTCATGGTTGAACACTTTGGTGCAGGTCCTGGTACCTATTGATGGACTTTCCTTGGGTTCCTTTCCCTTTAATTCTCTATTTATATCCAATAATATAAAATGACAACATCACTATACATCCAGAATATTACCAGACAGCCCACAAAAAAAACAAAGAGAGATGTAAATACTTTACAGCTTACATAAATATTAGCAATTGCAGCCTATGGCTCGCTACTATAATATCCAACTACTATTCTCTTCAACTAATTTACTTTAAATTATCTAACCCTATTAAGATAGAAATATATGCTTATTGTTCCATTTTCTCTTACCCTCTTTAAAAGAACCCTACCACCACCAAAAACCAAAAAAAAACTCTTATCTTTTTAATATGCTATTGTGACCATCTTCTTGTTTAATAACTTTGATGACAGTTTCATTCTGCATTTTCCTGTGTTACATTATAACATTTTTTTGTTTTTTTTGTCATGTAAAAACGGAATAAAAAAGATTGAAACAGAAAAATATCAACTTTGGTAGAGTTGACCTTTTACAGAGAATGTATTACTTTTCAAAGACAATAATGCCTAACAAGCAGAGAATAAGCCATCTTTTCTGATATAAAATGTTAGAAACTGAATAGAGGTAAGTAAATTAAAGTTGTTTGATAAATACCGGATGATCCTCAATTTAATTACCTTCTGTCTTTGCTCAAAATGTCTGTGTCACTTGGTTCATGGATAATTTATCATATGTTTATTTTTTTTTTTATATCTTTGTGCAAATAATACTCCTTATATAAATGTACAGACGTCATTAAGTCTTTTTTTCTTTAAGAACATGCTCCATAATACAGTATAATACTTTAAAGTTTCATCTACATCTTTGCCAGCAATATCCTGTACGTCATGTTGTGTTTGTAGGCTGAAACAGTTTCCATGACAAGCACTTTACAGATGTAATATAAGATGTTTTGAATTAAAGACATCATTGACGTGTGTAACTGACTAGTTCTATTTGTACACTGATGCACTGCTTGATATATATATATATTTCATACACTAGCATACACAGCACAGAAGTCTGCTGTAGAAAATAAGACATTTGCATTTGTTAATCTACCATGTACCACATTCCATTCCTAAAAAAAGACTTTAATATCATTTTATCAAAAATACAAAATACTCATGACTTTGGCAACATTTTAAAAGATACGTGTCAATATTCTTTACCAAGTAAGAGGATTGAGCCAGCAACTCTGTAATCCATACAGCGATTTTAATGGTTGGTTACAAAAAGTGACAAGCAAAACAACTGATGCATTTCGGCAACAGCCTTAGTTTTAGCATGTTGAATATAAAAATGGTAATACATTAATACTCATATAAGCTTTACACCAAAATCAATTTGCATGGTACATTGAAGCAATTAACTGAGCAATTATGAGGTTAATATCAAAGTGCCAAAATGCAGGAAGAGGATTGAAACAAAAGATATACATCACATGACATGTTTCAAAAGCACAGTGGAATACCATACATGATCATCCTACACAGACATGGGTCACAAACAAATCAATAATGATAAATCATAAAAGAAAAAAGAATCAATATTCTGGTGCATGTAGCCCATGTGTAAGAGTCCATATGGCATCATGTTAAACCACTGTGTATAAAACAGGAGAGACAAAGGACCTCATACAACATGTTTCAACAAATGTCAAAAATACTAGGTAGTAAGTGAAGACTAGAAATGTAGGAACTGATCATGTATGGTATGCGTCAACTGTTTTGCTTGTCACTTTTTGTAACCAACCATTAAAATTGCTATATGGACTACAGAGTTGCCGGCTCAATCCTTTCACTTGTTTCTCTTGTAGTAGAGGACACACTGAGCCTGAGCACCCGAAACAGGATCTTGCAAATTGAACTGGGTGTTCCTCGCTTGTGCACTCAATATTCTTTACCCCCTCTGTTGCTGCTGTACCTGTCCCAGTTGTTTAACTTGCTTAAATTGTATGTACACCATAACAAATACCTTCTCATATCTTCTCCATTATGATCTGTGAAATATATAGTACCATTGCATGTTTTGTTAAATCAGTTTATAAGTGCATAAAATAACCTGTTGATGCTGGGACAGAAATCTAGAAAGCTGATGACTTCATGCACAATGTGTGTTTCCTGCACTGTTATCAATAACATTGTTTCACTTAAACACTATAGACTACAGCACACCCCCCCCCCCCCAATGTGTTCTACCACACTTCTTGTCCTAGAGCAGTGATGGCGAACCTTGGCACTCCAGTTGCTTTGGAACTACATTTCCCATGATGCTCAACAACACTGCAGAGTGCATGAGCATCATGGGAAATGTAGTTCCAAAACATCTGGGGTGCCAAGGTTCGCCATCACTGTCCTAGAGTGACATCACAACCCATCCATAGATACAATTCAGTGAGTGAGTGTTGTCACCCTAGGAAAGGAAGTGTATTAAAGGCAAAATCACCACGTGCAAAACAAGAAAAAAAGCCTGCAAACTGAAAATTGATTTCCGCCACCAAGGACTAGCGGTACATTTAATACAGTGTTGTTCTTAGGTTTAGTGTACATAAAGTCATTCTAAAGGTAGAAGTTGTTTTACCTTAATGCACAGAATGCATTAAGGCAAAAAACCTTCTGGGTGCAGCTACCCCCAGCCCCCCCCCCCATACTTACCTGTGTCCCATCTCAATCCAGTGAAGTGCATGAAAGCAGTGTCTCTCTCGGGTCTTTCTCTCCTCACTGGCTTACACAGTGGCGGGAGCCATTGGCTCATGCTCCTGTCAATCACAGCCAGTGAACCAATGAGGAGAGAGCAGGGGTGGGCCCGAGCCACGCTCTGTGTGTAAGGGAGCGCAGCTCAGGAGCGAGCCTGCTTGAGTGCCTCCATAGCAAGGGGCAAATCTTTAGAATCACTTAAGACATTAAACCATTTATATCCCTCATCAGAGCAAAAAAAAGAAACGGAAAAAAAAAAGAAAGGAAAAGAAAAGCATGTGGCTCTGTACCGTAATAAAATATTTTCACACAAATCAAAATTTAGGATTGATAAAGAGGAGTGGCTATGAGATCACCTTCCCCCTTGGGAAAGCAAAGCTGAACTTCATTTTGGAAGTGATTTGGTCCCTTATGTCCCTTCCCCATACCCTGAACTACTGTGCTGTTTCACTACTTTGCCATCTAGGTTAGATGTTGAGTGGTAATTTATTGATACTATGTGCTGTGGTTTATACAGTATGTAGCTTGGTAGTTTGGATGCTGTTCATTTCATCCTTCCGTCTTGAAAGAAGATGATGTTATTGTGTTTCAGTCATGGTCCCATGATCGAAATTCACAACCCAGAGTTAAGATTATTAATTTCTCCCCATCTATTGTCCTTTTATTGGTTGAACTACAGTAGATGGACTTGTGTCTTTTTTCAGCCAGACTAACTATGTAACTATGCAAGTATGTACATACACTACTATTTGCATACATGTTCTTAGTATTTAGAGACAGATGCAAAAATGGGGAATTGCTGTGGAGATTTATCATCCATGTGCACAGAAAGGCAGTGCAGGAGGCAGTCAAAGGCTACAGATTTGGCATGAGCATGTCATTTTGTTTTTTAAATTCAGCGTATGCTGCTTAGAAGAAGCGTTGCACCAATATAAAATATGTCTGTGCCAAATTCTATACTGTTAAATTACATTAACGCAGAGCTCCACCCAAAAGGGAAGCTTTGCTCGTCTGCTTCCAGAGTTAAGATTGAAGCGCATCGGGACCCTTCGGGGTAAGATCTTGCTATATCAAGATACCTCCCAACTCTCAACTTAACTCAACTCACCCTCCGCTGCCTCATTGGGCACCTTTTATGGTGAAGGAGTGTGGGTACCTGGTTTTGACAGTTCACCCCCCCCCCCCCCTCTTTCCTGCATACGCAGTAGTGAACCGCCTATTAAGCTTCAATGCCAGCTTCTTTTAGTCAAGATGGTGGCTACAGCACCCGATAGCCATTGAAGAATTAGGGAGGACACCACTGGATGCCTTAACACGTAAGCGCCCTAATATTAAAATTCAGCAGCTACAGTATTTTTTTTTTTTGCTTGTAAACTCATATGCCTATAAACTCCTGAAAACGCCTATAGTGTGCATGGTCACATAAGTTAACATGGATGGCAAATAACAACCAGAGAAAAGTAAAAGCTCAAAACAGCTCAAACACCTGTAGGAGCAACTTCATTGAGCTGTAGTGTGCATGAGGCCTTAACGTTCCCTAAAAACACTGATAAAACTTTTTTTAAATAACAAACATGTTATACTTACCTCCTCTTTGCAGTTGGCTTTGCACAGAGCAGCCCGGATCCTCTTTATCTTGGGTCCTTCCTTGCTGCTCCTGGCCCATCCCTCCTTCCGAGTGCCCCCACAGTCAGCAGCTTATTATGGGGGCACCAGAGCCGAGTCACAGCTCTGTGTGTCCATTCAGACATAAAGCCCTGACCTGGCCCCGCCCTCTCTCTCCCCTGATTGGCTGACTTGCTTTGATTGACAGCCAAGGGACCCAATGGTACCACTGCTGTGTCTCAGCCAATCATGAGGAGTGTCCCGGGTGGCTTAGACATTTGTGGACATCACTGAAGAGAGATGGGGCTCAGGTAAGAAATTAGGGGGTGCTGGGGTGGCTGCTACACACAAAAGGTTTTAGAATACATTAGGATAAAAAACTTCTGCCTTTACAACTCCTTTAAGCTTACAGTGTACATGAGGCCTTTTAACTGCACATTTTGCTACATTTGTCATGCATCTTGTCACCTTAAGGGAAACTCTCCAACAGTGGAACAGACAAAAATAAAAATGTATTTCTTGTGCATGTATTAGGCTACATGTACACTGGCTACCCCTAAACGTAACTCTCCTGGCAGCAGAAAAATGCTAAATGCACCAAAAAGCGGTTCCACAATTTTACTGCATTTTACCACATTTTGCCGCATTTGCATTTTTTCCCAAATGTTCCTCTCCTGGACACGATTTTTCTGCGCTCAGGAGAGGGACCGCTTAACTGCCCCTAAATTCTGCTGCTCCTAAACTCTGATAAAAGCCTATAGGGCTTATTTACTAAAACTGAAGAGTGCAAAAGCGGGTTCAGCTTTACACTGAAACCAATCAGCTTCCAGGTTTTATAGCCAATACGTAATTGAACAAGCTGAAGTTAGAAGCGGATTGGCTACCGTGCACAGCTGCACCATATTTTGCACTCTCCAGTTGTGTACATGGACACTTAGGCCGCGTACACACGCGGGGACTGTTCGCTCAACTTTGTCCGCTGAACAGTGTTTCAGCGGACAGTCCGCTCGTGTGTGGGCTTTCAGCGGACAGTTTCAGCGGACAGTTTGACGAACAAAGTTTTTCGGAAATCCCGAAAAACTGTCCGCTGAAACTTGGTTTGAGCAGACAGTCTGCCCGTGTGTGCGCCAGTCCGCTGTACTTTCGAAATGAGCGGACTGTTCCCGCCCAGAGAAAAGTCTGCTCATTTCGAGCGCGTCTCCAGGTAGGCGGGGCCCGCGACGGAGACGTCGCGGGCTCCGCCGCCTGGAATGGACTTAAAGGGGAACCCAACGCCGAAAAAAATCGGCGTGGGGGTCCCCCCAAAGTCCACAACAGACCCTTGTCCGAGCACGCTACCCGGCCGGCCAGGAAAGGGGGGCGAGCGAGCGCGCCCCCCCTTCTGAGCCGTACCAGGCCGCGTGCCCTCAACATGGGGGGTGACTTGGGGAAGGGGGGGCCGCGCGGCCCCCCCCCACCCCAAAGCACCTTGTCCCCATGTTGATGAGGACAAGGGCCTCTTCCCGACAACCCTGGCCGTTGGTTGTCGGGGTCTGCGGGCGGGGGGCTTATCGGAATCCAGGAGCCCCCTTTAATAAGGGGGCCCCCGGATACCGGCCCCCCACCCTATGTGAATGAGTATGGGGTACAATGTACCCCTACCCATTCACCTGTAAAATAAAAGTACCCAAAAAAAAACACAACACACGAGATAAAACATTTTATTGCACAGCTCCGGGGGGTCTTCCGTCTTCGGGGGTCTTCTCGCCGGACTCCTCCGCTATCTTCTTGTAGCTCTTTTGCTAGCGGAGGAGTCCGGCTTTCTTCCTCCCCGCCGCCGGCCTCTACTCCCGACTTCGGGGGTCTTGTCCCCCTCTTCGGTTCTTCTGCCGGGCCACCACGCCTTCTTATAGCTCTTTTACAGGCGGTCTTCTGTCGCCGCCGCCGCCTTCCGTTCTTCTTCTTGTTCTTCTTCTTCTTCATCTTCTTCTTCTTCTTCTTCTCCAGGAGATGTTGACACGTCGCTCTCTCCGGCCGGAATGGCAGAGCCGCGCTGCGCGGCCACTTATATAGTGACAATGGGGCGGTGTCACATGGTATATGTCACATGGGTTGGTCACATGGTGACCCCGCCCCTTACGATGTCATAGTCCCCATGTGACATCAACCCATGTGACCAACCCATGTGACATATACCATGTGACACCGCCCCATTGTCACTATATAAGTGGCCGCGCAGCGCGGCTCTGCCATTCCGGCCGGAGAGAGCGACGTGTCAACATCTCCTGGAGAAGAAGAAGAAGAAGAAGATGAAGAAGAAGAAGAAGAAGAAGAAGAAGAAGAACGGAAGGCGGCGGCGACGACAGCGGCGACAGCGGCGACAGAAGACCGGGCCACCGCCTGTAAAAGAGCTATAAGAAGGCGCAGATTGGACTTGTGCTTTTGAAACAGTTTTTTTCAGATTTAAATGTATTTATTACCTTTTTCCTAAAGAAGTAAGACGATCCCTTAAATATTTAAGATGACATAACTGAAAATTAAGCATCCAAATAACCTCCAGTTAAAAAGGAAATCCTACCAAAAGATATGTGCCATTTTGGTCTATCGTTGTGTGTGGATGCCCTTAGAGCTAAACTCTTGGCAGCTATAAAGGTAGCAAAGTCCAAGGCCTCCTTTGGTCTGATGAGAACCTCTAGGGCCAGGGATAGTTGACATCCTTCTGTATGTGATGGGTTGTGAGGAATAGTGGGTGTAAGATGGTTAAACTTATTGGGCGCCAGACATTTTTTGGATGGAAAAGAGGTTTTATTCCTCATAACAGTTCTTTTTGTATTTTTGGGGCAGAGAGGGTTAGGGCCAGGACACCCTTGGGTATTTGTAAGATTCATTGGCAGACCCCCAAGACTTCAATAGGACAGCCATGCAGGCAAAGGCATCAAACATATGCCACATCTGCATCTTTGATCAAATTATTATGTATCTCCTGTGATGTTCTCTGTGGAAGTAAGGATTTCCTTAATTATATATTTTACGGAAGTTGCTGACTTTTATATGCACTGCTATAAACTGTAACAGTGAGTGCATGTCATATAGTTTTGAACATTTCAGCTTATACAACACAGCTATAAGGACTATAAAATGGATAGACAATCCAAAATTTCACAAGTACCGTATATACTCGAGTATAGGCCGACCCGAATATAAGCCGAGGCCCCCAATTTACCCCCAAAAAAACTGGCAAACTTATTGACTCGTGTATAAGCCGAGGGTGAGACATGCCTGTCCATCCCTGTGTGTGTGTCCGTCCATCCCTGTGTGTCCGTCCATCCCTGTGTGTCCGTCCATCCCTGTGTGTCCGTCCATCCATCCCTGTGTGTGTGTGTGTCCATCCATCCATCCATCCCTGTGTGTGTGTGTCTCCATCCATCCATCCATCCATCCCTGTGTGTGTGTGTCTCCATCCATCCATCCATCCATCCCTGTGTGTGTCTCCATCCATCCATCCATCCCTGTGTGTGTCTCCATCCATCCACCCATCCCTGTGTGTGTCTCCATCCATCCACCCATCCCTGTGTGTGTGTGTATCCATGTGTGTGTGTGTGTGTGTGTGTGTGTGTGTGTGTGTGTGTGTGTGTGTGTGTGTGTGTGTGTGTGTGTGTGTGTGTGTGTGTCCAGCCTACCTTTGTCCCGAGCCTCCGTCCCGTGCCTTGCCTCCTTGCCTCCGTTCCGTCCCGTGCCTTGCCTCCTTGCCTCCGTTCCGTTCCGTCCCGTGCCGTCCCGTGCCGTGCCTTGCCGTCGTGTCGTGCCTTGCCTTGCCTCCGTCCCGTCCCGTCCCGTGCCGTGCCGTGCCTTGCCTTGCCTTGCCTTGCCTCCGTCCCGTGCCCTCTTCGGCGGCCATTGTAAAATTCAAAAGCCGCGCCTCCTCCTTCGCCTGTGATAGGCGGAACACTGAATTTCCCAGCAGCCTGTGTTCCGCCTATCACTGACGTCGTATCATCCTCGTCCGTAGTACGAGGATGATACGATGTCCGTGATAGGCGGAACACAGGCTGCTGGGAAATTCAGTGTTCCGCCTATCACAGGCGAAGGCGGAGCCGGAGGCGCGGCTTTTGAATAGAATGGCCGCTGTCTGTCTGCTCGACACGCTGATCGAGCGGGCAGACAGCGATGACTCGAGTATAAGCCGAGGGGGGCACTTTCAGCCTCAAAAAAGAGGCTGAAAATCTCGGCTTATACTCGAGTATATACGGTATATACTAAGGATCCCATCCCTCTGTCAGAGGAAAATGCATGTACAACCCTGTTTAATAATTTAAAAATGGCTTCCATGAAAGAAATCCGGCTGTGGTGGGATGCTATCGGTTTAAAACAATATATAGGAGACAATATGATTCCACGAGGATTAATAATTAAAAGTATCCCTCCACCACATACACAGAACAATTTACAGCTGATTGGAATAACGTTTTGTCTAAATGTTCTTTAGAACTTATGGGGTTAATTTTAGCTCATGAAGAGACCCTGCTGCATACAATCAGTAAAGAGATTTATACAATGAAAATTTCTTTACAAGCTTTTCAACAATCACCGATTTATTCCTTGTTGAAGGAAGATCTCACCTATCACTTAATTTATTGGAACAGAATATCATGAGTGTCAAAAGACAGAAGTACCTAAGAGACTTACAGGACTATAAAACAGGCACAATCTATGTTTGCAACAAAATCATAGACCGCACTCCATCCTCAAAAAATGAAGGAACTATCGGGGGAAAGGCCAGAGACGCGTAAGTTTCAGTTCCCCTGAAGTGTCAGATTAACAATCAGAATTATCAGACTGCACGAGTGATAGGGGGACATCTGATTCTAGAGATTCGGTGTCATCAGTCTTTTCAAGGGAATCTTCAAAAAACCAACATGGTACAGTGACAAACAGAAAAAGAAAGAGCAAGGAAAAGAAGAAATACAAGGAGAGGGAGACACAGCATCAAGAAGGACCACCCACTCCAGGCAAACAAGAAGCCAATGGAATTGACACAGGAGTTTCAGGACATAGACCCTTTCCAAAATGTGATAAATCTCTCAAAGGCCTCTCTTAGCCGCCATACACACGGTCGGAGATTCCGGCAACCAAATCCGTCGGATTAATTCTGACAGATTAATTCCGGAAGGGGTCCGGAATGGATGTTGCATACACACAGTCAGAAAATCCAATTGTACATGACGTGATGACGTTATTTTGTTACGACGGGACTACGTTCAGGCTAGTAGCCAATAGCTTTGGTCTAGGAATTTGATCTGAGCATGCATGGCACTTTGTCCATCGGAGTAGGCTACACATGATCGGAGTATGTCCGATCGGAGCATTTTGTCAGAAAATTTTACCGGCAAGTTGGAAAAGTTGGTCCGGCAAGTTGGAAAAGTTGGTCCGTCGGATATTCCGACGGAAACAGTCCGATGCAGACCACACACAGTCGAAATATCCGACAAAACGGTCCGTGTGTACGAGGACTTACACCTGCAGAAATTTCCCTGCTCTCTAAAGGACTTTCTTTTGCTCCGCAAACCCATTTGATATTTTTAGTACCTTATTAGATGTTAACAGATTTATACGCAATATTGTTTTGAGGAAACATTTTTCTTCTCCTGTTGACTCAACTCAAAGCATCCAGGAAGGTGTCTCACAGGAGACAATTTTTTCAACTCTCAATTTTCATGCTCAAACTGTTATATCTACCCTGGAAAGACTTCAGTCTGAGTCCACAGGAGGTATGTATGGTACTGATTGTGTATGTGGGGAGACAGATATTTTTAACCAGTCAACTGCAGAAATGCAGCAATAGACACCTTTCAAGCCTTGGTAGAGCAGGACCTAATCCAACTTGCGGTTAGAGTGGCGACCCAGCCGATCCGACACAACAACAATCTCACTAAATTAGAAAGAGATGCTATTGTCGGTCTCAAATCACATTTTGATCTAGTGATAAAAGTCGCCATCCTAAACGCAAGTGACTATAAAGAAGAGGCTTTACACCAGTTGCACGATACCTCCACATATCGAATTTTGGATAGGGTTCCCACTCCTCTCTTCAGACAGGAAATGGCCTATCTTCTGGACACAGGTTTGGAGATGGAGGTTTTTGACAGGAAAGTGGCAGACCATCTTTCAGTCAATTCACCTATAGTCCCCATTTTCCATCCCATGCCCAAACTCCATAAGAACATAGTTCCGGTAGCAGCAGGTATCGGTTCCCTTTTTGAGCGTTTGGGTCTTTGGTTAGACCAGTATCTTCAACCATTGGTTGTAAGATTACCTGGCTATATCAAGGACACCACATCACTACTGGCATCTTTACAGGAAGTAGAATGGAAAGAGGAGTACCAGTGGCTCACCATGGATGTGAAGTCACTATATTCCTGTATTCCACACAACCTTGCACTTAAAGCCATAGAACATCATTTGACATGCTACAGCACTTACGACACCAATTTGAGAGAGTTTATAATTATGGCAGTTGAGTTTCTGCTTATGTTGTATATGTTGTGGAGTGCAATAAATGTAACAAACAATATGTGGTTTGCACCATGAGACCACTGAGAACTTGAATCAGCGGACATTTTCATGGTGCATCCTACAGCACAGATAAAGGCTTATCAAAAGTGTCTAAGCACTTTAATTATGAACATAATGGCAATATGGCATCCTTCTCGTACTCAGGGTTGGAAAGAGTTAAATTATCCTCATGTGGGGGGGACATCAACCGTGCACTTCTTTTACGGGAAGTTTGGTGGATTTTCCACCTACAGACAAGGGCAGCTGTGGGAATGAACAACCGCTACGATGTGGACCTTTTCATTAAATACGTTTTATAAAGAGTCCTGGAGTAATGGACATTGTATTGTGCCCATCACTTGTGATACACTTTGTGGTCTGGTTCACACTGCTGCGATGTGGGAGCCAAGTGAATGCACTGTGGGTTTCCGCATCGCACCGCCTCTCACAGCGGTTCGCACTGCCATATGTATACATAGTGGCACCCCCATTTCAGCTTGTGTGTCACACTGCGGGCTGCCAGTTTGGGAACTAATTGGATTTATTGGATCCTGTGCGATTCTTTCTGTCGCTGGAGTCGCATTGTACGGACAGAGCATGTGATGTGCACTGCATTGCGTTGCGAATTGCATGCAATCTCGCACCACGCAGTGGTGTGGGCCGGCCCTGAATGTGCACTATCTTTTATGTATAGTTTTAATATTTCAAATCAAGCAACATGATTTTTTAATCTATACATTTTTTTATTAAAGATTCTCTTATAGAGCTTTTAACATATGTTTCTTTTCACATGTCAAGATAGTCTTTGTATTTTCTGTATCTCAAGTGTTGTATTATAGCTAGACTATTTGCTTCTCATTTGTCATTTACAAATCTTCTGACAATTTGTAACCAATCACCTGCCTTGAATTGAACACACTGTTGATTGGAGAGGAGTAGTAGTCATGTGACAGTGTTTTATGTATAAATGTTATGCTTTTTAACATATATGAGTGCTGTGAACAAGGCTTATCGCTGAAACAAGTCTGCTGCTGACTGTACTCACTGTAAAGGCTTGAAAATAAATACACTTGATGGTATGGAGTTGCCGGTTGCTTTTATTCAATGAACGTTTGTCTATTGGTGTACGGGAGGACACCTCAGCTTGGACACCCTGACTGCAAACTTCCAAATTTAGACTTTGTTTACCACTGCTCTGAGCCATACAATCTTTGATCAAGCCACATCTGCATGTGCAGGAACACTGTCTCCTATGGCAACAGTCTTTAACAGTTCCAAACACAAGGCTTAACAGTTCCTTCACTTTCAATACAATTTCTCCATGTAGTTCTTCAATACACTGAGCTCCTGGTCTCTCACTAGACCGACTGATTCACTATCACTGAATCCTTTGAGCTCCTAAAATCTTCATGGTGGTATCTTCCTCAAGTGTCTCTGCTGAGTCCCTAGCTTGGCACTCTAGATACCTCTCAAGCTTCACTCACGCTGGCCTGCTCGGTCCCTAGCTTGACACACAAGGCTGCTCCCGCTGGCTGGGTCCCTGGTTTGATTCCCACTGAAGTTTGCTGATTCTTCACTGTCCCCGGTTGGTGAGAATTCTGCTCTGGGAACTTACTTCAGTTACTCACTGTGGTCCCTGGTAATAAGTCCCTTCCTGGCGACAGCTTCCCCTCTACATCCGAACACAGGTCCTCCGGCAGACAGAACTGTCACTTTTGGTTGGACTGCAAGCTGCAATCCCAACCCTGTGCTGCTCTCTTCCTTCGACATAGGCCCTCAGACTGCCCAGCAGCCATATGTGCCTAGGATAGGCCCAATCTCTGACCTAGCAGCCCGGACAATACAACACATGTCCACCCAGACAGCCGTCCAGGTGGCACAGAGCATAGATCACCATGACTTCACCCGAATATATAGGTTCTCCCAGCAGGCCAAGTGATTCAAGAAAACCCCTGCCCATTGACTGAGATACCCCATATACCCATAACCTGATCTTGGGTTGCCCTTCTCATATCTAGCACCACCAAGTACCCGGTCACCTAGTGGCAGAAGTGAAAAGTGCAACAAGGCCAAACTTAGGGAGAAAGCAATGAATGTCTAGCAATCAACCAGGATAACTACTTCTGGCAAGGAGCATCCCTTCCTAAACTCCAGGGTGCTACTAGGGATGAGCTTGGTGTTCGAGTCGAATGCATGTTCGACTCGAACACCAGCCACTCGCCCGTTCGGAGAATTCAGAACTTTGTGGACCGTTCACACCATATTCGTGTGGCGCGAACGGCCCACAATGCACTACGCCATCGCAGTGCATTGCTGGCTCATGATTGGCCAAGCATGCACTGTGACCGTGCATGCTTTGTCAATCAGCGAGGAGAGCCATAATTGGCCACAGGCAGGATGCCTGTGGCCAATTATAGCTCAGGGGGTTAAGTACACACCCCACACTATATAAGGCCGCCAGCGCGGCAGCCTTGTGTAGTGTGTTGCGGCGGTCAGGGAAAGAGCAGGATAGGCAGGGACAGTGTATTTGTGGCTTGAAAACCTAGCGCTGTTGCAGTGGGTGTTGTGTGCCTCCAGCACAGTATACACCTGAAGCTACCCCTTATTAATGGTGTTCTGTAATACAGGCATCTTCAGCAGTTAAAGTAGGTGTTGTGTGCCTCCAGCACAGTAAACACCTGAAGCTACCCCTTATTGCTGGTGTTCTGTAATACAGGCATTTGCAGCAGTTAAAGTGGGTGTTGTGTGCCTCCAGCACAGTATACACCTGAAGCTACCCCTTATTACTGGTGTTCTGTAATACAGGCATCTGCAGCAGTTAAAGTGGGTGTTGTGTGCCTCCAGCACAGTATACACCTGAAGATACCCCTTATTGCTGGTGTTCTGTAATACAGGCATCTGCAGCAGTTAAAGTGGGTGCTGTGTGCCTCCAGCACAGTATACACCCAAAGCTACCCTTTATTACTGGTATTCTGTAATACAGGCATCTGCAGCAGTTAAAGTGGGTGTTGTATGCCTCCAGCACAGTATACACCTGAATATACCCCTTATTGCTGGTATTCTGTAATACATGCATCTGCAGCAGTTAAAGTGGGTGTTGTGTGCCTCCAGCCAGCACAGTATACACCCAAAGCTATCCTTTATTACTGTTGTTCTGTAATACAGGCATCTGCAGCATTTACAGTGGGTGTTGTGTGCCTCCTGCACAGTATACACCTAAAGCTACCCCTTATTGCTGGTGTTGTTCTGTTTCTGTAACACAGGCAGGCAGCTGCAGTAATTACAGTCGGTGTACTGTGTCATCTGCTCAGTGTGCACCTAAAGCTGCCCAATTGCTGGTTTTCCCATCTCCCTGCAGGCCATTACTATGTCTGGAAGGCTAACAAGGAGAGACAGACAGTCACGAGCCAATAAAAGAGGGCAAGCAGACTCTGTGTCTAGAGACAAAAGTGCTGGTCGTGGATGCGGTGCATCGTCATCAGCATGTGGCCATGGGACACGCTTGTCCTTATTTTCGGCAGCTGGACGTGTTGAGCCGCATCATGCCGAAGACTTGGTAGAGTGGATGACCAAGCCCTCCTCATCTTCCTCATCCTCTCTCACCCAGGCTCAGGGTACTAGCAAAGCAGCTGCCAATGTGTCCTCTTCCTAGTCTCAATGTCATCAGTCACTCCTTCCCTAGACCCATCATGTCCTCCTGAGGAGTCCTCCAAACTGTTTGACCACAGTGTTAGGTACATGCTCCAGGAGGATGCCCAGCATTTTGAAGGCTCTGATGATGATACTCAGCTAGAGGAAGGCAGTAGCGTGAGCACAGAGAGAGGGGATGCTCAAGAAGGACAGCAATCTGGCAGTCATGTTCCATCAGCTGCAGTATACTGCCAGGTTTGCTCCAGTGATGAAGAGGGAAGGGATGATGAGGTCACTGACTCCACGTGGGTGCCTGATAGGAGAGAGGAGGAGGAGGAGGCACATCACCAACGAGGCAGGATGCCCTCCGGGGGCCAGCTTAGGGGCAGCACAATGACTGAATCACACCACAGAGCTCCGCCTGTGCAGGGTGCCGCCTCTGCGCGTTATTCCAAAAGTTTTGAAGGCGTGGGCCTTTTTTGAGACGAGTGCATCAGATCGCACCACTGCTATCTGCAACATGTGTCTCAAGCGTATCTCGCATGGCCAAAACATCAGCCGCTTGGGCGCCACATGCTTGACCAGACATATGTTGACCTGACATGCAGCTCATTGGCAAGCGTACCTTAAAGACCCACACCAAAGAACAAAGCGGACCTCTACTTGCTCTTCATCAGCTGGGATCTCCAACCCCACTAGACCTTCAGTCCTCTCTGAAACCTGCACTGAGAGGAATGAAGGTGTAGAATTAGGTGTGTCACAGCCAAGTACTTGCGGGCACTCTGCTAGCAATAAACCGATGTCCGATTGTACCAGGCAAATTTCCCTGCCCCAGCTGCTGGACCGTCGAAAGAAGTTCACTCCCAGCCATCCACATGCCCAGCGGTTGAATGCTAGCTTGGCTAAATTGCTAGCACTTCAGCTGCTGCCTTTTCAGTTGGTAGACTCGGCCCCCTTCCGTGAATTTGTGCAATGTGCGGTTCCTCAGTGGCAGGTCCCCAAATGCCATTTTCTCATGGAAGGTGATTCCGGCTCTCTACCGGCATGTGGAAGGCAATGTCCATGCCTCGCTGGACAGGGCGGTCAGCAGGGTCACTCTTCCAGCAGCTGGGAAGGATGCAGGATAAGATGCAGTAGTGTTGGAGGTTGTTCCCCCACATGTCCACCAGGTGGAACTCAACGTTGGCCATGCTGCAGTGGCTGCACACGCAGCAGAGGGCCATCAATGAGTACCTGTGCGACTACTGCATTAGGACAGGGTCAGGGGAGCTCGTTTTTTTTTCACCACGCCAGTGAGGAATGATCAGGGATGCATGCACTATCCTGTCACCATTTGAGGAGGCCACGAGGATGGTGAGCAGTGACAGTGCATGCATCAGTGACACTGTACCTCTTGTCCACCTGTGGGAGCATACGCTGCATGGAATAATGGACAGGGCACTTGAGGCAGAACAGAGGCAGGAAGAGGAGGACTTCCTTGCCTCTCAAGGCCCCCTTTATCCAGACAGTGTTCCTGCTGTCCCACCCGTCACACAGGAAGAGGATGAAGAGGAGGAGGAGGAGGCTTGTGTGAGCATGGAGGTGGAGCCTGGCATTCAGCATCAGCAGCAGCAGTCTTTTAGGGATGATTTACAGTCCCAAGAAATCCGTGGACTTGTACATTGCTGGGAGGAGGTGGCTGTGGATCATGTTGTCCTTAGTGACCCAGAGGACTCTGGACTGAATGCTTCAGCTAACCTACGCTGCATGGCCTCCCTGATCCTGCAAAGCCTGCAGAAGGATCCTCGTATTCTTCGGATCAAGGAGAGGGACCATTACTGGCTGGCCACTCTCCTTGATCCATGGTACAAGGGTAAGGTTGCAGACCTTATCTTGCCATTGCCGAGGGAGCAGAGGATGAGACATCTCCGGGAGGCCTTGCAGAAAGGTTTGTGCAATGCGTTCCCAGAGACTGGGAGGTTACAAACTCCTGGTTCTGGACAATGTGTTGCTGAGGCTTCGGTCAGTCACAGAAGGAATGGTGGAGGAGATGGCCATCTGACCGATGCGTTCAGACAATTTTTTAGTCCGCAGCCCCAAAGTATGATCGGTTCCAGCAACCATCGCCAGCGTCTGATTTACATGGTGCAGGAATACCTAGGGTCAAGGTCAGACTTGGACACCTTTCCCCCCCAAAAATCCTCTGGCTTACTGGGTCTTGAGGATGGATCACTGGCCAGAGCTTGCACAGTATGCAATTGAGCTACTGGCCTGTCCTGCATCCAGCGTTCTTTCGGGAACGCACCTTCAGTGCTGCTGGAGGCTTTGTAACTGATCACAGGGTGCGCCTGTCCACCGACTCGGTTGATCGACTGATCTTCATAAAGATGAATCAGTCTTGGATCACCACCAGCTACCAAGCACCTGAAGCTGATGTAACTGAATAATTTTTTTTTGAAATGTCACATCCCTTCAAGACTGCCTATGCTGATGCTGAGTGACTGTCTTGTTATGTTGACTGACTATCCTCTTCCTCCTCAACGATCCTGTTGATAGCTTGGAAAAACATTTTTGGTTCTGGGTAGCAGGCCCAATTTTTCAGCCCCTGTTTAACAGGGGCATGTAATTAAAATTTTTGATGCAATTTTTTGCAGCAGGGCTCATTCCTGCACTTGAACTAGAGTATCTGGGAGAGGTTGCAGTGTCGTGGCACCAGCACCAGTGCCTCAGGCCCAATTTTTCAGCCCCTGTTTAACAGGGCCATGTAATTACAATTATTGATATAATATTTCACAGCAGGGCCCGTTCCTGCGCCCACCAAGAGTAACTGTGAGGACTTATAGTGTTGTGGCACCAGCACCACCACCACCACAACCACCAAAGGCCCAATTTTTCTACCACTGTACAACAATGGCATGCAATTGCAATTCTTGATATAATTGTTCACAGCAGGGCGCTCCAGCACCCACCAAGAAACACTTTGAGGGCTTACAGTGTTGTGGCAACACCAACACCTTAGGCCCACATTTCTTCAGCGCATATAGGGCAGGCCCCTACTTTCAAACATCCAACTTACAAACGTCTCCTACTTGCAAACGGAAGGAGACAACAGGAAGTGAGATGAAAAAAGACGGACGGCCCAAAAAATTATACAGGGGTGATAACACTTCGCTATGTTTTCCAAAAAGCTTAAAAATAGATTTTTTGACTGGAGCTACACTTTAAAAATGTACCAGTTCAAAATTTCAAACAGATTCTACTTAACACAACAAACAACACAGTCCCTGTCTTGTTTGCACCGCCTGTATACTGCTGTTCTGAGTATATAGGGCCTGGGGGCCCCACGCCTTTCCTTTTTTTAATTTGGGTACAGGGTTCCCCTTAATATCCGTACAAGACCCAAAGGGGCTGGTAATGGGCAGGGGGGCTACCCATGCCATTTTTTTCTCAATGATTTTCATCCGTATTGCCGGAACCAGACATTACATTAAAACCGCAAGCAGTTTTAAATGACTTTTTTCCATTAAATGTAATTTTTTGCAGGAACTGTTCTAAAAACGGGAAACACGTGCCACTTCATAGGCATACTATAGACAACCCCCAAGGCACGATATTTAATGGAATATTTCACTTTTTTTTTCACTTTAATCATCATTAAAATCAGTGCTCCTGAAAAAAACAGCAGTTTTAAAAAAAAAAATTGGCATTGATCCATGTCCCCTGGGGCAGGAGCCGGGTCCCCAAAAACTTTTTAGGACAATATCTTGCATATTAGCCATTAAAATTAACACTTTTTATTTAGACCGTTCGAGTCCCATAGACTTCAATGGGGTTCTAAAGTTCGTATGAATTTTCGGTCCATTCGAAAGTTCTGGTGCAAACCGAACCGGGGGGTGTTCGGCTCATCCCTAGGTGCTACATCAAAGAAACAGATTTTTATTAATACATCTTTGAATATGTTTTTACATGTAAATAGCTTAGGTACCTGAACTTGGAATTTCCCTCCTGAAATCAAAAGTACAGCAAAGTGCAGACTGGGAGAGAAAGAAGCAGCACACAGAGCCAATCAATTATGCATCAAATTGTTTGCTTGAAAATCTACCTGGAAAATACCTGGATATTTTACAATATATTGAGCTTATTTGCACTCCTTTGCAGTTTCTTGCTCTTCCAGAGTTGGTGGGAAAACCCAGCACTGGGCATGGAGGAGCATGGGACCTGCTGCTCTTTACCAATGCCCAGTACTAGCAGCCAATCCCAAGGCCTGACCACTGTCACATGTCCTGGGGCATTACATCAACGTTGCCCCAGATCGTTGTCATAGAGAATCTCAGCACCAGCTGCAATGGAGCAAGGAGGTGAGTGGAACTGAAGATAAGGGAGTTGTGAGATGACCTTTCCAGAGACACAGTCACGTTGCTTTGCATGAGAAATGAACCTATATATATATTTTTTTATCAATATGACAATGGCTTTAAGTGTCTACATTATGGGAACTAACATAGAAGAAGCATTCACCTGTGCAAGAACTACAGTTATTCTCAGACCAGCAAGACAAGATTTGGTCAGGGCCAGTGGCAGCTGGTAAAGTTTTAGGATAGGGTGCGCCAGACCCACTCTTTCCTTTTGACCCCTCCCACTTCTCACAAGCCCCACCCCTTATAGAATCCACCCACTCCGTCCCCTGTATTCCACTTGCTTCCTTCTATAGTGTCAGGAGTATACAGCCCAGCATCACAGATCAGGGTATATAGCTCACCATTACAGATCAGGGTATATAGCTCAGCCTCACAGATCAGGGTATACAGTATAGCTCATCATTACAGATCAGGGTTTATAGCTCAGCCTCAGTCATTTGAAGACCTGTATTTAAACCCCCCCCTCCTATCCATCCATTTTACAGTTTTCAGCACTTTGATTGATACTTTGACTGACAATTACTTTGTCGTGCAACACTGTACCCAAATTAATACAATATAATTCTTTTGAGACAGATAGAACTTTCTTTAGGTGGTATTTAGTCGTCAGTATGTTTTATTTTTTACTATGTAAAGGGAAAAAAAACAGTTTAGCTTAGTTTCTGCCATACAACTTTGCAAATAAATTAAATTTACGTCAATGGCTCATGAGCTCAGAAGAAACAGCTACTTGGTGCTGTTTCTTCAGGGCCCAACATCGGGGCTCCAGCCAATCATAGTGCCAGAGCCCACGAACCTGGAAAAAATTCTGGGAAATATGACGGCCGTGTCAGGGTGTGCGTGCGCCACTGCAGGGCTTCATTCTAAGGTATTTTATATTGAGCTAGTATGTGATGCATACTAGCTCATTGTGCCTTTGACTTGAAGATTTTTTTTTAAGGTTTTTAACCTCGTTAAGAAATAACAAGTACCGTGATTCACAAACTAAAACATAAGGAACAGGGATAAAGATAGAAATCACAAAGACTTGGATAACTTTAAAATTATTATTAAAGTGCAATTGATTAACCGGTTGCCGACCAGTGCACAAAGGCACAATGACACAGCTGGGCAAATCGGCGTACAGGTACAGTACATCCTCTTTAGGACACGGCATTGTGGGCGCATGCACATGCACCATGTACTCCGTGACCATGCTCATGGGTCCCACAGACTCGATGTCCACTGGGGGCCCGTGATCATGTCACGGAGCTGCAGAATGGGGAGATGCCTATCTGAATAAGACATTTCCCCGTTCTGCTTAGTGACATGACAGCAAACAACTGCTCCCTGTCATCGGGAGCAGTGATCGCTGTCATGTCAGTGGTAGCCCATCCCCCACATTTAGAATTACTCCCTAGGACACACTCAACTCCTTGATCGCCCCCAGGTGTTTAACCCCTTCCATGCCAGTGTCATTTATACAGTAATCAGTACATTTGTATAGCACTTTTCGCTGTATAAATGACAATGGTCCCAAAATAGTGTCAAAAGTGTCCAAAGTTTCTGCCATGATGTTGCAGTCATGATAAAAATCGCAGATCGCCACCATTACTAATAAAAAAAGTTAATAATAAAAATGCCACCAAAATAAATCTTTATTTGTGGGGAAAAAAAGGACGTCAATTTTGTTTGAGTGCAACATCGCACGATCACACAATTTTCAGTAGAAGCGACGCAGTGCCGTATCACAAAAAGCGCTCTGGTCAGGAAGGGGTTAAATTCTTCCGGGGCTGAAGTGGTTAAACAACCAATTTATTACTGAAGCCTTGTCCTATAGGCTACATTCATCTTTTCTTTGCTGATCTGGGAATTTACATAAAATCTAAAATACGGCGCTGTCAACAGTGGCGGCTGGGGAAGTTTTAGGATGGGGGGCGCCAGACCCCGCCCCTCCTTTGTGACCTCTCCCACTTGGTGAAAATGGGCATGGCTTCAGCGAAATAGTGGGCGTGGCTCTAAGGTAGTGTGGTTGGTGTCTAAGATGAATAAGGGATGGAGGGGGAGGGAGAGAGGGATGGAGGGACAGCAGGCCCAGGTCCTACACAACATTAGAAATATATGTATTCTAGAAAGTTTAACAATCAGCAGATAAAGATATTCCAAACACCTGGTGTTAGCACTGGTTGTTATGGTGTAAGGATTGAATTATGATGATTAATTCATTGATTCATTATTTCTATTATTACATTGTAATATAAAATAAAATCATTCAACTCACCATAATGCAAAATCAGTGGGAGCCGTGAGCGTGTCACTAGCCACGTCGCCTGTCCAGATGCCATCAGGTGTCCCCAGTGAAGTCCGTCCTTACAGGCAGCCTGTGTCACACAAAATGCAACCTGTGTCCACCAAATGCAGCCTGTGTCCACCAAATACAGCCTGTGTCCACCAAATGCAGCTTGTGTCCCCCAAATGCAGTCTGTATCCAAATGCAGCCTGTGTCCCCCCAAATGCAGCCTGTGTCCTCCCAAACGCAGCTTGTGTCCCCCAAATGCAGCCTGTGTCTCACCAAATGCAACTGTTGTCCCCCAAATGCAGCATGTGTCCCCCAAATGCAGCCTGTGTATCCCCAAATGCAGCCTGTGTCCCCCCAAATGCAGCCTGTGTCCACCAAATGCAGCCTGTGTCCACTAAATGCAGCCTGTGTCCCCCAAATGCAGCCTGTGTCTCACCAAATGCAACCCTTGTCCCCCAAATGCAGCATGTGTCCCCCAAATGCAGCCTGTGTATCCCCAAATGCAGCCTGTGTCCCCCCAAATGCAGCTTGTGTCCCCAAAATACAGCCAGTGTCCCCCAAATGCAACCTGTGTCCACCAAATGCAGCCTGTGTCCCCCAAATGCAGTCAGTGTCCACCAAATGCAGCCTGTGTCCCCTAAATGCAGCCTGTGTCCCCTAAATGCGGCCAGTGCCCGCCAAATGCGGTCAGTGTCCCCCAAATGCAGCCTGTCTCCCCCAAATGCAGCATATGTCCCCTAAATGCAGCCAGTGTCCCCCAAATGCAGCTTGTGTCCACTGGCCCTAAAAGTGTCATCTGCCAAGGTGGTCAAATGGTGTCTGTAGTCACATTCTGACAGCATTTTGTGGTTCCCTCTAGCTGTATTTTTTTTTTCATGAAAGAAAAGGGGGGGTGAGCAGGAGGGGAGTCCACCAAATGTAGCCTGTCTGTGTCACATCGAACCCCCCTCCCACCCGTTCTCTGTGGAAGCACAGCGGAAATACTTACCTTGCTGTTGTCCTCTCCAGTGATGTCTTCTTCCATAACGGTGAGGGAGGGTCCATCCACTCCTCTCCTGCTTCCTGTTTCCTCTCTATCAGGCACAATGGGAAAAAGAGAACAGGAAGTGACATTAAACTCAGATGTCAATCAAACCACCTGGCCATAGTAATATATACTACGAGCGCCGGACGGTTGTTACTCGGCGCTTCGAAAAGCACTGCAAGGCTGCCTAAACACCCGCAAATGAACCGCGCGCGAATGCAATCTTGTGATTGCATAGACGTGGCGCTTCCCATAAGTGCACTGTGTCCAGCGTCTGAACACAGTGCACAGTGCACTTAAGTATCTCTTTTTTGTATTTTTTTTTTATGGACCGGCCGCCACTGGCTGTCAATCAAAACAGCACATATCTAAATACTTTAAATTATAATAGAAAAAAATCTAATTATGTGCACTGAGTTATGCAGGCCATACACGGTCGAATTTCGAACGAATTTTCTTTTCAAGATCAGAAAATTCGTTTTTTTTGTGATCCGATGATGCCACCATTGATTTTCTAAATTCGGCCGACCAAGCCTTCAATTTCACCTCATGTTGCTACAGTCTCTCCGTAAATTCTCTTTTATCTCCGTACATTTTCTTTTATCTCCGTACATTTTCTTTTATCTCCGTACATTTTCTTTTCTTATTACGTTTCTCGCACGATTCTCCCATCATTGATTAGAAAATCATTCGTATTTCTAAAAATTTCCAACATGTCCGATTCCTCAAATTTTATTTCCGCACGAAAATCGGCTGTTGCTGCAGCCCACTAATGGTGCGAAATTCATACGAAAATTCTTAGATACGATTTTCGAAAGAAAATTCTTTCGAAATTCGAACCGTGTATGGCCGGCATTACTAAATTTTTCATACCTGTAATTATAGAGCTTTGGCAATTGAGCTTTTATGAACCTGCTAAAGCTAAAATTGTCAAATACGCAATCCTACAAGCAAGAAGTCTGAAATCAGATTAATTTTGATACAGTAATCCCAAATCTGCATTAAGACCTTTGCAGTGCATTATTGTATGCATATTAACGTGTTTTATGTTGCGTGTGCAGTTTAACCGCTGACAGTGCACTACAGTAGATTTTAACATACCTGCATTTTTTATCTTTCAGAGCACCGTAATACACAGATGGTTCACATTTGTGTGGTGCATTAAAACACAGTTTCATGTTAAATTAAATTGTGATTTTTGTTTGAGTGCCCCTTAAAATGAATGGTACCATAACACACCACAGGTTGTGTGTTATCATGTACTGGGCTAAGGCTAGGCTTTACCTAGCCTACCGCAATGTGAAAATTTAAATTTAGCCTAACAGCAATCACATCATTAGCAAATGTATCAGTAAAACTATAAAAAAAATCTGTCTTGCAGCCCATTTAGTGGTTTGCATTATATAACTTAGGTTGCAAATAGCATTTGAAAATTGTTCAGTGTAATCCAATTTGCCCATCAGCAGTGCACCATGTTTTATATGGATGGAATATAATGTTATACAGACATGTTTGATTTAGAAAAAAAAAACAGATTTCCTAAAGAAAAAAATAATTAACATGACAGTGGCATACTATTATACCATATACCAGAAGAGACAATCTGTGACCACACAGTCACAGCTTACCACTGGTACACTGGAAAGCAGCGCTATATAACAGTGCACCTTTGCTGTAAATACATTCAAATAATAATATGTGTATACATGTGCGATATTTGTATGACCATCACATATATCATACACTGTGCAATCACATTACGATATTATTATAAAATTCGGGTGAGGATATTTTTACTCTCCCCTTTATTATTCTTCTCCCAAGATCAAACGCAATGTCACTACAGGAGGCACTGCACCGCTGTCGCCTGTGTGTACAAGCCACAATTCATTCCAGGAGAGTAAAACCACACATTTCGAACGAATAGTCTTTTAGTGTTGGAACAGACTAATCACCGCCACCGTTCTTCTTATCACACCTCCACACGTGGTTTCCACAAACGGGGGGTTCTTAGTGACAAGTGGAAAGACACCCCCTTTTGGTAAAACTCTTACCGGAATATATAGGTCAAATCAGCGCTTCACATATACTCAGCGGGGTCCTCTCTTTACATCATCCTCCCTTAGATCATGGTTGTGACTGTTACTTCAACCGTCCCAATGTTTGTAACGTAAATGGAGAATCAAAAAATATATATATAGTGTGATACCGTAAAACACTCCGATTTATTTAAATACAACAAAGAATACACTCACAAACAATAATTCAAAATCAGGCAAATTCAGATTATCACCACAGAATAATCCACTGGATCACCTTCCCCCTGGACTGCATCGGGCATACAACTGAATGTGTACCTCTAACCTTCTCTTGTGGTGCGTCCTTGTATCGTTACTCTGACGCGTTTCGTCCGTTAATGGACATCATCTGAGGGTCGTTTTAGAATACTACTCATATGAATAGTAATTTTAAGCAGCTGCAGATTTTTTATGATTTCCACTGCTGCCTACTAAGCGCTTGTGTTTATACATTTTTTGGATTTGGGGCACGAGAGTATAAACATTGTGAGGATGACAGTGGCATACATGACAGATTATGTGCTATTAACACTTTCAAGTACTTTAAAAAATGTCAGTGTTAAGTTGACATCAAAATGGCTTTATAGGTGATGCTGTCCTCAGAAGACTTTCAAAAGAAAAAATATTTGATACTCAAACAGAGTATTGGAAAGCTCTCCTTGGCTTATTTTGGAACTGTGAATGTTTGCCAAGAATTTGGCGTATGCTCAGTGCAATAGCAGATTAACAAAACTGGAGATACTAGTGAAAAGTGACTGAGGAATGTACTGAGCTCCAGTGTTTAAACACTTTGCTAGTATCACGGGATGGAGGAATTCTAAGGTCAGATATTTGGAACAAGTGCTGGATGCTTTGCCATGGTAGATTGGAAGGCTTGTATTACGCTTCGATTAAGTGGCCAGTTATACCATTTTCATCAGATACGCTATAGAGATAGCAAACAGTAAATCTACGATGATCATTGGTCTTTGTCCAATCATCTCTATTTCTCTCTTGAGACTACAAGGTGGTGAAAGAAGATAGCAGTATTTGTATTACATTTTAAACCAGCACAGATCATAAGTATACAGCTCTTTCCCAGGCAAGCTGAGACTCTAAGCAAGGCATGGGTTATAATCCTTCCATTCCCAGGATCCACAAGTGTGCCAGTAAGCTAACATGATATGCATTCACAATAATATGTTTTTCTCAGATGGCGAGATTGTTACAACGTACAATGCTGGCAATGAATTGCAGAAAAATGAGCTTCCATTGCATTTACACTTGTCCCTTTTGTTGTCCATGGTTGGAGCTTATTTGGGATCTGAAGTAACTTGAGTGATTTTCTTGAAAAAAAAAAACACAACTAAGGGCTTAAGGACCAAAAAACAACCAAACAGTGTTAGGTTCCGGTAGCTGTCAATTTAAAGTTTACCTTATGGCACCAATTACACTAATGCCGCGTACACACGATCAGAATTCTCGTCGGAAGAAGCTCTGATGGTTTTCCAGACGGAATTCCGCTCAAGCTGTCTTGCCTACACACGGTCATACCAAATTCCGATAGTTTAGAACGCAGTGACGTACAACGCGTACGACGTGACTAGAAAAAGGAAGTTCAATAGCCAGTAGCCAATAGCTTCTGTCTCGTAGTTGAATCTGAGCATGCGTGATTTTTTGGAGTGTCGAAATTGCATACCCACGTTCGGAATTACCGATAGAAAGTTTTTCCGTCGGGAAAATTGAGAACATGCTATAAATTTTTGGCTGGCGGAAATTCGAACAGCTAAATTCCGATGGAGCATACACACGGTTGCATTTTCCGATGAAAAGCTCTCATCTGTCTTTTTCTGGCCGTAATTCCGACCGTGTGTATGCGGCATAAAACCGTGGATTGCGAGCATAATTTGTTCCGAAAACATGCTTGTAATCCAAAGCACTTGTATATCAAGGGGAATTTCCCCATAAGAAATAATGGAAACTCAGATGATTCCAACCACAACCATTTATTCATAAGTCCTTCAGTTTATAGTCCATATAAAAAGATTATAGCAATGTGACAGGCTGTGTAACCATAAATTGTTCATCCACAAATGGCAGCCTCCACAAGGGGAATAAAAGCAAAATCCAGCAGTAGCTACAGAGTATAAAAGAGAAGAGAGGCACCTCTCAGTGTAGAAATATGGTTACATTTAATGAAGGTATAACATTTAGCAACTCCGGTGGTTGATGATTAAAAGAGGCACATCTAAGTATGCAGGCATCTGGGGTAAAGCTGTCCACATAGACCTCTGCACTACTGGCTCTCACCTCTGTCAGTCTGCAATTGTGACCGGAAGACTACCCTGCAGTAGAGCAATCTGAAAGCGAGGCTTTAAGCGCTCATGGAGCACAGTGTGGAAGGGATGACATCAATGGCGGTGAGGAGCATGGTCTATACTTAGATGTGCCTGTTTTAATCATCAACCATGTGGGTTGCTAGATGTTGTACCTTTATTAAATGTAACCATATTGCTACACTTATAGGCGTCTCTCTCCTCTGTTATACTCAGTTGTGACATGACGCTACTTGTATATCAAGACATCGCTTGTATATCAAGTCAAAATGTATATATTTTGCTTGTCTTGCAAAATGCTCTCAAACCAAGTTACTCTCAAACCAAGGTTATACTGTACTCATATTCCACATAAAGTGGATCATCAATGTTTAATCATATGCTGCGTACACACTATCGGATTTTCCGACAACAAAACCGTGGATTTTTGCTGGAAGGTTGTTGGCTCAAACTTGTCTTGCATACACGCGGGCAACAATTCTGAATGCGAGAATTCAGTAACATACAACACATACGACGAGCATATAAAAAGGAAGTTCAATAGCCAGTGCACCACCCTTTGGGCTCCTTCTGCTAATCTTGTGTTTATCTTGTGTTAGTAGAAGTTTGGGGAGAGACAATTCGCACTTTTCAGCCTTGTGCTTTTCAGTTCATTTCTGCTTTTCAGTTTGTGCTTGTGGGTTTGTATCTGTTTTTCAGTGCGTGTTGTCAGTTTGTTCTTGTCTTTCAGTACGTTCTATTTATAGTTTGCTTCTGTTTTTCAGTGTGTTCTTGTCCGCTCGTTTCTGATTTTCAGCTAGTTCTTCTCAGGTCCTTTCTGATTTTCAATGCATTCTATTAGTTCGTTCTAGCCATGTTGTGGTTACGTTCTCGTCTGGGAGCTTGTGCCTTTGTTGGGCTCAATGTTGGAGTTCTTGCTTTGACCCAAGTCCAGTCCATGAACAGGGGGAGGAGGAGTTCATGGACCAAGAATTGGTTACTTAATCGTAACCAATTCTCTCATATGGCTTTGCTGCGGGAGCTCCAGGAGAATAATCCTGATGATTTCAGGAATTATCCCCGGATGACGGATCCTGTTTTTCACCATCTGTTGGCTTTGCGTACCCCTTATATTATGAAGCAGGACACCTGCATGCGGCAAGCCATCACTCCTGAGCAAAGGCTTGTTGCCATCTTGCGGTACTTGGCGATGGGGAGAAGTCTCCATGATATTACGTTTATGACTGGGATCTCCCCCCAGGCTCTGGGAATCATTATTTCAGAGACCTGTTCTGCCATAATTCAGGCCCTGCAGATGGACTATATTAAGGTAAGTTTTATCCTTTAACATCACATTCTATGTATTTAATGTTTGCTAATATATTGTGTTTATTTCATCATTCCCTAATTACCATGATTGTAATATGCTGTGAATGTTCTCTTTGTCCTCATGCATGCTGTAGGCTTCTAATGCTCCTTTTCTGTCCTTCATGCATATTTGCCTTCACTAACCTTCCCAGCATGCTATCCTGGGCCCACACATACCTAGCCTAGTAAATTAACAATGTATTTTGTCAGCTCCATTGTAGTGCTTACCCTAAACACCCCCTAAAATGTCTATACATAAAACAGCGCTCAATGGGACCACACGAGAAATAGATTAATGTTAAAAAATGTATTTAATATAATGCAATGCACAGAAACATTCAACACAGTCTGTTGAATTAATGTGAGAACAATAAACAGTCAGTTGCAATTGAAGACTCATCACAGGAATGCAGCAAAATAATGATAGCAATACCACCTTATAGGATGAAAGCAAGGATGAAACCTGGATGTGTAACCGTAGCTCATCTCAATCCGCAGGCAGGAGGCTTGATGGTACCATGCACTGTAAGCGATGAAGGCAAAGGAGTAACACTGGCGATAGAACAGCCACTAATCTGATGGCCAGACAGATATCTGCTGTAGTTCAGAAGATGAATCAACCAGCCTCCAGTGTTGCCACACCTCCTAGATGACGCCAACCGGCGTCCTGGGTAATCCTTCCTCCAGACGTTGGAAGAGAACCAGCGGGACCGAGAAGACCATCAGCTCCCAAACCAGAACACAATCAGGCGCGCACGCTCAGTCAGTTACCGTGGTGACCGCGACTGACATGTTTCGCGCTCCTGCGCTTTGTCAAAGTTGTTGACCCCCTAAAATGTGTCCAAATGTTATTGTTGTCCTTAAATTCAGGTAGAGTGCAAGACGATTTTTTTGGGGGTCCAAAACCCATTTGGAACCCTCGCCCCCAAATGCTAACTCAACCAATACCAGTAATCTATCTGCTTACTTTGCCAAACCCATACACACCTCTTTTGTGCAAGTGCCTGCGTGAATACTTTCAAATGGTATTGTTTAAAGTTTTGTTCTCCTATTATCTTGATAGGTAATTGAAGAATGTTAAAAATGTGCTTAAATTTGGACAGTGTGTATTCATATTTTGGATTATGACACTTATTACCTGCTCAGTGGGCTGCCAATAGTGTAAGTAAGGAGGGGCTAGCCAAAGTAACACACATTATTTATGCATTCAGCTCTCAATGAAGTTGAGAGGGTTTCCTGTCCAAAACATCTTCCCACCCCCCCATAACATTTTTACAATGGGTCATCAGAGGGGGTGAGGAATCTGATAAGTGTACTTTATACTTTTGACTTTAAATACTCATTTAAAAAAATGTTATACTCATGTTGGCCAAGAATGTTTGTGTCTAATCTGCTTGCAATGTTATGTGCAAAAGTACTCTTTTTTTTCTTGTTTGACTCCGCAGTTTCTTTCCAACCCACAGGAATGGCAGACTGTGGCCTCCCACTTCACCCAGCAGTGGGACTTTCCCAACTGTGGTGGTGCGATAGATGGGAAACATGTCCAGATCTTCCCACCCCCCAACTCAGGGTCATACTACTATAACTACAAGGGGTACAGTAGTATCGTGTTGTTGTTGGCGGTGGTGTCAGCGACTTATGATGTGGACGTGGGGAAGAATGTCTGTATGTCATCACCAAGACTGAATTCTACAGGCATCTCCAGACTGTCAGCTTGGGCTTGCCATCTCCAGAAGACAATGTGGGGGGCCTCCCATTTGTGTTTGTGGCAGATGAAGCATTCGCGCTGGGGGACAATCTGATGTGGGCATTCCCAATGAGGACCCTCACCCCGAACCAGAGGGTTTTTAACTACCGGCTGGCCAGAGCCAGAAGAGTGGTGGAAAATGCCTTTGGCATAATGGCCAGCTGGTTCTGGCTATTTCTAACATCAATAAATATGGCCGAATACAAACTTAACCATATTGTTCTGTGCTGCTGCATTTTGCATAATTTTTAAAGAAAAAATGCAGCCAACGATCTGGCCTCAGTTGAAACTAAGGCCAGCTCAACGGAAGAGATTATGACAGCTCTTGAAGCTGTCCGTCCTGGCTTGCCCCCCCCCCCCCCCCCCAAAGCGCCCGCAAAGTACGGAAAATATATCTAGTATTTTGTGGGTAGGGGGATAATTGATATGCCAGCTAATCTTTAAAAGCTATTGAAAATAAATTTCTTGTGAAAAACGGAACTCGTATTTCATTACTGCTTGTGTTTCTTATCTGTCTCCAAGGTCCTCCAATGGCCTTTTATTTTTGCCATTTTCATCAATAGTGCAAACGTAACTTATTTGATACATGAGGTGGCAATCTCTTCTTCAGCTAACTATTATGTCCTGTTGTGCTATGGGTCTAGTTTGCTACACACACACAATGTTTTTGTTGTTAATGTATGTAATGCATTAACTACTTGCTTACTGGGCACTTGAACCCCCCTCCTGTCCAGACCAATTTTCAACTTTCAGCGCTGTCACACTTTGAATGACAACTGCGCGGTCATATAACACTGTACCCAAATGACATTTTTATATATTTTTCCCCACAAATAAAGCTTTCATTTGGTGGTATTTGATCACCGCTGAGGTTTTTATTTTTTGTTAAAAAAAATTGAAAATTCAGAATTTTTTTAACTTTTTTTATGTATTTTTATATTTTGTTATACAATTTTGTAAACAGGTAAGTTTTCTCCTTCATTGATGTACGTTGATGAGGCGGCAGTGATGGGCACTGATATGTGGTAGTGATGGGCACTGATGGGTGGCAGTGATGGACACTGCTAGGTGGCACTGATTGACACCACTGGTGGGTATTGATAGGTGGCACTTGTGGGCATTGATAGATGGCACTCATGGGCATTGATAGGTGGCACTGTGGGCACTATGGGCACAATGACAGGTGGCACTGGCAGGGGGTACTAAATTTCACAGAGGAGGCAGATGTGCCTCCTTCCTCTTCGGGACCGATGTCCCTTTAACATAAGCCGGTGATCAGCTTTTTTTCTCCTCACGCTGTCAGCTTGAGGAGAAAAAGAAACTGATCACCGGGATTTTGTTTACATCATGTGACATTGGCTGACAACTGATCACATGGTAAGGGGCTGAGACCGGCCCCTAACTAGGATCGGTGATCAGCCAAGTCTCCGTGACTCTGTGATCACAGCGCGCTCTCCGCGCGCCCTACAGGGAGTGTGCACAGGGGAGGACGTCCTATGGCGGCCTCCCAGAAATTGAGGTCCACGCCGTAGCCGTCATTCAGCTATGGCCCGGACCTCAAGTGGTTAATGATGCTTGTAGTGCCTAAAATTGACTTATTTTTGCAAATTTTACAGCACAGTGGGGTTTATATACTAAAGGCAAATCCACTTTGCAGTACAAGTGCACTGAAAGTGTGTCTCCGCCATGTGCTCTCTCACTGCCCCAAAAGAGAAGAGGCGGGGAATACACTAGAAAGAAGGACAGGGTTGGAGTTTGATGCATGTGCAGTGTATATAAAGCATAACACGGGACTCGTACGTATGATCTGTGAGTGGAGAATGGAGGATCGTAAGCGCTGATCGTGCAAACTAAGGTACAATTTTAACTTGGAGCATCAGTGGTTAGTGGCCTATACTGCTTTAGAGATTGAGGCCTATATTGGGATTATAAGAGTTCAGCCTGACACAAGGGATTGTCTTGTGTTATGTGTTGCAGATAAAATGGTGGATAAATTCACTGACCCAGACTTCCTGCCAAACTTCATTGACATGTACAGGGAGCTGCCATGTCTCTGGCAAGTGACATGCAGAGACTAACAAGCTAAAGAGGAAGGCAGCACTGGAGAAACTGATGGAATTGGTGAACTATTTGAAGGCCAAAATTGGTAGCCTGAGGAGCACATATAATAGGGAGCACGAGAAGGTCCAGGATTCCATGAGATCAAGAGCAAAAGCAGGTGACATATATGACATATATGTCCCCAGGCTGTGGAACTACGACAGACTAAGTTTTTTGTCAGACCAGAATGAAACCAGGCCATCGCTATTAACACTTCCTTCCACACTTCCTTCCACATCAGATGAGGCCCCTGAAGTCCAACCTGGGCCTTCCACCCAGGAAGTTGTGGAGGAGCCCTGCTTGAGCCAGGTATAGCATTGTTCAACATATTTTTCTGTTTGTCAGAACTCTGTGAATATCAGCAGCAACGCAAACATTCATTATTCTAGCATTATAAAGAAGAACAGAATGTGCTGCATTGAGGGATTAAAAAATGTCAGGCCGCGTACACACGGGCGGACTGTTCGCCCAACCTTGTCCGCTGAACAGTGTTTGGGCGGACAGTCCGCTCGTGTGTGGGCTTTCAGCGGACAGTTTCAGCGGACAGTTGGACGGACAAAGTCTTTCGGAAATTCCGAAAAACTGTCCGCTGAAACCTTGTTTGAGCGAACAGTCCGCCCGTGTGTAGGCCACTTTCGAAATGAGCAAACTGTTCCCGCTCGGAGGAAAGTCCGCCCATTTCGAGCGCGTGTGAAGGTAGGCCGCCTGGAATGGACTTAAGACCGGGCCACCGCCTGCAAAAGAGCTACAAGAAGGCGCGGTGGCCCGGCAGAAGAACCGAAGAGGGGGACAAGACCCCCGAAGTCGGGAGAAGAGGCCGGCGGCGGGAAGGAAGAAAGCCGGACTCCTCCGCTAGTAAAAGAGCTACACGAAGATAGCGGAGGAGTCCGGCGAGAAGACCCCCGAAGACGGAAGACCCCCGGAGCTGTGCAATAAAATATTTTTTCTCGTGTGTTGTGTTTTTTTTTTGGGTACTTTTATTTTACAGGTGAATGGGTAGGGGTACATTGTACCCCATACTCATTCACATAGGGTGGGGGGCCGGTATCCGGGGGCCCCCTTATTAAAGGGGACTCCCGGATTCCGATAAGCCCCCCGCCCGCAGACCCCGACAACCAACGGCCAGGGTTGTCGGGAAGAGGCCCTTGTCCTCATCAACATGGGGACAAGGTGCTTTGGGGTGGGGGGGCCGCGCGGCCCCCCCTTCCCCAAGGCACCCCCCATGTTGAGGGCACGCGGCCTGGTACGGCTCAGGAGGGGGGGCGCGCTCGCTCGCCCCCCTTTCCTGGCCGGCCGGGTAGCGTGCTCGGACAAGGGTCTGTTGTGGACTTGGGGGGACCCCCACGCCGATTTTTTTCGGCGTTGGGGTTCCCCTTTAAGTCCATTCCAGGCGGCGGGCCCCGCCTACCTGTACACGCGCTCGAAATGGGCGGACTTGCCTCCGCCTTACGTGGGCGAGTCCGTTCATTTCAAAAGTTGAGCGAACTGTTTGGCAAACAGTTCGCTGAAACAGTCCGCTCAAAAAGTGCCGTGTGTGGCCATGTCCGTCCATGCTAATTTTGAGCGGACTGTTTGCCGAAACTGTTTGACGAACAAAGTTGGGCGAACAGTCCGCCCGTGTGTACGCGGCCTCACACATGATGAATGTGCTATATCTCCATTATGAACGCTAGTTTTACAAGACCAAGTTCTTCTGGCTCGTACTTGATTCAGAGCATGCGCAAACTTTTGTGTGCGGGCTTGTGTACACACAATTGGAATTTCTGACAACAAAGTTTTGTTGGCGGAAAATTTGAGAACCTGCTAAGAAACATTTATTGGCAGAAAGTCTGACAGCAAATGTTCAATGGAGCAAACACACGGTCAAACTTTCCGACAACAAGTTCACATCGAACATTTTCCGTCTGAAAATTTGATCGTGTGTACGCAGCATTAGTCTATTCAGTCCTATTCACAAAATTTTTATTCAATTTACAGAGTCAGACATGTAGCTATTGTTTCATTTGAATTTTTGGCTAATTTCAGTGTTTAGCACTAAACCCATATTCCAATTAGTGTAGAGTGAGAATGCATGCAAAAATCACATGATGTGTGAAACTCAAAGCTCAAAAAGATACATGAGCTGCTTTGCCATATTTATTGACGTAAGGCAGCCCAGTGAAATTAATTGGTTGCCCTACACGCAAAATGCACATATGCGCGGTGCCTACCATCAATAGTTTGAATGGAGGCTATAACGTATAACATTGTTAAGTCTCAAATTTATCTCACAGTAGCTAACTTGTTACCTGTTATCTTTTATTATTCTTATACTAATCTTGGCCATTCCTTATAATATAAACAATATATTTAAAGTAGAAGGGTAAGTCAAAACCTACAGGTCTTGGACAAAAATATGGAAACACCACATGATTTGCAGGTGTGAAAGTGACAACAATGTTTCACATTGAAAGTGGAAATAATGTAACATTATTATTATTATTATACAGGATTTATATAGCGCCGACAGTTTACGCAGCGCTTTACAACATTAGGGCAGACAGTACATTTACAATACAATTCAATACAGGGGGAATCAGAGGGCCCTGCTCGTTAGAGCTTATTCTTATGCTTCAACTGTGTAATGAGACACCTAGCTAATAGGTGGGAAGCATCACTTTCAGCATTCACTGCGTGCGCTCCTATTAATATGGAGTCATGTCAGAGCTTACTGAGTTTCAAAGAAGGCATATTGTTTTAGTTCCTGCTTAGCTGGAGCCTCTGTGACTGAAGTTGCCAATGTATTTGTGGTGTTGCGAGGTACAGTATTAAAGGTTATGAAGGCAAATACAGTTTCCGTGAAAATGTCATTTGATAAGCATAAACGCAGTTGACATGGTTGACTGACTGAAAGAGACAAAAGAACATTGCACTGGATTGGGACACAGATTTTTGCATGAAGAGTGGTATCAGATTACATTATGCACCATGCAATGCCCTGTACACATGGTGAACAAAACTTCCATACAAGAAAGTCAAAGCTTTACTAGACATTTCCCTTGTGACCAGTGGCAGCCCATCCATACAGGGCACTAGGGAGCCACCCCCCTAATCCATGTGCCCGGCTCCTAATATACATGCAGGGAACTGGGCGCATGGATTTCAATGTGTGTTTTTTTTTTAAGCACATGATTAGGGCCTGAGACTCTCATTGGCTTCAAAAAGGGCTGGGCATGGGGCGCAGAACACTGGATCCTACCCCGGATCCTTGTCATCTGCCTCTGGTAAGGTAAGGGGGCCTCTGATTGTCTGTCTCCCAGGGGGATCAACGCCTTCCTGTTCATCTCCCTCGGGGGGGAGACATTGGTGTGCCCCCCCTCCCCCCCGAAATACTGAGCACCACTGCTTGTGACAGCCCCCCTAAGACAGACTCTCACTCAGAAAATCTGAATCCTCAACAGCTGATCAGGAATCTACAAACATTGACATCCTGCACAAATGTTGGTGTTCATCAGCTCATGGACTGTTCCACTATAAACAAATTCACTACCTGCTTCAGTGGATGAAACTGAGTCTCTCAGATTTGCTAAGAGGTTTCTTCAAATTACTAGAGAGGCTGTCTTGCTGCCAACCTCTAAGGACCTTGCAAACTTCCTCTCCCTGGAAGGGATGACCTGATGCAAGGACTATAAAACAGCAGAGAAAGCAGAGCAAAAGGATAAAAGCACAGCTTTATTAATTTCAGAGAGAAGCCATGAGGATGAATCCATAGATGGTATAAGGGCACAAATCAGTAAGCCTCTGTGGTATGAGAGCCAGGCCTGCCACATAGATGGGGCTAACAGTGTCTACGGCCATCCACACCTGCACCTTGTATCATGACTACAACAAAGCTTCAGTAGAGGTAAACGAGCAGCAACATGTTTCAGGGGGCCCCTTTGTCGAGCGTACCTGTATAGTGAAGAGTGTTGGCTTTACTACACAGCAGGAAGCAAGTTCATAGGATCAGGACTTAAAATGTAAACAAGCTGGCAGACTATAAGTAACAGCGTTTACTAATCAAGAGGCAGGCAGGAGCAGACTGCTCAGAATGACAATAGCATTCAGAAGATAATAAGGGACACAGTGGGAGGCCATTCATAAGACCGGCCATAGACGGTGCAAATCTCTTTCCTGCAACCAGGGGTTGTAGGAAAGAAATTCGCACAATTCCCCCATCAACACAGACAGTGCTGATAGGGAAATACCTCCTGTCAAGACATTGTCAAGACACTGCCTTCTGACAGCAGGGGGCAGGGGAAACCGCTAGCGATAGTCGCAAGTAAAATCCGTCAGCCTGGTTGTGCCCAAGTTGATAGATCAGTCAACTTGGTACATTCAGCCTGCCCATACACAGTTTGAATCGCGGCTGGTTCCTGCTGAGCCGTCTGATATTCGAAACGTCTATGACCAGCCTTAGTGCTGCAAATTAGCAGATGAACTACAAGTGCCAGCAATAAGAAATTAAAATGAAAAATCCATAAAAAAAGGAGGACATGCAGATATTATAAATCATGGCCAGATTATTATTAAAACTATAAATAAGTAATTTGTTTCTATAACAGCATGATAAACTATAATACAAATGATAAAACATATAATAAGAAAATGTATTAAAAAATATGTAAAATGATGTAATAAATCCATCCTATATGTCACCATTTATATACAAGTTTATATATTTTATATTCAATTAATATATATTTATCAAATGTTTCTGGATATATTTTCCATTGATCTAAGTACATATGGGGTTGCCGAATAGGATGGATTTCCTCAGCACTTCATACTTGATTTACTAAAACTGGAGAGTGCAAAATCTGGTGCTGCTGTTCATGGTAGCCAATCAGCTTCTAACTTCAGCTTGTTCAATTATATTTTGACCAAAAACTGGAAGTTAATTTGTTTCTATGCAGAGCTGCCCCAGATGTTGCACTCTCCAGTTTTAGTAAATCTACTATATCTGAATGTAAGTGTGTAAGCGGGGGAGGGGGGGCAGCAGCAGGTGATACCCTGTGTAGGTTCTTCTGGGCTATGTTAGGCACTTGGTTGCCATTTTTCACACACACACACACACACACACACACACACACACACACACACACATATGGGGTACCTCTGTTTTGCATTGTCTTCCGCAAGACCTTAAGACGAGCCTTTGCTCTCAGAGGTTAACGTACACTGTGTACAACTGTTCTTCAGTTAACTCTTTTGATTCTCTGTGACATTATACACCATCACAATTACTTGCAATTAAGAGGGACACACTGAGCCAATGTCCACATTCATCTGTCCAGCACCTTCCACCTCAACTCCCAGCAGCAGAGTTGGCCCCACCCTGCGGGCTCCACAAGCGCATCCAACTCTGCACCCCTGCACAAGATGGGGAATACCTGCAGCGTAATCTGCCCCTGCTGCCATGGGAGACAGGAGACAGACCACCGTGAAAGGAGTGGTTACAACATCCCCCCCCACTGCTAGAGGCCGTGCCATCTATAACAGGTACACACTATCGACAGGCTGTTTGTTAAACTTATGTTGCTCTTGGTAACCACTTGTGTCTTCACATTACTCCATTCCTTATGAATACATCCATAGCCCAATGTGTTAAAACTAGGGGAGCTCTGTGTGTGCCAGTTAATAATAATCTAATAATAATCTAATAATCTCATGCCAGGCAGGGACAACATTTGCATACTTTACTTTAGCAAAAATAGACATGTCACAGTCCGACAGGCAAACATGATACTTTCCTAACTCCCTATCTCTAACTAAAGGCTTTTGTGCTGCCCCAGTTTACCTGCAGAACTGTAGTCCAGTAGTCATAGTCCTTCAGAGGCACTCTCCAGTATTGATATTTTCAGGGTGAACCCCAAGTTAGAAGTCTCTACATGTGGGCTGTAGTGAGAAACATTCTGCTCCTATGGGTCTCTTTCTCCGTCTCCATTGCCTACGGGTCTCAAAACTCATCACTGGGCTCGAAACTCTCTTCCACACCACAGCTGTCTTTGAATATTGAGCCAGCCAGACACCACCATCACTACTAACTGTGCCGAGTCACTGACCCAATTTATATTACACAGGACAATGAGATGGACCCAGAGAAGAGCCCGCCAAAGAGATCACAGAGCCAGACAAAGGATTAACTCGAAGCCCTTGTACACACGGTCGAACATTCCGACAACAAAATCTGTAGGATTTTGTTCGACGGATTTTGTCCAAAACTGGTGTTGCATACACAAGGCCGGACAAAGTTGTTGGAAAATGTTATAGCCCAGCTCTAAAACTTTGTCGGTCAGATATTCCGACGGAAACAGTCCGATGGAGCCCACACACAGTCAGATTATACGACAACGCTGTCGGATTGGACATTTTCCGTCGGAATGTCTGACCATGTGCACAAGGGCTTACACTTCCAGTTGGGACAGCATCAAACAAACTGGTTCAACCTGCCTACAAGTGTGCTATTGTTTTGATGGAATCAAGCTGTACTTTTACTGATACTTGTGTCCTGCTTTCTCTGCTTTTTTCATGTTTATGGATTGTATCAGTCTCAAATCTACTTAACAGCTGCAGGATCTTCCTCCTCAATTCTTTCCCACATATTGGACTTAACATGGATTTTCATTATACACAAGTTTTTTTTGCATGTAGCACTGAATACTTGATGTGTGCTTCTCTGCACATATCTAGTAGTTTGCTGTGATACAAGGACTGTGCCTCACATTATATATATATGGAATCAGATGAGGTTCCACACCTGTGGTCTCCTTGATTCAAAGATAGGGTTTGAGGGTTTGAGAATTTATTTATTACAGGTACTGATATAGCACTGTCAATTTATACAGCACTTTACTTATTTATTACACATTCATATCAGTCCCTGCACTCACGGAGCTTACATTCTAAGGTCCCGAACTCACATTCATACATATACATACTAGGGCCAATTAAGACAGGAGCCAAGTAACCTATCAGCATGTTTTTAGAGTGTTGGAGAAAAACAGAGTACCCTGAGGAAACCCATGCAAACACATGGAGAACATGTACATTCTGTGCAGGTAGTGTCATGGTTGGTTTTTGAACTGATGACCCTAGTAGCCACTGTAATACCCCAATATAACTGCATGTTTTCTTTAGTTAGTTTAGTCCTTAACTAGATCCCTCCCTTCTTCTTTATGTTAATTTCCAGTCTTCATAGTAGACACAGGGTGTAGAAAATCGTTGTCCATTTACACTTTGATATGACCAGTACTTTATATGATCCATTATCATATCCATGCTTGATATGATCCATGTACTGAATTTTCACAAGTAAACTTATGTTGAATTAAACTGCCATGTTTTATTGAAGAGATGAGCTGTCTGTGAAGAATGTTTTTTCAACATGTGATAATATTGGCTGGATGGACCAAGGTCTAATGGAGGTATGTCAATGTATAAGGTGGTGCTTGTAACAGAATAGAAACCATTACAATTTTGATTATAATTGACCAATTATTATACATAACTATTTAAAGTGTGCGTGAAGCCACAACTTTTTTTTTGGATAGCATATACAGTAGCAGGTAATTTTTGATGTATGTGTCCAGCTAGGGAAATCTCCCTTTATTTCATGTGAATAAATCTACCCAAAGGGAGAGGAATTCCTATCTTACACAGTTTTCACCAGCACTGGGGTCCTCATTGGAATATTGGATTTTCCGTTGCTTTGTGTCTTGACGACTATAGTTAAAAGGACAAACACATGGGTATATTTTCTCAATAGGGACACAGACCTCAACAAACACTTCCCAAAAAAGGATGTCCTTTACATATACTTTAACAAAATAACTATTCGGGAAAAGAACAAAACTTTACCACAACCCTAGGATGAAATTTACTCCTTTAGTAAGCTCTCCCTCTTGGCAATCAGTCACACACAACCAGACAGTGATGGCACAAGCATGTCCCCACAGAGAACAAATAAAACCTTGAACAATTTATACTGGTCCGTGCCCTTGCAGTGATTTTTGAGTATGATGCGACAATCTTTGCACACCTGGATTGGGGGGTTTTCTTTCATTCTTCTTTGCAAATCCTTTCAAGCTGTCAGATTGAAAGCCATTTTCAGGTCTCTCCATAGAGGTTCAATATGGTTCAAATCGGGGCTCTGGCTGGACCACTCTAAGCCCTTGTACACACGGTCGGAGATTCAGACAGAATGTTTCCTATCGGACCGTTTTGTCGGATATTCCGACTGTGTGTGGCCTGCATCGGACTGTTTCCGTCGGAATATCCGACGGACCAACTTTTCCAACTTGCTGGTAAAATTTTACGACAAAATGCTCCGATCGGACATACTTCGATCATGTGTAGCCTACTCCGACGGACAAAGTGCCATGCATGCTCAGGTCAAATTCCTAGACCAAAGCTATTGGCTACTAGCCTGAACGTAGTCCCGTTGTAACGAAATAACGTTATCACGTTATGTACAATCGGATTTTCCGACAACTGAGTCCGAC
Source organism: Lithobates pipiens (assembly GCF_037356315.1). Classification (NCBI taxonomy): domain Eukaryota; kingdom Metazoa; phylum Chordata; class Amphibia; order Anura; family Ranidae; genus Lithobates; species Lithobates pipiens. The sequence goes on along the minus strand of NW_027507758.1, from coordinate 445,573,643 downwards.
CGTGTGTATGCAACATCACTTCCGGACCTCTTCCGGAATTAATTCGTCAGAATTAATCCGACGGATTTGGTTGCCGGAATCTCCGACCGTGTGTACGGGGGCTAAGACATTTACAGAGTTGTCCCTAAGCCACTGCTGTGTTATCTTGGCTGTGTACTTAGGATCATTGTCATCTTGAAAGGTGAACCTTTGACTCAGTCTGAGGTCCTGAGCACTCTGGAACAGGTTTTTAATGAGGATATATTCGTACTTTGCTCCATTCAGCATTCCCTCAACCATGACCAGTCTCCCTGTCCCTGCTGCTGAAAAACACTCTCACAGCATGATACTGCCATCACCGTGCTTCACTATTGGGATGGTATTGGGCAGGTGATGAGCAGCGCTTGGTTTCCTCCAGACATACCATTTAGAATTGAGGGCAAACAGTTCAATCTTGGTTTTTATCAGACCAGAGAATCTTGCCCCTCACAGTCTGAGAGTTCTTCAAGTGGTTTGTTGCAAACTACAAATGTGCTTTCATGTGTCTTGAACTATGGAGAGGCTCCCGTCTAGCCACTCTGCCATAAAGCCCAAATCGGTGGAAAGCTGCAGTGATGGTTATCCTTCTGGAAATATGTCCCATCTCCACACAGGATCCCTGGAGCTCAGTCAGAGTAACCATGGGGTCATCACTCTTACTAAGGCCCTTCTCTCTGTTTCTCCAGTTTAGCTGGGCAACAGCTCTTGGAAGAGTTCTGGCTGTGCCGAAGTTCTTCCATTTGAGAATTATGGACAAACCTTAGGAACCTTCAGTGCAGCAGAATTTTTTTGTAGCCTCCTCCATTTTTTATATCTCTGTTTTGCAATAATCCTGTTTCTGACCTCTGCAGGCAGTTCCTTTGACCTCATAGCTTTTGCTTCGATACAGTATGCAAGGTGAGTGCTTTTCCAAATCATGTCCTATTAATTGAATTTACCACAAGTGGACTCTAATCAAGGTGTAGAATCTCAGTAACAATCAAGAGAAATTGGAGACACCTGAACTAAATTTCAAGTGGTGTTGCAGAGGGCCTGAATACTTATGCAAGTGTGGCCTTTCTTTTTTCATTTGGCAAAAGTTTCTAAAATTTTGTTTTCACTTTGTCATTATGGGATACTGAGTGTAGAATAACAAGAATAAAAATGAATTTAACCAACTGTAGTATCAGGCTGCAACATAACAACATTAAAAAAAGTTATGCACATGATTCAAGTTTTGTGTAGTTTGGGCACAGTTATATTTTTTATGTAATGCACTTTATTGCTGATAAAGCCCTTGTATGGGAGAAATATGCTGAATTGGTGGGTGGGGTTAGGACTTTTATATATATTTTATATGCTACATATTAGTGGGACCCATCAGGGATAGAAGTTAATTTTCAGGAGGGAGTGATAGGTATTGCCAGTTTGGTCAACATGATGTGGGCAGTTATGTATACTGTACTTGAAGTTTCACTCTGAGCAGCATCTTTTCTCTCCTATTGATCCTCTATTATCCGCATGTACCCGTAGGAACTGTAATGACTTCGATACAGGGCACTTTCACCCCCTTCCTGCCCAGGACAATTTTCAGCTTTCAGCACTGTCACACTTTGAATGACAATTGCGCGGTCATGAAACACCGTACTCAAACTACATTTTTTTTCTTCCCACAAATAGAGTTTTCTTTTGGTGGTATTTGATCACTTCTGGGGTTTTTCTTTTTTTCAAAACTAAAAAAGACAGACATTTTTGATAAAAAAAGTTTTTTCTGCTTTTGTTATAACATTATATTTTCTCCTTCACTGACGGATACTAACGAGGTGCTGATGGGCGCTGGTGAGGCGGCACTGATGGGCACTGATGAGTTGGCACTGATAAGGTGGCACTGATGGGCACTAATGGGGAGGCACTGATATGTAGAATTGATGGGCACTGATAGGGGGCACTGATAGGCGGCACTGATGGGCACCGATAGGTGGCACTGATGGGCACTGATAGGTGGCACTGATGGGCACTGTCAGGTGGCATTGATTGGCACTGATAGGTGGCACTGATGGACACTAATAGATGGCACTGATGGGCAGCACTAATGATGAGGTAATGATAGGTTTTATTTATGGGCAATGATTGGCACTGTGATAGTCACAGATTGGCACTGTGGTGGGCACTGATTGACACTGTTGTGGGCACTGACAGGGGTTTCTGATGGGGCACTGACTGGAAGCTGATGGGCACTTATTGGCATGGTTTGTGGCACATTTGATTGGGCTGTGCTGATAATCAATGTGCTGATTATCAGCGCAGACCCCCCTTCTGACAGGGAGAGCCTCCAATTCGCTCTCTCTGTCAGCGCAAACCGAGATAAGCCATTTACCTGCACTTTCTGGTTCATGCCGTGATCAGCTGTGATTGGTCACAGCTGATCACAGGGCAAGAGCCTCCATCAGGGGCTCCTTACTATGATCGGAGATGCGGTGTGTCAGACTGACAACACCTCCAATCGCTGAACACCAGCATGTTATCCTGCTGGACATCAAATGACAGCCAGTCAGGATAACAGAACCACCGCCTGGCCATGCTATAGGCCAGGCAGGAAGTGATAAAACGTTTTGGGGTTTTTTTGCCAGTTTTTCTCATTTTATTAAAGGTACGACAAAAATTATATTTTAGGGCCTGGTAGGCTTTACGCACAGAGTGATACGCTCACAGCTGTCTGCATTTTTTCAGTAAGAGCGCAGATATCAGTACAAGGGGCACTTCTCAATCAATGTATGTACTGTCCCTTGTGCTGATGTTTTTAAAAATAATTTTACTAAACGTAGGTTTAAATAAAATCTTACAAATCTGAATAGTTTCACACAAGATTCACACATCTTTTACCCAAGATTTACATATTTTTCCAAATGAATCCAATTAGAAACTTGTGAATCCTGGGACAAAATACAGTTTGTGGTTCTTGCCTTGTGTGAAACATTGATAATGGCCCTGTATGAGTCATTCTTAAAGCATGAAGTATAGCATAAGCAGACATACACATTATGGGGCTGATTTACTGTTCAGTTACAGTCTAGCTTGTATTTACTTTAAATATTTAGTGAGATTCAGAGGAAAATTCTAGATGTTGTTTTTTGTATTCTCTGAACCTGGCTGGGTGTTTGAAACCAAGAGAAAAACCAACTTACTCCTTTAGTAGGCCAGCTCAGTTAGGCTAGCACACATGCTTATGCAAAATCACAAGTGTTGCACATAAATGTAAAACTTAGTAGCTTATATGGGTTATTGTAGCTACATTTAGCACTAGATAAAGAAATAGGACAAGTGCATAGAGGAAACAAAATTAATCAAATTACTCCTAAGACATGCTGGTAAGTTAATTGGCTTCTGTCCAAAAATTGGCCCTAGTATATGTATGGGGAACTTGGATTGTGGGATCCTTGAGGGTAGAGACCAATGTGAGTGTGCAATGTACAGGGATAATGACAATTGTAGACACTCACTCAGGTTGAACTGGATGGACTGGTGTCTTTATTCAACCTTGCTAACTATGTAACTATGTAAGTGCATTACCTGTGTGTATATGATGTGCAAGCTTAAGTTGCCCATAAATAGCTTGATAAATGTCTGTTGCCATGACTTGGAATTATTGAGCTGTTTCCAGTATCCTAGGGTGATAATGAATGCCTCATGTGGTCAAGCCCTAGGATAGCAGAGAGTCCTGGTGCTCAGTAGGCTCATAAGGAGACACAGGAAAATATCTGTTAAGGTTTGCCTAGTCTTAATTTAGCCATATGCACTCACACCTCAAATTTCGGATGATTCAGGCAGAATTGGCTGAAAATCAAGCTACCGTATTTTTCGGACTATAAGGCGCACGTAAAAGCCTAAATTTTCTCCCAAAAACGACCGTGCGCCTTATAATCCGGTGCGCCTTATATATGACCTGTTGACATCGCTGGAGTTCTTTGTTAACAGTATCTGTCAGATGGGCGCGCATGGAGTCACAGATCAATAGGGATGGAGATTCGTGGAAAAAGCCACCCGGTCTCTTGACGTTAACCTTCGGACTATAAGGCGCACGTAAAAGCCTAAATTTTCTCACAAAATCGACCGTGCGCCTTATAGTCCGATGCGCCTTATATATATGAAAATATCCATTTTATCAGCCGGTCGTTGCTAGTGCGCCTTATAATCCGGTGCGCCTTATAGTCCGATGCGCCTTATATATGGAAATATCCATTTTATCAGCCGGTCGTTGCTAGTGCGCCTTATAATCCGGTGCGCCTTATAGTCCGAAAAATACGGTATATGTGGCCCTGTTGGCACCATGCAGGCTTGACAAAAATCCATTTAAAAATACATTGAACCAGGTGGCACATTATTGACCTGAAAAGTGACAGCACCCTATCAGATGCAGTCACTGCTTTGGATATCCAGACAGCTGCAACTGTCTGAATACAATTGGCATGGGTGCAGAATTCCTTTATCAATGTTGTTTAGCATCTAACTGAAACATATTTATTTTGTTCATTAGATTGGAGCTGAGACTATGGGACTTATTTACTAAAGGAGTATAGCAAGCTCACTTTGCAAACTAAATTCCCATGGTAAATTTAATTAAGCTTATTAAATGAAGTGATGATAATTCACATTGCACAGAATACCCAATTATGAGCAAGGACAATTAAAACAACAATATAATTTTTGACTGCACATGATTAGATGATAATAGTCAACAGAGCTTCACCTCAATCATTAAGCTAGGGAACATTCCCTTGCAAAGTGAAAAGTGAAAATTCACTTTTCTAAGTAAACAGCTTATATGCATTTAGTAAATCAACCCCTAAATTTGAATGTGCCATTTTTGTTTAAAGCACAAGTAAATAGCTTAAATTCATATGCCAGTACCACTCCTTGCACATTCACCAACTGTGCAGGATGCAACATAGCAGATAGTAAATGTATTGTACCCCCTACACATTCCAAATAAGCTGAGTGTGGTGAACGATTGCGTTGTCAAGGAGCATGTAGGCAGTAGTATACTAACAGAAAGTGAAAGGCAAGCAGATTCCTTAGGGCTTTATTTTATCCGGCACATTTGACATTGTTATTAAAATCTGCATTAGGCAAGCAGGGTAACACCTTTTAGTGCATGGGATGACATTTTACACCTGCTGTCCTTCTATTTCCATGCGTGGCTTTTACTTCATCTATCATGAAATTCTTTTTTTTTCCATTATTTTCCACATTGTAATAACATAATCCCAGATTACGAAGAAAATATATTATGTTCACCTTATTAGGGAACTGCTAGTTCAGCAGTTTGAAAGAGACATGGGATCAAACTAAGCCATTATGAGAGATTAGGTGTTCTGCATAAGTATATCTATACCACTGAAACTTGCAAACATAGTGCATAGTGATCTTGTATGGAGAGATTGTATTTGAATGTGAAGCATTGATCCAGATTCTAAGATGTAATGTGTTTTTGTTTGAAAAAGTAATAATCGTTCTTTAAAGTAAACCTGACCTGTCATAACATGCTTCTAAAGTAACAACAGTGTTGTAGTGCAGGCACTGCCTACGTGTGTTAGTCTTCAGATCAGTCCCTGTTCCAGATAGCAAGCAATTGAGATGCAAGTTTGAAAATGACTTGCTAAGCTATTGCTAGACTTCCCAGGCTTCTCAAGTTTGTTGCACAATTGCAGCAAGTCCACATTGCATGACTCCAGATCAACTTTTTTTGCAAACATTCTGCAAAGTCTTCTCCAAGTCATCCCACCACAGGGGTCACTGTGGCTTGCAGAGCTCTTCCTGTAGACTTGCCACTGCAACTTTGCTCTTGCTAGAGACTTACCACTCAAATTTGCTACAAATTGGAAAAGTGTCAGCTAGAACTTGCGCTTCCAGTGCTCTGCAATTGTACAAATTGTAAGTGGAAATGTGCAGCAAGTTAACAAAGGCTTACAGTTAGAGCTGCACGATTAATCGTTAAAAAATCACAAACTCAATTCAACCCCCTCACGATCTTAATCCAGCATTTCCACTATTCATTCATATAACAAGTGTAGAGCTGTTCTCTGCTCACTCAGCTGTCAAAAAAAATGTTTATCAACATTGTCAGCGCTGGGAGATAACTATAAACAAAGTATCATTTGGTTCTTTTAGACCAAAGGAAAGAACTTTGATCTGTAAATGAGGTTGGTTTAACCACTTAAAGCGGAGTTCCACCCTAAAGTGGAATTTCCGCTCATCGGAACCCTCCCCCACTCCGGTGCCACAGTTGGCACCTTTCAGGGGGGTGCAGATACCTGTCTAAGACAGGTATTTGCACCCACTTCCGGGCATAGACTCCCACGGGAGTCTATGCCTCTTCCTGTCCCGCCGTGCTGCCTGCTGGGACACACACGGGTCCCAGAGGCAGTGTGGACCATTCCCATTGCGCTGCGTGACTCACACATGCACAGTAGGGAACCAGGAAGTGAAGCCACAACGCTTCACTTCCTGATTCCCTCACCGAGAGCCGAGCGAGCCGATTTCATGTGACAACACTGAAGAAATTACACTTTGCTACAATGTAAAGTAGTGAGTGTACAGCTTGTATAACAGTGTAAATTTGCTGTTCTTTCAAAATAACTTAACACACAGCCATTAAAGTGGAAGTAAACCCATCGATTTAAACAGTTTAAAAAAATGGCATGCCGGGAATGCTAACTGCACATTGGCTGTGCTCTCTCAACCAAACTGTCAAACCACCCAATGGCTGGTGTCATAACGGATCACATGTGCAGCACTGTGGCAGCTGAAGATTAAACAGAGGCAAAGATGGCAGCTTCCGTGGATCAAAACGATAGGGGAGTTTACTTCCACTTTAATGTCTAAACCACTGGAAACAAAAGGAGTACACCCCTAAGTTAAAATGTCCAAATTGTGCCCAATTAGCCATTTTCCCTCCCTGGTGTACTGTGGCCCGTTAGTATTACAAGGTCTCAGGTGTGAATGAGCAGAAAGTGTGTTAAATTTGGTGTTATTGCTCTCACTTTCTCATACTGGTCGCTGGAGACTCAACATGGCACCTCATGGCAAAGAACCCTGAGGATCTGAAAAAAAGATTTGTTGCTCTACATAAAGATGGCCTAGGCTATAAGAAGATTGCCAAGACCCTGAAACTGAGCTGCAGCACGGTGGCCAAGACCATACAGCGGCTTAACAGGACTGGTTCCACTCAGAACAGGCCTCGCCATGGTTGTCCGAAGAAGTTGAGCGCATGCGCTCAGCGTCATATCCAGAGGTCTTTGGTTAATAGACATATGAGTGCTGCCAGCAATGCTGCAGAGGTTGAAGGGGTGGGGTGTCAGCCTGTCAGTGCTCAGACCATATGCTGCACGCTGCATCAAATTGGTCTGCATGGCTGTAATCTCAGAAGGAAGCCTCTTCTAAAGATGATGCACAATAAAGCCCACAAATAGTTTGCTGAAGACAAGCAGACTAAGGGCATGGATTACTGGAACCATGTCCTGTCGTCTGAGGAGACCAAGATAAACCTATTTGGTTCAGATGGTGTCAAGCGTGTTCCACGGCAACCAGGTGAGGAGTACAAAGACAAGTCTGTCTAGCCTACAGTCAAGCATGGTGGTGAGAGGGTCATGGTCTGAGGCTGCATGAGTGCTTTCAGCATGGGGAGCTATAGTTCATTGAGGGAACCATGAATGCCAACATGTACTGTGACACACCGAAGCAGAGTATGATCTCCTTCCTTTGGAGACTGGGCCGCAGGGCAGTATTCCAACATGATAACGACCCCAAACACACCTCCAAGGCGACCACTGCCCTGCTAAAGAAGCTGATGGTAAAGGTGATGGACTGGCCAAGCATGTCTCTAGACTTAAACCCTATTGAGCATCTGTGGGGCTTCCTCAGAAGGTGGAGGAGCACAAGGTCTCTAACATCCACTAGCTCCGTGATGTTGTCATGGAGGAGTGGAAGAGGACTCCAGTGGCAACCTGTGAAGCTCTGGTGAACTCCATGTCAAGGCAGTGCTGCAAAATAATGGTGGCCACACAAAATATTGACACTTTGGGTCCAATTTGAACATTTTCACTTAGGGGTGTACTATATATATATAATGGCTGTGTGTTGAGTTATTTTGAGGGGACAGCAAATTTACACTGTTATACAAGCTGTACACTCACTACTTTACATTGTAGAACTTTACATTGTAGAAAGAAGTATCTTCAGTTTTGTCACATGAAAAGATATAATAAAATATTTACAAAAATGCGAGGGTTGTACTCACTTTTGTATATATATATATATATATATATATATATATATATGTATATATATATATATATATATATATATATATATATATATATATATATATATATATATATATGTGTGTGTGTATATATATATATATATATACATATATATTAATACACTGATGTCTATTTGAAACTGTACACACTGTATTAGATACTGTGTATACTGTGGATCAAACAGCTTTCTTGCACAATGCAGAGTATTAACCCCTTAGGTTACACAGTGAGTAAAACATGCATGCTTTACTGCATATACATTCTGATTTTACTGTTGTGGGTTTAGTAACACTTTAAGATAAAGCATAATTCTCTAGCTCTATTGCTTGGTGTAAAAATCTATGAGCTGAAGTGTAGTTCTTTAGCCAGGGTATCTAACTCCCACAAATAGGTAATCCTTTGTCAGAAAAGGCTGGCAACTCAAACTTCTCTGGAATAAAAGTACTTTATTTACTACATGGATACAGGTACAGAGTATACTGACGCGTTTTGGCTATGAAGCCTTCATCAAAGCCGAAATACGTCAGCATATATATTAAATATATTTATTCATTTACATAAAACATTTATTCTATAATGAACAATACTGTTACTTTGACTTAAACGTGTTAGATGGAGTTTGGCTGTAATTTATTATACCTACTTTTGCATCTACTAGTACATCTAACACTCCTCCCCCTACCGACTGACAATGCTGCTGTCTAAAGGTGCTCCCTGGTCTCATCCATCCACAGTGGGGGCACTTTAATACAGGAGAATGTGTTACAGGCCAGATCACCAAGTGTAAACATAGGGAAAAAAAGCAAAAAAATTTAAATACAAATGCAGCTGCACGTCTAATGATTGGTAAGCTGCAATATAATACATTTTTGGTTTGGGATTTAATATTATAATTTAAGTAGATTAAACATGTTTTCATTGCCAAATTAAAATGCATCCATTTACTTGCTAGTCTTTACACTGGACTGCTTCAAAATCTGTACTATGCTGTGTTAAATTGAAATGAATTACACTGCGTGTTTATAAAAAGATTTTATTTCTGTTTCCGTTATAGCATTATCAGTCTCTTTTGCAGCTCTGCAGATAGTAATTGAAGGAAAAAGCAGTCTAACAAAATACCCGACAGTATAAAATGGAAACAAAGAATCAGCAGTGATTATTTTTAGTTTCCTAATTAGACCTAAACCAAGATAGAGATTGTGGAGATGGAGAGAGTTTGATCAGAACTAAACAAGCAGTTTAACAGTGCTGAGCGGCAAGAACGTCTATGAGCAATTAGTGAAGCACAATATACAGAAACTAAAGCCATTTCCTACAATATCTGGTTCCCACAAAAATCAATCAGCTCTAGGCCAACTACTTTTTTGTAAGTACTACTCATTGATTTTTTTTTTTTTTTTTTAACATGTCACATAAATGCACCAGCTATCAATAGAACAAGATGTACAAGAATAAAAATAAAATCAACCATTCGCAAGTCATTCTAAACATTACACAACGAAACAAGATATCTAACATATATTATTTAATTATGATCTCCAGCCACTCAAATTTGCTGGGGATATTCCCTTTGAAAGGTATTTATTCTGCTTTTTATCCTTTTTTTATTGCCCCCAGGGAATTATTTTTTTTCATTGTATAACTTTAATGCACTTACCAGTGTGCACTCTAATTACCACTCAATTTTGGACATGAATCCTAAACCATCAATCCTGACTTCAATGGGGTGATCCACTAAACAGGAGGGACTACTAGGATTTTTGCTACAATTGACACCAAAGCCAAGGACGTGGGTAATAGGTCAAAGGGAAACTAAAGATATTTATTTATTTAAAGTACTTATAACACCATCAAGTTACGCAGTGATTTACATATATTGTACATTCACATCAGTCCCTGCCCTCAAGGAGCTTACAATCTTAGGTTCCTAACTTGCATATACATACTAGGGACAATTTACACAGAAGGCACTTAACCTACCAGTATGTCTTTGGAGTGTGGGAGGTAACCGGAGTATCTGGAGGAAACCCACGCAGGCACAAGGAGAACATGCAAACTCAAAGTAGGTAGTGCCGCTGTTGGGTTTTGATATGGGGCATAATTAAAGTGTTACTAAACCCACAACAGTAAAATTGGTCTGTGTATGCAGTAAAGCATGCTTGTTATAGTCACTGTGGAACCTAAGGGGTTAATCCTCTGCATTGTGTAAAAAGGCTGTTTGATCCAACCTTTTTCTGATACTTGTGGAAATTTTATTAAGATGTATTCAATATGTATTGTCACAGTGTCTCCCAGTGTCAGTTCTGCTGCAGTCCACGCTAAAGAGTGGGCCGCGGCTGACTGACAACGGTTATGACTCATTGGTAGTGAAAAGCTTCTTGAAAAGCTCATGTCTCTCTGTGTGTCTGATCAGCACATAGAGGGACTTTGACATGTCCCTGCAGAGAGTCACCCATTCACAGGAATGGTAGAATAATCCGGGTATGCGTTGCTCTCTGAACAATGCAGAATAAGGATTCACGCCAATGGTAAAAACGGGAGTGCTCGCGTGCGTTTGTCGGACAGCGTTCATGATTTCTTAGGCCAAACATGTTGCTTTCTTTGTTTAACTGGAGAGCACAGCTTAGATGTACAAGGGGCGGGCTCTGTGATGTCAACTGACAGCGGGCCTCAGCAAGCATGGCAAAAAGAGGGAGAAAAGTGGCATCAAAGGTCAAGGAATCCATGGATTATGAGGAACTGATCAGACTTGTCAAGGACAAACCTATGATTTAATATACCCGGTATCCTAAATATAAGGACAACGTGCTGAAAAAACATGCATGGCTTGAAATTTTTAGAATCATCTTGCCAGAGTGGAGCATGTGCTCATCCCAAGTTCAGGCTGACAAATGTAAGTTGTTTATTCTCTTTCACTACATGTAGATGCTGTCCTATTGTTTCTTTATGTTGTCCATTTTTATTATTTCAAATATTTAAAAAAACAACAGCGTTCGGTCGCCCATAAATCCATACCAGGCATCATGCCCTCAACATGGGGCACATAACGGCGTCAGACAGAGATGGAGGAGTCTCTAAATTAATTAATAAGCTAAGATTAGCTTAGGTTAGCAAAATAATATACAACACAAACGTGAACAACATTATTTTTATTTACATAAACCAAAATGACAAAAAATGACATTATTTGTAACAGCACACTTTCCACATTGTAAAGGCCGTGATAATAATAGGCAAACCAATACACACTTTTTATGATTATATAGAATCCATCTGCCAAGGCACCTCCCCAGCTGGCGACTAGTGATGGACGAACTTCCGACGGGACGTTTCGCGAACGCGGACCACAAACGCGGCCGATAGTTCGCGAACCGGAACGTTCGCGGCGGGCCCCATTGACTTCAATGGGAGGCGAACTTCGCAAACCTACAGGTCAAATTTGCAGCCACAAAATAATTAATAGCTGTGCAAACATAGTCCCACCACATGGCCAATGACATAACACATGTATGAGGTGAATCTGGGATCGACAACTACAAGCATTCTTTTTTTATATGGGAAATTGTTGTGACAATTCAGGACTGTGGAGCGCATGAAGGCAATGGAGGAGAGGGAAGGTCAGGGACCAGGGTAGGCAAAGAAGAGGGTGCAGGAGATGATCACCAGCAGCGTGACATACAGCAATGACACCTGCACCGTGATAGAGTCATCTGACAGCAGCACCTTGATAGAGAGCACTGACATCAGCAGCGTGACATACAGCAATGACACCTGCACCGTGATAGAGTGATCTGACAACAGCACCGTTATAGAGAGCACTGACATCAGCAGCGTGACATAAAGCACTCACACCAGCACCGTGATATACAGCACTGACAGCAGCACCGTGATAGAGAGCACTGACATCAGCAGCGTGACATAAAGCATTCACACCAGCACCGTGATATGCAGCACTGTGATAGAGAGCACTGACATCAGCAGCGTGACATAAAGCACTCACACCAGCACCGTGATATACAGCACTGACAGCAGCACCGTGATAGAGAGCACTGACATCAGCACCGTGACATAAAGCACTCACACCAGCACAGTGATATACAGCACTGACAGCAGCACCGTGATAGAGAGCACTGACATCAGCACCGTCATATACAGCACTGACACCTGCACCGTAAGCAGCCCCAGGAGGAAGTCAGCATAGCACAGGGATGGTGGGAGCCCCTCATAATGAGCATACCAGAGGGATGGTGGGAGCCCCTCATAATAAGCAGCCCCAGGAGGATATCAGCATAGCACAGGGATGGTGGGAGCCCCTCATAATAAGCAGCCCCAGGAGTAAGTCAGCACAGCACAGGGATGGTGGGAGCCCCTCATAATGAGCATAGCACAGGGATGGTGGGAGCACCTCAAAATATGCACAGCAGAGGTACAGCCCCAGGAGGAAGTCAGCACAGCACAGGGATGGTGGGGGCCCCTCATGATATGCACAGCAGAGGTACAGTCCCAGGAGGATGTCAGCACAGCACAGGGATGGTGGGAGCCCCTCATAATAAGCAGCCCCAGTAGAAATATGACACCGCTCAACCTCTTCAAAGAGGAGGGTACGGGCATATAGTAAGGTGTACTTTTTTTGGACAAGGAAGTGAGCCAAATGAAGAAAGAAGGTCTCTGTGCTCGATTAAAAAAATTGTTTATAGACATATACATGGTCTACTGGTCACATGTGTTGAATTCCTCCGAGATCCATGCCTCATTCATTTTTAGAAATGTGAGGTAGTTAACACTGTCGTGAGCTAGGCGAGTACGCTTATCGGTCACGATCCCCCCTGCTGCGCTGAATGTCCTTTCGGACAGGACACTGGATGAGGGGCAAGCCAACAGTTCGATTGCAAATTGGGCAAGCTCTGGCCAGAGGTCAAGCCTGCCCACCCAGTAGTCCAGGGGTTCATCACTCCTCAGAGCGTCCACATCGGCCGTTAACCCGATGTAGTCGGTCACCTGACGGTCTAGGCGTTCCCTGATGCTGGATCCGGATGACACCTGTCGGTGGGTCGGCTGAAAGAATGACCTCATATCCGAAGTCACCAACACATCTTCAAACCGGCCTCTTCTTGCAGGCGCTGTTGGATTGGTACCTGCAACTCCTTCTCTGGGAGTGGGAATTGCTCCTCTGCCAGCGCACGCAAAAGCAGAATGCAGCATTTCTCGAAGCAAGGCCTGGAAGTGCTGCATTCTGACAGCCCTCTGTGACGGTGGTAGCATTTCCACCATTTTGTGTTTGTACCGCGGGTCTAAGTACATTGCCACCCTGTATTGGTCCTTGACCCTTATGCTTTTTATACGGGGGTCCCTATTAAAACACTGGAGCATGAAGGCCCCCATTTGCACTAAAGTGGAAGCGGTGTGGTGGCCTGGCTCCTGCTCATCATCCAGGATAATGTCGTCCTCTTCATTCTCCTCTCCCCATCCACGCACAACAACAGGGATCCCAGAAAGGTTTAAAGCATGCTCTTCTTGCTCCTCCTCATCCGCCCGGCACCATCCTCCTCTGACTCCTCTTCAGACTCCTGTTGTTCACCTGTCTCAGATAGAGTAGCCCCCCCTTGGGAATTCATCCAGCATTGCGGCTTCCTCATCACACAGCTTGATCAATGACACAACGCAATGCATGCTCCGTAAAGAAGGCATAAGGTATCATGTCACTGATGGCGCCATGGCTGCGACTGACCAGTTTGGTGATCTCCTCAAATGGGCACAGAAGTCTGCATGCATCGCGCATGAGCAGCCACTGGTGAAAAAAAACCCAGCTCCCCAGAACCGGTTCTGCCGCAGAGTTCATACAGGAAGACGTTAACTGTACGTTTCTGCTGGAGCAGCCTATCAAGCATATAGAAGGTTGAGTTCCATCACGTTGGGCAATCGCAAATAAGACGTCTGACCGGCAGATTGTGTCGCCGCTGAATGTCAGCAAGGCGAGCCATGGCCGTGTAAGATCTTCTGAAATGGGCCGAGATTTTCCTTGCCTGCCACAAGATGTCCTGGACCCCAGGGTATTTGACAAGGAATCGCTGCACGACCAAGTTTAAGACGTGTGCCATGCATGGCACGTGCGTGATTTTGCCCTGTTTCAATGCGCTAAGCAGATTGGCACCGTTGTCACACACCACTTTACCAACTGTCAAATTGAGCGGTGTTAGCCACTGATCTGCCTGTGAACGCAAAGCTGAAAGGAGTGCCGGGCCAGTGTGGCTCTTGGCTTCCAGGCACAACAGACGCAGCACGGCATGGCAACGTCTCACCTGGCATGTCGAATAGGTTCTGGGGAGCTTGGGTGGCGCAGCGGAAGAGACGCTAGCAGCGGAAAAGGAGGAGTCAGCTGAGGAGGAGAGGGAGGAGGATGGAGTAGGAGGAGGAGGAGAAGAAGAGTCAGGCCTGCATGCAATCCGTGGCGGTAAAACCAAATCTACACGGGTGCCACGGGTTACATGCTTGACGGCCGTCAGAAGGTTCACCCAGTGGGCAGTAAAAGTGATATACCTTCTCTGCCCGTGTTTGCTAGACCACGTGTCTGTGGTCAGATGTATCTTGGCACCGACACTGTGTGCCAGAGATACATTCACTTGCCGCTGAACATGGCCATATAGCTCTGGGATGCCCTTCTCTGAGAAATACTTCCTTCCTGGGACCTTCCATTGTGGTGTTCCAATGGCCACAAATTTGCGAAAGGCCTCCGAGTCCACCAGTTTATATGGCAGTAGTTGGTAGGCTATGAGTTCTGACAAGCCAGCCGTCAACCGCTGGGCAAGAGGGTTATCCGGCGTCATCATTTTTTTACGCTCGAACATTAGGCCCACGGGAGCCTGCCTTTTTGCAGAAAAACGTGAGCTTGGCGTGATGGAAGGTGGAGTGGAGGACAATTGTGAGGAGAGAGGAGAAGGAGAAGTAGAAGACGAGGCTGGACGGTGACAGCCTGCAGTGTGGCTTTGTGTGTTCCGTTGCTCCCACTCGGCTCGGTGATGGCTGCTCATGTGCCTTCTTAAGGCGGTCATCCCTAGGTGAGTGTTGGGCTTACCGCGACTAATGCGTTGACTGCAAAGATTGCAGATGGCAACGCTATTGTCAGCAGCGGACACGTTAAAAAAAGCCCACACTCCGGAGCCATGTGCCGGTGTCCTGGGAGCGCCAGATGTGACCGTACATGGTCGATGACTCGTTCCTGATACATTTGCAGTCTGCTTTGTCCCTCCTGTGCAATGTAAGTTATTCCTGCTTCTCCTCCCTAGTTATTCCTGCTGGTCCATATCTCCCTCTGAACTCCCCTCCTCTTTCTCTCTTGTGGGCACCCACGTGACATCACTAGACACGTCATCATCAACGTCACCTTCCCCACCACTATAAGTAGAGATCTCGGAGTAGGCAACAACAGCGGGGACCAACCTCCTCCTTGGGCTGATCTGGGTACTGTCATCAGACTGCTGAGTAGCGGTTGTTGCTGCCTCCTCTTCCTGATCCAATACCAAGAGTGGCTGCGCATCAGAAATGTCTTGATATGGATCGGAAATTTGGGGGTGCACATAGCAGAGAGTGAAAAAGAGGGTGCAGATCGAGAGGATGAGGAGGGTGCAGAAGAGTAAGGCTGAGCGAGCCACTCAACCAAGTCTGGTGCGTCCTTTAAAGTAATTGAACGCACCTTCTGCAACTTCCCACTTTGGCTCAAGCCTGTTGCTCCTGCCCTACCCCTACCACCCCTGCGGAAGGGCCTGCCTCTTCCTCTGCCTGTCATTTTTAAAATGACCCTGTGACAAAATTCTCAGTCCCTATACCGATGAAGGACTGCTGCAGTATAGGGCAGCGGTCAGCAGTAGTGTACCTCAACCCTATGCATTGTGGACCGATACCAGTCCTTATAGAATGGCAGACTGTACCTCACTCAACCCTATGTACTGTAGTACCCTATACCTTACCAGTCATTATAAGGACCTTTGTGGACCAAGTAGGTTGTGTGTGAGTGATTAGCAGACTGTACGTCAGTCCCTATACCGATAAGGACCTTTGTGGACCAAGTAGGTTGTGTGTGAGTGATTAGCAGACTGTACGTCAGTCCCTATACCGATGACAGACTGCTGCAGTATAGGTCAGCGGTCAGCAGTAGTGCACCTCAACCCTACGTATTGTGGACCGATACCAGTCCTTATAGAATAGCAGACTGTACCTCACTCAACCCTATGTACTGTAGCACCCTAGACAGACCAAGTTACCAGTCCTTATAAGGACTTTTGTGGACCAAGTAGGTTGTGTGTGAGTGATTAGCAGACTGTACGTCAGTCCCTATACCGATGAAGGACTGCTGCAGTATAGGGCAGCGGTCAGCAGTAGTGTACCTCAACCCTATGTATTGTGGACCGATACCAGTCCTTATAGAATGGCAGACTGTACCTCACTCAACCCTATGTACTGTAGTACCCTATACCTTACCAGTCCTTATAAGGACCTTTGTGGACCAAGTAGGTTGTGTGTGAGTGATTAGCAGACTGTACGTCAGTCCATATACCGATGACGGACTGCTGCAGTATAGGTCAGCGGTCAGCAGTAGTGCACCTCAACCCTACGTATTGTGGACCGATACCAGTCCTTATAGAATAGCAGACTGTACCTCACTCAACCCTATGTACTGTAGCACCCTAGACAGACCAAGTTACCAGTCCTTATAAGGACTTTTGTGGACCAAGTAGGTTGTGTGTGAGTGATTAGCAGACTGTACGTCAGTCCTTATACCGATGAAGGACTGCTGCAGTATAGGGCAGCGGTCAGCAGTAGTGCACCTCAACCCTATGTATTGTGGACCGATACCAGTCCTTATAGAATAGCAGACTGTACCTCACTCAACCCTATGTACTGTAGCACCCTAGACAGACCAAGTTACCAGTCCTTATAAGGAGCTTTGTGGAACAAGTGGGTTGTGAATGATTAGCAGACTGCAGCAGAAGGGCAGCAGTCAAGTATAATATTCTTTCTATATTTGGAAGAAAGAATATTATATGTGTACAAGCCTATTACCATACCACTGATACCAGTCCTGAAAAGAACCTTTGTGGAACTAATAGTAACAGCTACTGATTAAACTGACCCTCACTGCCTGACACACTGCTTCCTGCCTGTCCCTATATAAACTGACAAAACAGAGGCTACTGGAACAATAACTGGAATAGCACTTTTGTGGACCTGATAGTAACAGCTAATGATGATGACTAAACTGACTGTCCCTACAGCAGACACAGCATCCTGTCCCTTTCTCTAAACTGACAAAAGACACTCAGGCTGCTGCAACAATCAGAAGCACAGCAAACCTATATACACCTAAAACCTATACCAGTCCTGAAAATAACTTTTGTGTACCAAATAGCTAGCGATTTGGGTCAATGTAATCTCTCCCTGCTCCACACAGCAACCTCTCCCTATAGTGACAGAAGAAAGAATGTAAAATGGCCGCCGGATCAGGTGTATTTATAAGTTAGGGGGAATGTCCAAGTGTCCATGTGCTGTAATGTCTCAATTGGCTTTCCTGTACCCCATGATGGATTTGTCATCATAGGTCAAAGTTCTTTTACACAGTAAACGCGGAAGTCCGCCGGGCGAACGGCGCCAATAGTCCGCCGAACAGGCGGACCGTGAACAGCCGAAATTTGCCGCGAAGCGACCGCCGGGCGAACCGTTCGGCCATCACTACTGGCGACATAAAGAAGTTTTGGAATTCACCCGAATATGTGTACCACTAGTGGTGCCCCTAGTAACATTCCACTGTGCCACCTCCATGTTATGGCTCAGGGAATGCTCAAATACATATCCGCCAAGTTCACGCACATAGTTGTGCAGTGCACAGGCTGCTTTAACAGAACTGACAGCATAGTCAATACTGAGATTTATTGAAGTATGCATGTATCTCCACTTATTGCAGAGTATACCAAATGCACATTCCACTGCTCGTCATGCCCTAGTGAGCCTATAATTGAACACTCTTTTTTCTGTTGTCAGTGATCGACTAGAAAAAGGCTTGAGCATGTGCTCTGCAAGGGCAAATGCTTCATCTCCTACAAATGTGGGAGGGAAGGCTCAGTTGTTCCGGGCAGGGGAGAATGATTGGGCAAGTCAAGTGTATTCCCCCCTGCAGCATGCACCCCAAATGATCAATGTGAAAAAACACTAGAATCTGAGCTGCTGCCATAAGAACCCACATCAATGTAAATAAATTTATAATTGGCGTCTGCCACTGCCATTATTACCAAAGAAAAAAACTTCTTATAATTAAAATATTTGCTCCCACTAGCTGGAGGCTTGAGGATGTGGATAAACCAATCTTGTTTGGCTTCTTCATCACCAAATTCTTCAGTTCTTCCCATATGACTAGGCTCGTTTCATTTCCCAACCTTATGTTCAAAGTGCAGACTTCCATAACAATTTCCTGTAGCAAGGTACCTAAAAGCAAACATAAATAACATAAATTTAATTTTGTCTGTTTTTCAGTTTACTACTTACAGACAAGGTGGCTCAGCAGGCGTGATGCTTACCGAAAATATATACGCCACCTCAAAGAAGTGAGGAGTGGCTCGGGGGCAGCGCCTAGGATACTCTATATGTTTGCCGGGGACTTAGAATTTCTACAACCCATTGTGGAGATGAGGGAGTAGGATTTCATCTATATCATCTATGTATCTGCAAACCTCTTAAATTTGATTATGCCTAGTTAAGTTACAATCTTTTTTCTTAGACAGGACAGAAGCTAGTTGGGAAGAACAAGGTGTTCTGGATTACCAGCCAGAGGCACAATCGGAGGCCCAAGCCCAGATTGGTTTTCAGGAAGGCACAGAGGATTTAGCACAAATCCAAAGCTCCTCTAATCTGTTGGAAACAAACCCAGAAGAGCAATCTTCACTGGCAAAGGCTATCCCTGGGACCTCCTCTGTTCCTGCAGACATTGTTCAGCCAGCTGAAGTTCCATGGAGGTGAGCACCTGTATCACAACCTGACATAAGTGAGCGCCTACTTGAAATATTGAAAACCATGTCTGAAAAGATGGATGCTTTTTCATGTCCGGATATTATACTGTAGTCCCTCTTATTAAAAATGTAAAACCTGAGCGCTATTTGGAAATGTGAAGCACTATCAAACAAGTGCTACACTCCTTCTCACAGCCACGTGAGGAAGCTTAATTTCCAGTGCCATATGTGACACCACCAAGACCTCCCCTTAACTACCCTAGGTACGCCCACTACCCTGAACAACAACACCTTACCCCTATATTCCCCCATCCTATCCTTCTAGCTTTGAAAAAGCAACCTCCAGATATGAAGTGCCACACAGTAACATTCCCTAGCCCATCCTATCCCATCCCCAATTCCTTCAATCAGACCCCCCCTAAAAGACCTGCTCCCAGCACTGCCAGTGATGAACCAGCTTCTGCCAGTCACTACTCCAATGAGGCCCCTTTCCATAGAACATATCACAATCTGTGATTTATGAGGTCTGTCCAACGTTGAGGACCATGAGGACACCTTTTTTGTTAAGTATGATCAAGAGGCCTACTTGAGAGACATGTTTATTTTTTAGTTTGGTTCAGTGTTAATTTATGTTGGCTACATGAGCAAATGTTTTATTTTTTTACAATTTTATGATACTTGAATAAATCATTATTATGCCAACTTTTGTGGGGTTATATATTTACAATTACACACGTTTGAACAGTTCAAAAATAATTATATTGCATGCTCAAAATTTCACCTGACAAAGGACATCAGTGGTGAAAAGTACCTTAATGTGATCAGTAATCTTTCAGCAGGCTGGATACTTGGTCTGTAGCATGTGTTCTGATGCTCCAAGCGAGGGCAGATGAGTCCAAGCAATTCATCAAAACGAATTAAAAAAAAGAGTCTTTTATTAGATACATGTTTGAAACACATTTTGGCATACAGCCTGAAAAATAGTGAGGTAAGTGGTTAAGAAAATTTTTATTTAGAAGAAGGCCTGCATCCTTAAGCAAAACAAAAATTTTTGTTAAAGAAGTGGCATCAAAAACAAGATGCAACATCATTTGCAGTTGTGTCTCATTTGGACATAGATTTAGCCACTGGCAGCTAAATTTAACAATAACAATTGTCTGGTCCCAAACTGAACCAGACAACTGAACTGAACTATTAGATATCTATAATGCAGTTGATAGCTTACACTTTAGAATCCAATATAAATGCAAAATTACAGTTGGAAATATGTAAACACTCTCACTATAGTTTGTACGCAAAAGCACAAACTAGGTAACAGAAGAAGTTGATCAGCAAGATCTTTAACCACTTGCCGCCCACCCATTGTCAAATGACGGCGGCAAAGTGGTTTCAAAATCCTGACTGGACATCATAGACCGTCCTCAGGATTTTGAGCCGCTGCACGCCCCCGGGGGCGTGCATCGCGGCGATCGTTGTTGCGGGGTGTCAGTCTGACACCCCGCAACTACGATCTCGGTAAAGAGTCTCTGACGGAGACTCTTTACCACGTGATCAGCCGTGTCCAATCATGGCTGATCACAGTGTAAATCAGAAGAGCCGGTGACCGAGTTTTCCTCACTCGCGTCTGTCAGACGCGAGTAGAGGAGAGCCGATCGGCTGCTCCTCTGACAGGGGGGGTCTGTGCTGATCGATTATCAGCACAGCCGCCCCCGAGGATGCCCACACTGGACCACCAGGGACACCACCAGACCACCAGGGATGCCCAGCACCAGGTATGCCACCATAGACCACCAGGGATGCCAGTTAGTGCCCACAATGGATGCCAATCAGTGCACACAATGGATGCCAATCAGTGCCCACAATGGGCATCACTGATTTGCTTGCATTATTGTTTGGCACTGATTGGCATCCATCAGTACAATACAGTGCCACCTATCAGTGCCCATCCATGGCAACAATCAGTGCCCATCCATGCCAACTATAAGTGCCCATCCGTGCCAACTATCAGTGCCCATCCATGCCAACTATCAGTGCCCATCCATGCCCATCGATGCCACCTAGCCATGCCCATCTGTGCCACCTATCCATGGCCATTCGTGCTGCCTATCCATGCCAATCTGTGCCAGCTATCCATGCCAATCCATGCCAGATATCAGTGCCAATTTGTGCCACCTATCAGTGTCCATCCATGTCGCCCATCAGTGCCACCTATCAGTGCCCATAGGTGCTGCCTATCAGTGCCACATATCAGTGCCCATCAATGCCACCTCATCAGTGCCACTTCATCAGTGAAGGAGAAAACGTACTTATTTACAATGTTTTGAAACTGAAACAAAAAAAAATAGTTATTTTCAAAATTTTCGGTCATTTTTTATTTGTTTAGCAAAAAATAAAAACCGTAGAGGTGACCAAATACCACCAAAAGGAAGCTCTATTTGTGTGAAAAAAATTATAAAAATTTAATTTGGGTACAGTGTAGCATGACCGCGCAATTGTCATTCAAATTGCAACAGTGCAGAAAGCTCAAAATTGGTCTGGGCAGGAAGGTGTTTAAGTGCCTTGTATTGATGTGGTTAAAAAAAAAAATTATATAAATTTGACCATATCTAAGAAACTAGAGCTGATGCAGCCAACACAGTTTTCTGAATCAGATCCAGATCCACATAACCCCAAGAACAGGTCCAAAAAGCAGGGCACCAAAAGTCAGCAGCTACAGTTCTTGCAGCTGCTCTCTTTTTTTTTTTCTTTTTTTTGCCTTTTGTATAGATGAGTTAAGTTTCTCTTTGAAGAGTATTTTTGGGCTTGTCACACTGCTATTATAAATGTTCCTACTGATGCAATAAAATCTTGCAATCCCCAGTTGGAATTCTTCTTTAAAATTTTGGGTTTAACATGGTATTTTTCAAACGCTTTGTAAAGAAATGTTATAGTTTATGAAAATATGAGCTCAGTACCTTCCTTGATGGATTGCATTGGAACGCATGACATAAAGAATTTGGCTTCCTTGTGATAAGAAAACAATGTGCAATATTTAGTAAACCATGCATAAACAAAATAGTTTAATTTCATTCCCCAGATGATGATCACTCCAGAGGTTCATCTCCATGCAGTTTTTTTGTAGTTTATGGCTGGAAATTGAACAGCAAGCCTATAATTCCTTTGAAGGTTATTTCAGAATTTTCTGGCTTACTTACAATCATATCTGATGACATAAACATATTGACAGCAAGCCAAACCACAAAAAAGGAAAAGGATGTGTTACCAAAACATTGACTAATATATGTGGATTTTCTCAGCACAAAGGTTGTCCCACATGTTCTTACAGATAATCTTCTGTGCAACCTTTAACCCAAATATTTTTTATTTTTATTTTTTATTGCACACAGTGAGTTGTCCAGCTAACAGTGCATTTGCAAAATGAAGCAATAAAAGGTTTCTATTGCAAAAAAAATTAGTGTTTAATAAGGCCATCGTGCAAGAATTGTATATTTATACTTATGTATAAAGAGTTATTAGGGCACACTTATGTAGAGGTGCACTAACCAATAAAACCAGAGTTAAAATCCAGTGCTGTAAAATCTCACATAAAACTCTTTTTTTATCAGAAATATATAGCAGTTTTGTGACTTCTATAAGTGTTCGGCCGAGCAATGGTTAAAACTTGTAGGAGGAGTTTTCATTCTCCTCTGACTGCCCTATGAGGCTGCATGACCCCTGACCCTCTGTCTGGACAGTGCTGATTGGCCCTGTGCTGATCGCATGCACCCTCCAAAAAAAAACTCCCTAGTGAAGCACAGGGGTTTTGCCACCCAAGCTCATGTTAATATGTTGTTCCTTAAGTAAGAGTTTGGCTTCCTCTAGTGTCCTTTTGATGTTAACGCTGTTAGGACTTTTCTTACAATTAATGAGAAACAGCGCTGCAAAGCATTGAGGGAAATGTAGTTCAATGTTCAAGTGACTCATGTGTTTAACTCAGTCAAGGAACTACCTACCCACAATGCCCAGTTCACTTACCCACAAGGCCAAGCCACAGAACTGCCTGCTGGGTAAGCAAATAAAAGGGACAGGTGTGGCACATTTTCTCTTTCTCCGGATGCCATTCAGCACACAGCAGGAGGTATGTGTGTGTGCCCAGGGCTGGAAGAGCCTGCGGCCTACAGCGGAGAGCGGATCACCCGCCCCAGAGGGATCCTTGTGAAGTGCCCTGCTAATCGAGCAGGAGGATCGGTCTGCGTTTCAAAGTATCTGAAGCCATCTGCTTTTACATTTGCCAGCCATTTGAAGGAGTGGTTCAGTGTGACGCTGCTAGCTCAGATCAGCACTGAGATATCGAGAGTGGAGTCTAACAAGCATCTGGGCCTGATGTGGTGAGCGGGCACTTGCCCAGATCGATATAGTGCACTGTTGCTGTTTGAATTAGTTCCAGATTGTTGCTGGGATCTGTAGTCTCACAGAAGTGATCTCATATATTCATAGACTGTGTATAGTGGAACATCAGGGTTTACCTTCGCTGTACTGCAAAGTAAATGCTGAGTTGTGTCCCTAAGTTCTACAGGTGTCTTACATTTGCACGCACTTGATTGCCAGCATTTCTACTATAATTTGCTACCTACTTGTTTCTTACCTGGATTTACAAATACTGCAGTCTAATACCTTGAGCTAGCTGAAGAGGAAGAAGACAAGAGACTTTGTCATTTGCTAAAAAACAGCACAACTTTGGTTTGCAGAATGAACAGTGTATTGCAACCTAGGGGGAGCCCTTGAGTATATGATAAAAAGTTATATGGTTTTGTGCTGTTGTATGTTCATAGCATTGTGCTGCAGAATTGGTATGTGTGTGCTTGGAGGTTTCAGTGGGAAGGTGTTCAATATAGCTGCTGATTGGTATTGGGTACCTGTCCCACTGTGCACCTGTTTGCATATGCTATCTATGGTGATCCTTGAATACAGTTTCACATTTACATTGACAGTTATATTGTCGTTTACTGTCTCTGAGTTATCACACTGTTAATTGTGTTAAACTTTCACCTCAGTAAACTTTCAGATGGTTAACTGATACCCTGTGTGAGATTCTATCTATTATTACAGCTGGTGAAGTGATGAGTACCAAGGTGACGGTAAATATACTGTGTGTTGTACCATTACTGTATTTTTCATTACTGGTCGGTCTTACATTAACATCACCATACAGGTGTGCCAGAGGGGTTGAGTCTGTTCTTGGGGTTGATAGGCAGAGTACAGGATTATCCATTCATCAGCAGCTCCTACGAGGGTAGTGCTACACTAGCAATACACACCAAACTGAGCATGTGCATAGTGCCTCCAAGGCTCTGTTCTATCAGGAGATGGATTGGGGATAGTGGAAGATTGGGAGGATCAAAGAAGAAATGCTCAAATAGCCTTTTTACACAATGTGCAGGATTAATCCTTTTAGTTCCACAGTGAGTATAACAAGCATGCCTTTCTGCATATACAGACTGATTTTACTGTTTTGGGTTTAGTAACACTTTAAAGCAGAACTTCAGGATTAGCAAAAAATCCCCCATTAGTACACCCCCCTACACAAAACACTGAACAGTTATTACATTTGTGAAATTCCTTATCATTGAAGAGAAAAGGAGCTGTTAGAACAGTGATTACATCATATACTCTCCTCTTCACCATAATCAAACTACACTTCCCACCAAGCTTTGGGAATTGCAATGAATGTGGGAGGGTACACTAGGCCTGTACATGTTAAATGTGATCAAGCCCACTTCAACATAAATCATGCCTCCTCATTCTGCAGCCAGCCAGCCACACTACTCAGTTACACACAGCAGGATAGATAGGCTACAGTCTTATAAATGCAAAGCATGCTTGTGCTATCCCCCTCCAGCCACAACAACCGATAAACATATTGCCCTTACTTGCTTTATGTAATCATTACCGAACTGTAGACACATGCCCATAATTATATATTATACACACAGTCAGGGCCGGTGCTACCACTATGCAAACTAGGCGACCGCCTAGGGCACACTGCTGCCTAGGGCACCCGGCTGCTGGTTTCCCTACTTTCCGTGCTATGTAAGTTTTTTCAGTGCTGTATTATAAACACCTCTGTAATAAATGTTATAACCTCTAGTGGGCGCTGCTGGGATAAAGCGTGCATATCTAGGGGGACGTAGGGGATGCCTCTGCTGCATGTTACTCAGGCAGCCGCTCTGTAGTGTCATTATAGATGTGTAGCACTGGAGGCCATGTCCTAATGGAATGGAAGCAAACATCCCCTGCGCGCCTCTATGATCAGTGCTCTCTACTGCAGCCGCATCCTAGCGCCAGCTTCTGTCACACTGATGTTCAGGCAAAGGGGGTGGATTCAGGGGCGGAGCCAGGGTGCAGCAAATTTAGGTTTCGCCTGGGGTGTCAAAAATCCTTGCACCAGCCCTGTACACTGTACTCTGCTGTAATTCAGTACTATACATATTCCTCCTCCTGCTGTAGCTTTGAGATCTTTCTAACAGCAATCAGTGCTTGTATGGTGTATATGAGCACATCCCTAACCGCAACACAGAAAGAAAAAGTCGAGCCATGCTGCTATACATCAGCATGTGGCACAAGTAAATGTCGGCATGAGATAAAAACAAAAAGTGCAGCGCTAACTTACTAATCAATACCACAATAATGGTGGAACCCTCTAATGTATAAGAATCTCAATAAACTTCAATATCACCACACTACTGGTCTCCGTGCTATGTAATAACCCATATATTACACATGAGACTGAAAATAAGATCTAAAAAATGAAACTTTGCAGGGATGGTTTAAACCCCTTCTACAGAAATATGGCAGTGGACAGCGTCACTAGGGCAGTGGACGGTGTTCGGTGCTTATCAGTGCAGCCTCATCATTGCCCATGAGTGCAGCCACCTCAGTGCCCTTAAGTGCAGCCTCATCAGTGCTGCATTATCAGTGTAGCTTATCAGTGGTCATAAATGCAGCCTCATTAGTGTCATTTCAGTGCTACCTTATCAGTGCAGTCTCATTACTGCCCATCAGTGCAGCCTCATCAGTGCAGCATATACATGCAGCCTCATCAGTGCCCATCAGTTTAGCTTATCAGTGCCCATAAGTGCAGCCTTATTAGTGCCGCCTCAGTGTCCATCAGTGCAGCTTATCAGTGCCTATAAGTACTGCCTCATTAGTGCTGCCTCAGTGCTCATCGGTGCAGTTTATCAGTGCAGCCTCAACAGTGCCACCTCAGTGCTACCTTATCAGTGCAACCTCATTAGTGCCCATCAGTGCAGCCTCATCAGTGCCCATCAGCGCAGCATCTCCGTGCAGCCTCATCAGTGACCATTAGTTCAGCTTATCAGTGCCCATAAGTGCAGCCTCATTAGTGCCACCTCACTGCCCATCAGTGCAGTTTTTCAGTGCTACTGTATACTATTATTATTTATTTTATTTTTTTGCTATATTTTTTCTTTTGTGAAAGCAGAGTTCACTGTTAACATATCAGAAGAGGGTTAAATGTGAGGAGTGTTTTAATGTTAGGGACAAGTTGAAGACAAGAAAAGATAGTAGGAACTAAAGATCACAATCCTCCGGTTTTTTTTGGGGTTTTTTTTTGCATGCTAGTCTCCATATCGGAAATGAAGTGGTTACCAAAGTACGAAAATTCACGTACAACAGAATAAAAATTTGGAAGTGATATAAGGTATTGTATTTATTGTATTTTTTATTGTATTTTTAGCTGCAAAACTGCAAACAAAAATCATACAATCTGGCATTGTACGAGAACATTTTTCATGTTTGTCCCTTTGGAAAAATTCTGACAAAAGCTGTGTACTAACAATCAGATTATCGGACAATCGCTGTAAAAGTAGTATTTTTTTCCTGATCATGTGTACTCGCCTTAAAGCATAACTCCGGGCAAAACCTTTTTTATATTTTCTTGTTGCTGATCTCCTGACAACTATGACATCCATCTTTTTCAGAGCTCTGTAGTTCCTCTGTAGTAGCCTGCTGATTTTACAGAAAAGCCATTAATCCCCTCTGGTTTCCTGCTTGTAAGACCGGTGGCTACTATTCCTCTTGTACTCTCAGCCACCGGTCTTGGCACTTCCCATTTGTAGTCCTATCTACAGCAAGCAGGGATGTATTTCCATCCCTGGTTTCTGTAGTGGGAGGAGAAGTCTCATAGACCCCAGTCTGTTCCGCCCATAGAGGTAGGTGGTGTCCTCCTTCCTCCTTCTCTGTTCCCTGCCAGCACCACCCCCAAACACCCATGGCTGCTCACCAGCCATCCACCCACCTGTCACTGCTGCACACGGGACCGGGATAGTTACAGTGCCTTGCGAAAGTATTCGCCCCCCTTGAACTTTTCAACCTTTTGCCACATTTCAGGCTTCAAACATAAAGATATAACATTTTCATTGTTTGTGAAGAATCACCAACAAGTGGGACACAATTGTGAAGTGGAACGAAATCTATTGGATAATTTAAACTTTTTTAGCAAATAAAAAACTGAAAGTGGTGCGTGCAAAATTATTCGGCCCCTTTACTTTCAGTGCAGCAAACTCACTCCAGAAGTTCAGCGAGGATCTCTGAATGATCCAATGTTGTCCTAAATGACAGATGGTGATAAATAGAATCCGCCTGTGTGTAATCAAGCCTCTGTATAAATGCACCTGCTCTGTGATAGTCTCAGGGTTCTGTTGAAAGCACAGAGAGCATCATGAAGACCAAGGAACACACCAGGCAGGTCCGTAATACTGTTGTGGAGAAGTTTAAAGTCGGATTTGGATACAAAAAGATTTCCCAAGCTTTAAACATCCCAAGGAGCACTGTGCAAGCGATCATTTTGAAATGGAAGGAGTATCAGACCACTGCAAATCTACCAAGACCTGGCCGTCCCTCTAAACTTTCAGCTCAGACAAGGAGAAGACTGATCAGAGATGCAGCCAAGAGGCCCATGATCACTCTGGATGAACTGCAGAGAACTACAGCTGAGGTGGGAGAGTCTGTCCATAGGACAACAATCAGTCGTACACTGCATAAATCTGGCCTTTATGAAAGAGTGGCAAGAAGAAAGCCATTTCTCAAAGATATCCATAAAAAGTCTCATCTAAAGTTTGCCACAAGCCACCTGGGAGACACACCAAACATGTGGAAGAAGGTGCTCTGGTCAGATGAAACCAAAATCAAACTTTTTGCCCACAATGCAAAACGATATGTTTGGCGTAAAAGCAACACAGCTCATCACCCTCAACACACCATCCCCACTGTCAAACATGGTGGTGGCAGCATCATGGTCTGGGCTTGCTTTTCTTCAGCAGGGACAGGGAAGATGGTTAAAATTGATGGGAAGATGGATGCAGCCAAATATAGGACCATTCTGGATGAAAACCTGTTGGAGTCTGCAAAAGACCTGAAACTGGGAAGGAGATTTATCTTCCAACAAGACAATGATCCCAAACATACAGCAAAATCTACAAAGGAATGGTTCACAAATAAACATATCCAGGTGTTAGAATGGCCAAGTCAAAGTCCAGATCTGAATCCAATCGAGAATCTGTGTAAAAAGGGCTGAAAACTGCTGTTCACAAACGCTCTCCATCCAACCTCACTGAGCTCGAGCTGTTTTGCAAGGAGGAATGGGTAAAAATTTCAGTCTCTCAATGTGCAAAACTGATATAGACATACCCCAAGCGACTTGCAGCTGTAATCGTAGCAAAAGGTGGCTCTACAAAGTATTAATGCAAGGGGGACAAATAATTTTGCACGCCCCACTTTTCATTTTTTTATTAGTTAAAAAAGCTTCAGAAATCCAATAGATTTCGTTCTACTTCATAATTGTGTCCCACTTGTTGGTGATTCTTCACAAAAAATAAAAATTTTATATCTTTATGTTTGAAGCCTGAAATGTGGCAAAAGGTTGAAAAGTTCAAGGGTGCCGAATACTTTCGCAAGGCACTGTATGAGAGCCAGCCGGATTACACAGACAGATGATCTCCCGAGGTGACAGATCTTGCAGGTGAAACTGCGGCGGCTGTAAAGTCCCACCTCCTGGACCGGCATTGGACCAGTGTGCTATCTATTATGGGAACTGGCCATGATCTGTAAAACTCTGGACTGGTATATTGTATAGTTTTTCAAAAATGTATTTTGGCGGCTAAAGCAAACCACACATAGAGCACTATGACTGTGTGTGTGTGGGCATGTGTGACCTCAGAATGATATTGAGTCATGCATTTTTAAAAACATGTGACTGTCATTGGGAATGTAAACCAACTCTGTGTTTAAGGGGCCCCCGAACCAGAAGTGCCCCAGGCCCCCAAGCTCTATACCTGACTCTGGCTTTCAGTAAGTACTGTGTTTGAAGGCACACAGAGGAAGCAGATGTTCAGAACCTGAAAAGGCTGAGGGGACACCAGGTGACGTTAACTAAGTGCATCAACATGGTAGTACTGGATAGCACGAACAGCAAATGGGAACTCAAAATAGTAATGTGTGTAATAAATGGTAGTAGTGGAAAGTCCATTTGTTCAGCAGGTAAATCGTCCAGAAATCACTGCTGCCGTTTGGGTACTATATGGTATCCAAGCAACCAGGAGCAGGAAGCGAGAAGCCAAAGGTCTATGGAACGCAAGCAAACTGGAAGTGACGTCACAGTAAGCTTGGGTATGGCATAGCTATGTGTTTCAGGGCTAAGCCCATATTGGAAGGAGCGTAACAATTCAGGAGAGAGAGAGATGCTATGCGGGCTGCTTGCTGGTAACTTTCCCTGAGTGGCGCTCAGAACATACAGCGGAGCTTTGGGGACTAGCAATTAGGCAGTAGCTCTCCATGTTTGTTTGCAGCTTGCATTTTTTTCTGTACACAAGTGAGTGCACATTTGTCTTTTGTGTCAATAAACATTTCAGCAGTGAGCACTATGATTTATATCTCTTTCCTTGAACTGAGGAATGTGAGGCTATCGTTGTAGCTGGCTGGGTTCACTGTTCCTACTGACGATTCAACAAAGCTGTGTCCATTTTGCTGATGACAGCATCCATCTGTGCCATCAATCTGCCTTGGTTGTTATCCTCATACTCATTTACCCTTTGTGGTGGGGGTCAAACTAAAAGCTGAGAGTGCACCATATGGGGTGCGGTGGAGGTCACAGCACTACTGTGTTTGTTTACAGATAGAGTTTAGACTTATCACTTTCTGCCATTGACTTTGTTGTTCAATAATTTTGCACATAAGTTTATGTTACTGTATTGTACCCATTATTTAGGTTGTGTTTGATTATTTTAAGATTTATCATTTACATATACTGTATAGTACATTAGTACTATACTTTATCTTCAAATGTTGTCTAAATACCTTCTCTCATGGGACAGTTTATGTACTTAATACTTAACTCTTTTTCCTATCATTAGCTAACTGTCTCTTACAAAAAAGAGGTCAGAGTGGCAGCGCCAGAATCCGGAGAGTGGGTTCTCATTGCCAGGCACTAAAAAGCTTGCCAGCAGGTGATCAGATGCCCATCCAATTCATCTCTACTATTCTTTGGCATAGCATGGGTTATCAGTGCCCGGGGCTGGGAGTCGTGTGTTCCTGAAGAGCACTGACACCACACACATAGCAGCCTAGAGTCTGGCTGGGCCGGGTATTGAACCCAGGCACCCAGTACATGAGGGACCAATTTATGGGCCCCCTAAATGTTGCACCTGGAGCTACTTACCCAGCTGCCCCCCCCCCCCTCGGCTACACCACTACTACTACTAAAGCAGTATTAAATCCAAAACCAAAAAACACCTCCTGTATAAAGCTGGGAATTGATGAATTTTTTTTTGATCAGCCCCCCAGCTCTGTATTTGTGATCTCATTACGAAAACCCATAGCGATACTCAGAATCTCAATGTGATACAGGAATGCTGTGGTGACTTTATTATAATGTTAGTATAAAGAGTTTTAATAAATAATACTTTATTAAGAATACTACACTATGGTGGTTCTTTATGCGCTTTGTGCATATTTCCAGCTGTCATGAGAGGTGTTCGGCCATTTAAAGGGGAATGCACTTATATTAGCTGAAGAGGTAGATGATAACATTGCATTTGTGGATGCGACCTCAAGATCATCCATTACCCCTGGGGAAAGGGGTTATGTGTATTAGAATTGTATTGTTATATGGGCCCAAGTTTTGAGGCGAGGGCATAATTGTCATGGTGTACGCTTTGTTTCTCATGTTTGCTGTGGAGCACTGAAGTTGTGGTGTCACAAAGTCTGAGCTATCTTCACTTTGAAAGGACTGAAAGAACATTTTGGTCTGGGATGTACACTATTTTGCAATCTTCATGATACAGTATATTTCTTAGTTTCATTATTGATGCAATCTTGTGTATATCAGCACTGTTTTCTGGATAATTAAATCAACTTGGCACTGATTTGTATTGTTATTAAAAAAAAAATCCTGCTACATGTTTCACAGAAATGGGTGGAAACACAATAAAGTTGATTCAAGAAACAGGAATATCTAGAGCAGAAAGAACACATAAGAATAGGTATAAGTAACTGACTGCTTTTATAAAGTAGGCAAGTATGTTTTATTTCTGCATGAGGTCAATTTATGTGCAGAAGAGTAAAACTACTAAAGAACGGATTAATATTTTATTGAATAGAAAAAACGATGTGCATGGCCCAACACATGGAAGACCTTGATAGGTATAAATCTCTTGTACAATATATCAGATAAGGGCAAAACAGTATGAGAAAATATTACGAGCCCTGCATATTGTAGGAAAAAATCTTGCACTTGAAATTAAATGTTTCCTTCATTCAAAAGTGGAGTAAATGATGGTATGCTTCCACAGAATAGATTCTTTTATCTCGTGGTCAACAACATGTGATAAATATAGACTTTTCAAAAGCAGTCAATGAATACAATCCTTCACGTGACCCTGCATGGCATTTCCAAACCGTATGTCATGAGACCATGTGTGCAAATTGAGAGGTATGCTAAGTTATCATATGACAAAAAAATGAATAGGCTATTTTGGTAATATTGGGTCGTAAACGCAAGTAAAGACGTAAGTGGGTTAAATATAGCTGTGATATTCCACAGGGAAAGACCAGGCCTGAACTATTTTACAGAGCTAATTATTTGCTATGGGAAACATTGGCAATATCATATTCCTCTCTGAATAATCACAAGTGTATGCTGTCACTGTGCAGAGTACCACTAAAGTGAACATAACTGGGCATTACTTCATTGCTAGGACTGTCAATGAATCTAGGCTGAGAAATACCACCATTATTATTTGGAAATGGGATGTATCAACAACATAGCCAGTTTGAGTTTAAGGACAAACCCAAGTTTTAAAGAATTGTCCCTGGAATTTTTTTTGCCCTTAACATGCCACTGCTTTTGAACCCAGAAAAATGTTTACTCAAAAATGCTATCTAAAAAATATTATGCTCATTAAAATTTAATAATATCATATATAATATGGGGGCTAAAAATATGCACACATCTTACTTGCTAGGGAGAGAACCAGGGCCAGATTTATAAAGAGGCAAAAGGGAAAATTGCCAGGGGGGACCCCTGACAGAAGCTACCCAACTCCTATACAAAAATTATATAAAACAATACAAAAAAGTATAAAATAATTAAATAATAATTATAAAATAATAATAAAATAATAAATAAAAATGTATAAAAAAAAATCTTACTTTATTTTATTAAACTGGTGTTAAAGGCTTTTTTTTTGTTTTTTTTTTAATAACAAACATGTCATACATACCTGCTCTGTGCAGTGGTTTTGCACAGAGCAACCCCAAACCACTTCTTTTTGGGTCCCTCGGCCGCGCTCCAGGACCGTCGCTACTGCAGAGTGCCCCCAGAGCAAGCAGCTTGCAATGGGGGTATCTAAGCAGACGCGCTTCTGATCCATGGTTCTGCATGTCTTTCACACACAAAGCTGTGGTTCTGTCCCATTCCCTCTCTCTCTCTCCTCATTGGCTCACTGGCTCTGATTGACAGCTGATTCAGCCAATGAGGAGCTAGAGTCCCCGGAGAGACGAGGCTCTTGTGCACATTGGTGGATTACAATGAGGCTCAGGGAAGTATAAGGAGGACTGGGGGGGGGGGGGTGCACAGAGAAGGTTTTTTATAGAATGCATGAAGGTAAAAAAACATTGAGCCTTTAGAACTACTTTAAATGTATCTTGGGAAGTAATATTTTGCTGGCCATCACCTGTAAAAGTCTGGACTGGTGTATTGTATCTTTTTTCACAAATTAATTTAGGAGGCCCAAGCAAATCACACATAGAGCACTATGACTGCATGTATGTGGGTATGTGTGACCTCAGAATGATGTGAAGTGTCATGCAGCTTAAAAATGTGTGACTGTCACTAATCTAAACCAACTCTGTGTATAAGGAGCCCCCCCAAGGTATAAATCTGGCTCTTGAAAGAACCTTTGGGGAAATTGAGGATGGAAAAGCATCGTGCGGTCCTAGTATATCACAGATTCAGGAAGCATGTAAAGTAAAGCTGCAGCAAGCAAGGCCAGCAGACTATTATCATGCATTAAAAAAGGGATTTACTCAATGGATATCTATAATTCTACCACTTTACAAAACTGTGGTTTGGCCACATCTTGAGTAAGCCTTCCAATTCTGGTGACCAGTTCTCAAGAAGAATATGCTGGAACTGGAGACAGTCCAGAGAAAGACAACCAAGCTAATAAGGAGGCTGGAAGATCTCAGTTATGAGGAACGACTACAAATATTAAACTTAGGCCGCGTACACACGGGCGGACTGTCTGGCCAACTAAGTCCATCAGACAATCCGACAGACAGTCCGTCCTACTTTTGAATGAACGGACTTGACCACACACGATGAACAGTCCGCTGAAAGCTTGCGCGATGACGTGTACAGCACGTACGACGGGACTAGAAATACGACGTCCAATACACTGCAATGCAACCTTCGGCCGTGTAAATCCTTTCTGAGCATGCGCCATACTTAGTCCGTCCAACTTGCCTACTCACGAGCGGACTGTCCGCTGAAACCAAAGTTGGACGGACAATATTACGGAAATTCCGAAAGACTTAGTCCGCCAGACTGTCCGCTGAAAAAGTCCGCTGAAGCCCACACACGAGCGGACTGTCCGCTGAAACACGTTTCAGCGGACCAAGTCCGTCAGACAGTCCGCCCGTGTGTACGCGGCCTTATTCTCCCTGGAGACACCTAAGAGGAGATATAGCAATAAAATAATTTTTAAATAAGGATTCTAGTATTGGGAGGAAACTATTT
Organism: Lithobates pipiens; assembly: GCF_037356315.1. Taxonomy (NCBI): domain Eukaryota; kingdom Metazoa; phylum Chordata; class Amphibia; order Anura; family Ranidae; genus Lithobates; species Lithobates pipiens. The sequence goes on along the minus strand of NW_027507758.1, from coordinate 445,539,039 downwards.
AACCTAAGGTCCCTAAAGAAGACACATGGCCACACAATGAAGTTGGACAAGAATCGGTTTAATCTCAAACTGCGTAAGGGGTCCCTAACTGTTAGAGCCAGAGGCATAACTAGAACCTTCAGGGCCCCAGTACAAGAAACCATGAAGGGCCTTCCTGGCCCCTGACTGGGGACCTTCCCACTGATCCTGGGGCCCTTTACTCTCATTGTGGGATATTTTATTACTTGCCCGCAGACCCCCGTAGTAGCCGGCGGGAGGTGAAAACCCGGCAGAGCTGCGGGGGAGCCAGGGAAGCACACATGGGCCTGGGGCAGCAGGACATGGATATGGAGATGGCAAGAGCAGCATGTGGAGGAACTAATGTCATTCATTTCCTGCAGCCGCTGAATGTCTGAGGGAGGAAGAAGAGGAGAAGCAGGCAGGCAGTGTCTACATGGGAGGATCATTTCTTCTACATGCCATCGCCCCTGCCGTCCTCCTATACAGGTATACAGGGGATCTGTATGGGCCCCTTGGAGCAGAGCTGGGTTGCAATGGCGACCCCGGGCAATCCTGTAAAACTGTTCTTGCTTTTAGCTCCTTCCGCATTCAATTTTAATGATAAAACACAAAAAATAAATAATTAAATCACATTTACATTGAAAAATTGGAGATGGGCCAACAACTGATGTGAATATTTACTCCACTTTGTCCTTTTTACTCATTATATACTTTCATAAATTGTAAAACTAAGATGAATATCTGTGCTAAATAATCAATATAAATGACAGAAGAAAAGGAAAAAACAGCTGCTAGCACAGTTCAATAGATAATTAACCAATAACAATAAAATATACAAAAAGTGCAGTGCCATAATCATGCATGAAAATGATTCCAAAAGAAATAAACATTTGTAAAATGAATTAATTATAAATGAGTTCACCAATCAAATGTAAAAAAAAAAAGTCCATATGGTTAAGGAAAAATGTAGAAAAATCAGATCAGTGAAACAGAAATCTAGATGTACATAGGAGTAAACCAGATAGCAGCTTACCTAAAGGATGGTGGCTTCCAAACTAATGGAAAAGCCAGGCAGGGCCCTTATTAAAAGAAATCAGATTTGTCTGTTAACTTTTGTCTATCATGAATCCATGCTGTCTGTTGCTTACCTTTTTATTTCCAGCAAGAACTCATCTATATAAGGTAAACTAACAGGTCTATAGTTACTTGTTAAAGACTTTGATCCTTTTTTAAAATATAGGCACCACATAGGTCTTACGTCAATCCAGTGGTACTATTCCAGTCATTAAAAAGTCCCCGAAAATTAGAAACAATGGCTTTGAAATTAGAGAACTCAATTCTTTAATGATCTCTGGGTGTATGCCATCTGGCCCAGGTGCTTTATTTACCTTTATGCTGTCTAAATATTTCTGGACCATATGAATTTTGAGCCATCGTGGATCATTTAGGGCTATGTCAATACATTCCAATTATGTACATGAGCTCCCCCACGTTCCTTTGTGTACAAAGAGCTGAAGAAGGTATTTAAAAAAAATTGCCTTCTCTTTGTCTCCAGTTACTCACTCTAGATTTTTTTGGAAAGGGCCTAAAGGCTTAAACCTGACATTTTTACTATTAATATATTTGATGTTTTTTAGTCTCTAGGATCTCTCAGCAGCAGAATGTCCAGGGACAGTTGGTTGTCGTCTTCCAATTTCTGAGTGACCCCTTTCTCCAGTGACACCAGACGAGATCCTCAGCTGACAGCTCCTTAGTAGCCTAAGTCAGCTCCCTGTAGCTTCAGCATCCAGGCCCTTAAGTTGCCCACCTGAGGCCTTACGGACAGTAGTATATGGCAGTAGTGCCCTGGAGGGCAGCAAGCCCTGCAGGCTGGACTGATCCACTACAGGAAAAGACCCAGAGCTCAGTGTCCCACAGAATATATACAGACTCCCAGCAGCCTTCAGGGCCCTGCTCCCTAGGATTGGCCAGGGCTGTATAAATATTCATACTGCAATCTGCATAGCTCCACACCTATGTTCCAGAGAATTCTCACAGCTCTGTGGAATGCAGAGGGAGCTATCAAACTGCCAGAAGCTGACAACACTGAACTGACCTAATTAAACAGCTGCACTGGTTACAGTCAGCAAAACTAAATTTACCTAACACAATAAATATAACCACATTGGTTACAATGAGCAGGCTAAATTTACCGAAATCCAGCTCCACCGAACACAGTAAGCCAGTACTAAATCTAAGGAATCCTATTATCTATCTAGGAGGGTGCTACAGATGAAAAGATCTACCATGATGTCAGTGCCATTCTCTGCAGCATTGTGATGACTTGATCCCAGATTGTGTGTACATGACACCCTAGAGTCACAGGAAGAAGACCAAATGATGCTGAGCACTAATAATTACAGAAAAGATCTGACACTGGACAATGGACAGCACCAGAGATGAGGTAAAGGGTGTTTTTTTTTTTTTTTTTAACTAAAGCCAGGGTGTACATTTTAAAAACAAAAAATAATAATTGAAATGTTTAAGAAAAAGATTTTTCTAAAGGAATTGTATAATTTAAAATAAAAAAAGAAGTTATAATTACCTCCTCTGTGCAATAACATTGCACAGAGCTGTCCCTTACAGCTTCTTTGACAGTCCCGCACTACTGCTCTCTTCTCCTTATTCTTGAAGTACCCTCAAAGCAAGCCCTCTACTATGGGGGCACCCATGCAGGTGCACTTCCTAGCTAGGCTGTGTGCATCTATAAACATACACAGAGCAGCTTGCTCCCTTCTCACAGGATTAGACTGAGTGAAGCAGGGGTCAGTGGCTCCTGCTGCTCTCAGTGTAGCCTGTGAGCAGGAAGACAGGGGGGAAGAGCTGCACAGAAGTAGATGCATACAGGAGGCGGATAATTGTTTGGGGTGGGGGGGGGGGATAGAAAGTTTGGTCTTTTTTTTTTCCTTGATGCATGGAATGCATGAAGGTAAAAAACACCTAGACTTCAGAACAATTTTAACATTTGCATGCCGCCGGTATGCATATATGCGACCTCTTGCCAGGTGGGCCTCAATGCCAAGAGGCTGCATATATGTGTACCAGAATGTAAACAAAGCCACGCTCCCAACACAGTTACTGGCGGTTAGCTCCCTTACGATCGTGTGACTGTTGTGCAAGCCAATCACGGTGGTCACATGATCAGAAACCCCGCCTCCCAGCATCAGAAACCTCTTAAAGGGCCAGGAGGCCCCAGCATTAAGGGGTTAAACTATTTGGATGGAGTTTTCCTTTAAAACCTACTATACAAACGTCAGTAATTGTGAAAAGGACATTGGATCCTGCTGATTCCTTTCTTCCTTTAAATGTGACGTATTAAGGATAATATTGAAGGTAGATGAGAAACTGCCTGAGATCATGACAGCAGGGAAGCTCACTGGAAATGATTGTAGTTCTTGGCAGCACAACACATAAACTGTCCCGTATAACTTATGTTCAAGAATGCCTCAGGGTTACCAAATGATTGGACGTCAGAGACAAACAAACATTCGTTAAAACACTTAATAGAAAATGTTACTGGTGGGAGTTCTTTACCTCTTGCCTGTATGTAATCAAACAGAATTATAAATGAAATCATTCTTCTAGTCTTGATGGGAAGGAAAGCAAGGAGAAACCATTCCAGAACACACCAGTTCTACCACGCTGGAGGCTAAAACAATAACATCATAAGCCACAATCGGGGAATTAACAAAGAAGCTTTGATACAAAAAAAAAAAAATTCTTCAAGTGCTTAGTAGTAAACCAATAGATGTATAGCACACTAATGAACTTGAACCCAGGATAGTGAAGGTCAGAGATTCTAAAACGTGCGTTCCTTCATAAAGGCATTGAGCAAACATGTGGTCCAATCACCCAGTTCAACCACTGTGGTTAAATAGGTCTACATTTGGACAAACACACCATTCACTAGTTTTAGATTCTGGAATTGTGGGAAATGATCCAACTACCATACCAACAGGGACATAGGAGCCTCATGTATATCCAGATTGGTGTCAATTATTACAGTAGGCAAAAAAAAAGCCCCATACACAATTAGATTTTCTGCAGATTTTTGTCTTCAGATTTATCAAAACCATGTAATATGAGGTCAAACCTTAAGAGTTTAAATTTGTATGCAATCAGGCAGGCCCTTGTGCTACATGGTTTTGGTAAATCTGTAGATAAGACAAAAATCTGCAGAACATCTAATGGTGTGTATGAGGCCTTAGTGTACAGAGAGCCTAAGGCAGGCCATATATGATTTTCTTTCCTGCAAAGTAACCAAGGCTTTTTTTATTTTCTGCTAAATAAACTAAAAAAGACCAAACATTTTCAGAAAAAAAGCATTTCCTTTGCTTCTGTTATAAAATGTTGCAAACAAATAATCTTTCTTCCTAAATTTAGGCCAAAATGTATTCTGCTACATTTCTTGGGTAAAAATAACCCAAATCCGTTTACATTATTTAAAGGGGTTGTTAACCCTCAGGGTTTTTCAGCTTAATGCATTCTATGCATTAAGCTGAAAAACCTCCTGTGCTGCAGCAGCCCCCCAGAGCCCCCTTTTACTTACCTGAACCCGGTCTTCCCAGTGACAGGGATAAGCACACCAGCTCCAGCCAGTGTCTTGGGTCCTCACTGGATAGATTGATAGTAGCAGGAGTCATTGGCTTCCGCTGCTGTCAATCAAATCCAATGACATGGGAGACGTGGGGTGGGGCCGGGTCCTGCTGTCTGTGTCAATAGACACAGCAGCAGGACATGGGAGCATGCCTGCACAAATGCCCCCCAGGGAAATCACTTCTCCATCGGGGCACTCGAGAAGAGGAGTAACCAGGAGTGCCGTGGAGGGACTCCAGAAAAGGAGGATCGGGACCACTCTGTGCCAATCCCTTGCACATAGGAGGTAAGTATGACATGTTTGTTATTTTAAAAAAGGAAAAAAAACAAGACTTTACAATCCCTTTAACTTGTAGAAAAGTAACAGAGTCTACAAACTATGGTACTGTATATGGTATATACTGTATTATTATTATTATTATTCAGGATTTATATAGCGCCAACAGTTTGCGCAGTGCTTTACAATATGAGGGCAGACAGTACACTTACAATACAAATCAATACAGGAGGGATCAGAGGGCCCTGCTCGTTAGAGCTTACAATCTAGAAGGGAGGGTCAAGTTGAAACAAAAGGTATTAACTGTGGGGGGGATGAGCTGATGGAGAAAATGAAAATACAGTTAGGTGTGGGTGGGGTAGGCTTCTCTGAAGAGAAGTGTTTTCAGGGATCGTCTAAAAGCTAATAAAGTAGGAGATAAGCGGACAGATTGGGGTAGGGCATTCCATAGGATTGGGGAGGCTTTGGAAAAGTCCTGGAGGCGAGTATGGGAGGAGGTAATGAGGGAGCTAGAGAGCAGGAGGTCTTGAGAGGAACGAAGTTGTACTGTATATATATATATATATATATATATATATATATATATATATATATATATATATATATATAATTTCTTGAGGCCCTAAAATGCCAGGGCAGTACAAACACCCCCTCAAATAACCCATTGTTTGGAAAGTAGACTGTCCAAGGTATTTAGTAACAGGCATGGCGAGTTTTTTGAAGTTTTATTCATTTATCAAAATGTTTTGGAAAACGAAAAAATTTAAAAAGCGTGATTAGTTTTCATAAATTTTTTTCTACATACGGTCACCAGAACAGTACAGTGTCACCATATAACTGGTGTGGTGGACACTCACTGATGATAGTGTGAACAAATAATATTAATAATAATATTAATATTTTTAAAAAAAAATGTAAAAACTTGTTTTTTACAATTTTATTTCTTTTTTCATACTGTGACCAGAGCAGTACAGTGTTACCAAAAGCAACCTTTTTTTATGAATGGCATCCATTTATCCAGTGTGTATTATTGTGAAGCTGTGATTGGCCACAGCTATCATATTGTACAGATGCTCTGTGATTGGCCCGGACTGTACTGTATGATCATGTGACCAATCACAAAGATCAACACAATAGTACACGATAAATGGCTATGAATAAAAGCCATTCATTGTATTCAAATGTTAGATTTGTGTTTCGTCACAGTAATCGCATGGTACAAGCAAAGGCCCACTCCAAGCCAAATTATATTTTTTTATTTTTTGCATTAGTACACATCCCCCAGGACAGTGCTAAGCCTCCATGCAACTTTTTTGACAATCCCTTGCCTATTAGCATTGAAAATGGCCAAACCTGATTTTAACTACTTGTGACTACTGTATATATATATATATATATATATATATATATATATATATATACATATATATATATATATATATATATATATCCTGTTAGCATGTGATTATACCAAGCTCATTGCTGTAGAAGTACCCGGCAATCGCATATTTTGTAAAAGTGATCTGGCAGTTCTATGGGCATCCATTTACATTTACTGTACTGAGAAGAGCTATCCCCTCTTCCACTGCTGTCTGTGGTGGTTCTCTGGCCTTCCCGTTCCTGTGGGGAACCCAGGACCATGGTAAACAGTCCAGATAGCTTCACACAGAGGAAAAGGAGGAACATTTATTCCCTGATCCCCTCTGTGATTAATTGCCAGAAGCAATTATGATTTTGTCAAATCCATTTGCCAGCATTCCATGACCAATCTGTGCTAGATTAGCTGCTTTGGAGGGCAAGAGCAGCACTGGGGGTCTAATAGTCCTCTGATGACTTCATAAAGTGTACCTGTTATCTGCCCAAAGCACCAACCAGCCAAATACAGGCATGTTTGGCTCATCCTATAAAAATAAATACATAAAAAATTAGATGAAAGCCATCTAATGTACAGCATATGGGTACCTCAAGTTCGCCAGACAGGGTTTATGCTGTTGACAAGAGCTAATGACAATAAAAAATGTCTATATTACTTGAGATTATTATTGTACAGGATTTATATGGTGCCAAAAGTTTTCACTGCACTTTACAATTTTAAGGGTGACTGTACAGTTACCAGTGGCGTCGCTAGGGGGGAGCAGGAGGATGCGAGCCACACCTGGGTGACACCTGCCAGAGCGGTGACACCCGGTACGGTGCTGGATTGAGAGAAGCTCCCCAGATCTCTCCTCTTCCTCCTTCCCCTGGGCACTCCAGTATCTCTGCTGCTGTTGTTGCTTTGTCTCCTTAGCTCGGGGAGGAAGGAGGAGAGAGAATTGTAAGGCAGAGCAAGGCAGACAGCTCTGGAGTCCCATAACCCAGTGCCCGGTGCCCGCATGTCCTCTGGGAACCGATATTTCGTTAGATTAGGCGACCCGTCAGATTCTGTAACGGAAGTGACATTCCGTCACAGCCATCTTGCCACACCCTGCACTCATCCTCAGTAAGGCTACAGTGAGAAGTGGACATCTTGTTACTACCACCAGAGTCTTGCATTTCACCAGTGGCGGCCTGTCCATTAGGGGCACCCGGTGCCGCCCTCTCTCTCCATGCCACCCCTAAATGCAATGGATAGATTCATGCATAGCATGAATCTATCCACAGCTGCCACAGCCACCCCCTATTCATGCGGCCGGCCCCTTTCAGGGCACCAGGCGCAATGAATTACAGCGGCCAGTGTTTTTTTTAAGCGCCTGATTAGAGCCAGAGGCCCTAATAGGCTTCAAAATAGGTGGGCTCAGGTCACAGAGAATGCACTCCGATCCCACCCAGGTGTGCTACAACAGCGAATTAATATTCACTGTTGAAACACTGAACCTCAATCTAGCCAATCAGAAGCGGGTATGAGACCCTTTTTCCATTTCAAACTTATTCTTAACAGTAAACGGAGCTTATATAGTGAGATACAGTATTTTTAAATCCGCCTGACAATTTGGATGTTGAATTTTAAAAGCAGCGACAAGTAGAGTTGCCACCTCATCTCTTTAAACACGAACACCTTTGAATTACACAAGTTCTGAGGCTAATTAAATGCAGACAAGGCACCAAGTGAGTTTAATTACCACCTTAATCAGCCACAGAACCTGTGTAATTCATATGTGTTCGGGTTTAAAGGGATGGAATGGCAACTATAGCGGCAAGCCTGCTGATCTCACATGTTTGCTAATCTCACAGAACACCGCTGCTTTGAAAATTCAACATCAAAACATTCAGACAGATTTCAAAATACAGAATTTCACTATTCAATATATAAACTCAGTTTATTGTTAAAAATAAGTGTGAAATGCAAGATTCCGGTGGGTGTAACAAGATGTCCACTTGCCGCCTTCTCACTGTATCATTATTGTAGACGAGTGTGGGGTGTAGAAAGATGGCCGTAACGGAACATAAATTCCGTTACAAAATCTGATGGGGCGCTTACTGTGATGAAACACCGGCACTGATCGCCTATTATTGTGACAGGCAGACATTAGGCGGATTATACATGGGGTTACATTAGGGTGATTACACAGGGGGGTTACATTAGGGATATTACACAGGGGGGTTACATTAGGGGGATTACACAGGGGGGTTACATTAGGGGGGATTTCAAAGGAGGTCACATTGGGGGGATTAAAAGGGGGGGTTATATTGGGGGGTTACATTGGGGGAAACATAGGGGGATACACTGTGGGGGTTTTACATTGTGGAGATTTACACATGGGAGTACAATGGTGCAGGGATTTACGTGGGGGAATACAATAATCGGGAGATTTACACTGGGGGAATTTACACTGTGGGAGAAGGAATTACACGGTTACACTGGGAGGATTTACACTGGGAGGACTACACTGGGAGGGATTTATACTTGAGGGATTACACTGGGCTCCTCAGTCTAAAATGTCTGGGTCTATTTTTTGTCCCAGTGCAGGCCTGGGTGACACAATTAAGAAGGAAGTGATATCAGACCATGAGGTTGTCACCGCCATCCGTGACAATGCATGGATTGGCACACTGGCATAAACCACAACATTTACACAGGCCAGTTTAGGGTATGCACCGTGATCATGCTCTTCCATCCCAAAAATAGCCTGCCCAGTGCCCTGCAGAGCACTGTGGCAGGCTAGACAGAAGAGAGTCCGATGCAATAGCCTGCATAGTGTCTACAGCTCTGTCTTGCTCCTGCTGTCACTCCAGAGCGGCAGAACAGAGCACTGTGTCAGGCTATGGGTGGAGAGCAGATAGGAAGAGAGGGAGAGTTAAAATGGTCCTGCTTGCTAGTGCTTATAATTTAATAGGGAGGGACAAGTGGTACAAAAGATATGAGTTGTGTGGGTATGAGTTGATGAAGAAGGAAAAGTTCAGTTGTTAGGCAGAGGCAGGATAGGCTTCCCTGAAGAGATATGTTTTTAGGGATCCATAAAGTCGGACAAAGTAGGAGATAGCTGAACAGATTTAGCTAGAGAGCTCCAGAGGATTGGAGAGGCTTTGGAAAAGTCCTGGATGGGAGCATGGGAGGACAAAACAAGCCAGGGACAGGAGGTCTTGGAAGAAGTAGAGAGGACAGTTTGGGATATTGTGAAACAAGATTGGTGACGTAGTTTGATGCAGCATTCATGACAGAGTGAAGTGAGGAAAGCTGTGTAGCGGTAGATCAGTGCAGAGGGAGTCGCAATAGTCAAGGTGAGAGATAACAAGGGAGTAAATGAGTAGCTTGGTGGTTGAAATGATTAGGAAGGGACATATTATGAAAATGTTACAGAGATGAAGCCTGCAAGATTTGGTCAGTGATTGGATTTGGGACTGAAAGGCCAGGTCAATGTCCAGAATCACACCTAGTGCCCTGGCATGAGGAGGCAGAAGGATAGGCTGTCATGTTATTGAACTTAATAGAAAAGTCAGGGAAGAAGGTGGGGGGATATTATGAGCTCAGTATTAAGTGATTATCTCTTTATATTCCTGAAAGGTGTAGACCCTTTATGCCTCCCAAAGCAGCACTACCACTCTCAATTTCTCACATCCTTGTACCTGTACAAGACTCTTAACCTGAAAGCGCTGACTGGAAACTCCTCATGTGGAAAAATTCTCTGATAAAATCAGAGTGATAAAAACATGCATCAGTTTATTGAAGCATAATGTGAGTTCATGAATACCAACATATAAAATCTCCTCGCCTGGATTGAACAGCTCTAAAACATAAAAACCGCTGTGACAGTACCTTAATGAGCGGTGAGGTAAGGACCATCTGTATTGAGCAATGCTGCGGTGCTGAGCTTGGCTCCTTGCTTGCCCAACATTATCCACTATAGAGGGGGAGAGTATGAGTGCAGAGCCGGGTGGAGAGTCAAACCGTCAGACCGAAGCACCAGTGGTGAATGGTGGGGCAACCATGGGAAGGAAAGGAACAGGTAGACAGTTGGGTGAACCACTAATGAGGACCAGCAGATGGAACACCATACACTCAGGAAGCATGGATTCAAAGCAACACATGGTACACATTGTTGTAGATGGAGCACAAGCCGAGGAGAGAAGGGGAAGGTGGAGGCTGTAGTTGTGACAACGAGTTTTGTAGCGTGGCCCTTCTTCAAGTCATGTGACAGGAACAGCCAATGGGGTTTAAATAGGAGTTGGCCGCAGAAGATGTCATATTTTAAAATTCCTATTTAAACCCTATTGGCTGTTCCTGTCACATGACTTGAAGAAGGGCCTCCACCCGGCTCTGCACACATACTCTCCCCCTTCACAGCAGATAATGTTGGACATGCGAGTAGACAAGCTCACCACCGCAGCTTTGCTCCATACAGCTGGTCCTTACCTCACCACTCATTAAGGTACTGTCATAGAGGTTTTATGTTTTAGAGCTGTTCCATCCATGCGAGGGGATTTTATATGTTGGTATTCATCAACTCACATTATGCTTCAAAAAACTGACACATGTTTTTATCACACTGATTTCATCAGAGAATTTTTCCATATAAGGAGTTTCCAATCAGCCCTTTCAGTTGGGGCTGTTTTCTGATTGTTTTTGCCCATTTCCACACTGCTCCTCGTGTGGTTTATCCACACAGCTGCTTTCTGGTCTCCCCTAGGACATTATATATTGATGTCCCAGCCCCCTGGCCCCAGACTCATCATTATTGTTTCAAGAGTCTTAACCTGCTTTCTAGATAGCTGAGAATGTAGTGCAATGATGCAGATGCTAGGAAGATTCCATCTAAAAAAAATATCTTAAATTCACATGGGACCAGCACTGAAGGGAAGGACAATCTGGGCAATTGCATAGTTTGCCATTATAGTATCTGTATTTGAGAGCTCCTACGCCTCTAATGTGTTGTGAATCTGAGCATGAGCTGCTAAAAAACGCCTTTATTGCACTGAGCAGTGAATGGTTATTCTCTCCAATTCTCAGCAAAACCAGACCTCAAGTGACAGGCTTCCCTGCTACTGTACAGTATAGCCCATGTGCCCATCACTAGCTTCAAACTGAGTCTCCACAACCAAACATTGGAAGAATATAGTGATCCCTTTGCAGCACAGAAGAATAAAATATGCAACTTTTAACTCCTCAGTGCAATAAAGGCACTTCAGCAACTAATTTCCAGTTTCAAACTATGCAAGATGTATTTGGATGGGGAAGAGGATGCCAATATACACAATAATTGTCAACTATCCTTAAACACTTCCCATCTACCATATGTTCTTTAGAGCAAGCAATTAGCTTTCTAGTTAAAGTGAAATGAGTGATTCTACAGCTGCTGGATAGGGTAGACCCTCTACATCTGCCCGATCACTTCTACGTGGTGTGGAAGGGGACACCCCCTCTTGTTACCACCATTCCCAATCTCTCCAGTGCGATTGGGGGAGTCCAGGACCACTGCAACCTGTCTGTCCAGCTACCCAAAGATGAAATACAGGTACACTTGTACTCGCCCCCCTCTTTGTAGTCAGAAGCCAGAAGCAATGAGGATTTTGCCACTTCCAGTTTTAGTTTGGTATGCAGCGGTATGTGGCACCAAGCCGTCGGTAGCAGATAATTTAACTGCGAGGTGGGACTGCCATGGATCGGACTTGCTTTTCCAGCACATCCCACAGATGCTCATTTGGACTGAGAACTGGAAAATATGGAGGCCAAGGCAACACCTCTAACTAGTTGTTGTGTTCCCAAACTATTCTTGAACCATTTTTGCAGCATGGCAGGGCATATCCTACAGAAAGCAGCCACTGTCATAAGGGAATTCCGTTTCCTTGAAGGTGTGCACTTGGTCAGCAACAACATTTAGGTAGGTTGTGTGCAACAAAGTAACATCCACATAAATGGCAGGACTAAGGTTTCTTAGCAGAGCATTGCCCAAGGCATCACACTGCCTCCCCTCGCTTGCCTTCTTCACATACTGCATCCTAGTGCCATCTCTTCCCCAGGTAAGTGACACACATGCATCCGGCCATCCACATGATGTAAAAGAAAATGTGATTCATGTGACCAGGCCAATGTCTTTGATTGTTCCGTGGTTCAGCTCTGATGCTTGTATGCCCAGTGTAGGTGCTCTTGGCTGTGGATAGGGGTCAGAATGGGCACCCTGATCGGTCTACTGCTGTGCAGCCCCATACACAACAAACTGTCCATTTCTTTCAGATGCCATTGTAACAAGATGGGCCATGTTATACACTTTACCTGTCAGTGATTCTAATGTTATGACTGATAATTGTGTGTGTATAAATATACATATATATATGTATATGAGAGGAATCACAGGAAAATGTTGCAAGGAGTGGCACCGCCTCATTACGTTCAGTTATCTGCATTTGTGATCTGCCTATCACTGGAGGAAGAAAAGGGTGAAGAATATCTGTGATTTCAATTTTTTTTTTTATATATATATATATTTCAAGAAATTTTATTTTGAAAAACAAAGGTAATACAATTGTAAACAATTTCATGTACAAAGTAGAATGAGAAATGCACATAACAGCTGCAGATAGAGTAGTATCAGTTTCAAGTACCCAAGATCCATTCAGGACCACCATCAAACCACGGTACATAGTGAGAAGAACACAACCCGATGGGAGGAGGATCCCACCTTCTAGCCCCCAAATGAGATCAATCTGTGCCGGAAGGGGACTCTATAACCCCCGCCATCATCCTGAACCCCACCATTAAAGATGGACATATCACCCGGGTATGTGCAACAAAACAAATTCAATCTGAGGATTACTTAAATTCTACCTGACATTTTCTTCTTTAACCACTTCAGGACCGCCGTATTGCCATTGTACGTCAGCACAATGGCACAGGCAGGCAGAATCACGTACATCTACGTGATTGCCTTCCAGCGGGTGGGGGGTCCCATCGGACCCCCTCCCGCTGGTTACGGCGGTCCGATTCGGTGCAGGAGCGCTCCGTGATGAGGGGATGGCCGTTCGTTTTCGGCCACCCCCTCTGGATCGCTCCTGGCCAATGAGAAGCTTCCTCCCCTGTGTATTGTTTACACAGGAAGGAGGAAGTGATGTCATTCTCCTCGGGGCGGTCTTTTTGACCGGACTACGAGGAGAAGAGTAAAAGTAAGTCTGCACGAACACTACACTGACATGTAGGTACACACAGGCACACAAACCCCCCCCCGATCGCTGCATGTGTCGCTAGGTAGCTAGTTATTTTTTTAGGTTCACCGCCAGGTTTTTATATCGCTAGGTACCCCGATATACTACCCAATAATGTTTTTAACCCCCTGATTGCCGCTAGTTAACCCTTTCACCCCCTTTTGCCAGTGTCACTAAGCGATCGTTTTTCTGATCGCTGCATTAGTGTCGCTACAGTCGCTAGGTAGCTAGTTATTTTTTTAGGTTCACCGCCAGGTTTTTATAGCGCTAGGTACCCCGATATACTACCCAATAATGGTTTTAACCCCCTGATTTCCGCTAGTTAACCCTTTCACCCCCTTTTGCCAGTGTCACTAAGCGATAATTTTTCTGAACGCTGCATCAGTGTCGCTAGTGTCGCTAGGTAGCTAGTTAACTAGGCTCCCAAAAAGTCCCCCACATGTGGTATCCCCGTACTCGGGAGAAGCAGCAGAATTTATTTTGGGGTGTAATTTGACTTCTGCCCATAGCATGTGTGAGCAATATATCATTTAGTGACAACTTTGTGCAAAAAAAAAAAAGTTTGTAATATTCCCGCAACTTTTGGCAAAATATAAAATATTCCATGGACTCAACATGCCTCTCAGTAAATAGCTTGGGGTGTCTACTTTCCAAAATGGGGTCATTTGGGGGGGTTTTGTGCTATTTTGGCATTTTATGGCCTTCGAAACTGTGATAGGTAGTGAGGAGTTAAATCAAAAATTTGCACCCTTAGAAATCCTGAAGGTGGTGATTGGTTTTCGGGGTGCCGTGTGCGACTAGACTCCCAAAAAGTCCCACACATGTGGTATCCCCGTACTCGGGAGAAGCAGCAGAATGTATTTTGGGGTGTCATTTCACATATAACCATGGCATGTGTGAGCAATATATCATTTAGTGACAACTTTTTGTAAAAAAAATTTTTTTTTTTTTTTTTTGTCATTATTCAATCCCTTAGGACAAAAAAAAAAAATATTCAATGGGCTCAACATACCCATCAGCAATTTCCTTGGGGTGTCTACTTTCCAAAATGGGGTCATTTGGGGGGGATTTGTACTGCCCTGCCATTTTAGCACCTCAAGAAATGAGATCGGCAGTCATAAATTAAAAGCTGTGTAAATTCCAGAAAATGTACTCTAGTTTGTAGACGCTATAACTTTTGCGCAAACCAAAAAATATACGCTTATTGACATTTTTTTTACTAAAGACATGTGGCTGAATAAATTTTGCCCTCAATGTATGACTAAAATTTAGTTTATTCGATTTTTCTTATAACAAAAAGAAGAAAATATCTTTTTTTTTCAAAATTTTCGCTCTTTTTTCATTTATATCGCAAAAAAAAAAAATCGCAGAGGCAATCAAATACCATCAAAAGAAAGCTCTATTTGTGGGAAGAAAAGGACGCAAATTTCGTTTGGGTGCAATATTGCATGACCGCGCAATTACCAGTTAAAGCAGCGCAGTGCGAAATTGCAAAAAGACCTCTGGTCCTTAAAATGGAAGTAAACCCATCAATTTAAACAGTTAAAAAAAAAAGGCATGCCGGGAATGCTAACTGCACATTGGCTGTGCTCTCAGCCAAACTATCAAACCATCCAATGGCTGGTGTCATAACGAATCACATGTGCAGCACCATAGCAGTCGAAGATTAAACAGAGGCAAAGATGGCAGCTTCCTTGGCTGAAAATGATAGGGGGGTTTACTTCCACTTTAAGGTGTTTATTGGTCCGGAACTGAAGTGGTTAAACTTCTTATCATGGATAGATTTGATTAGGAGGGGATGGGAAGAAAGAAAAGCATAGAAGCTTGGAGTGAGAAGTGAAGAAGGGAAGAAAAGAAGAGAAGAGCATCACAGTGAGTGCTGAGTATATTTTAGTTTGGTGGTATGTTAGTGCCCAGGGGAGTGCCCACATGTCTGGCCCAGGGTTCCCAGATGGTCTCAAATTTGTTGGTTGTGTCTAGCAATATGCTGGATAGCTTTTCCTGCGACATTATCCAAGATATTTTCCTTTTTGCCACCAATAGGGAAATTTTCAGGTGTTTCCAGACTTTAGCCACTGTAAGTTTAGCCCCAAACAGTATGAAGTGTATTAGCATGTTAGTGGGCTTGGAGGTCTTTGGAATCTGGGCGTTAAGAAGGGCAAGCATTGGGGTTCTGGGGCTCTGACTTCCCACCAGCCTGTCAATCAGATTAGACAGATTTTTTTCCATAATGGACGTATTCTGGAGCATTCCCACCAAATGTGGGCCATCGTGCCTGTGAGCTGATAACCTCTGAAGCACAGAGGATCTGCTGCAGGACAAATAGAGGACAGTCTTGAAGGGGTCTAATACTATCTAGAGATCACTTTCAAACTGGCCTCTGTCAGAGCAGTATTTAGGATACCTTTAAAAGACTTGAAGCATGCCTTCTGCCAGCTCCCTAGATCCCACTGGAATTGGAAATCAGACTCCCAGGAATTCATGAAGGAGGATTTAGAGGTAGGTGAAGCAAGTGATGAGTGGATTATCGAGACCCCCCCCCCCCCTTCTGGTCCATGGCTTGACCACACCCCAGTTCATAACCGGTGAACCTCGGTGTAAGAAGTTTATCCTTCCAGAGAAAATGTAAGAAATTAGCAATTTGTCCAAACCTGAATCGTTCAGAGTCGGGTAGGTCTAGCTTTGTGATGCAGTGATTGAGGATGAAAGGGCCCATAGCAGTGTAGAAATGACCAAGAGTCCTTTGTCCAACCACCATTAAATGCTAAAATATTCCTTCCAGGGGGGTAGTCCGAGTTGTTAAAGAGATGAGTTAATGGTTTATAGGCTAACACTAGAGATGTTGATGAGTGCAAAGAGGGCAAAAGAATGGGACAGAGTAGGGGTCAAAATGGGGGGGGGCAGTTTTTCGGGGGACTCCAAAGTAGGAAGTCTAGAGTGAAACGTGGTATTGCCTGTTTTTCTATTTGCACCCAATCCAGTTTCTCAAACCTTGACAGTTGAGCTAGTCTGGCACCTAGGTAAAACTTGTGGAGATGGGGCAATCCCAGACCCCCCTTTCTTCTGTGTGGGTATAAAGCTTGTTGAGGGATTCTATAGCCCACATTTCCCCAAGTGAATTTAAGTAACTTGCTTTGGAAGGATTTGATGTGGTCGCTCCTGATCAGGATGGGTAGAGAATGGAACAGATATAGCAGTCTGGGGAGCAGCGTAATTTTTATAGTGTTTACCCTCCCTAGCCAAGACAGGTTATTTTTGGACCAGGATACGAGGTCTGATTCCAGCTTATGATATAAGGGGGTAGTTACTTGCATAGAGGGCATTAGTCTTCGCTGTTAGATTAATTCCCAATTATCTAATGGAGGATTTGCACCATTCGAATTTTAAGGATTTTTGTAAGAGGGCAATGGTGTCATACTATAGGGGAATGATTAGTGCTTGAGACTTGGTGTAGTTTACCTGGAGGCCTGAGATCTTGGCAAAATCATCCAAGGTGTGGCATAAGTTAGGGAGGGAGGATATAGGGGAAGTGAGGAATAGGAGAATGTCATCCGCAAAGAGGCCGCATGTATGGGTTTGAGGGCCACAGGAGACTCCCTGTATGTACGGGTTTTGGCGGATTGCAATGTCAAGAGCCTCAATAGCTATCGCAAAAATGAGCGGAGATAGTGGGTAGCCTTGTCTAGTACCTTTCGCTATAGACATTGGCTTGGAGCAGTAACCTTGTCCAGGTTATAAGCTTTGGGACTAGAGTATAGCGCATGCATCTGGCCCATGAAATGATTGCCAAAGCCCCAACGTTCGAGAATTGCGAAGATGTAGGACCAGGAGACCAAGTCAAAGGCCTTGTGCAGGTCCAACGAGAGGAGGATGGTGATTGTTTAGATCCCCCACCCAATTTGTTTGGAGGATGGACACTATATCGATTGCCCTCCTGATCTGATCTGGGCCCTTTCTGCCCGGGACGAACCCAACTTGATCCTTATGTATATATGCATTAATGAAAGAAGCTAAACGGTTTGCCAGAATTTTAGTGAGAATTTTTAAGTCACTATTGGTAAGGGAGATAGGGCAATAGTTGCTAACCTCTTCCAGATTTATGTCCGGTTTTGGTATAACTGCAATGTATGCCATGTTAAGTTGGGTATCAAGTGGGTCTACCTGTGTAATTGCATTAAGGAATTTTGTTAAGTGGGGGATTAGGGTGTTGGCAAATGTTTTGCAGCAGGGATTTGAAAGCCTATCTGGGCCAGCGCCTGCTCCTGTCTTAAGAGTTCTGATTACTCCCAGCACCTCTCCTTCAGTGAAGGGTGCTTCAAGGCTGTCTTTATGTTCTGGGGAGAGAGAGAGATGGTATGGGGAAGCCATCCAGGGTCTCTTGTGTCAGAAATCCAACTGAATTTGCATGTTTTTGCAAACACAATGGCCAACCCCCTTAGTTTAATTTTCTATGTTAGCTAGGTAAAAATTAAGCCCCATACACACTATCAGATTGTCTGCTGATTTTTTCCATCAGATTTACCAAAACCATATAATATGAGGTCAAACCTTAGGGGTTTCAATGTGTATGCAATCAGGCAGGCCCTTGTACTACATGGTTTTGGTAAACCTGAAGGAAAAAATCAGCAGACAATCTGAGTGTGTATGGGGCTTTAGGGAAGTGAGAGTGAAGGAACTTGGGACTGTAGCGAACCAGAAAGTGGGTTTCCTGAAGCATGACAATATCCAGTTTTGAGTATTTGTAATGGTTTAAAAAATGTTTACATTTAAGGGAAAAATTCAAGCCCTGAACATTATGAGTAGCTACTTGCATGTGGTCAGCCATGGAACCAGAATTAAGGTGCACAAAAATATCTACCGCCACTTACCTCTGGGAGTCTTTTCCAGCTGATTGATGTAGAGGGGCTCTTAAGTTGGCTCCTGTGGTGTCTCTTAGCCCTTGTACACACGGTCGGAGATTCCGACAACCAAATCCGTCGGATATTGTCCTTCGGATTTTGTCCGATGGATTTTGTTCGAAACTGTTGCATACACACGGTCGGACAAAGTTGTCGGAAAATCCGACGTGATGATGTTATTTCGTTACGATGGGACTACGTTCACGCTAGTAGCCAATAGGTTTGGTGTAGGAATTTGATCTGAGCATGCGTGGCACTTTGTCCGATCGGAATTCTCTACACATGATCGGAGTATGTCCGATCAGAGCATTTTGTCGGAAAATTTTACCAACAAGTTGGAAAACTTGGTCCGTCGGATACTCTGACGGAAACAGTCCAATGTAGACCACACACAGTCGGAATATCCGACAAAACGGTCCGATCGGACACATTCCGTCGGAATCTCCGACCGTGTGTATAAGGGTTTAGACTGTGTAGGCCAGGCGAGGAGGGTCACTGGAAGGAACAAAATAGTTAGGTCATGCTCAATAGGAGCAAGAATAGAAAAAAGGAGAGACAAGAGGGACAGCAAAAGGGCGGATTTTCTCCCGCCGGTTGGTACCTGGATCTCACAAGGAGAGAGAATAATTAGAGAAACAAAAATCTCCATGCCAAAAGAGCCTTGGAGGTCCTATCCTCAGGAAACCGGTAGGAGTCTAAGGGATAGGAGGAGGCACATGTGAGCCACCCTAGACCAGGGCGCCCCTAAAAATTGTAATAGTTGAACGTCTGGGACGACTTAATCAAAACTACAAACAAACACAAATAGCTGATATAGCTGCAATGTGGGTTCAGCCGACCCTAAGACCCCTTCACATTAGAACCCTCCCCCACCCCTCTGGAAGAAATGAGGAGCGAAAGTGGGCCCAATGAGCCACTAAACTCAGCTGAGATGGTTCCAGAGTGATTGTCTTTAGCCAGTTCTTTACGGCCTTTCTCTCACCACGTAAGTGGAGAGTGGGCCTCTGGGATTCCCACCTCTGGAGGTAAAGGAAAGAATGTCAAATGAAACAGAACTGTAAATGGAACACATGAGGAACACCAGGATTCCTGGGCATGGAGAGGAAGTCCATCTTGTCAGAAAGAAGAATTGTTAAATGCATAGGCATACAACCATCCAGGACTTGAACTCTGCAGAAGATGGGCATTCATGGAGAGCCATTGTGGGAGGATCTGCGGGCCTTAGGCTTATTCCAAAGGGGGTTCAGTGGACTTGCTGGTGACGGTCTTTTGTTGGATCTTGTGGAGGAAAATTAAGTCTCATCTCATCTCCTTAGAGATTATCTTCAGGCTGAGGAGGAGCTTTTCTCCCATGGCGAAATTGGAGAAGGCTTGGTTCTGGCCCTTATACGAGAATTTCACTGCAAATGGAAAAGACCATCTATATTTGATGTCTTTCTGGGAAAGGGCATTTAGCAGTGGTTTCAGGGTTCTTCTACGCTGTATAGTGGAAGGGGAGAAATCCGCATAAATTTGCACTGGGTGGCCATGGCATGTCACTTTGGGCATTCCTTGTGATTGTTTCATTACCGCCTCTTTAATTGCATAGAAGGGAGGCTTGACTTTGATGTCTCTGGGGGAGCCATCCTTCCTGGGGGGTCCTAGGGCTCTATGCTTCAACACTGTAAGGATTCCACACTGGATGGAATGATGGATCTTGCGACTCTGCTTCCTTCAGGCTCCTAGGGCACTGCGCCGGGCTGCGTCCATCCCATTTGTCTTGTGTCCACTGTATTCGATAAGAGTACCCAACCTTTTATCTGAGAATTCCTTGAAGTTTGTACAGGCACTTGATCGGTTCACTTGGCTTATATGTCAACATCTGGAAGCTAATTCCCTTTCACATACTTGTTTGGACTTTGGGGTTCATTACTTGTGAACTCACACTGGGTTCCACTTATTATATTTTTTAATTTTGCATTGTATGTATTAATCTTTATACACACCTCCCATGTGTTCCAGTGGGTGTATACTCAAAATATCTTCACTGTCACTGAGAGCTGATGATTTATTGTCACTAGTCCTTTTACTGTGTGTTTTTCTTTTCAGTTTTATGCACAAATGTTTCCATTCATTTGGTCTCAATTTTTAGCGCTACACTAATTTTTGTATATTGCTTTAGACTTTGTTTGAGTGTTAGCAGCTATTGTGTGTTTGTTTTTCTTGTCCATTTTGGTTTAGCGCAGTATTTTCCCCCTCAGTACCCCAGTACATGTCTTTGATGCTGGCTCTACGAATGCACAATATATTATTCATAATAAGATGCTTCATAACATTGCTATATCTAACTAATGAATGGAGGAAGGGGATGTTATTTAATATAGCAAAACATCCCAGGGAAATCCTTTTAATCTTCTCAGAGGTGTAGGGCATTGATTCTGAAAAGATAAATCTATTGGAGACCTCTAAGCTTGCCTATCTAGAGTCCAATGTTTCTCAAATGGCTGCAGCTGCTGTTAAGAGGACCTATTTGCAAATGAAAGGGAATTCACAGTTCGTTTGGATGACTCATTCCAAATTTACTGGGTGGTTCACACGCTTGCCGGAACAGGAAGGCCCTCATTGTGCTGAATTGTTTTCCTGAATGCCTTTATGAACAACAGCAAAAGGAAATATTACAGTTTGGCAGAGGTCCATAAGCCTGATTGGTACTATAGTGCTGAGAATGCAAAGCAGATCTCTGCCAAGTCAAACATATCCTCACAGCTTCAGTTATTTTTGTCTGTGAGGAAAGTGAATTGCTGGCTCCCTAAGTAAAGGGTTTAGAAATGTGACAGAAGATTACAATGATGTCTTAGGAACCACAAACAATGTATTGTTTATGCACAAAGTATCAAACGGTAACACGAAATAGCCACATGAAAGGAGCAGATCACATGCCATACCTTCCCCCTGTACCCCCAGATGACCTCAAGTCACATCCTGCCTGCTATAAGGAATATTAAATGTAACTTTAACTAAGGTTTTGTCTTAAGGTTTCTATCTGCAGAATTGATCATAATGGTGTATACTGGATACACAAATATATATAGATTATTATTTTATATATTTTATATATATATATATATATATATATATATATATATATATATTTCTTGATCATACATCACGGGACACAGGAGCTTCATTACATAGTGGGTTATATAGGCACCTCTGGTGATTGGACACTGGTTGACCCTAATTAAGGAGAATTCCTCCCCTATATAACCCCTCCCATCCGGGAGGCACCTCAGTTTTTTCGCCAGTGTCTGGTCGATGGTCACGTAAAACTTAGCTCTATGCGGGTCCCGGCGAGGGCCGAAGGGCTACAACAAACCGGATCCATACCTCGGGCCGATATTTGACTCCCAAGATGGTATGGTACCCGGGCCTCGTCTGCCGAAGACACGAGGTTTTGCCTGTAAGTCCTCTCCATTGGAAGACTGGACTCTGGGACAACCAGACTTGGGGTACTGTTGACTCAGGGCGCCCGTAAGTTTCTGGCAGAGTTTTTTACAAGGCCCAGGTAGGAGGATCTTTTCGTAAGAACCCCAGATACGCCTGAAGGTTGGCTAACAATACCCGCCGTGATGGGTGAAGGCTGGAATTGGTCTGAACACAGCAATTCCTGCGGCGGGGAACAGGTATGGGAAGTCATCCTATATATTTAATATATGAATGGATTTCTTCATTGTGAGTAGTTGTATGTCTTACCTGGTTTCCACCACTTGAGGGAGTAAGAGCAGCCTGATGCATACTTACATGCCTTTCAATACAAACACGCTCAGTGAAATGCCTGGTTCTCCCAGCTACTCACGTCTCCTTGCAGTCCCTGCCACAATAAAGGTAAAAAAGGGGTCCCACGCAGATCAGGGGGTCCCATGTCACTCCTTTTGGGTTCTCCTCCCCCCCCGGATCCCGCGGTCCTCGTGCACGCGCGCGCGGGCGCGTGCACGTGCGCCGGGCGCGCTCCCGGCCTAATGGGGAAGGGGGGGGGTGTGGTTGCCAGCTGTGCACAATCAGGTGCTTTATGCTGCAATGCAGGCACCAAAACGGCCGATTTAAAAGCCCAGAGCGTCAGGGGACTGTAAGGTGAGACACAGGAGCTGTGGGCTGTAAGCATCCGTGGGATTGGATCCAGGCGAACCTTAAGACACCTACTCAGCATCATATTGTGCAGTTAAGCTAATATTGATTTATTGTGAGACTTTAAGCACAAACAAGTGATTGCATTTTACATTAGTAACTCTGCTTTGTAGCTCAGTACTATGTCTCCTCGTAAGAGGGTTTCAGGGGCAGGTAACAAAAGCACTGGCAAATCACCGCCTAGGTCCAGGGGTTCCAAGAGTGCATGCAGATTACCATCCCCCTCTGCAAGAGTGGAGCCTGCATCTCAAGACGAGTCAGTGCCCCTTTCAGGCTTTGCAGCCTCTCCTAATGTCGCAGCCCCGGTATATGTCACTGAGGACTCCCTTAGGGCTTCATTGGAGAGTTTTTGAAGGGAGGATAATGAATTTTATTTCTGCTTCCCTAAAAGATAGCAGAAAAAGGGGTAGATCCCCTCCCTCTGCTGAAATCCCTCTCTCAGACAGTTGTTCTGAAAATGAGGAGAGATCCCTATCTTTGGATAGGGATCATGAGCAGTCGGATCAGTCAGAGGATGAGGAGTTAGTCCCCTCCTCCCAGGCACTCAGAAAGCAGGTGCAGTATTATACTGAATTGGTGCGTACCACATTCAGAATGCCGGCTACTGAAATCGCTACATCCTCTGTCTCTTCCCTGGGAGTCAGGAAAGCCCCACAGACTGCCTGTTCCTTTCCAATTCACCCTTTAATGGCTGACTTGATGTATAAGGACTGGGGACATCCCGATAAACTGTTTTCTCCTCCCAAGAGGTTTTCTATGTATTATCCCGTGGAGGAAAGTTTCACCAAGAAATGGGGGGCCCCATCTGTCGATGCGGCTATCTCTTGTGTGAATAAAAACCTAACTTGTCCTTTGGATAATGCGCAGGTATTTAAGGATCCAGCTGACAAAAGGCTGGAAACCTTGTTAAAAGCCTCCTTTTCCATGGCCGGCGCTGTGGTGCAACCTACAGTCGCAGCCGTGGGGTTGTGTCAGTTCCTTAAGGAACAGGTTAAACAGATGTTTGAACTCCTTCCCAATGAGGAAGTAGAGAAATATGCAGAAATGCCTCACATCTTATGTTTCATAATTGATGCGATTTTGGATTCTGTCCAACAAGCATCACGTTTGTCCCTCATGTTGGTACACATGCGTAGGGCTCTATGGCTAAAAAATTGGGCTGCTGAGATGCGGGAGGTAAGTCTACACTCCTTCCAGTCAAGAAGAGTAAACGTCCTTCATTCAGGCGTACTCTTTCTCCCGAAGCATCAAGCTCTAAACAGTGGCGACGGCCTTCCCAGCCCTCCTCGGCTGGAAAGCCTCAGGGCCGAGCCCAGGGACAGAAAAAGACTTGGGGGCGGAAGCCTGCCAAGCAGACCTCCAAGACCTCCTTGTCAAGGGGCGCCCCCGCTCGGCCGAGTGGGGGGAAGGCTCCTGCAGTTTGCAGGCGCCTGGCAGGAGGAGATTCAGGACAGATGGGTGGTCTCTTCAGTGTCTCTGGGCTACAGGCTAGAGTTTCAGGAGATTCCACCTTCTCGTTTTCTAAGGTCAAGGATCCCCAGGGATCCGATAAAGCAGAAACCGCTATTTCTGGCCTTAGATCAATTACTATCCCAGGGTGTGATAGTAGAAGTGAGCCCGAAAGATCAGGGTTCAGGTTTTTATTCGAATCTCTTCACCGTTCCAAAACCAAACGGAAGTGTCAGACCTATCTTGGATCTGAGAGACTTAAACCGGTTTCTACACATCCAGACCTTCCGGATGCAGTCAATACGCACTGTGCTCTCCTCCCTACAAGGAGGAGAATTCATGGCATCAATAGATATCAGAGACGCATATCTTCATGTGCCAATATTTCCCGCACACCAGAAGTTTCTGAGGTTCGCGGTAGAGCAGCGCCATTTTTAATTTGTGGCCCTGCCGTTCGGCCTAGCCACGGCCCCCCGAGTCTTCACGAAGATTCTAGACCCTCTCTTAGCAATCTTAAGAGTTCAGGGCATAGCCGTCATGGCTTACCTAGACGACTTGCTTCTCGTAGAGAGAACTGCAACATGCCTAAGTCGCAGCGTCACCAAAACGCTAGAACATCTGGGCCACCTAGGTTGGATTATAAACCTAGAAAAGTCGTCTTTACAACCGACCACCAGGTTGGATTACCTGGGTCTGATTATCGACACCGCTCAAGGCAGGGTGTTCCTTCCAAAGCCAAAGGCCTTGGCCATTGGAGATCTGGTGCGCCTGATTCTGGGCAGAAGATCTTCCTCCATTCGGTTGTGCATGAAACTGTTGGGAAAAATGGTCGCCTCTTTCGAGGCCGTTCCATTCGCCCAGTTCCACTCAAGGCCCCTGCAAAGATGCATCCTTGCGATTTGGAACAGGAAGCCCCAATCCCTGGATCTTCCTATGCGTTTATCCCCTCGGGCACGCAAAAGTCTTGTCTGGTGGTTACAGACCAAAAATTTGCTGAAGGGCAAAACCTTTCTTCCCCTCTCATGGAAGATTGTCACCACGGATGCCAGTCTGACAGGCTGGGGAGCCGTGTTACAGGGAACATGCTCGCAGGAAAAATGGTCTGCGACCGAAAGTCTGCTGCCCATAAATATCTTGGAGATTCGGGCAGTCTACATGGCACTCAGAGAGTGGTCTCACAGACTGCGAGGTTTCCCGGTTCGGATTCAGTCCGACAATGCCACCGCAGTGGCTTATATCAATCACCAGGGCGGTACCAGAAGTCTGGTGGCCCAAAAGGAGGTGAATCGCATACTTGTCTGGGCAGAAGAGCATGTTCCGTGCCTCTCTGCAGTCTTCATCCCAGGAGTGGACAATTGGCAGGCGGATTATCTCAGCCGCCAGCAGTTGTGCCCAGGAGAATGGGCTCTGCACCCCGATGTGTTTCAGGACATATGTTACAAGTGGGGCACTCCAGACGTGGATCTGTTTGCGTCCAGATTCAACAGGAAACTGGACAGCTTTGTATCAAGGACAAGAGATGCACTTGCTCAGGGGTCAGATGCTCTGACAGTTCCCTGGGATCAGTACAATCTGATCTATGCCTTCCCCCCGAGCCCGCTGCTATCGAGGTTCCTGGGAAGGGTCAAGAGGGAGACAAAGCCGGTCCTTCTAGTGGCCTCGGCTTGGCCCAGACGACCATGGTTCGCAGAAATCATGAAGTTGGCAGTGGGCAGGCCATGGACCTTCCCTCTCAGGCCAGATCTGCTCTCACAGGGTCCAATTTACCATCCTGCTTTACGCAGTCTGAATTTGACGGTCTGGCTGCTGAGACCCACATTTTGAGAGGCCGTGGTCTTTCGGGGCCAGTCCTTTCCACTCTGGTCAATGCCAGAAAACCGGCCTCCAGGCGTATCTATTACATGATCTGGAGGACATGTTTCCTGGTGTGAACCCAGGAGATGGCATCCTAGAAGGTATGTCATTGGCAGAATCTTGGCCTTTCTCCAGTCAGGCCTTGAAATGAATTTGGCCATAAGCACCATCAAGGTGCAGATTTCGGCCCTATCGGTCTTTTTTTCAAAGATCGCTTGCATCACATTCCCTAGTACGGCTTTTATCCAGGGGGCTATGCGGATGAGACCGCCAGTCAAACCTCCGGTATGCCCTTGGGATCTGAATTTGGTTCTCTCGGCCTTAGAAGCCCAACCATTTGAACCTCTGCATCTAGCTTCTTTGACTCTCCTGACAAAGAAGCTGGTTTTCCTAGTAGCCATATCCACGGCTAGAAGGGTATCAGAATTGGCAGCTCTTTCCTGTAAAGAGCCCTATTTAATTATCCATAAGGACCGAGTGGTCATGCGTCCCAACAGGTCCTTTCTACCTAAGGTAGTTTCAGGTTCCACCTGAATCAGGATGTAATCCTACCATCCTTTTTTCCAAATCCTCAGTCCACAGAGGAAGAATCCTTACACACTTTAGATGTGGTTAGAGCAATCAGTCTTTATCTTCAAGCAACTGCTCAGATAAGAAAAACTGACTGTTTATTTATTCTGCCAGAAGGCCCTAAAAGGGGTCAGGCAGCGTCAAAGTCCACTCTCTCAAGGTGGATCAGACAGGTTATTTCTCAGGCCTATGACTTAAAGGGGAAGATTCCTCCTTTTCAGGTGAAAGCGCACTCTACTAGGGCTGTAAGTGCTTCTTGGGCAGTGCATCACCAGGCCTCCCTGGCTCAGATCTGTAAGGCTGCGACTTGGTCATCAGTCCACACATTCACCAGATTCTATCAGGTGGATGTCAGAGGGCAAGAGGATATCGCCTTCGGGCGCAGTGTACTGCAAGCTGCAGTTTAGGTCCTCAGGTCCCTGGCGGTCTATGTTTATGATCTGTGTCTCCCTCCCCTCAACCTGAGCATTGCTTTGGGACATCCCACTATGTAATGAAGCTCCTGTGTCCCGTGATGTATGATCAAGAAAATGGGTTTTTTATATACAGCTTACCTGTAAAATCCTTTTCTTGAGAGTACATCACGGGACACAGGGCTCCCGCCCCTCTTGGGTTTTACGTGGTTCTTATTGCTTTGCTACAAAACTGAGGTGCCTCCCGGATGGGAGGGGTTATATAGGGGAGGAATTCTCCTTAATTAGGGTCAACCAGTGTCCAATCACCAGAGGTGCCTATATAACCCACTATGTAATGAAGCTCCTGTGTCCCGTGATGTACTCTCAAGAAAAGGATTTTACAGGTAAGCTGTATATAAAAATCCCATTATATATATATATCTGCTCTATGGCCAGTCCGGGCCTGTATATGTAAATATATATATACAGTATCTCACAAAAATGAATACACGCCTCACAAGTTTTGTAAATATTTTATTATATCTTTTTATGTGACAACACTGAAGAAATGACACTTTGCTACAAAGTAAAATAGTGAGTGTACAGCTTGTAGAACAGTGTAAATTTGCTGTCCTCTCAAAATAACTCAACACACAGCCATTAATGTCTAAGCCGTTGGCAACAAAAGTCAGTACACCACTAAGTGAAAATGTCCAAATTGGGCCCAAATTGTCAATATTTTGTGTGGTCACTATTATTTTCCAGCAATGCCTTAACCCTCTTGGGCATGGAGTTTACCAGAGATTCACAGGCTGCCACTGGAGTCCCCTTCCACTCCTCCATAACAACATCACAGCAGGGGCATAACTATAGGGGGTGTAGCAGTTGCGACCGCAACTGGGCCCTGTGATGCAGGGGGCCCATGCAGCCCCCTCTACATATGGCCGGCAGCTTGGGCAGCTAGGGGTACCAGTGCACCATGCACACGGGTGGCTGGAGATGGAGGGTGACTAGCAGAGCTGGCTGCTCTTTAGTTGTGCATTCCCCGCATGACCTGTGTCCTCGGCCGGCTCCTCAGAGTACCCCTCTCCTGCTCCATGCATTGCCGCTCAGTCCGATGTCTGTTCTCCCCAGCCAGAGTCCCCCCCCCCCCGAGTCTGGCCCACACTGCACTGCATACTTCTCCCGGGTAAACAAACTTTAAGCACACAGATGCAGTGCAGCCCTATGAGAGCCGGCTCCCCGGAGGACACTGCAGGCTTGTCTGCCAGCCCCCCTCCCCCCGTCATACACAGATGAAAAGGTCTTTCTGGGAGATATGCTGATCGCCCGTCCAGCACACTGGATGGAGCCCATGCCAACATGGATGAGTGCCCAGCCTGCAGCTTGGTCATGGTGGGTGAGAGGACCCCATCCCCCACACACCATTACATACCCCCTCCATCTCCCCCTGGGGACAGGGACCCCTTCTCACGTTGGGACAGGGACCTCCACCTCCCCTGGCGACGGGGACCCCTTCTCACCTGGGGGCAGTAACTTGATCTGCCCTGGAGAAAAGGGCCTCATCTCTTCTGGGGACGGGGACCCCATTCTGCCTAGGGACAGTCCCCCAATGGGGCACCTAAAAATTAAAAAATTAAAATAAAAAAAACTACTGATACCAGTGGTGGAACTACAGGGCTCACAAAGGTCATATCTGTGACCACGCCCTGGAGTTCTATCACATGACACGGGGAGGGAAATTAAGACAATGCAGGAAAATAATGGTGGCCACAGAAAATATTGACACTTTGGACCCAATTTGTGCATTTTCACTTAGGGGTGTACTCACTTTTGTTGCCAGTGGTTTAGACATTAAAGGCTGTGTGTTGAGTTATTTTGAGGGGACAGCGAATTTACACTGTTCTACAAGCTGTACACTCACCACTTTACATTGTAGCAAAGTGTAATTTCTTCAGTGCTGTCACATGAAAAGATAGAATAAAATATTTACAAAAATGTGAGGGGTATACTCACATTTGTGAGATACTGTATATGTATATATGTCAAGGTACACATAGGGGGGATGTACTAAAACTGGAGCACTTGGAATTTGGTGCAGCTGTGCATGATTGTCAATCAGCTTCTAACTTCAGCTTGTTCAATTAAGCTTTGACAATAAAACCTTGAAGCTGATTGGTTTCTGTGCAGAGCTGCACCTGAATTTGCATGCTCTAAAATTTTGCTAGTAAATCCCCCCACTACACAGAGGCAGCAGAAGGCTGAGAAATGATATGAGGAGGAGGAGATTGGGTGGGGTACCGGCAGCAAGGAGGAAGAGAAAACGGGGCAGGATTCAAAGGATACATTTCACCTGACCCAAACCCTGGGTGTTATATATGAGTGGGGTGAGAATGTTGACAACAGTGTTGTCATCAGTAGCATTGAGGACTTGGGGTCCTCTGCTGCAGGTAATTTGTGGTGAATTGGGTCTTATGCTCTTAAACTCCTGCAAAGGGACTTCAGTATTTGGTGACTAAGACTAAGGCCTTAAAGGCTGAAATGCGTCAACTGATTTTATCTGCATTTGTACATTGTGCCTTTCTAGTAAAATTAAGATTTCTTAAGAGCAGCAACCGGTGTGCAGATCATCTTTCCTACACTTCAGAATTTGGGTCTTTAAATAAAAGGACCACTATTGGGTGGCCTCCCTACGAGTTCCCTGATTCAAAGGTAAAATGGTTGATTTCCTGTCAAGTTCTCAGAGGGAGTCCAAAATGTGAAGAGTTGCTGCATAAGAACCTCTCTGTCACATTTCCCGATGATAGCAGGATCTCCTCTGATGGTCATTGTGCCTCCATTCCTCTGATCCTTGATAGGAAAAATGGTAGTGACAGCAGCTGCCTTAGTGTGTATTGTAAATCACAGCCACCAGACCTGGCTGAAGAAAGTACTCACAAACAGTGCCTGAACCATAAGATTAATGACTACATTGGGTCCAAGGTTATTGCAGACACTCAGAAATGAAGACCCCATAGAGTACTGGGTGTCCAGGCTGGAGCACTAACCAGAGCTTGAACATTATGCAGTAGAGCTTCTGACTTGCCCTGCAGCAAGAGTACTGTCTGAGAGGGTATTAAGCACAGCAGGAAGTTTTGTTAGAGAGTGGTGAATCTAGTTGTGCTTTGACAGTGTAAACGGGCTCACTTTAATTAAAATGAACACGTCTTGGATTGCCAATGACTGCAAAACCCCTACTGCTGATGCTACAGGTTACATTTTAAGTGCCATCTTGCTACAAATATATATATATATATATTTGTGTTTGCAGTCTATTGTGGTGCTCTAGCACTGTAAAGGTGCCACACAGGGAGCTTAATTTACTAAAGGCAAAGACTGGAGGAATCCCTTCAACAGAAAGACTCTGCTGTTCTGGAGCTCACTCTATTTATTATACTATCCAGCCATCTACTGGGCGACCCCACCAAAGGATTGGCTGGCACTCAATAAATATTAAGCTGCCTATATACGCCTTTGTTGATAAGAAACTTCATCACCTTACGCTGTTCCACGTATGCACTAACGCTGTTGTCTGCCATCTTGATTAACAATCTCTGCACTGGCCTGCTGGAACGTGCACCACCTATTAGTAATAGGACACACTTGCCGCTTGCTACTGCATGTAGTACTGCCATGCTAGCATTCCTTTTTATACCTGCAAAATTTTAAGTCCTGGTTTCACTTGAATGCCCCTCGTATATACATACTTTATTGCTCCACAATCTGTCCTGGAATATGCCTTTTCACATTGTACTTGTTACATGTATTCTACTGAACTTCTTACTTTTTTTTGTTTTAATTGACTGAAAAAAATAAAAATAAAATAAAGGAACCCCTAGATACTGTATTATTCATTCACAAAAAATTGAAATAGTAAACACACATACAGTTTTTGATGAGTACTTTAATAGAGAAAAAATTTGTCCCAAGATGCAAATCTACCATCAATCACATCATCCAACAATGCAAATCCATGTCATGATGACCATATTTGGTTGGTGATGTAACAAGGATCCCGACAGAACATCAGTAGGTAATTGGAGCCCCGCCATTTCCTTTACTTTTCATTTTTTTAAATAAAACAATTACACTAAATAATTCTGTATTATAATCATAATAATAATAGTAATAATAACTAAATAAAAAAAAAAAAAAGATAAACCATTAAAGAAAAAATAAGTAAGGTTTACTGTCCATGTTGTGTCATCTGTAGGAAAATAGGTCTGTTGGGATTTTGTTTTCTGTATATCAATCTGTGCAGTTAGTGACCCATCCTTACAGACAAATATATACTACTTGGATATCTTGTATCAGCCCCTTCCTGTAACGTTAGGCTTCCCATTCTCACTTACTGGCATCACTCATAGCTATCAAAATACAGCAATTAATCAAAGAAAATGAAAGAGGGTGCGTAACATGTTATTAGGCAGAACAGCTGTTGTAAAATGTGTTTCATAAGCAGCAGCATGCTTAAGACATTTTTACTTACATTACATTAGCAATTTCCAAATCAGACCATCAACTACAGAAAATAGATCCTTAAACAAGACGATGACAGCACAGGCATAAATCTCTTCACTGTTCAACTAAAGGAATCTCATTGGTATAAATTGAACCTTTCCTGCCTCTAATAGGCAAAATAGCAGATTGGTTGCAAAGCATGAGCGATTATGTAACTAAACTTAGTCTGGTGTCATGAGACATGTTTAATACTTCTAGGTTTGGTGGGACAATATCCCCAGGGTCTCCACAAAGCAGCCCTTGGTGCATGAGCACCCAATTGCTGTGCTTGAAAGCTTGAGTCGAATAGAAGTGTGGAGGAAATGGTTGAGCCTTGCACCAGTTTTACTTTATTGAGCACAATATTGTAAATTGATCTGTGCAAGAGTGTACCAACAAGCCATGATGTTCCATAGAAACATTTTGCTGGTACCCCCTTCCTGATGACATATACCCACTGCAAACCAGTGTCAGGGTACTGATAGCACAAGCAGCTTTGGCAATAGCCATCATTGATTTGAGTATACTCAAATGTGTCACAGGCAGCAGCTGATTTGTTGTAGCACATTTGCTTCACAGCAGAATATCTCACCTTCAACAGCATATCTCACCATGAGCAGCTGCATGTTTTACCACTCCCGCAACAGTATGTCTATTACCTGCAGCTGTTTGTCTCATTCCCCCAATACCATATCTCTTACAAGCTTTCTTTTTGGCACGAACCAGCTCATTCTTTGTAGTGAGTCTCCACTGAATTTGAGAAAATGACTTTACACCAGCATATTCTAAAAGGCTCCTTTATTTATTCCTAAAAGATTGGTACACAAAAGA
Source organism: Lithobates pipiens (assembly GCF_037356315.1). Taxonomy (NCBI): domain Eukaryota; kingdom Metazoa; phylum Chordata; class Amphibia; order Anura; family Ranidae; genus Lithobates; species Lithobates pipiens. Next base: position 445,506,814 of record NW_027507758.1, on the reverse strand, counting down.
TAAATGGAGAGCACTGATGCGTTTCACATATTCATCTTGTGTGTACCATACTTTTATGTGTCATGGATCTGTTGTAATGTTTGTCTGTCAGCTTACCTCTCCATGTGTTCAGCTTGAGAGACCAACTGCCCTTTACATGGTTGCTTAAGTAATCTCTTAAAGCATGGCTCCACCCCAGGCCCTATCAGGGAACTCTATATTAACCTGTGCACTGCAAGCAAACCCTGCTGATCAATATTGTGTGTTTGGCTTCCGTGTGCTCTTTGCTGTGTGTTCTACGTCTGATTCTAGTTACCAATCTTGGCTTGTTCCTGAGTGTCCTTGTCTGCTTCATATCCCGACCTTGGCGTGTTCCTTGACTATCCTTACCTGCTTGTTGCCCCGACCTTTGGCCATTTCCTGACTATCCTTTGTTGTTGCAGTCTGCTGCTTCCTCTCTACATTCCTGTACTCTACAGTGAGCATGAGCTGGGAGGTCATGGGGGTCGTGACCTGGAGCCTGACTGCAGCTAAATCCATCCCCATCACTAGGGGCCTCTGGTGGACACCCGCTGGCTCTTAGATTCAGCTCCCTGAGAAATCTCATGCTCTAGCTTCCAGTGTGATCTGTGTTGGTGCTCCAGAATACCTGCTCTCCTGAATCACCTAGAGCTCCATCCACAGCAGTCAGCCGTAGGGTCCACCACCTTGCGATGCATGCCTGACCCGAACAGGGTGCATCTGTCACCTGGATTTAGGTGACCTGACAATTTGGGAACCCAAAGTCAGCAACCTCAATTACAATCGGTGGTTGTACCTATTCTGGTCACAATCGCAGTCACACATTCACTACAACTGCCAGCTCTATCCCATTTCTCTGGGGACTTCAAGGGCTGCAGGGGGTTCCTCAGCCAATGCACTATTCATTTTGAACTCCAGTATCCAAAACTTCCCGTCTGATTGGGCAAAGGTAGCCTATGTTATTTCCCTCCTCTCCTGTGAAGCTTTAGCCTGGGCTACTTCCCTGTGGGAGAAGAATGATCCTTTGGTTTCCAGCCTGTGTGACTTCTTGAAACTCATTAAAAACAGCTTCGGGGAACCGGCTCGGGTTTCTTCAGCGGCCAGTGCCCTTTTACGTCTTCACCAAGAATCTTCTTCAGTGGGACAATATGCTCTTCAGTTTCGTACCCTCACAGCTGAACTGAGCTGGAACAATGAGGCCCTAGTTGCAACCTTTTTACATGACCTCGCTGACCGAGTTAAAGATGAATTAGCATGAAGAGCCATCCCCGCCAGTCTGGACGATGTAATTTCCTTGTGTAATCAGATTGCTATTCGTTTTCAGGAGCGGTTCCTAGAAAAAAAGAAGCCAGCACTCCCGGGGCCCTAGCCAGTCTGAGCTCCCCTCCCTTCGTCCCGTGGAGCATCTTCTGCCGGCTAAGAAACCTATGCAGCTGAGTCGGACCAGGCTAACCCCCAAAGTACGTGCTAGGCGCAGAGCCTTGGGCTTGTGTCTCCATTGTGGGGGCAAGGGTCATTTTTGTGACTTCTGCTCGCTTTGTCTGGGAAACGCTTGGGTCTAATACATCTGGAAGGTGGCGGTGTTCCTTCATGTAGGCTCTTCCCTTCAATTGATCTTTGCCTACCTGGATTGCGGGACTGCTGGCAATTTTATGGACATGAGAACTGCTTCTTCCATGAAGCTTACCCTTTCACCCCTCACTACGCCACTGGTAGTCTCGGCAATTGACAGCACTGTTCTCCAAGGGGGCCCTATTTGCTTCCAGACTCTCCCTATTAGGATGTCTGTAAGGATACTCCACCAGGAGTAAGGACTACCTTATTTTACCCAAGGCCTCAACCCCCATTGTATTGGGATTTCCTTGGCTACAGGTTCACTCTCCACATGTGGACTGGGCTTCTGGGCAGATCCTGGCAAGGGGTCCCTTATGTCCCCGCCGGTCTGGACGATGTAATTTCCTTCTGTAATCAGATTGCTATTCGTTTTCAGGAGCGGTTCCTAGAAAAAAAGAAGCCAGCACTCCCGGGGCCCTAGCCAGTCTGAGCTCCCCTCCCTTCATCCCGTGGAGCATCTTCTGCCAGCTAAGAAACCTATGCAGCTGAGTCGGACCAGGCTAACCCCCAAAGTACGTGCTAGGCGCAGAGCCTTGGGCTTGTGTCTCCATTGTGGGGGCAAGGGTCATTTTTGTGACTTCTGCTCGCTTTGTCTGGGAAACGCTCGGGTCTAATACATCTGGAAGGTGGCGGTGTTCCTTCATGTAGGCTCTTCCCCTCAATTGATCTTTGCCTACCTGGATTGCGGGACTGCTGGCAATTTTATGGACATGAGAACTGCTTCTTCCATGAAGCTTACCCTTTCACCCCTCACTACGCCACTGGTAGTCTCTGCAATTGACAGCACTGTTCTCCAAGGGGGCCCTATTTGCTTCCAGACTCTCCCTATTAGGATGTCTGTAAGGATACTCCACCAGGAGTAAGGACTACCTTATTTTACCCAAGGCCTCAACCCCCATTGTATTGGGATTTCCTTGGCTACAGGTTCACTCTCCACATGTGGACTGGGCTTCTGGGCAGATCCTGGCAAGGGGTCCCTTATGTCCCCGCCGGTCTGGACGATGTAATTTCCTTCTGTAATCAGATTGCTATTCGTTTTCAGGAGCGGTTCCTAGAAAAAAAGAAGCCAGCACTCCCGGGGCCCTAGCCAGTCTGAGCTCCCCTCCCTTCATCCCGTGGAGCATCTTCTGCCAGCTAAGAAACCTATGCAGCTGAGTCGGACCAGGCTAACCCCCAAAGTACGTGCTAGGCGCAGAGCCTTGGGCTTGTGTCTCCATTGTGGGGGCAAGGGTCATTTTTGTGACTTCTGCTCGCTTTGTCTGGGAAACGCTCGGGTCTAATACATCTGGAAGGTGGCGGTGTTCCTTCATGTAGGCTCTTCCCCTCAATTGATCTTTGCCTACCTGGATTCCGGGACTGCTGGCAATTTTATGGACATGAGAACTGCTTTTTCCATGAAGCTTACCCTTTCACCCCTCACTACGCCACTGGTAGTCTCGGCAATTGACAGCACTGTTCTCCAAGGGGGCCCTATCTGCTTCCAGACTCTCCCTATTAGGATGTCTGTAAGGATACTCCACCAGAAGTAAGGACTACCTTATTTTACCCAAGGCCTTAACCCCCATTGTATTGGGATTTCCTTGGCTACAGGTTCACTCTCCACATGTGGACTGGGCTTCTGGGCAGATCCTGGCAAGGGGTCCCTTATGTTTCTTGTCCTGTCTTCTCAAGGTGGCCCCCAAGGAGAGACTTACGGTTGCTACCACATCTGTATATTCTGATCTTCCCGTTGCATACAGATATTTCTGGGATGTGTTCTGGAAGAAGTCAGCTGAGGTGCTTCCCCCCACAGGTCCTTTGACTGTGCTACTGACCTTGTATCCAGAGCAACTCTGGCCAGGGGTCATACCTACCCCCTGTCCATCCCAGAGAACCAGGCCATGTCAGAGTATGTCGATGAGAATCTAGAGAGAGGTTTCATCCAGAAATCCTCATCGCCTGCAGGAGCAGGTACTTTTTCATTGCCAAAAGGTACCTTGAGACCCTGCATCGACTATTGAGGTTTAAATGCGGTGACCATCAAAAATCGATACCCCTTACCGAATATCTGAGCTATTCGACAGGTTGAAAGGTGCCTCCATTTTTATCAAGTTGGATCTCAGAGGTGCATACAATCTGATTCAGGTACAGGAAGGTGACGGATGGAAAACCACTTTTAATACTAGAGTAGAGACGGGCATTACCAATACTTGGTTATGCATTTTGGTTTGTGTAATGCCCCAGCTGTGTTCCAAAACTTTGTCAATTAAATCTTCAGGGATCTGCTGTATCAGTTTGTTGTCATCTATCTGGATGACATTCTCATCTTTTCGGAAAATGTTTGCACTGTACTTCAGCACTTTAGAGAGAATAATCTGTATGTCAAGCTGGAGAAATGTTCTTTTGAATGTTCTGAGGTCCTGTTTCTGGGATGCTTTGTCTCGAGTTTTGGTCTTCGTATGGATCCTGGAAAGGTCTTGGCCATTACCAATTGGCCTCTTCCTGCTAGCCTCAAGGCCACATAGTGCTTTCTTGGGTCCACAAATTATTATAGGCAGTTCATTAAGAATTATTCTTCCATTGATGCGCCTATGATCACTTTGACCAAAAAGGATGCGAATGCCAAGGACTGACCCCCCTGAAGCTGTCTCTGAATTTCACGACCTGAAACAGGCCTTTGTTTCTGGACTTCTCTTGAGGAGACCTAATCCTGGGGATCCATTTTTTATTGAAGTGGACGCTCCTTCAATGGGGGTGGGAGCTGTGCTTCTTCAATCCTTTGAGAAGAGACATGAACCATGTGCGTTCTTCTCCAAAACAAATTCTCAGGCAGAGAGAAATTATGCTGTTGATGATTGGGAACTTCTTGCAATTAAACTGGCGTCATCTCTTGGAGGTTCCCCTCACGTCATAACGATTTAAGGGTCCACTACCTTGCGTGCACTCCTGACCCCAACAGGGTGCATCTGTCACCTAGATTTAGGTGACCTGACATTATGTGTATACTGCTCTCCATTGAATATGCCGGTGTGTAGTCATGCATTTTCTCAAATTCAGTGACTGTCAGTAACAAGCTGAACTAGAATTTGGTGGCAGCGGGCAACAGTAAACTGAACTGAAATGAGATTGTGGTATTTGTAAATTCCAAAATCTGATTGAAAGCACCATCTGCTAATCAGATAAAGAGATCTACTGTACATTCTCAGCATATACATACTGTATATATACTGCACACCCTAATGCAGTTGGGCACAAGTTATACTTGGGGGAGAGGAATAACAGAGTTTAGTGACCACTCTAGCCCTGTGCCTCTATAGTAGATACATTAACCACAGTGGCTAAACCGAAAAGCCTGGGACTATGAACTCTCAGTACAACATTATATGTTAGCACTATATACACACCAATAAACACAAGTACATGGGGCAAGTGACTTCTCTACCTTTTGTTAGTAGAAACATAATACCTGTAACATAGAAAGCAAATCCTAATCCAGGCCTTAATTCCTTCTACCTTCTGGAAATACTGTTATATATATTTATTTGTATAGCTCTACCACACTGAGTACTTTTCTTCAATAAAACAAAGTATCAAATCTCTATAGGCAGTAATGAGAAATGACACTATACTCCTCCAGGTTAAGACTTAGTATAAATAAAATTATGTATAATGATGATTATACCTTCTTTTTAAGAATATAATAGGCTGAAAGCACTCTCATTATGAATCAATAGCATGTTTGTTTGGAAAATGTTCTATTTTCCCAGCTTCACTTGATAGCAGTTTCACAATAAATATAATAAAATGCGCCTTTCTAGACAAACAAAAAATGATTCCCCCCAGTTTTAATTGTTTCCTAGAAGATCACTAAAACAAGCCAGACTGCAGGTTTGTTTCTAGAAAATCCACTACGGCAGGCTGGGGATGTGAAGACGGTGCTTACCTACTGTACATTTTAAACTGCATGATAATTTGAATTCTAGCAATCCTTGTTGTTGGTTTATAGCTAGTACAAATAAAGGTATGTTGCTAATTCACCAGAATACAAACAAGCAGTACAACAGCATAGTTGCCAATATAAAAAAAAAAAATTAGGGCCATTTTTTTCCAGAAAGGCGGTGTCGTTTTGTGGGTGTGACTGAACAGCAAAAGTGAGTGCCTGGTTTAAATCAAATTTGGGCATTGCTTAAATGGGGTGTGGTTATATAGCATCTGAGATTTTCTTTTCCTCATGCAATTTTGCTCTTCACCCTAGCATCCCAAAAAACAAATAAGCAAACACATAGACTTATTAAAAAAAAAAAACCTTTAATAATGTAAAATAAAGAACTGATCCACACTCATTAATTGGTTGCTAGAGGTTACAGTACATCATTACCGCTTACTGATTGGTTACTAGAGATTACTGCAGTTGGTACAGGAGACGGTCAGAGACTGCAGACATAGTACAGAGACTGCCGGTGTTCTACAGGACAGGGGCAGCTGCTTTGGGCCCCACAACAATGACTGGGCACGGGGAAGCTGCCCCTCCCCCATGTTAAAGATGTCCCTGATCAATATAAGTTTACAACTACATACCTTAATTTGGGCAAACTGTAGCTTGCAGGACCATGCTGATGCAGGAACAAGATAGTTCTCCACTACAAGTCTCCCTATGGCCCTTGAAATCCTGTGCTTTGTTTGAGCCTTGCTAAGACCCGAGGGTAAGAAAGGGACAGGTGACAAACACAGGGAAGAAAAAAGCCCACATCAGACCACCTACTGCCACTTCCCACCCCCCTTCCCCCCCCAAAAAAAAGAAAAGAAAAAGGCCCTCAGCAGCCATTAGTCACCATAATAAAATGAGGGGGTCATATTTTTCTTTAATATGTAGAACCCACTGTTTACAGTAGGTAAATTTAGTTGGGCTCCTGCTGTAGCCAGAGGAGCCATTGTTAATTTGGTTAGAAGTAGGCTGGCATGGCTCCAAGAGTCTAGAAGCTCTGGTGTTCTAGAACTTAGAGATCGGAGGGGCAGCGGTAATGCCTGAATATTTATGGCCCAGAAAGTGAAGAAATAGCCTATAAGTATTCTTAGCCTGCCCATGTGGTAGCAGAGCCCAGGGTCCAGAGGCCTGGGAGGCCTGGGAGGCCTGGGAGTGGACCCATGTGCTGGGGGGCTTTGCCTCCAGGTAGAAGAAGACAGAAAAAAGGAGCTAGAGAGGAAGGGAGGATGAAAGCAGCAGAGGAAGCCTCACACCATTTCAGCCTCAGGCTTAGCTGAATCACCCTGGGAGCCATTGGGACCTGTTGAGCAGGAGGCCTATTCAGCAGTCGCCACATGCGCTACAGGATCATTAACAGGGATTTAGTAGCTTCAAGTACTATACCCCAGAGCATATAGAGGAAAAGCAGCCAGGTGAAATACCCAGCTAGCTATTTACAAATGGGACAGCTTAGAGCCATCCAGAGTTAGCATAGCTACACCTCTTGCTTGGGGATTTCAAGGAGAAGCGAAGTGCCTTGGTAGTTTCCTCAGAAGGAAAGCACCTGAATTCAGTGTTGTGGAACTATTACCATTCAAACTGATCCATGCATCCTGCGGGAGGACAGCTGTGTGATTTTTGATAGCAGAGACAGTTTTCAAGTCCTCAAGTGACATTCAACTACAATTCTGGGCATCCCATATCTTCTCATCTCCATCCAAGTTTATTTAAATTAAAAACAAACTAGCTCTTGGAGTGGATCCTGTCTACAAAGTGTGTGCTGAAACTATCTGTTGCCTGGCTGTACATGTAAAGGGGACCCAAAATCCAGCGACCCCTAAGGGGGTAGTGCTAGAAATACACAAATTCGCTCTAGCCTAAAACAAAACTTGTATAATTTTGAACTAAGATCCTAGGGATAAGCAAACTGGTCAAAGTTCAGTTTGTATGAAGTTCAAGCGAACCCAGCAGGGACCCCCTTGCAAGGCACCCTATCCCTATGTTAAGGGAGCTGTGCAACTGGTGCTATTCTGACCACGTGCGTTACCACGTCTGCTATTTTATCACTGAGAGCAAGTTAGAATAATGAGCAAACGTGAAATTCTGCATTTAACTTGGAAAATCTGCCACAGAGACATTTGAGATGGTCCAGAAAGTTTATGATGATGCTGCAATGAGTTTTTCAAGGTGTTTTGAGTGGCACATGTGATTGTTCTTCAACATCATGCACAAGTTGCCGAATGGTTTCAACATTTTCAGAGGTTGAGCTTGTTGAAGGTCTTCCTGATCTTTGATCATCTACCAGTTATGATCCTCCGTTCTTGAAGAGCGCATACCACTCAAAACACCTTGAACGACCCATTGCACTATCGCCATTATTGTCATCATTGACATCATGGCTGTCCATGATGAAATACGAGACGTGGTAATGCACATTGTCAGAATAGCTCCAGTTGCACAGCTCTTTTGAAGGTCAGTGCTCCTTGTGATTGTGCTAGCAGCCTTGTGCTGCAATCTGTTGGCGTGTTACAAAACTAGTCTTGAAACGTTTTGATACCACCTCGTAGTATAATGATTGATTACATTCGCTAGAAAGCTCAAAAAACTGCTTAGTTTTTAAATATAAATAAGCATTAAATATATCAAATGCAATTGCTAATAACGGTAAAGTAAAAAAAAAGCCTTGGATGCAGATGCTGTCTGAACCAATTGAAAGCTAGTGTTTATCATGTTTGACTTTGCCTACACCATATTAATGTATAAAAATACACATTTGATGTTCAATACAGATTAATAGGGAGCTGTAAAACAGTTATTTGATATTTATCATTTTATTTGAACTGCTCTTCTGAAACTATTTTTATTTTAATCATGTGACTGACAGTGCACCAATCAGGGCTGTGCAGACAGCCTCAAACTGTAGAGAGCATACAGTGCCTTGAAAAAGTATTCATACCCCTTAAAATTTTCCACATTTTGTTATGTTACAAGCAAAAATGTAAATGTATTTTATTGGGAGTTTATGTGATAGACCAACACAAAGTGGCACATAATTGTGAAGTGGAAGGAAAATTATAAATTGTTTTCAAAAATGTTTACAAACAAATATGTGAAAAGTGTGGCATGCATTTGTATTCAGCCCCCTTTACTCTGATACCCCTAACTAAAATCTAAAGGAACCAATTGCTTTCAGAAGTCACCTAATTAGTAAATAGAGTTCACCTGTATATAATTTAATCTCCGTATAAATACAGCTGTTCTGTGAAGGCCTCAGAAGTTTGTTAGAGAACCTTGGTGAACAAACAACATCATGAAGGTCAAGGAACACACCAGACAGGTCAAGGATAAAGTTGTGGAGAAGTTTAAAGCAGGTTTAGGTTATAAAAAAATATCCTAAGCTTTAAACATCTCATAGAACACTGTTCAATCCATCATCTGAAAATGAAAAGAGTTTGGCACAACTGCAAACCTACCAAGACATGGCCGCTCACCTAAACTGACAGGCCAGGCAAGGAGAGCATTAATCAAAAAAGCAGCCAAGATGCCCATGGTAACTCTTGAGAAGCTGCAGAGATCGACAGCTCAGGTGGGAGAATCTGTCCACAGGACAACTATTAGTTGTGCATTCCACAAATCTGGCCTTTATGGAAGAGTGGCAAGAAGAAAGACATTGATGAAAGAAAGCCATAAGAAGTCCCGTTTACAGTTTGCAAGAAGCGATGTGGGGGACACAGCAAATGTGGAAGAATGTTCTCTGGTCAGATGGGACCAAAATTTAACTTTTTGGCCTAAAAGCAAAAGCTATGTGTGGCAGAAAACTAACACTGCACATCACCCTGAACACTCGATCCCCACCGTGAAACATGGTGGTGGCAGCCTCATGTTGTGGGGATGCTTTTCTTCAGCAGGGACAGGGAAGCTGGTTAGGGTTGATGGGAAGATGAATGGAGCCAAATACAGGGTAATCTTAGAAGAAAACCTGTTAGAGTCTGCAAAAGAATTGAGACAGGGGTGGAGGTTCACCTTCAGTAGGACAATGACCTTAAACATACAGCCAGAGCTACAATGGAATGGTTTAGATCAAAGCATATTCATGTGCAAGAATGACTCAGTCAAAGTTCAGACCTAAATCCAATTGAGAATCTGTGGCAAGACTTGAAAATTGATGTTCACAGACACTCTCCATGCAAGCTCTCCATCCAATCTGGGCTAATACAATGCACCCCATACTTTTCACATATTTATTTGTAAAAAATCTTTAAAACCTTTACCATTTTCCTTCCACTTCGCAATTATGTGCTACTTTGTGTAGGTCTGTCACATAAAATCCCAATAAAATACACTGCCTTGCAAAAGTATTCAACCCCCTTGGCTTTTTACCTATTTTGTTACATTACAGCCAATTACAGTTCATTTTTTGATAATCTGAATTATATGTGACAGATCAGAACACAATAGTCTAAGTTTGTGAAGTAAAAATAGAAAAATATATACATAAAACTATTTTTCAGAAATAAAAAAACTGATAATTGGCATGGGCAATCTACGTGTCACATGATCTGTCATTACATATAAAGCATGTGGGAGAATCCCAAAATGTATGAAGGAAGGTGCTCTGGTCTGATGACAAAATGCTATTCCTGGCGCAAACCCAACAACTCACATCACCCAAAGAACACCATCCCAAGAGTGAAACATAGTGGTGGCAGCATCATGCCGTGGGCATGTTTTTCAGCAGTCGGGACTGGGAAACTGGTCCGCATTGAGGGAAAGATGTATGGTGCTAAATACAGGGATATTCTTGAGCAAACCTGTACTCCTCTGTGTGGGATTTGAGGTTAGGACTTTCCAGCAGGACAATGACCGCAAACACACTTCTAAAGCAACACTTGAGTGGTTTAAGGGAAAACATGTTAATGTGTTGGAATGGCCTAGTCAAAGCCCAGACCTCAATCCAATAGAAAATCTGTGGTCAGACTTAAAGATTGCTGTTCACAAGTGCAAACCATCCAATTTGAAGGAGCTAGAGCAGTTTTGCGAGGAGGAATGGGCAAAAATCCCAGTGGCAAGCTCATAGAGGCTTTTCCAAAGCGACTTGGAGCTGTGATAGCCGCAAAAGGTGGCTTTACAAAGTATTGACTTTAGGGGGGTGAATAGTTATGCACATTAACTTTTTCTGTTAATTTGTCCTATTTGTTGTTTGCTTCACCATTAAAAAAACATCTTCGAAGTTGTGGGCATTCTGTAAATTAAATGATGCAAATCCTCAAACAATCCATGTTAATTCCAGGTTGTGAGGCAACAAACCACGAAAAATGCCAAGGGGGGTGAATACTTTTGCAGGGCACTGTACATTTATGTTTTTGACTGTAATGCTGCGTACACACATGACCAGACTTTCTGGCAGACTAGGTCCTATGGATTTTCGGTGGACTTTCCGAATGAACGGACTTGGCCACACACAGACGGACTAAGTCTGTTCGAAAGTCTGTTCATTCTGAACGTGATGACGTAAGACAGGACTATAAAAGGAAGTTCAAAAGCCAGTAGCCAATAGCTTCTCTTGCGTCGTATTTGGTTCATCGGACCAGCATACAGACGAACGGTTTTACCGAAAGGAACTGAGTCCGTTGGAAGATTTGAAACATGTTCTGTTTCTAGGTCCGTCAGATATTTAAATTTAAAAACGATCGGATTACCCCACACACAATCAGATTGTCCAACGGCCTGATTCCATCGGACATAGTCTGCCGGAAAATCAGGTTGTGTGCACGTGGCATAACACGACAAAATAAGAGAAATGTCAAGGGATATGAATACTTTTTCAAGGCACTGTACATCAGCAAAGTAATAGAAGCCCCTTCTTAAGATCTTTCTCTGCAGATGACAAAGAACAGGGAACAACCATGTAAGCATACAACAGCGCTGCAAGACTAAAGTGCTTATGGGATTTAAAAAACAAAAACAAAATACAGTTGCATGATATATATGATTTATATGAATGAATTATGGCAACTAACACTTCCATTTTTAGTATCACTTTAAGCTACATAACACACAGATGAAGGCACTAGGGGAGCTCCATTGCTCAGAGCAAGTGATAAAAGCATGAACTGAAAGGAATTACAGCACTTGTGCAAGGATGGTTTAGTTGGTATCTCTTGTATTAATAGACCCATTGTTTGTGCACTCTGAAAATGACGGTACTTGATCTTCAAGGAAATAATTCAAATGATTATATTTTTCCAGCCAGGCTGTTGCTCAAATGCATCACATTGATCTTATAATGTACGCAGGCTATGCAGATGGAACCACATGTTCTGGCAGAATGTGACCAGCACAGATAGGACAATATTAAGATTCCTAGCCTTAGAGCAAAAGGAGTGCATGACAATTCTGGAGAAAAAAGCAATAACAATGACTGAAAAATGCTAATATATTGCTGCATTTCCTACAGCTCAAAACAGACCAGAAAATACTGATAAATCTCTGAGATTTTCAGTATTGGCCTACCTAGGAATAACCTATGTATATTTCTGTATTATTATTATTATTTAAGGTACTTATATAGCGCCGTCAATTTACGCAGCGCTTTACATATAAATTGTGCATTCACATTGGTCCCTAACCACAAGGAGCTTACAATCTAAGGTCCCTAGCACACATTCATATACTAGGGCCAATATAGACAGGAGCCAATTAACCTACCAGCATGTCTTTGGAGTGTGGGAGGAAACCGGAGTACCCGGAGGAAACTCATGCAGGCACAGGGAGAACATGCAAACTCCAGGCAGGTTGCGTGTTTTAGAAATGCAAGAACCAGTTTCAACAATTTTTAAAAACACGTCAAAGGTTTAATTATACTGTATATAATATTATAATATGGATCATATAAATAAACTAAAGCTATACATTAGTTAGAAATTATTTAAACCAAGGACAATGATTAAGAACAGGAACATTGTTGTTATTAGTACAGTGATAAAGTCAGATTTTATGTAATTTTCCCCTTATATTAAGACTTTTTACATGAAATTGCGTAGTTATACAACTGAAGTGTGCATCCTTTATTATGACTAAGGCCTATGTAAGAGGCTGAAACACATCAATCATTACAGGTATTGATTGCTTTTTATGGATGGATCTAATAAAATCGTATATGTTTTATCCTTGAGACACCATGGTGCTGGATTTTCTTCTCTTTGATTGGACGATTGATTGCCTGAGTACTGGGGTTATCTGGAGATGAAGTGTGCATTCTGCCTATAATGATTACAAATAAACAGTTCATAATCTTAACTTTTTTTCCTTTGATTAGAGAAATGGAGGGTAATAACTCTTTCTTGTCTTGTCGGTTTTCAGTTTTTTTTTGTTTTGCTATCTGTGTCCTGTTGGGGAGATTTCCCTTCACATCCTGTCCCATAGCCAAAACAGGAAGTGACAAATCAACATTTGAGATCTTCTTTCACTTTCACTCTCAATAATAATGATAAACAGGACTTATCCCGCGTACACACGACCGTTTTTTCCATCAGAATAAACTATGACGGTCTTTCCGATGGAGTTCCGCTGAAACGGACTTGCCTGTGCACGATCCCACCAAAGTCCATTCATTTAGAATGCGGTGACGTACAACATGTACTACGGAACTAGAAAAAGGAAATTCAATAGCCAGTGGCAAATATCTGCCCTTGGTTCGTCGGAATAGCATATAGACAAACGGTTTTCCCAATAGAAATTGATACCGTCGGAAAGATTTAAAACATGTTCTATTTCTAGGTCCGTCAGAATTTTTGAAAAAAAAAGTCAGATGAAGCCCACGCACTAAATGATTCCGTCTGACCTTTTCTGCCGGAAAGTCCGGTCGTGTGTACGTGGCATTACAGAGAGAATGAATCTCCTTAATAGAGGCAAATAGCAATAAAAACCCAACAGGTGTTCCAATCTCTGTCTAAAACTTAAAAAAAAGTTTTTCTTTTAAAGCTGGTTTTTCGCCATTCTATGTGTACCTGTCTATAGAGGATGGGCATAGGAGCTGGGATCCACCTGGAACAATTTGAAATTTTTCTATGCATTATCATGTGCTTTTACTGTATATGCATTACAAACCATTGATTCGTTTCATGCACTGCTATTGTCATCAATAGATCCTATAATGCATGTCATTGCATCAAAAACAGACAAGCCACATGAACGCATTGCACACATGTAAACTAGCATCACTTATGCAATGGTCAGCTTGCAATGACAAGTATTGAAGTGCACGCCTTCAAATGCAAAGGTGTGAACTGGCTTAGACTTATTTCACACATTTATGGTGCTTTACCACAATGGTGGGTTGTGAAAAGAGTGACCCAGGAAACCATAGAGGAACCATAGTTGTCTTGACTTCCTCTACCTCTGCAATGCCACTAGGGTTGAGCACCCTCTGCAGTGGAAAAAGTAGACTTCACCTGCCTACCTACTCATTTAGAATGACCTGCCAGTGCACCACAACAGACATTTTACTGCACCTAAACCACCTGACAGTTTTTTATATATCTAGTGAGACACCTGTGATTGGGTTCCTGTATCTATACACCTGTTCTAGCCATTATGAGGGTTCCCAATCTCCTCTCTGGATTTTTTTTACTTATCATGTTATGGAAAATACAACCTAAAACAGCATTGGACTCATTCCCAACCATCAGTTCTATCACAAGGAAAGTGAGCCACAGGTTCCTCCATAGCTGAGGGAGTAAAGGAAAGATGCATATGGGATACTGATGTAGCTCCCCTGCCCTAAGTTAGTTAAAGGAGAAGCCCTTCTTCTCCTGTAGGTCACTTAATTCTGCACTACTGTGACCCAGATTCAGCTGAAAGCAGGTTTTTATCAGAGCCGGTACAGGCTCAGCTAAGATCCCAACAACAATTTTGGGATCTGTCCAGATGACTGATCGGCAGCTGGTTAACTTCTTGGCATGCCGCTGAGAGCCTGAGCCAGTCACTCCTGCCCCTCCATGGTGAGCACCGGCAAAGTCACCGCCAGAGTACCGGAGAACTGAACAATCAGCAGTCTTTTATCACTCTAGTTCTCAATGTAGAGGCAGAGGGGTACAGGTGCAGCTTTGGATCCATGCAGCATCTAGACATGTGCAATTAGTTTCATTCCGAATTCGCTTTTTGATGACAAATTTGTTAATTCAGAAATATTTTCGAATTAAAGAAGACCGTTTAACGTATTTTTCTGAAAATTCAGAAATTCGAACATTCGAAAATCCAAAAATAAGAATGAAAATCCAAAAATTCAAAAGAACGAAAATCAGAACAAAAATCAGAAAATTTGATAACCCAAAAATTCTGAAATCCAAAATAATAACTAACTAACTAATAACAATAACTATTACTAATTATTAAATTATAGGTCTTAGAATTTCCTTAAAAAATTTGGCTGTTAGTGAACGTAATGAATACAAATATATCCGAAGTTCTGAATTATCCGAAATAACAAATGCTGCATCTAAACTAATGGAACACAACAAATTAATAATAATAAATAATAATAATGATAATAAAAACTTTTTATTATTATTATTTGTTATTATTAATTTGTTACTTTCCATTCATTTAGATGCAGCATTCATTATTTTGGATAATTCGTAATTTCGGATAAATTCGTATTCAATATGTTCATAAACAGCCAAATTTGAAAGGAAATTCCAATACCTATAATTTAATAGTTAGTTATTATTAGTTAGTTAGTAATTATTTTTGATTTTTGAATTTTCGTATATTAAAATTTTCTGATTTTTGAATGTCCGAATTTACAAATTTACGAATTTTCAAATTTACGAATACCACATCTAAACAAATCGAACATAACAAATTCAAATTTTTCCAAAGTTACAAATTTATTCGAAATAAACTAATTTAGATCAAAACGAATTACTAAAAAAAGGAGGAAAAAAACCCCAAAATGAATGATTTTTTTGCTATATAGGTGAGTATAAATGTTTATTTTTTTAACCCCAGATTTATTTATTTTTATTTAGTTTTTGACTCTGCTGCACCCAGCTGAGCAGCAATCTATTTTCCAAGTGTGTTCAGGTCTCCCTATTGCTCCTGCCTGCCTCTGGAAACAAGCTTCCAGAAATAGTTTAGGAGGGTTAGCTACTGGGTTATGAATATTTAGTTGACCTCAGCCAATCCCTGGGAGGCTGGCATAAAAAGTGTGGCTGGGGAGATAATAAATGTATGGTCTGATCAGAGCTATCTCTCCTGGGGGCTCTGCCCCCTGGGAGGCATCCTGTGTAACAGAAGAGCTGTTGTTGTCAGGCCTCAGTACGTGCTTGGCTGAGGGCCTGGAGGAACCTGGACTTAGAGACATTTGCTTAGGAAGCTGGGCTAACTAAAGAGTGTCGCAGGGAAGCTGGTTGAGTGATATTTCTGACATCACAATATGGCAATGATATTCAATAAAGTGTGGCAGCGTCTTCACAGATTTGTTCACCCTGTCACACTCTGAGGTCAAAATTTAGTATGAGATTTGTGTATTTGAAGTAAAGACTGGTCTGCGCTACCACAACTATGCTGCCTTATTTCTGAGATCACCATATGGTGGCAATAATTAGCAAAAGCACAGAACTGTACAATACTATGCATGTGGCATATACAGCCATCAGATTGCTTTTATCACAGCACCCATCACAGAAGTATGTCAGCCATAGACCTAAAAAACTGTGCATGCGCGGTGCATCTCAGCTCATCTTAATGAAGTGACCAGCCATATTTCACAGAACCCAGATGTAACCCAGACACCATCTTGAAGACGTTTTAATGGGCGAAGTTATTCTTTAAAAAAATGCCCTTTATAGGTGACATTTTTGAGTTCAAATAAACAAAAATGTTTATGTTCAACCAAATAATAAATTGCTTACCATATATTATTATCATAATTATAAACTGTGAGATCTGCATTTTATCACGAAAGTAGAGGGATGGAACATTTCACTTCCTGTATTCTTTTTTATAATGACTATGATTCTTTTAATAGTCACTGTGCCCCTTCTCGAAGCTGAACTGTGTAGGCATGTACAAATAGGCACATACAGTACATCGGCAGAATTATCTGTTAAACATAGAATTGTAGAGAAGTAATAGCATACCTTCACTTTTGTAACCCCTTTGGTTAGAGTATTACTTGTCTCCTATAAATTGATGATAACATTGATAATAACATTGTCATATGCAGCACATCACCATCGACATCAAACTTTTATTCCTACTTTGTTTCATATGCTTTGAATATCCATTTTCTTTCTTCACAGTCCTTACCACAAAAAATGGGGAGGCCAATTCCTCCATGCTGAGCACTGAAACTATTTGTGACCACAGCAATTCTTTTTAGTGGTAGACAACATAGATTGCAATTTGTATTCTTTCTTCCCAAACCCCTACAGTTCTAACCATGATAACAACCCAGATTGTATTTTCAGGTTATATTTTACACATGTCAGATGGAAACTCTGTATGCAATGAATACAGATTTACAGTACAGTAGCCTGCATCCAGTCCATCCGTTTGCACATGTAGGTTTACACAAGTGCTGGTGTCTACGTATGTACAGACATTAACAGTAGCTGTTAATGTCCCCCCTTGGGAAATGGCAGAAATCAGAGACCACCTTACCTTAGGTGGCAGATGGTAGGGGTGCTGCTCCTCGCTCCGGGGCCATTGCTTCTCCTCTCAGCCAAGCAGGAAGTGGGTCCTGAGACCAGGTCTCAGGACCCCTTCCTGATTGGCCGGGAGGAGAATCAGTAAGACAATAGCGAATATTTTTTATTTATTTTTTAACATAAAGTTTATTTATTTTCCAATAAAACAAAGAATAAAAAAGAGTGATACATTCTCGACATTCCAAAAAGGTAGCATAGGATATCCTACTCTAGAGTCAGCTGCCTCTCGTGAACCCACCCAGCCCATATCTTATTGAATTTCTTTGGCAATTGCATCCCATATACGTAAGTTTGTACAGGGGCAAAGCCGCATTTACCATTTACCAAGGTTCTCCATTGATGCAGTCGGAGGGGAGGACTCCTTACGTTTTAGGAGGATTGCTTTCCTGGCATAAAAAGCTGTGTAGAATATGAACAGTTTTTTGTTTGGGGGCCTCCAATGTGTCAACAATACCCAGTAATAATGGTATTGGGTCACATGGGACTCGTAGTTTACCTATAGAGTTGATGGCTTTAACCACCCCTCTCCAAAAAACCTGTAGTTACTGGCAGGACCAGACAATATGAAAGAAAGAGCCCACCTCTGAGGCGCATTTAGGGCAGACTGAACTCCTATCAGGGTAGATTCTGGTTAACCGCTCCTTCAATGCAGTACCCGGCAGGAGGAGGTAAGGTAATGGACTGCCAATTTTTAAACGTCCATCTGTATGTATGTGTGTGTGTGTGTGTGTGTATACAGTATATGTGTGTATATTATGTTTGTATGTTTATGTATGTGTGTGTTTACATGTATGTTTGCACTTTTTATGCATGCGCGTTTAGTCCTGCCCCCCTATATGTGTACAATCAGAACTTATTTTTTTTCTTGCTTGTTCATAGTAGCAACAAAAAAAAAATGCTGTTCCTCTGAAAAGTGATCCATGTTTAGATCGCTTTTCAGAGGCATTTGACAGCCAGTAAAGAGGCAATATGTTGGGAGCTTCTCTGTTTGAAGAATAACTAAAGGCAATACTTTTTTTACATTTTGGATAGAGTATAGAGGGTTGTTAGAATATTATTACTGCCTGTACCCCCTTTATGGAGATTCACTCTCTCCCCTTGGAATGTCCCTAAAAAGTAATAGAGGGAAAATCTTCCAATGGGACATTAGTCCTGGTGACCCTGGTGACAACCAGGGAAACCATCACTTTGGAAGGATCTCCTCTCACTACCTGTTCTAACTATGGAACAGGAAGTGAAGGGAAATCTCTTAAATAGGGCACAGATGGGGAAAAAACTGACGAGGTTATAACCCTCCCTTACTCCTTGCCTTTAGTTTTTACCTTAAATGTGTTCTAAATAATAAGTTCAATGGTTAGCAGTCCTATACTGCAGGGGTTTCCAACCCCCGGACCGTGGCCTGTTGATGACTGGGCCACACAGCAGGAGGTGAGCGGTGACTGTGGTCAGGACAGGACCATCACAGACCATGGTCGCCGCTCACCTGCTGCTGTGCGGTCATGCCACTTAGACTGTGTGTCCTCTCCTGCATCTCTGGGCCGCTGATGTCATTCTATAACAGGGCAGAGGGTGGGAGCAGCTGGAGATCTGCACAGAGAGCTGGAGTGTTTTCATATTGAAAAGCGAGTAATCAGCTGCCTGTTAACATGATCAGTTGTTGCCGCTCTCGCCCTCAGTTCAGATCTGCAGCTCCTCTCGCCCCCTCCCCCTTGATAGGATGATATTGATGGCCGGATGATACAGGAAAATAAAAAAATAGGGTGATAACTGCCTCTGCCTTGCCATAGGTAAGACTGTGCAGGGGAGGCAGAGTTTTAAAGGGACAGTGGTTTTAGAGAGGAAAGGGGGCTGTGATTGCTGCCATGTAAAGGGGCACAGTGATATAAAGGGGACTGCACTGTAAAGGGGGCACTGCAATCATTACAGTGCCCATTACAGTGCAGTCCCCTTTACATTGGAGTGCCACTTTACATCACAGTGCCCCTTTACAGCGCAGTCCCCTTTACATTAATGTAAAGGGGACTGCACTGTAAAGGGGCACTGTGATGTAAAGGGGACTGGACTGCAAAGGGGCACTCCAATGTATGAAGTGAAGGGAAACAGAGGACACTGTGTGACTGCTTTAAATGAGAGGACTGTGTGGTAAAGGGGGGTTTTGATGTGAAGGGGAGCTGAGGACCCCTTTCCCCACACACACACACACACACACTCCCTGTAAAAATTGTCTGCCACAAAACAGGTTCCTGGTGCCAGAATTGTTGGGGACCGCTGCATACTGCATTCAGTTTCCACTAGGTGCACTATCTGGCTTGAATTTGGAGGCTTGCATGGTTTCTTTTAAGTAGTACCATTTCTCTTTCTCTGATTTGAAAGCACATTGGTCGGTCAGGAATAGGGTTGCCACCTCATCCCTTTAAACACATATGAATTAGTGTATTTCAGGGAGAAATCGGGGGTGCGTGTTATACGCCGATCCCCCGCTGTTGCTACCTGTTTCTGCCCTTCTCTGTGGCTTCCGGGTATTTTCGGCCTCACTCGGCCTTTCTCGGCTGTTCTCGGCTATTTTCGGACACACTCGGCCGTTCTCGGCGGCTTTCGAAAAGCCGAAAGCCGCCGAGAACAGCCGAGTGTGGCCGAAAATAGCTGAGAACGGCCGAAAATAGCCGAGAATGGCCGAAAATACCCAAAAGCCGCCGAGAACTACAGAGCGCTGCCGAGATACACAGGACATTCGCTCTGTATCTTGGAAGCACCATTTTTAAACGACAAACACACTGACAAGGCTGCAATGGACTGACAAGGCTGCAATGGAAGGCTGCAAACGACTGACAAGGCTGCAAACGACTGACAAGGCTGCAAATGACTGACAAGGCTGCAATGCAAGGCTGCAAATGACACTGATGGCTGCATTGATGGGCATTTAAATGTAAGGTTTTTTTTCATTAAACTTCCCTCCTAAAAGTTTTTTTCTTTTAAATTCCCTCCTAAACTTGGGGTGCATGTTACACACCAGGGTGTGTTATACGCCGATAAATACGGTACACAGGTTCTGAGGCTAATTTAATGCAGATAAGGCAACAAGTGAGTTTAATTACCACCTTAATCAGCCACAGAACCTGTGTAATTATTGTCTTTGGGTCTAAAGGGATGAGGTGACAACCTTATTTAGGTAGCTTCCATCCAAATTGTACTTAGGGTGTGTATTTGTGCATTAGATTGCAATCTTCTCTGTAACAGAGACTGACGAGAGGTTAAATTCTTTGAGCTACAGCTCCAATAAAGGGAACCATTATGTGCTGATATCACACACATGTTGGGGTAACGGGAATGTATACACATTAAATCTAAAGTACTTGATAACAGTGAGAAATTCCCCAATAAATCTGCTATATGGATTCCACATGCATTTCATTGGCATGAACCCATATCTCGAGGGAACAGAGTTTCCTCTCAGCTCATTTTTCTGCTCCTTAAAAATAAAACCCTTTATTTTAGGCACAGGAAGCAATCTATTCACTTTCCCAACTGAAAGAGGGCTTGTGAGGACATATAATGCTTTGAAATAGAAAACGTTTGAGAGATTTTCTCCTGGCAACTGGCATCTGGTTCTGTAATCCAGGAGGTATTTGTTTATAGAAAGTCATGTTTCGAACATGAAGCAACTCTTAATGAAGCCTAATGTGCACCGAAAAGTACAAGAGTAAGGATTGGGTATATTTCTCAACATTTTAAACTAAACAAAAACTGACAAGATTTCTATATGTATGCTGAAACCTTGGTCATCCAACGCCCTTCTCTTACATATATCGGCCATGAGCAGTGCAATTATTGGGTTCTGCAGGGATAATAATAAAACACACATGCCAATGAAACCTAAACTGTAAAATAAAAAAAAGTTGGTTTTTGGTGAATAAAATATGCAAACACACATATTGCTCAGATATACTGCATATAAAAGATGTGCATTTTAGCAAGAATATTTATACAGATATACTGCACATTACATATGGTAAACTAAATAGCACTTACAGTATTTTTTAAATGTAAGAGTTTATCACCTTTCGATCTCTCTATAAAGATATATGTATATATTGTATATAGTGTATCTATTTATGTATTTGCTATTTGGTACATAAAGATGTTCTCATGTTAAAGGGTAGCTCCACGTTTGCGGGGGGGAAAAAAAAAAAAAAAAAAAAAAAATCATATAGCATATGCGATCGCTACGTTATGACAATTGCTCAAGTCGTATTGTAATTGAATAGTATTAAAAATTAATTTCCTGTTTCAATCTACAGTTCTCTAATTTTCTGTAAAATGCAAGCAATTTGTCAACCTGGATTAGGGTTGCCACCTGTCCGGGATTCCCCCATACAGTTCGGGTTTTGAATCATGCGTCCTGGTTTCAGGCGGACTGAAACTGGGACCCATTATTCAGACTGGACTGTGGCTCCCCAAGTAACCAAGATAGTCACACACTAATCTGTTACCGTCCAGGAGCTGCAGGAGGCTGTCTGGGGGCAGGTTTGGCATCACTGGGGGGCATGGTGATGATGTCAGCCAGAACAATTCGGCCATACCCACTGTTCACTGCAGCACACTATGTGCACTGCATTACTACTCTCCTTGGGGCACCCAAAGGTGTCCCAGGCCACTAAAGTGTGCTGGTTTAGCTTGAAGAAAAGGTGGCAAACCTAACCTGGAGGCGAAATGTAATATCCTGCTTGTGTGATTGGCTTACTGATTTTTTCAGAAGTCTGCACTAATATACAGTCTACTGTAGATTTTCGATATCCTCTACAACAAAAAAATCTTTTTTTTTTTTTGGTGAGATAATCCTAAAGTGAAGCAGACCCTATCACTTCCCTCATTAGTACACTGCAAGTACAGAAGCTGATTGATAATTACTGTATAAAGTCGCACACATTCACTTGCACAAGGACACAGACAAACAAATAGCTATTTCTTCAGAATAACAAAGGGTAGGAATCTGCAACAAAACGTGTTAAAATCCTTGGAATGTACATTGATAACCAAGAGAGAAATGTTTTTTTTCTCAACAAAGTGGAGGTACTCTTTAACCTCTTTCTGTGTACATCGCTGGACTTTTGGTGGTTATACCAAGATGATGCTCACAGCTGCAGGCATCACCCTGGTATAATTGTTTAGAGCCGGCAGTCGGCTCACTTGTAATAGAAATCAAAGCAGGTAACCCCACCCCCCATCAACTTGCGTGGTTCTCTAGGGCTCTATCATCCCACTGGATTGGCTTTGATCGGCTGTTCATAATAGTAACTCGGAAGCGATGAGATGACATCACTTCCGGTTTACTTGGAACCACCTGCGCCATTATTATTTTTTATTTTTATCAAAAGCATTCAGAAACACTGATCTTGGTGTTTTGAATGCTTTTAAGTGAAAACGAGGGATTTGGGATCTTATATACCCCAGATCTCTCCATAAAGAGGACCTGCCACTTGCCTATTGCTGTCACAAGGATGTTTACATTCCTTGTGACAGCAAAAAATAAAAAAAAGCAACAATGTAAAAAAAAATTTTTTTACATAATAATAATTTTATATAATTTAATTATAATTATAATTTAATATAATAATTAAATTTAATAATAATAATTTATAATAAAAATAAAAATTTAAAAGTGCCCCTTCCTCCTGCACACAAACAGTGATTGTCCCACACATGTGAGGTATCACCATGAACATCAGATCAATGGGCAGTAATTCTAGCACTAGACCTCTTCTGTAAATCTAAAGTGATAACCTGTAAAGGCTTTTAAAATGTCGCCTATGGATAGAAAAATGTACATCGTTTGTCCCCGTTGCAAGGGCGTGCACAGTTTTAAAGCATGACATGTTTGGTATCTTGTTTGATATCATGTTTCATCCTTTATATTTTACAAAAAAATTGGGTTATATATTGTGGTTTTTGCATTAACCCCGCCCCCAAGTCTATTTTTCCTGTGTGACATAACAAATTGCAAAACCCACCAAATTATTTTTTAGAGCAGTGGTTCTCAACTCCTGTCCCCAGGGCCTACTAACCAGCCAGGTTTGCAAGATAACTGAAATACATCACATGTGATATCATTTGCTGCTCAGTAATTGTAGTATTCTATTCTGAATCTCCCCAAGGTAATACTTAAAATCTGGTCCTGAGGACAGGAGTTTAGAACCACAGTTCTAGAGCCTCTTCTTCTGAAAAAATATGTAATGTTTGGAGGTTCTAAGTAATTTTCTAGCAAAAAAATACTGATTGTTACATGTGAACAAAAGAGACAGAAAAGGTCCAGAGTGGAAGTAGTTAAGTACATGCATGTATTTATTAGCTATCACAGAGATCACAGTATTCCCATTACAATGCTTTCATTAGCATTATCCAGGGTCAACATTTATTTGTTGGACTGAGACAATGGCCTAAGAATGACATAATCATGTCAATTCTAGTGCCTGTGCAGTGTTGTTGTGTTCGCAAGTGTCTAACACATCAGCTTCCTCCTATAATAGCCTTTACCCTTAAGGCTTACTACCTAGTACAATATAGCAGTACAATAACTTGAGGAAATGCTTCCTCCTGCTTACAGCAGACTGGTTACATAATCTAAGGCCGCGTACACACGGGCGGACTGTTCGCCCAACCTTGTCCGCTGAACAGTGTTTGGGCGGACAGTCCGCTCGTGTGTGGGCTTTCAGCGGACAGTTTCAGCGGACAGTTGGACGGACAAAGTCTTTCGGAAATTCCGAAAAACTGTCCGCTGAAACTGTGTTTGAGCGAACAGTCCGCCCGTGTGTGGGCCTGTCCGCTGTACTTTCGAAATGAGCGGACTGTTCCCGCTCGGAAAGTCCGCCCATTTCGATCGCGTGTACAGGTAGGCGGGGCCCGCGAAGGAGACGTCGCGGGCTCCGCCGCCTGGAATGGGCTTAAAGGGGAACCCCAACGCCGAAAAAAATCGGCGTGGGGGTTCCCCCAAAGTCCACACCAGACCCTTGTCCGAGCACGCTACCCGGCCGGCCAGGAAAGGGGGGCGAGCGAGCGCGCCCCCCCTCCTGAGCCGTACCAGGCCGCGTGCCCTCAACATGGGGGGTGCCTTGGGGAAGGGGGGGCCGTGCGGCCCCCCCACCCCAAAGCACCTTGTCCCCATGTTGATGAGGACAAGGGCCTCTTCCCGACAACCCTGGCCGTTGGTTGTCGGGGTCTGCGGGCGGGGGGCTTATCGGAATCCGGGAGCCCCCTTTAAGAAGGGGGCCCCCAGATACCGGCCCCCCGCCCTATGTGAATGAGTATGGGGTACAATGTACCCCTACCCATTCACCTGTGAAATAAAGTACAAAAAAAACACAACACATGGAAAAAGTATTTTATTGCACAGCTCCGGGGGTCTTCCGTCTTCGGGGGTCTTCTCGCCGGACTCCTCCGCTATGTGTGTGTAGCTCTTTTACTAGCGGAGGAGTCCGGCTTTCTTCCTCCCCGCCGCCGGCCTCTTCTCCCGACTTCGGGGGTCTTGTCCCCCTCTTCGGTTCTTCTGCCGGGCCACCGCGCCTTCTTGTAGCTCTTTTACAGGCGGTGGCCCGGTCTTCTGTCGCCGCTGTCGTCGCCGCCGCCGCCGCCTTCCGTTCTTGTTCTTCTTCTTGTTCTTCTTCTTCTTCTCCTGGAGATGTTGACTCGACGAGCTCTCCGGCCGGAATGCCAGGGACACGCTCCGCTGCCACTTATATAGTGACAATGGGGCGGTGTCACATGGTATATGTCACATGGGTTGGTCACATGGGTTGATGTCACATGGGGACTATGACATCGTAAGGGGGCGGGGTCACCATGTGACCAACCCATGTGACATATACCATGTGACACCGCCCCATTGTCACTATATAAGTGACCGCACAGCGCGGCTCTGGCATTCCGGCCGGAGAGATCGTCGAGTCAACATCTCCAGGAGAAGAAGAAGAACAAGAAGAAGAACAAGAACGGAAGGCGGCGGCGGCGGCGACGACGACAGCGGCGACAGAAGACCGGGCCACCGCCTGTAAAAGAGCTACAAGAAGGCGCGGTGGCCCGGCAGAAGAACCGAAGGCGGCGACAGAAGAACGGAAGACGGCGACAGAAGACCGGGCCACCGGACCAGGCGCGGTGGCCCGGCAGAAGAACCGAAGAGGGGGACAAGACCCCCGAAGTCGGGAGAAGAGGCCGGCGGCGGGGAGGAAGAAAGCCGGACTCCTCCGCTAGTAAAAGAGCTACACACACATAGCGGAGGAGTCCGGCGAGAAGACCCCCGAAGACGGAAGACCCCCGGAGTTGTGCAATAAAATACTTTTTCCATGTGTTGTGTTTTTTTTTTGTACTTTATTTCACAGGTGAATGGGTAGGGGTACATTGTACCCCATACTCATTCACATAGGGTGGGGGGCCGGTATCCGGGGGCCCCCTTCTTAAAGGGGGCTCCCGGATTCCGATAAGCCCCCCGCCCGCAGACCCCGACAACCAACGGCCAGGGTTGTCGGGAAGAGGCCCTTGTCCTCATCAACATGGGGACAAGGTGCTTTGGGGTGGGGGGGCCGCGCGGCCCCCCCTTCCCCAAGGCACCCCCCATGTTGAGGGCACGCGGCCTGGTACGGCTCAGGAGGGGGGGCGCGCTCGCTCGCCCCCCTTTCCTGGCCGGCCGGGTAGCGTGCTCGGACAAGGGTCTGGTGTGGACTTGGGGGGAACCCCCACGCCGATTTTTTTCGGCGTTGGGGTTCCCCTTTAAGCCCATTCCAGGCGGCGGAGCCCGCGACGTCTCCTTCGCGGGCCCCGCCTACCTGTACACGCGATCGAAATGGGCGGATTTGCCTCCTCCTTACGTGGGCGAGTCCGTTCATTTCAAAAGTTGAGCGAACTGTTTGCCCAACCTTGTTCGTCAAACAGTCCGCTCGTGTGTGGGCAAGTCCGCTCATGCAAATTTTGAGCGGACTGTTTGCCGAAACTGTTTGACGAACAAGGTTGGGCAAACAGTCCGCGCGTGTGTACGTGGCCTAAGGCAATGCAGAGTAAATAGACTTGAGCTTATTGGATAACTCCACTTTGTGGGAAATAAAAATAGCAAAAATAAATAAATAAATAAATAAATAAATAAAGCAAATACAATTGTGACTCAAGTCATAGTATAATTGAATGTTAATTAAAAAAATACCTTTGCTTTTCAATCTGCAGCTCTGTAATTTTCTGTAAAGTGCGATGCAATATGGCTACCTGTATAAAGAATATGTACAGAATGCCCCCCCAGAAACATAATTCCCTGCTTGTGTGATTGGCTCACCAATTGTCCAAGAAGTCTGCACTAAGATTTCAAATCAGATTTCAGGCATCCCCTGCAACAAAAATGTTCTTTTTGATGAGATACTCCCAATAGGAAATCACATCTAAAGGGATGCAGACCCTACAATTTCCCTCATTAGAGTCCTGCAGGTGCAGCAGCCGATTGACAATAATGAAACCACTGCCATTAGATTCACTTACCACATGGGCACAGACACACTCACATGGATTTCTTCAGAATAACAAAAGGTAGGAATCTGCAACAAAGTTTGTTAAAATCCTTGTAATATACATAGATCACCCAGAGGGGAATGTTTTTTTTCTCAACCATACTAGAGTTACTCTTTGAAGCAAAACATTTTTTTAAGAATTTGGATAGAGTAGGGGAAAGGTTAGAATCACTGTCAAGTTTGTAATTCTGTCTGTATCCCTGCTAGTTAGATTCACCTCCTCTTAAAGAAACCCTGTCCCTATTTTTTTTTTTTCATTTTTTTTTTTTTTTCAGTTAAGTGGTAGCATATGTGTTTTTGCCATTACCTACCTTATTCTTTAGATGCTCAGTCGGTTCATAAATGGATTCTTCCATTTTCCCCAAAAAGTGTTGGGTTCAATACTTGGGGGCCAGAAGGTAGCATGCTCCTGACCAATCTAGCATCTGATGCCATAGCAGCTGTTCATGTAACCAAAGAAAAGCCTTGACAAAGCAGTCAATAAGCAAAGTAAATATTGATATTCTAATTTAAACTTTTAGGCTCTGTTCACATCTAGGCATTGCTATTTTTACAGGCGTTTTTCTGGCATTTTTTCTGGTGTTTTTGCAGCGTTTGTGCAACGGTTTTGCAGCATTTTTGTGCAGGCATTTTGAGTTGACAAGTGACCAATGAAAAGCAGTAAAATGCCTGTAATCTGTCAAAAAAAGAAGCTCATGTACTTTTTTGAGCAACGGGCATTTCGTTTAAGGCGACAGATGACAACGGGGCCATTGAAATGAATGGGATTTGTCATGTTGGCCGTTTTTAGAGCTGAGGCTTAGAATAGAAATATGCCCAAACATATAAGTACAGCAAATTCTCTCTATCTCTGCTTATTTCTGCATAGTGATGGGCAGGTCTGCTTGGGTTTGTTTTGTGGGCTAGTTTGGCAAACACAGTACAAAATCTGCAAAACCCTGTTAAAGTCAATCCATTTTCAAAGCTAATAGAAAAGGGATTGTCAAAAAGGACACTGTGATAAAAAGGGGGGTCATGTACCAATGAAAAAAAATGTATAAAAAATGCTGCTCAGTGGGAAGCAGCTCTTTTAATAAGTTAAAAATAAAAGGTCTGCAATTCAGTAAAATAACTGGTTTTGGACATGCCTTAAACCTGTGTTCAAAGTGGTGCACTTGTGTGATGTACTACAAAAAAAATACCATTTGTAGATAGGCGACATTCCCTAGGCATATGCTTTTCTTTTTGTAAACAAACCAACTGGCATTCCAAGATAAAGGGTTTGATATGAATTTTGGGTTGGGAGGTGGGGGCATTGTTGTTTTTTAGAGTAATTAACCCTTGCAGCAAGTTCCCCTATTTTTCCCCAAGCTTTAAAGTTAAAAAAGCAGCTGCAACTGTAAATAAGTTAGTGAATACTTACCTCTCCCACTCTCTACATTGTTGAACATCACTTTGATGAAGCATAATTGTCCACTAAAGTCCCATTAGAAATCTACACTTTTGAGTGTCAATCTCCTGGTGCACTCAGAGGTTATTCTCTACTGACTTTCACATAACTACAAAACACAGTAGTGACGTGAAGGTTGGCAAGAGGAACCAATGACTGCAGCAGGGGACCAAAAAGATCAACAATCTGAGAATTGTTGTCTTCTAATGGAATT
Organism: Lithobates pipiens; assembly: GCF_037356315.1. Taxonomy (NCBI): domain Eukaryota; kingdom Metazoa; phylum Chordata; class Amphibia; order Anura; family Ranidae; genus Lithobates; species Lithobates pipiens. The sequence goes on along the minus strand of NW_027507758.1, from coordinate 445,478,361 downwards.
CCTGAAAGCCCGTAATTTTGAGGAAACTTTAGAGCACCTTACCCCTTCATCTGAGCAGTATTTGGTGGCATGTCAGCCGTAAGTACCCACTATCTTATTTACAGGTACAGCTATTATTTCAACTTTGCAATAGAGTCTCCTTTAGTCGTGATTGCTACTTGTTGTTTTCATAATCAGTTATGGTAGATGACTTCCAAGTTTCCTGGAGGACAAGTGAAACTTTCTTCAGTTTCTTGGAGGGCAAAAAGAAGTTAACAGATTCTACAATAAGTGAGGCTTTTTATATATGTTTGCAGAGGAAGCATAACAGATTTACCATAATGTCCTCTGGGTTGTTGCCTAGTAATAAAACCAACATGTTCAGTAACATAAAATGCCTGTGCAGCTTTTCCCTCTGTAACAATCACATAAAGTATAGAAAAGTGAATTTCCATTAACGGTGGCTGAAATGCTCTGCCTCATACTTCATAACACCCCCAATCCAGTTCCCTTTTCTTTCATTATGATTTTTCATGACTTTAGGGAGCACATGAGGACACAATGCTATACTTTACCAATTGCTGAAATATGCAGCCCTCCAGCTGTGGACAGCATTAACTGGGGTATTTGTAATGTATAGTTTGTGGTTTGAAAACTTGGCACAAAGAACAATCAGCCTGACTAAGAAGGCCCCGCTCACGCTGGGGCTGTATAGATCATGCTTCACGTACAGTTGCTTTTTTGAACTTCGATTACCCATCTGCAAAGAAATAATCCCTCAATTTAAAAGAAAAAATAAATGAAATCAAGGCACATTAAATTTCAATAGACATAATAATTCAGTAAGATGAGAAGCTTTTAATGCTCCTGGAAGCCTTTCACACAGAACAGTGTGTTTGAGGTCATTCTTTCCAGGATATCAGGAAAACGTCACTGGATATGTAAAGAAAATATAGAATTTCTGTTTTAAAATGACCAAAAGGTTCCTCTGCTGCAAAATAAGACATTAAGCAATTAACATACCATGATGCTAGGCATGTTTTTGCATGCTCATCTCCACCTTTTCTTTTTTTCTGTGGAGGTTGTATGCAGCTTGAGGAAGCAGAAATATGTTCCTAAACCAAATATAGTTCAATAGTGAAAGAAACCAGGAAAGAACCTGAAAAGAAAGCAATTTTTGAGCCATATTTCCAAAGCATTAAAGTGAGAAAACTTCCATATAAGAAGAGAATGTTGAAAATTGCAGTGACGGCCTTTACGAGTAAAATATATTGTAAAAGAATAAAATTATAATGAATGTACTGTATGTAATGCATGTACTGTATGTAATGGAAAAATAGGATATCGCTTAAAGTGGTTGTAAACCCTTACAAACCACTTTGACCTACAGGTAAGCCTAGATTAAGGCTTACATGTAGGTCCAAGAAATATCTCCTAAACCTATACGGTTTAGGAGATATTTGCCCGAAGACAGGCACCGCTGTCTACGGCGCATGCGCCGTAGACAGCGCCGCGCAGGCGCACTGAGCGCGGCATTTCCAACAACGGAGCTGCCGCGCGTGTCTGCTCCCGTGCGCATGCGCGGGAGTGACGTCATCGCGGCTCCGCCGAATGACAGCGGCGGAGCTGCGAGACCCCACCGAAAAGATGGATGCGCCGGACTACAGGGGACAGCGGTGACTTCGCTGGCTCCTGTGTCAGGTAAGTGACACATAATGGGCTACTATGCGATTCATAGTAGTCCATTATGCTTTGCCTTTGCAGGGAATGAAAGAGGAAGTAAACCCATCAGGGTTTACTTCCTCTTTAAAGAGATGTCACCGCTGTCCCCTGTAGTCCGGCGCATCCATCTTCTCGGTGGGTCTTTGCTGCTCCACCGCTGTCATTCGGCGAAGCCGTGATGACGTCACTGCCGCGCATGCGCACGGGAGCCGCCACGGGCGGCATGTTCGCCGTTGACGGTGCCGCATTCAGTGTGCCTGTGCGCCGCTGTCTACGGCGCATGTCTTTTGGTAAATATCTCCTAAACCGTGTAGGTTTAGGAGATATTTCTTGGACCTACAGGTAAGACTTAATCTAGGCTTACCTGTAGGTCAAAGTGCGTTGTAAGGGTTTACAACCACTTTAAAGAACAGCTGTGCCTTTGGTACAAGGATCACTGAAGACCATCATGAGTACAATTATCTATAGGAATGAATGGGCTGTGGAGCACCTGTGCAGGGAGAAAAGGACCCGGTAGGGATAATTTCAGAAGAAAGTTGTGTGGTTTCAGGCAAGACCACACAGTGAAGATTGCTGGAACTTAGATGAGGGTAAGTACTGAACCAGGTGGACTGCTCTTAGGGGAGTGGGAGCATGATTTAAAGGATAATTTACAACAAAGGTTGTTCATTCAGGTGTGTAGTTAGTGTTTAGGCTGCATTCCCACCAGCAGCAACATTATACTCACAAGGGGAGCTGTACTGTTTACTTTTCTTTCTTTTTTCAACTTTATTGAACCGTCACAGGGTTACATTTCATTAATCCTTATTCATTGCATTAAGTCAAGATTCAGTGTACTGTGCCGTAACAAGCTATACTGAAAAGCAGTACAGCATGTCCTACTTTTTTTCAGTGCACACCAATGCAGCACAGTGGTGTAAACAGAGCTAATGGAACATAAGACAAATTGTTTTGTCTATGTAGTGGAACTGTGTTGGGCAAAGCTGCCCAGCTCAGCTCAATGCATATTATTGAAATGGCCCTTAAAATCACTAAATGCAAATGATCACTTTACCTCCTTTTCTGTGCAGTAGGAGAGACTGTAATATTCATTCCATGGCCTGACATATTAAAATAGGATTACAGTGCTCATTGAGCAAAAGAGAACAAACTCCCTTTTTTAGCTTGGAAGGAGAGCTACATGTAAGACGGTGATATAAGGTCTTTGGTAGATATGACCCCAGCATCTCAATGTAGTATGGCATTCAATTCTGCTTTCTAATTTGTGGAAAGTTCTCCCAGTCAGGGGAAAGAGAACCTGTTTCTGAGGCACGAAGAGCACTTGGTGGCAGCAGCTGAAGAGGAAGGATTTCCTTTTGAAAAGAGATATCAAAAACAAGGCCTGCCATGTAGGTTTGTGGTGGAGCTTCATATTTCAGGAGGATCATGATTCCCCAGTAGCTTCAAAGTTTTAAGTATAGAAACTGTTAAACAGCTAGGACATGCATCCACTAGTTACAAGTATTGTTACAGCTGCTGAAGTGGGGGTCTGATCTGCTAAACAAGATGCTTCTGCTTATACAGTATATTAGAAGTAAAAGTTCTTAAGCATGGCTATGAGTGAATTTCCATTGTCTTCAGTGTCACTAGTTTCTGATGAAAAAGTGCTGTATACAAAATATTGCATGAGACTTGTCAATTCATCTGGAATATGTAAGACATAGCATTAAAGCCACTGGCATCTGAGGATATGTGTAAGAAAATTTGTAAATTTTTTCTTCAAAACTGAAATTTCACTATTTGTGCACTATCTGTGCCCTGGATTGCAAGCATATACGTATCCATATGCCACCAAAAAGTGGATCATAATTCTTCAACTGCATGAAACACTTTCCAAAGTACCAATGGTTTAAGAAAGCAATTAAAACTTCACTGGTGGTGAGCCCAAACCTTTCGTTTTACTTAAAAAAGAGTCCTTTTCTTTGTCAACCAACATCATGAAGATTTACCCAAAAGAGTGCTTGATGTACAAAAGAGGGTTTTCAGCTACAAGTGGACCATGCCCAATGTGGCGCGTACTTTCAGGACTTCACCTCTAAATGGTGCAACTTCCACATTGCACTACAGTGAGTTAAAAATAATGTAATAAAACTGCATGTGTGGTTTGCAATCTTGGGAAACAGAGAGAGGGGTCATATTTGCAGATACTTTGTCCTATGACTTGACTGATGTCCACTGGTCAGGAGCAGAAATCAACAGGATTTGTCTGAAAATTGTCCAAACCCAGTTCAGCAGAACCTGTGGGAAGCTGTCAAATGATTGCATCCCCACCTGCCTAATCAGCTGTAGCCAGTGCATTCAACACCCTGCAGGCACAGGTACACAAAGAGGCAGAGATGCCTGTGATGTCATTGACCTAATATGGTCACATGGTCATATTAGGTCAATAGTATTGCCCAAACGTTTAAATTAGGTCAACTTAATTATTAACATTCAGCAAATGTTTGCACAATTTGTCAACAAATTGTTGTGTTTAAGCATACAACAATGTACAATGCAATCATTATTGTAAAAAAATATTAAGATTCTCAATTTTGCTATTGTTACATGAACCTATCAGCAAAATTGAAAGTTTAATATACTGTTCTGTAATGCATCGCCTAAATGTGTACAAAATTCAGATGTACCTTCTCTTGCATAGCTTGTATGTACAGTTGTGCGCAAAAGTTTGCATACCGTAGCAGAAATCATGAAATGTTGCTAATAATATTGAAAATTTTAATGATCATGCCAAAAACTCTTTTATTTAAGGATAGTGATCATATGAAGCCATTTTCACTTAGTTGTTTGGCTCCTTTTTAAATCATAATAATAACAGAAATCATCCAAATGCCCCTGATCAAAAGTTTACATACACTGGAATGTTTGGCCTTGGTACAAACACACAAGGTGACACATCTGACATCTGTGGCTTTTTAAATTGCAATTAGTGTCTGTGTATAAATAGTCTATAAGCTTCTTAGCTCTTACATGGATGCACTGAACATGGTAGATACTGAGCCATGGGGAGCAGAAAAGAACTGTCAAAAGACCTGCATAACAAGATAATGGAACCTTATTAAGATGGAGGCGGATATAATAATTATATCCAAAGCTTTGAATATACCAGTCAGTACTGTTCAATTGCTTACTAAGAAGTGGAAAATTCATGGATCTTTTGATACTAAGCCAAGATCAGTTAAACCAAGAATGACTGCAGCCACAACTGCCAGGAAAACTGTTCAGGATACAAACAAAATTCCACAGGTAACCTCAGGAGAAATACAGGCTTCTCTGCATATAGATGGTGTGGTTGTTTCAAGAAGCACAATATGACAGCACTTGAACAAAAATGAGCTGCATGATCGAGTTGCCGGAAAGAAGCCTTTACTGCGGCAATGCCACAAAAAAGCCTGGTTACAATATGCCCGACAACACCTTGACACCTGCATTTCTGCATAGGGTGGCCCTATTACTAATCTTTCACTAACAACTCTGGACGTATCATCCTCCTATAGAACTGTAGATCCCAGTGATTGCAGCATTCCAGTCAAAGCCCTTTTACTGTGATCCCAGTTGTAGCTGACTGTTCCATGAGTCAATGCAGGCTGGTTTTGCAGAGCCCTCAGTCCCAGATTTAGTTGTTCCTGTAGTTGTAGGCCAGATCTTGGTTTGGAATGTCAAGGCCAGTTTTTACTGGATTCTCTGCACAGGAGTTGCCCTCATTCTGGTCTACATGAAAAATGGGGGGCAGGAGGTTATTTGGCAGCATGTCAAGTAAGAAGTGCCCCTCAGTTATTACAGCGACTTCAAGCCCTGGTTGTTATAGATAGTGTCCTGCACTTATTGCAGTTGATTTCCAGATGTTCACTTTCAAATCTAAGGAAGTCACTCCAGGAACTGGCCATCCAATCCAGCAATTCCGGAGTACTACCTACGAAGAATCCAGAAACAGCTTAGCAACTGAAAAATATAGGTTTTTCTTCTGACTGCTCACATGTATGACTTCCCATTAGAAAGTCTTGAGGCCAACCTCCTCCAAATCACAAGCTAAAGTGACAAATGCCAGCAATCATTCATTAGAGCAAAATCCACTTCCCTTCAAAAAAAAAAACAGCTCTGTGAGAATCCTTTCTTTCTTTGCATTTTCCAAAAGGTCCATGGAAACACATGTCCACAGTACTGAGACAAAATTCAAACTTTTCTCTCTAACGCTCTAACAAACCCCATTCTGCCATACCAAAAATGTAGCACTCCTTCTCTTGGAGTAATGGGGAATGACTTCTTAGGTAATGTAGCTGACTAATATTTATATCTCAGGGTCTGGTTTCTGGTGTATAGTGGGAAAAAAAGTTAGAGGTCAGTCATTTTAGTCTTTTTACCTTTTATCGCTAAAATCAATTCTAGGAAAGAGAGTTTAGGGTTATAAGAATTCCAAAATAGCATAAAAGCAAAAACAAATCTTCTGAAAGCAGCAGTAATAATAGTTGGGCCCTATGAGAGCAGCCATTTAGTTAGTTGTTAAACCTTTGACAGCAGATATTTGACCATGTGGGAGCAGTCACATGATTGATTGAGTAGTAGTGGATATCTCTTGACCCTTTAGTAGCAGTCAAAGATTCCTTAAATGACGGCAATGAATTCTTCCTACATTGTCCAGTAGTAGCTTCCCTGTGACACTCTTCGGTATGAAGATTCTTTGCAGGCCCAGCTACGTTCAGATACCCACTCCAACAGATAGATTAGGTTCTTAGACATCTAGTACGTGCCCCAGACCAACGCAAGGCCCACGTGGAAAGATAGTCTAAACATACATCCTTTCTAGGCAAAAACCAAGAAGGTAGAGAACATTCTGAAAAGGTGGCCCAAAATCATCTTATGTTCCCAAGCCATCCCCTTGGACAAGAACCTCAGAGATTGGTTAGACTTGATAGAGTTAGAGTTATATACATATTCATCTTTTGGCTATTGGCTATTGTCTGATATCTGGAACTTCCTTCTCAGTGAGAGGCCGATGCATTCAACTCAATACGATTAGGGAAGAGGTGATGGCTAGGCTTCAAAGCCTAGAGAAAAGGTAAACAAATGCTTAGGATAGTTAGGCCGCGTACACACGGGCGGACTGTCTGACGGACTTGGTCCGCTGAAACGTGTTTCAGCGGACAGTCCGCTCGTGTGTGGGCTTCAGCGGACTTTTTCAGCGGACAGTCTGGCGGACTAAGTCTTTCGGAATTTCCGTAATATTGTCCGTCCAACTTTGGTTTCAGCGGACAGTCCGCTCGTGTGTAGGCAAGTTGGACGGACTAAGTATGGCGCATGCTCAGAAAGGATTTACACGGCCGAAGGTTGCATTGCAGTGTATTGGACGTCGTATTTCTAGTCCCGTCGTACGTGCTGTACACGTCATCGCGCAAGCTTTCAGCGGACTGTCTGTTCGTCGTGTGTGGTCAAGTCCGTTCATTCAAAAGTAGGACGGACTGTCTGTCGGATTGTCTGACGGACTTAGTTGGACGGACAGTCCGCCCGTGTGTACGCGGCCTTAGAGTTTAAAGTGGTTGTAAACCCCAGTCATGGAATCTGAGCACATACTGTATATCTATAGTGTTTACTTATCTCTCTCCAAAGCTCTAAGTGTCATTTCTCTCTGATGCTTCATTCCTCTGTTATCAGAATGAGCCACTTCCAATAAATGTTCCCGACACATGAGATAAATTTGTGTTGGGGGGAGGGAGAGCTCAGAACAGAGCTTGTCTATGCCTTTCTTCTAATTAGCTCTCACACAGTTCAGCTGCGGTCTCTCCACCCTTCTCTATGCTAACAGAAGAAGAAAAATTTTAACATTATCTGCACTTTGAAAGGGGTGTAGAGAGGGTAAGACAGCAGATATAGAGGATTTGTTTCATATCTGTGTATCATCTGAGGCTGTTCACTTCACTAGGTATATATGAGGGTTTTCAATCACTTTAACAGCAAACTATACTACATTTCACAGGGACATACTCTAACAGCATAACACACAATACGTGCACCTAATTTACTATAACCAAAGGCAATAAATTAAACATCACCAAGTCAGAAATGCAACACATACTTTTTTAGGTGGGTGATCTCTTACCATTTTTTAAAATGTATTCAATGCTTACAGTCGGCTTTCATTAAATGCTTTGTGTCTATAAGCCCTAAATAAAGAGCTTTATTGTCAAGACTTGTATCTCTCACCTACATAGTCATCACGAAAAGAAAGACTTAGAACATGCAAGAGAAGCCAAAACTATAAAGGAACACAGCTTTAATTTCTCAAAAAGCTTTCTATGTATATATTAAGTCATGTCTTAACTAAGCTTCACCTTTAGATCACCAAAATATTTACACATCATAGTAGACAATTAAAAGTTGATGGACGGTAAAATGGCCCAAACAATACTAGGGAGGTAGTAATTATGTGATCCAAAATGTATGACTCACCATGACACAAATATTTATGAGTTAACTTCACTGAACAGACTAAACTATCTGTTCCTACATAATGAATTTGTTATAGTTGTTAAATCTCTCCAGTTTTCCTTTTACGGAATGTTTTTAATCTTATGTTCCACTATTACGGTGCTATCCTAGTAAACAACATAACTTATGTTTTTTTATCTTCAGATTCTTAGAGGTTTGTAAAGTTCACCTGTGCTTCCCCTTCATTGTGAAGGCTACAGTTAGTACTTGTTAAACTACTCCCCACCATCAGAGCTGTAAATCAAATTAGCAAGACTTCCCTTAGCTGCTTTACAACAAATTCCATGCATTTCCCAGCAATGATGTCAACCTCAAAGTGGAACACAGATAAAGAAGGGTCAGAAAGTTCTCTCTATCCTTTCACAAAGTTATTTATGACAAAGATTTGAGCTTCAAAGTAGAAAACATTTCCTTGCTCTGAATGCTGACAAATTCGTCATCACTAAGAGTATGAGCGGAAAATCCAATACAGTCTCTTAACACGATAGGGAAGAAAGGCACAAGGTCCAGTGATACATTATGTTTTAATTGTAAACATGACAGTCAGTGAGGCTTCTATCCACCTCTCCCCTTCGGTTTACTGTAACCCATAGCCCTATAGCAAATTCATCACATGGGTACCTGGCTCTTGATCCCCCACCCTAAGGGTTCAAGGATTTACTGAGAATGTGTAGTTTTATAAAAGAACAGCCTAGTTACTGTCGTATCTGCTGATAGAAGTAACACAATTCCCCTTTATACATTATTTGCCAAATGCTTTTGCCACCTGCTAAGCTAAATATTCATGTCCAACTCTTTATTTTAGTAATTTAATAAATCTCAAATATCAAATTCTAAATAGAATGTATTATTTTGTAAAAGTTCAATACAGCCAGACATTTTTTGGTAGTTTAGGTTACAGTGGGGAGTTAGTAAAATTTCTTTCAGACACATATTTCTATTTTTGACACAGGAACACCCTGTTTATGTGACAGGACAATTGTCAGAAGTTCTAACCCTCAGAAATATTTCCATACTTTCTCTACCATTTACCATTGAGGACCAAAGAGAGTGGTTTGGTTGGTATTTTGAGACTAGTTAGTGATGTAGCTGGGGACAGAGTTGTGGATGGTTTTGCAACTTGTTGTTAGAGTTTAGAATTTTATTCTTTGGGTGAGCGGAAGCCAATGTAAAGACTTTCAGAGAGAGATAGCAGACACGATTTGTGAGGTGGATGAGTCTGGCAGCAGCATTTATGATGGACTAAAGGTAGGATAGCCTATGTAAAGTTAATACCATGAGGAGCGAGTTGCAGTATTCGAGGAAAGAGGTAACCAAGGAGTGAATTAGAAGCTTTGTGGTGTTGTTGGTTACAAATGGACATATTTTGGAGATGTTGCAGAACTAAATGCCTCTACATCAATACTGTGTCCTGTAATAATGTGGAGGCCAACAGGAAGTACCAGATCCAGCAGCTGGGGACCAAAAACTTGACACTTCCAGATGTGTTGGATTTGCCAAGATCTTCAGCCGGTGTTTTTTCTTCAGTTCTACAAAGAATGGCAGTATGAGCAGCAGGAAAACATATTTCCATTTCTTGAAAGGAACAGTTTGCTTTGACTATTTATTTTAGTGACAGAGTCACAAACCCTGGCTGTGCATAGGGCCTCAACTTCTCCATCCCATCCCTGTCTTGTAATTGTCAATTGTCAAAGCCTATAGTCCCCATTGAACTTCTGATATTTGACTGTTGAATGATAGGGATGATCTCAGCATCTTGAGATGCAAAGCTTAATCTAAAGCTGACCATAGATGTTTTTTTGTTCAGTCAGCAGCTTGATTGACAAAAAAATACATTACATACAATTTATGGTTATTTTTTAAATTGTTCCATTTGTGAATAAAAATCACTTCAACAGTTGTCTCCTTCTCACCAAGCTTCTTGCTAATGCTCTTGTAGCCCATTCCAGCCTTGTGCAGGTCTACAATCTTCTGAAGTCCCTGAAGTCCTTTGACAGCTCTTTGGTCTTGCCCATGATCTAATCTGTGTTCCACATGAGCACATACTGTAGCCAGTCTGTGGTAGCCAGAATTATTGTTGGTTGGTAGGGGATCAAATACTTGTTTTACTCACTGAACTGCAACACAATTTATAACATTTGTGTCATGTATTTTTTCTAGGTTTTTTGGTTAATATTCTGTCTCTATCATCTAAAATACACCTATGATAAAATTATAGACCCTTCACTTCTTTGTAAGTGGGAAAACGTACAAAATCTGCAGGGGATAAAATAATTATTCCTCCCACTGTGTATTGCTCAGACTGTCCATAAATGAAATGTGTTTAAAGGGATAGTTTACCTTTACCACAAAAAAAAATTTGGAAAAAAAAATGTTTCTTTTTTGTTTCTGTTACAAAACTTTGTAAATAAGAAAGTTTTCTCCTTCACTGATGGGCACTGATGGGGCTTCACTGATGGGCACTGATAAAGTGGCACTGATGGGCACGATGAGGTGGCACTGATGATGGGCACTAAAATGCGGCACTGATGGGGCGCTGATGGGCACTGATAGGTGGCACTAATATGCAGCACTGATGGGTACACATAGATGACATGGATTGCCATGGATGGGCACTGATAGGCGGCATGGATGGACAATGATAGGCGGAACAGATGGGCAATGATAGGCGGCATGGATGGGCACTGATAGGCGGCACAGATGGGCACTGATAGGTGGCATGGATGGGCACGGATAGGTGGCACGGATGGGAATGGATGGGCACTGATAGGGACACTGATGTACATTTATTGATGGTACGGATGGATGCCAATCAGTGCCAAACAATAATGCCTGCCAATCTGTGATGCCCATTGTAGGCACTGATTGGCATCCATTGTGGGCACTGATTGGCATCCCTGGTGGTCTAGGGTGGCATACCTGGTGATGACATCCCTGGTGGTCCTAGTAGCGTCCCTGGTGGTCCTGATGGTGCCCCTGGTGGTCCAGTGTGGGCATCCCGAGGGGCGCGCAGTGGCTTGATATCCTGCTGGACGTCATATGACGCCCAGTCAGGATATTGAAATCACTTTGCCGACATCATATTGCTATATGGCAGGGGCAAGTGGTTAATCTACAAACATCCCTTACCTGCATAGGCAGTTTTTTTTTATAAAGGTGAACTATCCTTTTAGGGCAAAGTGCATTGGTATAAAGAGATTCTCACTGGAAGGTTAGCTGTAACTGTACATTATAAACAATTGAAGTAAAGTATTTCATATAAATGTAAAACACCACAGGAAAAATATAAATATTACCCATGTTTACCAGTTGAATAATGTCTTCTGCTTTATAAATGTCTTTATTTTTAGCATCACATGCATTCCTGCGTGAGTTAATTCCATACCTGTAAAGGCAAATACCAGATTATTCTAAACAGTATGGCATACCAGTATTAAGATATTCACTATGCAGATGCGTATGGTGTACAATGTCAAATATAATATTAGCATTCATTGCTCTGGAGCACTAGAGAGACAAAATCTGAGGGCTATGGTGTTTCAATTATCTACAACTATAGCCACTTGAATATACATCATCTATATGTTACACTACCTACCTACCTACACCTGGAGTATGCTGTCCAGTTCTGGGTACCAGTCCTCAGGAAGGATGTACTGGAAATGGAGCAAGTACAAAGAAGGGCAACGAAGCTAATAAAGGGTCTTGTGGATGTTAGTTTTGAGGAAAGGTTGCGAGCACTGAACTTATTCTCTCTGGAGAAGAGACGCTTGAGAGGGGATATGATTTCAATTTACAAATACCGTACTGGTGACCCCACAATAGGGATAAAACTTTTTCTCGGAAGGGAGTTTAACAAGACTCGTGGCCACTCATTAAAATTAGAAGAAAAGAGGTTTACTTATCATCAGGAGGAATGAGGCAGCAGACAGAAATTACACTAATGCCACGTACACACTACCGGACTTTTCGATGGACTAGGTCCGACGGACTTTCGGCGGAGTTCTGACTGACTTTCTGAACGAACGGACTTGGCCACACACAAGCACACCAGAGTCTGACAGATTTGAATGTGATGACGTACGACCAGAATAGAATAAGGAAGTTCATAGCCAGTAACCAATAGCTGCCCTAGCGTCGGTTTTCGTCCGTCGGACTAGCATACAGACGAACTGATTTTTCGACCGGACTCAAGTCCATCAGAAAGATTTGAAGCATGTTTTATTTCCAGGTCCGTTGGACTTTTGGGGGAAAAAAGTCCGCTCGGGGCCCATACACAATTGTAATATCCGATGGATTCATTCTGTCGGACTTAGACCACTTTCACACTGAGGCGCTTTTCAGGCGCTTTCACGCTCAGGAAAACTTATTTCCATTAAAATCAATGAACGCTTTCACACTGGGGCAGTTCGCTAGCAGGGCTGTGAAAAACTCCCCTCTCCATTGAAATGAATGGAAAGCGCTTCAAAAGCGCCTGAAAAGCTCTTCAAAAGCACTCAGTGTTTTTACTGGCAGTTTAGAAGCACCTCAGTGTGAAAGTGGCCTCAGTCCGTCGAAAAGTCTGGTCGTGTGTACGCGGCATTAGGGGGTTATTTACGAAAGGCAAATCCACTCTGCAGTACAAGTGCACTTGGAAGTGCAGACGCTCTAAATCTAAGGGGTAGATCTGAAATGAGGGGAAGCTCTACTGTTTTTATCATCCAATCATGTGCTAGCTAAAATGCTGTTTTTTTATTTCCTTGCATGTCCCCCTCGCATCTACAGTGACTTTACTACCAAGTGCACTTTCATGTGCGCTTGCAGTGCAAAGTAGATTTGCCTTTAATAAATAACCCCCTTAGTGCTCTTAATTGAGACAGGTACACACTATAGAGGGATATGTTCATATTTCATGTCATAAGTTTATAACCACTTTAAGGTGGCTATAAAGAAGTTGATAATTCTTAACAATGGTCCAGATATTAACAGACATCATTTGCAATCTTAAAGCTGTTGCTGCCAACTTCTGATGTGGTAAATGCCTCCAGTTAATTGATTGGCTTATTACACAGGCAGATTGTCAACTCATTGGAGCATCTCTTTATGAGTGTGCTGTATAGCAGAAAAAGCAGAAAAGTCCAGTTTCTGGTGCCGTCACTATCACTTGGGCCATTGGTTTAAGGGCTGGCAGCTTTCACCATACCAGTCAATATCAGTGAGATACCCATCTGACTATGGACCATTTTTACTGCAGGTGCTGAGAAAGGCCTACAGCCTCCAAATGTTAAGTTCAGTCTTATTACTATAGTGTAATACACTGTTTCTCACCCGGGGCTCTGCCAAAGTCCCCAGGGGGTCCGCCAAAATTTACAATTGTGGTTGATGTATATCTGGCCAATGGTGAATTTAATGCCCACTGACAGGGAGTATTGTCAGGGCGCATTGGTGATATCACTGCAGAGGGTGGAGCGGGACATAAGGAGAGTGTGCAGCATGTCTCCTTCCCTCACTAGTGGCTATTGATTCCAGCAGGCGGGGAATGTTGTAGCAAGGTGAGCTGTGTACAGCATACCTGTACTTCCACTAATCCTAACTGTACTCCACTGATCCCAGCGGGCTCTCCTCTTCTGTTCATCCCAGGCACTTATGTATGACATCACCTGGGATGGATAAGAGCGGAGAGCTGGCAGGGCTGAGAGTGCCAAAACAGACATGTACCAGCAGCTTCCCTGAGAAGCTCTGCATGTATAGGAAAGTAAACAGTACTACAGACCCCCCGTGCCATGACCTGGTGACAACCCTGGACAAGTGACTCCCCTGTACCCTGTCCTGTTGACCCTCTGTGCCCTAACCTGGTAACACACCTGTGCCCTGCCCTGAAGACACTCCTGTGTCCTGCCCTGCCCTGGTGAAACCCCTGTGTCCTATCCTGGTCACACCCCTGTGACCTGCCATGGTGACACCCCTGTGCCCTGATCAGGTGAATCCCCTGTGCCCCGACATCATGGACATGGTGACTCCACTGTGCCCTGCCGTGGTAAACTCACTGTGCCCTACTCTGGTGACCCCTCCATACCTTAACCAGGTGACTCCACTGTTCCCTGACCAGGTGAAACCTCTGTGCCCAGACCTGAACCTTATTACACAGGTTTTTCTCAACCTTTTGCCATCAAGGAACCCTTGGCAAAAAGGATGAGATCTCAAGGAACCCCTAAAATCGTTTTCAGATCTACAGCTCATGTAACATTGGTATGATCAGCAAGCTGTTGATATCACATTAATTCTTTTTAGAAATAGCATTAAATGATAGAATAAATATTAAAAGTTTCTTAATGTGAAAATTGGGCTGGCTTTTTTTCTGCACAGATGCTCAATTCTGGGTCCAACTAGAGATATGCCCACATAAATTTAAAGGGGTTGTAAAGGTTCGTTTTTTATTTTCTAAATAGGTTCCTCTAAGCTAGTGCATTGTTGGTTCACTTACCTTTTCCTTCGATTTCCCTTCTAAATTTTTTTTTTCTTTGTCTGAATATCTCACTTCCTGCTTCTCCTCAGTAAACTTCTCACCATCATCCGAGCTGGTGGTTAGTCAGCCAGAACAGCTTACTGAGGAGGAACAGGAAGTGAGAAATTCAGACAAAGAAAACAAAGAAAAAAAACATTTATAAGGGAAATTGAAGGAAAAGGTAAGTGAACCAACAATGCACTAGCTTATAGGAACCTATTTAGAAAATAAAAAACAAACCTTTACAACCCCTTTAATCTTCAACTGAAATTAAACAGGAGAGTCACTCGGTCAGGGCATGGGAGGGATCACCGGGTCATGGCACAGAGGGATCACCAGGGCAGAGTATAGTGAGGTATCCTGTGCCCTGACCTAGTGACACCCCTGTTTAATTTATTGGAATGAATGCGCAGCACTTCCGAATCGCCTGAAAAGTGTTTTGGAAGAGCCACAACACTGGAGTTTTTAACCCCTTCTTTGGGGTTAAAAGCACCCCGATAGCGGCCAAAAAGCATTGCAGAATGGTCGCTTAAACAGCGCTAAAGCACCACAAAAATGATGTGACTTCCTCTTCCACTCTATGCTGCTTAACCATTCTTAGCAGTACTTTTTTTCCCTTTCAGTATACAGTATCTATAATGCATTTATTACTGATAACTTTAGATACATTGGCTGCAGAACCAATTTCCCAAAGAGCAAAAGTTGCCTTGCTTTTACAAGAAGGGGAAGTCAACATAACATTTTCTGGTACAGAAACCTACACAGGAAATGCCTCAAAGGCAATCTTAGCTCAGCGCATCCTAGAAACACAAGAGAGCTTTGTTTTAGAAACAAGCCTCTTCTTTCAAGTGAACTGCTCAACCAAGGTGATCCAATGATGGCTCATATGAAATAAAAAGTAGGGAAAATGTAAATGTCAAAGGCATTTCAATGTGAACCAAGTAGCCTGGTATGTAAGGTTAAATGCCCCCAGCATAGTCAGCCTTTCTCCCCAGTTACAGAACATGTGCAACTTTTATACAATATTATTTCTAGTGCTTTTTTGCTTTTTGGGTTTTTTGGGGAGTTGGTGTGAGGTTGTAACGAACTCTGGAAAAGTAGGCATGGCTTACAAGTACAAAGTAGTTTCATGATTACGAAGGCTCACAAATTAAAGGAGAAGTACAGCCAAAGCTTTTTTGGCTATACTTCTATGGATCACAGGAGTGCAGTTCATTCTACCCTCCTGTGACCAGTTTTCAGCCAACAGCGGGCTAAAGTCCGCTGTCGGCTGACATAACTCAGCCAGTCCAGGCTTGGGAAAGATCCTGACTTTATAGTCGGGATCCACCCAAATTCCTGGACTGGCAGCTGGCCCAGCCAACATGCTGCTGGAAGCCAGAGCCAGGCCCTCCCGCCCCCTCCACATCTCAGTGTTTCAGTGAGTACTGGAGGGGCAGAGCAGAGAGCCGATGCTCAGAGCAGAGGGAGAGAACTGAGCAATCAGTGGTGTTCGATTGTTCAGTTCTCAGGGGACAGCTGCAGCTCTAGGTGCGTATGATTTAATATTTTTCTGCATTCCCAAACGTCTCTTTTCATTCCTTTTCCTGGGTTTCATAAGACCTTAAAACAGAATAACAGGATAGAATAAATGAACTGTTAATGGATAAAATTAAAAAAACAGCTTCCCCTTCAATCTAGAGTTTTTCCCCACTGTACTTCTTTTCCACCACTAGATTTCCTGAGTCTGATGTCATCATTTCTCTGAGGCAGGGTTGTCTGGAATCCACCAGTCTGTAACAGTGAGAGCAGAAGCAGCATAGTAATGAGCTAATTTCTCTGTCACTTTGCTTTCTCCTACGATCAGTATGCTTCTTGTCACCATATAAAATGATTGGCACCTTGTGCTGCTGCTTCTTACCCACCAGGTCAAATTCAGGTGCTATCATTGCTGGCTGTATGAGTAAATACAAAGCTGCATTAACCTCCCTGGCGGTATGATTCGTTCTGGTCTTAGGTGCTGAAAGCGGTACAATTATTTTGCATGGAAATTTGGTGTTTTATATTGTAGTCCTGTAATTCTTAGGAATAACTCTCTTAAATCTGTTCAAACCAGAGTCCAGCAGGCATCCCGGGTATGATAAAGTTTATAATATAATAAATAATAATAAAAATTATTCAATAATGTAATCAAATCCTAAAACACTGAAAAATTTACACTTTCTGGTTGCTAAGGACAATCTCCAAATTCCAGGCAGAAAAAACAGTATTTATAATATAAAAGTGCATGCAGGGCACTGGACAGACCACTAGGGACAAAGGGGGTGTGTAATTTTTTTATACAGTACTGTAATCTGTAAGGCCGCAACGTCGCAGGGAACGGAGCTCGGCGGCATTCGGCACTGTGTGAATCGAGCGGAGGACATCGCTGGATCCAGGGAACAAGGTAAGTAACTCTCCCTGTGTCCTCCTTGCATCCAGCAATGCAATCCCGAGTCTGGCTCGGGGTTACCGCTCGTGGTGTTGAAATCCCAACCCGAGCCAGACTCGGGATTACCGCCAGGGAGGTTAAAGGGGTTGTAAACCTACGTGTTTTTTCACCTTCATGCATCCTATGCATGAAGGTGAAAAAACACCTGTCAGTGATCGGACCCCCAGCCCCCCCCCCCCATTTTACTTACCTGAGCCCTCGAACTTCACCCACAGGGATGCGCTGTCTCTTTGCCCAGGGTTCTCGGCTCTTGATTGGATAGATTAATAGCAGTGTAGCCATTGGCTCCCGCTGCTGTCAATCAAATCCAATGATGTGAGCGTCACGGGGGTGGGGCCAAGTCCTGCAATCGGTGGCTATGGACCCCAAATGCTGGACTCGGAAGCTTGCCTGCAAGGTAATCCCCCGGGAGAGCGCTTCTCCTAGGGGGTTATCTGATGCGGGGAGGAGCCACGAGAGCTGCCAGGAGACCCCAGAAGAGCAGGTTGGGGGCCACTCTGTGCAAAACAAGCTGCACAGTGGAGGTAAGTATGATATGTTTGTTATTTAAAAAAAAGGGGGGGGGTTTACAATCACTTTAAGTTTTGTATTTTCTAACTGTAGAGTTCACCTTAAATGAAAACTCCAAGCAAGTCTTAAATTTGAGTGGTAAGAATTCACTTCTTATTTGTAAATGCAGAATTTGGAAGAAGTTATGACGATCTATAAAATTCTGGGACTTTATCAGACAACATCCTGCTTCAATAAATCCTGAAAAATAACCTTGCCAGGTCAAGCAGTTGCATTGACCGAACTGCAATTGGAATATTATACGCAGCTACAGAGAAGTGTTCTGCTACTGTAACTAAATCTGTCTATGATTTTTTTTGTTTCAATCAGACTAAAAAGCCCACTGCATTCTCTCATTTAGCAGTGTGAGGGCCAGGAATGGTTGCTTTTAAAGGTCCCATTTAGCTCTGCCCCACCCTATAAGCTACATACCAGATACTAAATCTTGAAGCTCTCCTGGTCTGTCCATGTGATGGACTTGGATTAATGATGCACCTGTCTGGCAAACTAAAAAGAAAATGTATGATATTCATAGTTAGAAAGAATCAACATGAATTAGTGACATGTAGGCATTCTACATATTTTTCCCGTGCACTTCTGCTTTATAGCTTTAAAAAAAAAAGAAATATGTAAGCTGCTATCCCGAGTTGCAGAAATTGCATACTGCCCAGCTATCTCTGTCCCTAACACTTTTTGAGTCACTGACCCTAAAGAGTGAAAGCAGCACTTCTGAACTGCATACGTTCAGTGATTTCGAGAGTACTGATACCATCGTACCAGCATGGCAGCAAAGCAAATAGCATATTCAGAAGTCAACAATGTAATAGCGACTTTCTCTAAATAGCTGGTTACATCTTAAGTGTACTATTCAAGAGAGGAATATGTAGGTTGTCATTGCTCTTCTCTCATTCTGTAAAAGCTAGTGTCTGGCTGTCAAAATTATGCTTTGGCTTAAATACTTTCAGTCACTGAATCAGAATAACGGTAGAGATGAAGAATTATGGGTTTTACTTCCTCTTTTGCTCTCTGCTGCAGCCTGCAAATGAAAAGCATAATGGGCTAGTATGCATCGCATACTAGCCCATTATGTGGCACATACCTGAAAAAGAATCCAGCGATGTCCCCTGTGTGGGCAGCGACCATCTTCTGGCCCCTTTTCCTTCCGGGCTGTGGACTCCGGCTCTGTGATTTGCTGGAGCCGCGTGACGTCACTCCCGTGCATGTACACGGGAGCCGCAACTAATGGCACAGGCTAGGGAAGAAACGCCCCTTAGTTTAGTTTCTTCCCTGCACATGCGCCGTAGGAATTTCCAACTGCAAAGTGGCACTCTATACCAGTGACACGCGACCAGATCCCTAGACTTTCTCCCTCAGTCAGGTTGTACAGGAACCCTGGGTTGTAGCTTGCAGGCTTCAGGCCCTCAGATCTGCAATCTGAGGCCTCATGGCCATCCACCTCCTCCCCACCCAAACCTCTCTCCTTAGAGGTGGGCTGGACTGGAACCCCCCAGCCTGTGTGCCCATTAGCAATACAGTCACCCAGCATGCAATTGGGCACCTACCCTGCTAATTGGCCAGGGCTGTATCATTTACACCCATGCTTTCACCTGCTGGGTTTCCTCCCACTGTTCAATATGATTTATTACTATTGGACCAGTGTGAAATCTCCAAGACAGCATGAATCAGCATCAGAGAACACTGATCAGACCTCACTCATCAATCACTGCTCTCTGTTAAGCAGACAGCACCTACATTAGCTGGTCTACTTCTCTGTTAAGCAGAAAAGCCAAAAACGATATACACTCTCTAGCACTTACCCAGGAGGGTGCTACACATACATGAGGGTACACACAGAACCAAAACTGCTCAAGACATGAAAAGGAAATTATACATAATTAACCACTTAATAACCGCCCTATAGCCGAATGACGGCTTCAGGGCGGTTTCTTAACTGTGGGAGGCCGTCATATGACGTCCTCCCAGAATTCCGCTCTCCCCTGGGGCGCGCACTCGAGAGCATCCGTGACCGCCGGGTCCACAGGACCCGGCGCATCACGGATCACGGTAAACGGCCGCTCGTCGCGGCCGTTTACCACGTGATCGCTCCGTCAAATGACGGAGTGATCACTTGTAAACAAACCGGCATCATGTTATGACGCCGGTTCCTCCCTCCCCCTCTCTGTACCGATCGGAACAGCGGAGGGGAAGAGATCGGTGTCAGCAGCGATGTGGGCTGCATCTGCAGTGCCCACATCGCTGCTCACCGAAAATTAACCCCTCAATTCCCTGCAAATACTCTGCAATACCCTGCCATTACTCTGCAATACCCTGAAATACCCTGCATTACTCTGCATTACTCTGCATTACTCTGCATTACTCTGCAATACCCTGCAATACCCTGCAATACCCTGCAATACTCTGCAATACTCTGCAATAGTCTGCATTACACTGCAATAGTCTGCATTACCCTGCCATTACTCTGCAATACCCTGCCATTACTCTGCATTACTCTGCATTACCCTGCATTACTCTGCAATACCCTTCAATACTCTGCAATACTCTGCAATACTCTGCAATACCCTGCAACACCCTGCAATACTCTGCAATACTCTGCAATACCCTGCAATACCCTGCAATACTCTGCAATACCCTGCAATACTCTGCAATACTCTGCATTACCCTGCAATACTCTGCAACGCTCTGCAACACCCGCCAATACCCTGCAATACTCTGCAATGCTCTGCAACACTCTGCAATGCTCTGCAACACCCACCAATACCCTGCAACACTCTGCAATGCTCTGCAACACCCGCCAATACCGTGCAACACTCTGCAATGCTCTGCAACACCCTCCAATATCCTGCAATGCTCTGCAACGCAATACTCTGCAACGCCATACTCTGAGATACCCAGCCATACTCTGATATACCCAGCCATACCCAGCCATAGTCGGTGATACCCTGCAATACCCAGCCATAGACACCCCCCCCCCTCCCGCCGCCCTCCGGTGCTTCTACCGACTCGCCAATACTATCAAATCCAGAATCTTTTTTTTTTATTTTTTTTCAGGCTTCCCAGCTTAGAGGTGAGATGCGGGGTCTTATTGACCCCACATCTCACTGTAAAGAGGACCTGTCATGCCATATTCCTATTACAAGAGATGTTTACATTCCTTGTAATAGGAATAAAAGTGATCAAAAAATTTATTTTTGGGGAAAAAAATGTCAAACTAAAATAAATAAAGTAAAATGAACAATAAAAATTTTTTATTTTTTTTTAAAGCACCCCTGTCCCCATGTGCTCGCATGCAGAAGCGAACGCATACGTAAGTCCCGCCCACATATGAAAACGGTGTTCAAACCACACATGTGAGGTATCGCTGCGTACGTTGGAGCGAGAGCAATAATTCTAGCCCTAGACCTCCTCTGTAACTCAAAACATATAACCAGTAAAAAAAAATTAAATCGTCGCCTATGGGGATTTTTAAGTAGCGACGTTTGGCGCCATTCCATGAGCCTGTGCAATTTTGAAGAGTGACATGTTAGGTATCGATTTACTCGGTGTAACTTCATCTTTCATATTATGCAAAAATTGGGCTAACTTTACTGTGTTTTTTTTTTTTTTTAAGCACAAAACTGTTTTTTTTCCAAAAAAAAGCATTCGAAAAATTGCTGCGCAAATACCGTGCGAGATAAGTTGCAACGACCACCATTGTATTCTCCAGGGTGTTTGCTAAAAAAACATATATAATGTTTTGGGATTCGATGTAATTTTCTAGCAAATAAATGATGATTTTTACATGTAGGAGAGAAATGTCAGAATTGTCCTGGGTGCTCCAGAACGCCTGATGGCGCTCCCTGCATGTTGGGCCTCTGTATGTGGCCGCACTGTGTAAAAGTCTCACACATGTGGTATCGCCGTACACGGGAGTAATAGCAGAATGTGTTTTGGGGTGCAATTTGTGGTATGCATATGCTGTGTGAGAAATAAACTGATAATATGACAATTTTGTGAAAAAAAAAAAAAAAAGTAAAAAAAATCTTGATTTTGCAAAGAATTGTGGGAAAAAATGACAACTTCAAAAAACTCATCATGCCTCTTACTAAATACCTTGGAATGTCTTCTTTCCAAAAAGGGGTCATTTGGGGGGTATTTGTACTTTTCTGGCATGTTAGGGTCTCAAGAATTGAAATAGGCCGTCAGTACTTCAGGTGTGATCAATTTTCAGATATTGGCACCACAGCTTGTGGACTCTATAACTTTCACAAAGACCAAATAATATCCACCAATTTGTACTTATTTTTACCAAAGATATGTAGTGGTATAAATTTTGGCCAAAATTTATGAAGAAAAAATTACTAATCTGCTAAATTTTATAATAGAAATGAAGAAAAATTCATTTTTTTACAGAATTTTCTGTATTTTTTCTTTTATAGCACAAAAAATAAAAAACCCAGCGGTGATTAAATACCACCAAAAGAAAGCTCCATTTGTGTGAAAAAAAGGACAAAAATTTCATATAGGTCCAGTGTTGCATGACGGAGTAATTGTCATTCAAAATGTGAGAGCACCGAAAGCTGAAAATTTGTCTGGTTATTAAGGGTGTTTAAGTGCCCAGTGGTCAAGTGGTTAAGCGACCATTACTATAATAACCACTTGACAATACTTCATTTTTTTTGAGTTTCCCTTGGTTGATTTTCTGAAGAATTCAGTTACTTTCCTTGAAATTTTATTATACAGAGTGCTTAATAATATTCATATTATTACAATTTATATTGTGCCAGTATGTTTTGTAGCACTCTACAGAGTACAATGAATCATTCTCAATTCATAATATAAATTTACATAGTGAGATACTGTACTTCCTCTGTGTTACATCTATACCAGATATGAACAGTAATATATTACATCTATACCAGATACAAGTAGTAATATATTACATCTATGCTGCATTTGAATAGCAATATTCTGCCCGTGTTTCATCTGCAAACTGAATGAAAGAAGATGTCTAGAAACTGACTATGATCACACAGAATATACAGAGGATTCCCTACTCCTTAACAAGGCTTCTGTGAATCACTGAAATATCTATAAGGAGCCACTGCTGCCTAGTAAATGTAATAAGCTCATCATCAGTTCCTGTCATCCTCCTGAGCCACACATGTGAACCATCTGATTTCTTGGCCTCAATACAAAAATATCTTGGCTTTTTTATTCGTTTGCAGACGTCACTCTTTAAGATGAAATACATCTGTTCCATGTAAACACTAAACTTTAAAGTCAACAATGTTACAATCGAATTCCATATTTGCTTCTTTTATTTCTTAACAGCATACATTAAAAGATGAGAAGGCCCAAGTAGACAATTCTACAGTTCTGCAGGAGGACTTGTGTGCTGGCGTGAGCATATAGGTGCGGCTTTTTAACAAAACTGGCTTCAGAATCTGTAACTGCTTATAAAGTGTGAGCTGGAGTGTGGCTTCAGTTTGTTAGTGTATTTAAAACATACTAGTGCATCTAACACTCCCTCCACCCCAGATTAACAATGCTGCTGTCCAAATGGGCCCCCTGTTCTCCTTAATCCACAGTGAGGGCACTCTAATAAAGGAGGCGTGTTCCTGGCCAGATCACCAGAAGAAAACAAAAGCCTAAAAAAAGAAACTACATCTAATGATTGGTAAGCTGCAATATATTATTGTAAGAAAGATATAGTATGGACTGAGAATGAGATGCTATATCATATTGTGTTGTCATTGGCATCATCCCAAATTGAATGGAAGAAAGAAAGGGCACAGTAAAAGGGGTGGAACTTTACATATGCCTTTCAGAACACATCACACAATGCATATAGATTAAAAGGGTTCTTTATTAAATGTATACAGATAAAAGATGCCTAATAGCATTAAACAATGCAGTTAATACCATAAGGTAAATAGTACATATCGTGATAGCACAGAGGTATATATTCAGAGAGAGCTTGGTCTGGTCGACACGTTTTGCAGAACTCCCGTTTCTACAGGACCATTCAATCGTGTATAATATTTAACTCTTAACTTCAGTGAGAATATTTAGCTCCTAGAGGCATCATAAAAATAAAATAAAAGGTTGACATGAATCTCCAGATGGGGATAGCACCTACCGACTCATTTGAATAGCTCTCAATTTCCAGATCTGCGATAACAGCTATAGTATATATGGGATCAGAATATGGGACCGGAAATCCTGAACACACAGAAGGCAGCAGACACAGGTATCAATCTGCATATATAGTCTGTAATGCTTAGCAGTAATGCTAATGCTCCAAAAGTGGTCAGGGCCCTGTATCCAAGTGTCTCTCATGAATCACTTCATTAGCAACCAGAGTCCATGTCAAACAGAAGGGAAATTAATGTAATATATGAAATTTTTGGTTTTGGGTTTAATACGACTTTAACTTACCTTACTTGAACCTGCATCCTTGTTGCCATGAAGATGGTAGTGACGTAGCCCAAACCGCAGAGAGGCAACATCATTAGTGCCTTCAGGGAGACCTTGTATCTATGCTGCGCGATCTCGCATTGTTCTCATACTGCACACGTGCAAGATGACCCCCCTAAGTGAAAATATCCAAATTGGGTCCAAAGTGCCAATATTCTGTGTGACCACCATTATTTTCTAGCACTGCCCTAACCCTCTTGGACAAGCTGTACACTCACTACTTTACATTGTAGCAAAGTGTAATGTCTTCAGTGTTGTCACATGAAAAGTTATAATAAAATATTTACAAAAATGTGAGGGGTGTACTCACTTTTGTGAGATACTGTAGGTAAGTGTACTTTTTATACACACTGTATTAGATATTATTGCCGTCTTCTGTAGAGAAAGGGTGGGGAAAGGTATTTTTTAAAAGGTTTTAAAAGGTTAAAGTTACATCTGCTCCTCCCATGATACAACATTGAGAGCCTAAACGGCCAATCAACAGGCCCTAAAGCTGAGAAGTGGGGAGGGGAGGCGAGATAGTTTTGTGTAAGCAGTGACCATAGTGTACACAGGGCTTCTGCTCTTCATTCCTATTGGTGAATGGATCAGGTAGGAGCAAGGGGAATGTAAGTAAAAGCAGTGCTGGGGGTTGGCATTATCAATTATCCTGTTAATTTCCAAAAAAAAGTGGACTTGTAAGACCACTGCTCAAATACGGTGTGACAGAAAGTATTGCAACAACTGCCATTTTATTCTCTAGGGTGTTGTGAAAAAAAAAGTATAATGTTTGGGGGTTCTAAGTAATTTTCTAGCAAAAAAAAACAGTTTTTAACTTGTAAACAACAAATCTCAGAAAGAGGCTCAGTCCTTAAGTGATTAAACCACTCAAGTGTTGCTTTAGCAGTGTGTTTGGGGTCATTTTCCTGCTGGAAGGTGAACCTCCGCCCTAGCTTCAAATCCCACACAGAGTGTTACAGATTTTGCTCAAGAATATCCCTGTATTTAGCACCAGCATGATGCTGCCACCACCATATTTCACTGTGGGGGATGGTGTTCTTTGGGTGATGGGATGTGTTGGGTTTGCACCAGACATTTTCTTTGATAGCCAAAAAGTAAAATTTTAGTCTCATCAGACCAGAGCACCTTCCTCCATACAAGTTGAGAGTCTCCCACATGCCCTTTCCAAAACTCAAAACGTGCCATTTTTGTTTTTTGCTGAAAGTAATGGCTTTCTTCTGACCACTCTGCAATAAGGCCCAACGCTATGGAGCGTACAGCTTATTGTCATCCTATGTACAGATACTCCAGTCTCTGCTGTGGAACTATGCAGCTCCTCCAGGGTTAACTTAGGTCTCTGTGCTGCCTCTCTGATTAATGCCCTTCTTGCCCAGTCTGTGAGTTTTGGTGTTCAGCCGTCTCTTGGCAGGTTTACTGTTGTACCATGTTTTTTCCATTTGATTATGATATATTTGATGGTGCTCCTAGGGATCATCAACGATTTGGATATTTTTTTTTATAACTTAACCCTGACTTGTACTTCTCAACAACATTGTCCCTTACTTGTTTGGAGAGTTCCTTGGTCTTCGTGGCAGTGTTTGGTTAGTGGTGCCTCTTGCTTAGGTGTTGCAGCCTCTGGGGCCTTTCAAAAAATTGTGTATATGTAATTACAGATCGTGTGACACTTGGATTGCACAAAGCTGGACATCATCTCACTAATTATATGACTTCTGAAGGTAATTGGTTGCACCAGAGCTTTTTATGGGTTTCATGACAAAGGGGGGGAATACATACGCACATGCCAATTATCAGTTTTTAATTTCTGAAAAATAGTTTTATGTATATATTTTTCATATTTTACTTTACCAACTTAGACTATTGTGTTCTGATCCATCACATATAATTCAGATTAAAAAAACATTGAACCAAAATCTGCAATGTAACTAAATAGGTAAAAAGCCGGGGGGGGGGGGGGGTGGGGGGTAAATATTTTTGTAAGGTACTGTACTTTAAGATATTCAATAGAATATTGGAAAACCCCTTAAACATGCAAATAGCAGAGAATTATTTTCTTTTTTTTTTCTTTTGCTTTAAGCTGTATTTTTTCTCCTTTTGTACAGAATGACATGAACATTATTAAATATAACCGGCTGCCGTGTACAGCTGCTGCTGTTTATGTTAGTGAGATAACTACTATCTATCATCAGACACGTTGCTTATAACTGGAAACAATTAGGACCTCGCAAGTTGCTCTTGTTCAAATCACTTTAGCACAAAATGAGCAAATCATGTTGTTCTTGAATGTGTAGCCACCCAGGATATAAGAATACAAATAATGCATACCAGCCAACAAGGAAAACCTTCTAGTGATACCAATTAAATACATATTCTTCTTACAGCTCCCCTCCTGGGGTTTTAATGTATGATTATAGCAAGATATTGCAAATGTGTGCCTATTGTGATCTGGTTATCACTGATATACAGCACTGTTCTGTAAACGGAGCCCTTCTGCAGCCAGAGTTCCCAGTAAGACCGCACACAGGACAATCTGAGTTTACAAGGGCCTGTATACTACATCTGAGAGCTGCTAGCTTTGGTCATCTAACACTAAGTATTATTTTTAAATTGAAAGGATGTCATTTGAAGTGTGGGCTGTAGCAACAGATCATAGAAAATTGAATAGAATAGAGTAAATAACAATTTGTGTGCTATAGACCACGGGTCTTCAAACTTTTCAGTACAAGGTCCACATCATATATTTTACAAATATTTGCAGGCCAAAAAAGACAGTTTTATAAAACTAACAAATCAAATTTAAATGAGTGAATCAATTTTATTTAGAGTTTTTTTTTGCAATGAGCATAATATAACATAGAACAGAAAAACAAAAAACTAAAGTAAAACAAAGCCAAAATAAACTTCAGCCCATCAGAGCACCCCTTACATTGGTGTCCCCATCAGGGTCTCCCCTTCAGAGGCGTACATAGGG
Source organism: Lithobates pipiens (assembly GCF_037356315.1). Lineage (NCBI taxonomy): Eukaryota > Metazoa > Chordata > Amphibia > Anura > Ranidae > Lithobates > Lithobates pipiens. The sequence continues at coordinate 445,451,190 of NW_027507758.1, read as the reverse complement.
TCTCCAGCGCCCTTGACGAGAATCTGTATCGGCGCCCCCCTCCGGCACCCCCCTCTTTCAGTACAGACCCCCCTACAGTGCAGACCCCCCTACAGTGCAGACCCTCCTACAGTTCAGACCCCCCCTACAATACATACCTCCCCTACAGTGCAGACCCCCCTACAATACATACCTCCCCTACAGTGCAGACCCCCCCTACAATACATACCTCCCCTACAGTGCAGACGCCCCCTACAATACAGACCCCTCTACAGTACAGACCCCCCCTACAGTGAAGACCCTCCTACAGTTCAGACCCCCCTGCAATACATACCTCCCCTACAGTGCAGACCCCCCTACAATACAGACCCCCTACGGTACAGATCCCCCCCCCCTAAAATACATACCTCCCCTACAGTGCAGACCCCCCTACAATACAGACCCCCCTACAATACAGACACCCCCTACATTACATACCCCCCTTACAGTGCAGACCACCTCCCTACATTGCATACCCCCCTACAATACAGACCTCCCCTACAGTTCAACTCCCCCTACAGTGCAGACCCCCCTACAATACAAATCCCCCCTACAGTTCAGACCCAACCTACAGTTCAGACCTCCCTACAGTACAGACCTCCCTTACAGTTCAGACACCCCCTACAATACAGACCCCACCTACAATACAGACCCCCCTACAATACAGACCCCCCTACAGTACAGACCCCCCACAGCACAGACCCCCCCTCCTACAGTACAGATCACCCTAAAGTGCAGACCCCCCTCCTACAACACAGACCCCCCCCACAGTACAGACCCCCGCTTCAGACCTATAATGCACCTCGGCTCAGATGATCAGCTCGGGACATGCATAGTCAGCATGTGTAGACATAACGGAGGAGGGGGAGGCGGCTTCACTCTGCTCAACTGTGTGAGACAGCTGAGACTTATCAGAGCTGTGGCGTGGCCATGGGGATCTTTGCGGTTGTGTCCTGGGTGTGCCGACGGGTGTCACTTGGGTGCGGTTCGCAACCCCCCTTGCAAAGCCAGGCTCTTCATGTGAGTTAGCTGCCGCTGCCTGTCATCGCGGAGGGTGGAGCGCTTGCCTGACACCCCCCTAGTGTGTGGCACCCGGGGTGGCCCGCACCCCCCACTTAGTAATTCCAGTTGTTCTTCAGTCTTAAAAAAAGAAACCATTAAAAACTATTATTATTATTATTATTATTATTAAACTTCAGGCAGACATAAGAAATACATAGTTCTGTATTCAATAATACATTATTAAATGTACTTTTTTAAATACAAGCTGTATAAGTTCTTGAATTTGACCCTGTATTATCCTCTTGCAATCCTGCATACAGCAATATTCAGACTGGAAGAACAAGAAGCAGCACAAGGAGCCAACATAGAGTTGTGGCGCTACCTATAAAAACCAGTTGCCTTATCTATATTATATTCCCCAAAGGTCATACCAATATAACCAGAAATTAGTTTTAATTTTCTACTGCCCCTATGGCAGTCAATGCACTCTATAATACTAGAGATAGATAGCACCCAACATAAGAGAAGGAGGGGAGAAGTACGTATCAGTAGTACAGGAAAAAGCCTTATAGAAAATCTTTAAACCTGATGTGATAGTGCAACCCTCACAAGCCCTGTACTTGTAAAGTGTCCAAGAAAAATGAATAGTAAACTTCAAAATTGTACTCCTCCAATATAAGTATAAATTGGTGCAATCACTTAAGATTGTGTATGTATAAACCCAAAAATTATAAGTTACAAGATAGAAGAAAGCCAATAGTTAACATATTAAATATATCCTGCTAATATAAAGAATCTGGAAAAATCCACACTCTAAAAAGTGCCTGTACGGTACCAACTCCAGAAATATATATATATATGATACAATATCCATAAAGTGCTAAAGTGCAATGCATACAAAAAAACAATATTGTGCACTAAAAAATTATGTGTAAAATACCAGAGAAAAGTATATATATGTATATATATACATATATATAAAAGGATAATCAAAAAAAGCAGCATCTCTTATGAGAGTATTATGAGCGGAAGCTGAGTACAGATAACTAATTACGGTTGTTTGTATAGTGATAAATATTGCTGCTTTTTTTGATTATCCTTCACATCCTATCACATCAGGTTTAAAGATTTTCTATAAGGCTTTTTCCTGTACTACTGATACATACTTCTCCCCTCCTTCTCTTATGTTGGGTGCTATCTGTCTCTAGTATTATAGAGTGCATTGGCTGGCATAGGGGCAGTAGAAAATTAAAACTAATTTCTGCTTATATTGGTATGACCTCTGGGAATATAATATAGATAAGGCAACTGGTTTTTATAGGTAGCGCCACAAACCCTTTTATCAGATTATAAATAGCATTTCCTCAGCTCCCGAATAGGATGTGAGGCTTTTTTAAGGGAGGCAATAACCTACAAATAATAAATACATATACCCTGCCCCTTAGAGCGCGGCTATCATATATAATTTCTATTCAACATAGGGTTGTGTTCATGAGCTATCAAGGAATATGCTGATTGCAGAGAGTCAAAAGAGATGAGTTTATCACTGTCCTGATTCTCCTTTCACATTTCCGTAATGGGCTGGAGAAGGGACAGGACCCGTATGTATTACTTAAATGCAGCAGAGAAAACTCATGTCTCATGGCTGCATAGGCGTGCACACAGGGTGTGCCAGGTGTGCCTAGGTAAACCCTAATCACCCTGTGTGGTGCAGATTCCCCCTGTTTGGACCCCTAATGTAATTGGACACAGATGATCACATGGGTAAAGAGCTGCAGCTCTTTGCCAAGATCGGGGGGAAGTGCCATGTCCCAGAAACTCCCTGGGCACTGTCATATGACATTGTCTCAGAACGAGAACGGCACCGATCCACCGTCATTTGACAGTAGGTGGACGGGAAGTGGTTAAAGTCGCTTACCAGATGGTTAGACCCAATTTAAAAAGAGGCCTAACAGTCTTCAGGATGTGCCAGACACACAAATGGTTACAAAGAAGAGACCCTTCAGTCACTATATTCACGGACAAAATTAAAAAATGAATAATAAATAAAAATCACATTAAACATAAGAAGGAAGAACATAGGGACTCCATAGTGCAGTAATTATATTGACACCATTTATTATAAAAAGAGGATACTCACAAAAGCTACAACAAAAAAAGCTTATAGCAATGCTCCACTCAGCAGAACGGCATGATGATGGCAGTGCTAGCTCTATCCAACGTGTTTCATCACAAAAAATATCGTCAAAAGCCTGGTAAAATGTTTTTCGATTTAAGTTATTTAGTTGTTTGCCTGAAATTCAGCTTTACAGTAGAACTATAGCCTCCGATTAAAAAAATGTAAGCTGCAGAACTTGAATATAGGAGCAACAACAGTCTCATTGTCCTCTGAAAAGTCCCACAAATACCCTTTGAGCCTGCCAGTAAGTCCACCTAATGCAGGTCCCTGCAATGATATAGAAACAAAGCAGCACTGCTCCTGAATCCAGAGTTGCCCCTCTCATGTAGTCTTTGTCTACTTGCACTACAGTAAAATAAAAAAAATGTTGCAGGGGGTGTGGCTATCAGCTAGAACTTGTCAATCAGAACCTGTACACTGCTTTCTGAATTGACAGCACGGGTTTTGTTACTGAAACTCTTTCATTATATGCTACAGTTTCTGTTAGGGGAGTGTGTGAGATTTGGCACAGTCAGAGAAGGTAAATTAAGTTTTTGTTGTTTACTTTGAGGACTGTGCGTCTCACAATAACTGAATTTGCCACTTGTTTAGACTGTCATACAGGAGCTTGTACTGTTACTTTAAAAGAAATGTACAGCCAAAGCTATTTTAGCTGTACTCTTCCTGTAGGTCACAGTTTGTTCTGCACTCCTGTGCCCCCTTTGCAGCTACACAGCCAGTTCAGGCTCTGAAAACCTTGCACTGGCAGCTGGCTCAGCCTCTCAGCAAGCTGCTCAGAGCCTGAGCCAGCGCCCCCTCCACAGCCCAGCACTGGCAGTCACTGGTTCTCTGCTCACTAAAGGCTGAGAACTGAGCAATCAGCAGTCTTTGATTGGTCACTTCTCAGTATTAGACGTGGCTGAGGACAGAGTTTTTCCTGAAATCCATACTTTTATTTTAAAATTATGCCTGTTTACTTAGTGAAGTGAGTGGTCATTTAGATTAGTGAATATAGTGAATGTGTATTTACTGTGAATACTCAATAATGTAATAAAAAGGATTTTGTCTTGCACATGATTGGATGACAATTCCCCTTTATTCACTTAGCTAAGTGACAAGCGCTACTCTTTTTTAATACATGAAGCACACCAAGTTAGGGCAGGATGTTTCATTGGCTTTAGTTATGTGATCACAAAGTAAAAACCAATGTGGGGAGCTGATAGAGCAAAGCTATCAGCTCCCCGCCTTTCTTTTACTTTGTGATCACAATTTTATATACATTTTTATGGATCAATGTTGGTATTTGAAATAAACCCATCCATTTTCATCTACACCATATGGAGGCATTTTTTCTTTCCTTATACCTTCTGATGAGAGTGTTCAGTTTTCATTGTTTGCATTTTGGTTGACCGCCATCTTAGTTCCTACCTCATCTTCATCTGTGGAAGTGCCAGGATTCATCATTGGAGTTCCATAATTCATGCATGATTGACTCACTGTCGCTGGCATGTGAGTCCACTTCATCCGGTAAGAGTATTTACCCCTCACCCTGGGTGAAGGACGCGCTTTCGCTGGTCATCCTATTTCTGAATATCAATTCTACTTCAAGTTGGACTCTTTCCATGTTGTATCTCACGTGAACAAACCTTAGTACACAGTGATCCATTATTGGTTCTGACCTTTGGGACTTTTTAGTTTTGTTTTCAGCACTGTATATTTATTTCCATTTTTTCCATACATGTTTTGCACCACTATGTGATTCACACGTTTGTATCATCATATGATATACTGCACGTAAATTGTATATAATACCCACTTTATTCTGGTGCTGAAATTCATTACACAAAATAAATATTACTTTCTTGAGTTGAAATAATCTGTTTCAAATGTCACAACATAACAGCAGAAAAATGTAATGGCAAAATAAAATGCGGAATATTTGTGTTAAGAACATCAACTAACCACATGCATTTTTTATTTTATCTTATTATTTTTTTATTGTTTAGTTACATCAGGATCTGAACTAAGAATATTTCCTAGGAAACACAATAGTCTAAGTTGGTAAAGTAAAATTTGAAAAATATATACATAAAACTGTTTTTCAGAAATTAAAAACTGATACATGGCATGTGCATATGTATTCACCCCCTTTGTTATGAAGCCCATAAAAAGCTCTGGTACAACCAATTACCTTCAGAAGTCACATAATTAGTGAAATGCTGTCCACCTGTGTGCAATCTAAGTGTCACATGATCTGTCATTACATATACACATCTTTTTGGAAAGGCCCCAGAGGCTGCAACACCTAAGCAAGAAGCACCACTAACCAAACACTGAAGACCAAGGAACTCTCCAAACAAGTAAGGGACAATGTTGTTGAAAAGTACAAGTCAGGGTTAGGTTATAAAAAAAAAATATCCAAATCTTTGATGATCCCTAGGAGCACCATCAAATCTATCATAACCAAATGGAAAGAACGTGGCACAACAGCAAACCTGCCAAGAGACGGCCCCGCACCAAAACTCACAGACTGGGCAAGAAGGGCATTAATCAGAGAGGCAGCACAGAGACCTAAGGTAACCCTGGAGGAGCTGCAGAGTTCCACAGCAGAGACTGGAGTATCTGTACATAGGATGATAATAAGCCATACCCTCCATAGAGTTGGGCTTTCTGGCAGAGTGGCCAGAAGAAAGCCAGTACGTTCAGAAAAAACAAAATTGCACATTTTGAGTTTGCGAAAAGGCATGTGGGAGACTCCCAAAATGTATGGAGGAAGGTGCTCTGGTCTGATGAGACTAAAATTGAACTTTTTGGCCATCAAAGATAAAGCTATGTCTGGCGCAAACCCAACAGATCACATCACCCAAAGAACACCATCCAGTGAAACACAGTGGTGGCATCATCATGCTGTGGTGATGTTTTTCAGCAGTCAGGACTGGGAAACTGGTCAGAGCTGAGGGAAAGATGGATGGTGCTAAATACAGGGATATTCTTGCGGTTATAGTTGCATCTACTTTTTTTTATGAAGAGCACTGACTAACACTTAATAGGGTAAGGAAATGTTGTTTATCACAAATGTATGAATTTATTTACTGAAGCCTTTTTCTCTTTGTGGGATTTTGAAGCGGGTCACATATAATTGGTGTTTTGTTTTGTAGCACTGCATTTATTTGAATGATTGATTATATGTTTGATGGTGAGTTGCTTGCTTGTAGGTAGGACCATATATTGTGCAGAAGTTTCTTGTTTTTTGTTTCAATGGACATAAAATCTCACTGAAATGTACACGAAAACTCATGTAAACTCCTGCGTCTGCAAGTGAAAGCTGTGTCTTTTCCATTTGTTTTTATGCATGTATGGTGTGAATGAGGCCTTAGGGTGTCTGCATTTTGGATGGGGGAGCAACAGAGGCACATTTGTCAGTCTGTTGAAAGGGTAGCGTTAAGCTTCATACACACGATCGGACTTCCATCGGATTTTTCCGTGGATTTTTGTCCGAATGGGCATTGGCCGTGAACTTGTTCTGCATACACACAGCAGAACATTTTCAGCCACCTTTCACCAAATCACGTGGTTTTTCAACTCTTCAGGCTGGATTCACACCTATGCATTATTAGTGCTTTTTGCATTTTTCAGATTTGCACTACAGAACACTTTCCATAGGTAACCATATTAAATGGACTAGTGCAAATCTGCAAAATGCAAAAAGAACTAAAAATGCATAGGTGTGAATCTGGCCTTACCGCCACCCTTTGGGCAACTTCTGCTATTGTTGGCTGATGTATAGAATTGGTTCTGAGCATGCATGTTTGTACTTTGGACTTTAATCTGAGGGACTTGTGTTCACACGATCGGATTATCCTCCATCGGACGTTTGCTGTCAAAGTTCTCCTGTGTCTCCTGTCCTCCAAACACACGCACAGCCTGCAGACTCGCCATAATCAGCCATGTTGAAGGTTAAACATGCAGAGCATGAAACTCTATTAAGTACCAAACATACACTTTTAAACACAGTTAGGGACACTTCCTTTAGCCTTGTCATAGAGGGGGTAGGGGACAAGGAAGAACCAATGGAAACTAAAAACTTGTATATTCAAACAACTACATTTGAAACATATAAAGGGATTATGGTAAGCAGACAGCCCCTCTTTACACATCCCCTGCTTGGAGGTGTCTCCAGACCTTTGTCTATGTGCCATGGCCCAACACAATTAAACACAGCAACAAAGGGAGGGGGGAAGGGATGTAGCATTACATTACATTATCTTAATGCCATTTTGTCCCCAAGTCTCTCAGTCCCTTCTGGGCCAAAATCTGTGGGAAGGAGGCCAGCCCACAGCCCCCTCCAAAACATACAGTGACAGTGGGTTCTGTCACACGCAGCTACAGCAACAGTTTTTTTTTTCTTTGCCATTAAGGTTTTAAATAAAACAATAAAGGCTGGATGTTGTCAGTGTTAAATAGTTTGTCTCAGCTCTCTAACTGTCACTTTGGCTGGGTAGCCTGGTCTGTTAAAGAAAGTTGAAAAATAAAAGACCTAGTGGCTGGATCCCCAGCTGAGAATAGGGAAAGAATAAAAAAAAAAAAAAAGGAAAACGAATGCAACCAGCACATCTAAGGATTTGTAAGCTGCCATTTACATTTTTAAAGAAGAGAGTCATCTTCTGTAAGTGTGGACCTCTTGAGTTGAAATGTAAGAACATTTTTTTAGATCTCTCTTTAGCAACATATTTCCATATATACAGTATCTCACAAAAGTGAGTACACCTCTCACATTTTTGTAAATATTGTATGTTGGCAGAATGGCATGGGCAGGCATATTGGCGTACAGGTACATCCGATTTTAAATACCACCCTGCCATCGCCGGCGGCGGCACGCTCGCGTGTCGGTCGGGACCCCGTGAGTCTGGTCGCAGGTCCCGCGGACTCGATCGCCATGGGCATACCCGCGATCGTCTCACGGGGCGGCTGAACTGGAAGATGCTGTTGTAAACAGCATCTCCCCATTCTAACTAGCAACAAGTGACGCTGATCTCTGCTCCATGTGATTGGAGCAGAGATCAGTGTTCACTAAAAAAAAGCCCAGCCCCCCACAGTTAGTAACACACCCCTAGGAACACTTAACCCCTAAACTGCCACCCACTGGTTAACCCCTTCACTGCCAGTGTCATTTACACAGGAATCACTGCATTTGTTTAGCAGTGATTGCTGTATAAATGACAATGGTCCCAAAAATGTGTCAAAAATGTCCGATGTGTCTGCCATAATGTCGCAGTCACAATAAAAATTGCTGATAGCCGCCATTACTAGTAAAAAAAAAATTATTATTAAAAATGTCATAAAACTATCCCCTATTTTGTAAACGCTATAACTTTTGCGCAAACCAATCAATAATCGCTTATTGCGATTTCTTTTTTTGGCAAAAATATGTAGAAGAATACGTATCGGCCTAAACTGAGGGAAAAAACTGGAGTTAGTACTCACCGGTAACTCCTTTTCCAGTGGTCTTCCAGGACAGCCCTTGAGAGATGGAGTCCCTCCCATCGCCACAGGTCAGTCATTTACCAAGAACCGAAGGATGGAACTGCAAGAAAACACAACATAACCACAACAAACAACATCGTTATTGTATTAAGCTTGTGAAAAAAAATAAAGGGTGGGATCGTGCTGTCCTGGAAGACCACTGGAAAAGGAGTTACCGGTGACTACTAACTCCAGTTTTCCCCAGTTGTCTTCCCGGACAGCCCTTGAGAGGATCCCCAAGTACTTACCAGATTAGGGTGGGACCACGGCCTGGAGGACTTTCCTCCCAAAAGCCTGATCCTGACTGGACATTAGATCCAGTCGATAATGTTTTGTAAAGGTGGAAAAGCTTGACCACGTGGCGGCCTTACAAATTTGCTCCAGGGTAGCACCAGCCCTTTCTGCCCAGGAAGCCGCCAATGCCCTGGTGGAATGGGCCCTAACACCCCCAGGAGGATCTTTGTCCATTGCTCTATAACCCTCTGCTATAGCTAACCTGATCCACCTAGCTATGGTGGCTTTTGAGGCCTTCTGTCCTTTGCATTGACCTGAAAAAAGGACGAAAAGGGAATCTGAGATTCTAAACGGACTTGTCACTATAAGGTATTCTAAAATACAACGTTTAACATCCAACAAATAAAAGGTTTCCTCCTTCTTATTTGATGCATTCTGACAGAAGGAAGTAAGGACAATGTCCTGCGACCTGTGAAATTTAGATGCCACTTTTGGCAAGAACCCAGGGTCTGTCTTTAGAATTACTCTATCTTCCAAGATCTGTAGGAACGGTTCTCTTATTGAAAAAGCTTGCATCTCACTAACCCTACGGGCTGAAGTGATTGCTACCAACAGGACTGTCTTGAATGTGACCAATCTTAGAGAGGACTCTGATATAGGTTCGAAAGGAGATCCTAAGAAAGCTTTCAGAACGACAGCTAAATCCCAGGAAGGAGTTTGGTTGACTCTGACTGATTTACGTCTAGAGATTGCTTCACAAAACCTGGAAATGAAAGGATCTTCCTGCAAACGTCTTTCTAAGTACACGCTTAAGACAGCTATCTGAACCTTTATAGTACTAGGGGTTAACCCCTTGTCTACCCCCTCTTGTAAGAAATGAAGGATATCAGCTGTGTGCATGCCCTTCCTCCCACAGTTGTCCAACCAACTATTGAATTTTCTCCAGACTTTCCTATATATAGCCCTGGTAGTTGGTTTTCTACTCTGTAACAGGGTCTGAATCACCCTATCCGTCAGACCCTTACTTCTCAAGATTTCCTCCTCAGTAACCACGCCGAGAGGTTCAACAAGGTTACCTGAGGGTGAAAAAGAGGTCCCTGCGACAGGAGATCTCGTCTGCAGGGGAGTCTCAGTGGAGGCTGGTCCGACAGCTGTAGCAGCGTTGTAAACCATGGCCTTTTGGGCCAATATGGTGCCACCAGGATTAAGCAAGTCTCCTCCGCAAGGAACTTTGCTAGAACCCTTGGGATAAGGTGGAGAGGCGGAAACGCATATGCCAGGCTGAACGACCATGGAGTTTGAAAAGCATCTACTGCCAAGGGACGATCCCCTGGGCATAGAGAGCAAAAATTTTGGACTTTTGCATTCGACCTGTTTGCAAAAAGATCCACTACTGGCCTTCCCCAGTGAGTTACTATCAGATTGAAAACTTCTGGATGTAGCGGCCATTCTTGATTCGATACTTGTTGTCGACTCAAGAAATCCGCAGTGCAGTTCATCTCCCCCTTCAAATGAATCGCAGAAATGGATTTTAGATTGGACTCTGCCCACTGAAAAATGTGCCTGGCTATTGATATTAAACGAGGACTTCTGGTACCTCCTTGTTTGTTTAGATATGCTACAGCCATCATATTGTCTGAGCGGACCTGTAGATGATGACCCTGTAGAAAGGGCCAACATGGCCCTGAGGATTGCCGCTAACTCCTTCCAATTGGAGGAGAGAAGCCTCTCCTCCTGAGTCCACCGGCCCTGGGCCCAGTCTGAGTTGAGATGAGCTCCCCAACCCCAACTGCTCGCATCTGTGGTCAGAGTAGATGTGATGGGCAAAACCCAGAGAAGCCCCTTGTTTAGGTTCCCTGCGTTCTTCCACCACCAGAGGGACTGCTTTACTCTTCTGGGAATTGATACCTCTTCCTCCAACTCCTTGCCCTTCAAGTGATCTAGCAAGAAACTCAGGAGGTCTCTTTGATGGAACCTGGCCCACTGTACAGTTGGAATGGCTGCCATCATGAGGCCTAGCACTGACATTATCTCTCTTACTGAGCACTTGGAAGAGGTTTGGAGTAAAGAGATTCTGCGCCACAGGTTCAAAATCTTTTCCTCCGGTAGTACTATCGTTTGCTCCACTGAGCTGACTTTGTAGCCTAGGTATAGGATCTCCTGAGTAGGAACAGTCTTGGATTTTTCCTGATTGATAATCCATCCCAGCTGTCCTAAACTGAGCTGTGTTAGCTGTAAGTCCTGAGAGAGCTTTTTCTCCGAGTGGGCCGTCAGTAGTAAGTCGTCTAGATATGGAATGATCAAGACCGACTGAAGTCTTAACGGAACTAATGCTTCCCCGAGAACTTTGGTAAAGATTCTCGGGGAGGCTGACAGTCCGAATGGAAGAGCTCTGCATTGAAAATGATAAATCTTTGCATCTATCTGAATAGCCATGCGAAGAAATTTCTGGCATTCCTTCCTTATAGGTATATGCAGATAGGCGTCCCTTAAATCCAGGGTAGCCATAAATACTCCCTCTTGGAGAAGATTCCTTATTGAACAGATCGATTCCATCCAAAACTTCTTGTATCTGATGGAGAGATTCAGAGAGCGGAGGTTCATAATCAGTCTGAACTTCCCGGACGGCTTTTTTACCACAAATATATGAGAGTAAAAACCGTCCCCCCGCTCCTGAACAGGGACTGGTGTCAATACCTCTTGATCCACCATTTCCCCTATCAACAAAGGTAAAGCCCTGGCCTTCTCTGAATGGCTCGGGAGTTTTGTTAACAGAAACTTTGAGGGTGGGCAGCTGTGAAACTCTAGCGCATACCCTTTCTTTATTATGTTTAAAACAAACTTGTTTGAGGTTATCTTCTCCTATTGTGGAAGATAACCTTCCCCCCACAGGGAGCCTGACGTCACTGGGGCTTAGGGGCCTGGCTGGGGCGGCTAAAAAGTAAGACCCCTTTTCCCTTTCCTTTTTGACCTGTCCAGTGCTTTTTAGGCTTGAACTCCTCCCCTTTGGAGGGTTCCTTAAAGGGACGAAAAAATTTTCTTTGAAAAGTTCTCTTTTTGATGGGAAAAGTCTTCTTCCTGTCTGCCGTCCTTTCTAAGGTGGTATCTAATTCAGGACCAAAGACCAAATCCCCTGTAAAAGGGACACTGCACAAACGAGATTTGGATGCTGTGTCACCACCCCATGTCTTCATCCACACCGCTCTCCTAGCTGTCACTGAAAGTGCGGCTGTTTTAGCCGTAAATTTCACTGAATCAGTGGAGACATCAGAGATAAAACTCGTGGCCTTAAAGAGCATAGGAAAGGTCTTTAATAGCTCAGCCCTAGGAGTGCCTGCTTTTAGATGCTCTTGCAGCTGAGATAGCCAGAACTCAAAATTTCTAGCCACACAAGATGTGGCTAGAGCCGGTTTTAACCCGGCCATGGAGGCATCCCAGGCCCTCTTTAGGACCACATCTGTCCTTCTATCCAATGGATCCTTTAGGTGACCCATGTCTTCGAAGGCTAAGTCAGATTGCTTTGAGACCTTGGAAAGAGGTGCAACTAGTTTTGGATTCTTATTCCAGACCGCCTCTGGGCTCTCGTCAAAAGGGAACCTTCTTTTTAAGGAATTTGGAAAGAAAACTTTCCTGTCTGGTTCAGACCACTCCTTAAGAACCAGATCAGAAAGTACTTTATGTATGGGAAAAACCCTCGCCTTCCTTTTCCCCAGAGCCTCATACATTAGATCATGCCTGGATAATTGAGTCTCCTTTTCATCAATTTCCAGCGTATCATAAATGGCGCTCAAAAGCTCCTCTACCTCCTCAAGAGAAAGCTTATACTTTGCGCCTTTGTTAGCTACAGCCTGATCCACATCTTGATCCAAATCAACGTCAGAGGATTCAGGACTAACTAACGCGGGGCTATGCTCCCTGACTATACGGGGCTCCCCGAACTAGGTGTCGTAAGGCATGGTGAGGAGGAGATTTTGGTTGCTTTAGTGGTGGCAACAGCTGTACCTACTTCCGTAATCAAATCACAAAGTGATTTAAAAGTTGAAGCCATTTCCTCTTTAAAGGAGCCCAGAAACTTAGCCAAGGGGGAATCTGCCTCCGTTTTGAGAATGCCTGCAATACACTGTTTGCATAAGGCTTTACCAGAACCCGAAGATAACCTATTTCCACAGTTTGGACATTTTTTGCGGCCAGATTTATCTTCCCTTGGGGCTTCCTTAGTCTGAAACAAGAAAGAGGGAATCCTTAGTAATTAGACTTAATACGCTAGGAACACCTGTGCTGTACCACCACCACACACAATCACCCGACCGGTTAAGTGAACACCGCCCTGGTGTACTACAAGTCCCAGCCTTAGCACTACCACCAACCACCAGTGTAATGACGTGCCCAGCAGCCTACCTGGTTTTGACTGGTGCCTGCCTCCACCGGAGCATCCTGGGGATTAGCCTCCATGGTCCCCCTTCAGATCCGGATCCCGCCGCTAGTCCGGTACAGCTGGACGCTTGCAGGATCAAACAGGCACAGCGTGGGCTTTCCTCTTCCTCCCTGTGCCTTTCAGAGACCCGGAACCGGAAGTCTCGGCACACAGGGATGACACGGTTCTGCCGGAAGTGACGCGACGGTGTCTCCGACCCCCACCGCTATCAGCGCAGAGTGCAGAGGAGGACACATGCTGCCGCACTGCTCTCAGGGGGAACTCGCATCAGCCTGACGCTGGCCACCTCGGCACTGGAGAGAGGAAGAGAGCGGGTCAGCTCCTACAATGCTGGACGGTACCCGAGCCCTAAAAAGAGAAAAAACATGGACTATCAGAGAACCTGCCGGACAGGACCCAGTCCCCCAGCGCAGGTTCACCCTCTTCAGGCAGCCCCTGAGAGATGTAGTCCTTCTGGTTCCTTCTAGCAACTTGTTCCTCCGACGGAGGAAACACAAATGACTGACCAGGGACCTGAAGATCCGCCTTTTGAACTGATTGGCAATGTGTTTCCTGTGGCGATGGGAGGGACTCCATCTCTCAAGGGCTGTCCTGGAAGACAACTGGGGAAAACGTTTTTTTATATATTTTTGGGGGATATTTACTATAACAAAAACTAAAAAATAATGTGTTTTTTTCAAAATTGTCGCTCTATTTTTGTTTATAGCGCAAAAAATAAAAAACGCAGGGGTGGTCAAATAGCACCAAAAGAAAGCTCTATTTGTGGGAAAAAATGGACGTTAATTTTGTTTGGGAGCCACGTCGCATGACCGCGCAATTGTCAGTTAAAGCGAAGCAGTGCTGAATCGCAAAAAGTGGTCTGGTCTTTGGCCAGCAAAATGGTCCGGGGCTGAAGTGGTTAAACCACTGTATGGTCTTGGCCACCGTGCTGCAGCTCAGTTTCAGGGTCTTGGCAATCTTCTTATTCCTAAGCCATCTATAAGTAGAGCAACAATTCTTTTTTCAGATCCTCAGAGCGTTATTTGCCATGAGGTGCCATGTTGCACTTCCAGTGACCAGTATGAGACAGTGAGAGCAATACCACCAAATTTAACACACCTGCTCCCCATTCATACCTGAGAACTTTTAACTCATCTTGTAATGAGTCACATGACACCGGGGAGAGAAAATGGCTAATTGGGTCCAATTTCGACATTTGCACTTAGGGGTGTACTCATTTTTATTGCCAGCGGTTTAGACTATAATAATAATTATAGTCTAAACTGTTAATTATAGTCTAATAAAAAATAATGCATTTACACTGTTATACAAGCTGTACACTCACTACTTTACATTGTAGCAAAGTGTAATTTATTCAGTGTTGTCACATGAAAAGATATAATAAAATATATGCAGAAATGTGAGGGGTGTACTCACTTTTATGAGATATTGTATATCAAAGAGCTACATTTGGCAGCTTACATCATTTTTGCATGGCACTTTCTGGCACGCTGTAACATATCACAATGCCCTGCTGCACATAGAAACAAACAGACGTAGTAAACAAAAAAAATCATTCACTTACTGTACTATATGCAGTCCTATCCTATTCCTAACCTAAGGACGGGAAGTGTATGATGCCTACAGAAACACCTTCTCTTCTCCTCATATCTGTAACTTTAGGAGGAGGTGTTCTGTGTTCATTTGAAGAGAAGAGGAAAGGCTAGTGGCAGATTTTGAGATTTCAACTCAGTGCACAGCAAATTGCAAGAACATTGGATTTCTAGCAGGGTCGACAAGGTATTTTTAGGTACTTGTAGAAAATGTAGGCTTCCCTTTCAACAATGATCATACATCATCAAGACATCAAGAGACATCTCTGCACAATGTCTTATTCTGATACTAAAAAAACTACAAATCCCATGAGGCATAGCAAGACTCTGACAGCCACAAACATGACACCCAAAGGCAGAGGCATGATGGGACTTGTAGTTCTGCAACAGCTGGAGGTCCGCTAATTGCATATCCCTGAACTATAGTTTAGTAACTAGTGAAGTCGTCAATTTGTCTCGTTTTTATATTCTTTGCACGCTAACTACACAAACGTAGTCAGATTATCATCCAAAATTATCAGAATCATTTATATCAACTGATCATTCATAACCATGTTTAGAGACTTTTATTAGCTGGAAAAGATAGACCAGCATTTTACTATACATGCATACTGGCAGACATTAAGAAATCAAATTTCTAAGTAATCTTATCTTTTATGTATATACATACAGTACATTTGTCCACCCATTCAAGTTCCACATCTCAAGGGTATATTAGTTAAAGAACATACGTGTGATTTTATTGAGCTTAGTTTCAGGATTTACAAACTTATTAATACCAACAGCAGGGATGAAAGAGTGTGCTCATTAAAGCATTTTTACTTTATTGCTGTGCAGATAGATTTGGCCCTGCTGGAGTCTTTTTAAACTTATTTTATATTCGTACACTGGGGCTTATAGAAAAACAATACCCTCTTGTGCAGTTAAAAAAAAAAAAAAAAAAGCATACAATGTAGATAATTTGCAAGTTTAACCAAACAGAATTACAGTTGTGCGTGGGTAGGGAAGGAGGTAGTACCTTTGTAAAGGTTTTACTGCTGTCTTTGGCCCCATTAGGGAGGTTTGTCCCCACATACTGCCCCAGATGCTACACTGAGGAAGTGAGCTTAACTTCTACATAGGAGTTACACACATCAATAATTACTCAATATTTTGCCCCCACCTCTATTTAAAATAAAATGTAAAATATTTTTTATTGTGTCCTTATTGGACAGTTCTCCTGCATTAGCAAATCCTACTCAACATAGACAGCATTAAATACGTTAACTTTAGTTAAAAAATTAGGACCCGATAGTTTACTTTGTGCTGGTTCCTTTTGCAGGTATAGCTATGCAAAACATTAAAAATACAATAAGTGCCTATATTGTTTAAAATCCAGTAAGGCACTGTCTCCCCCTGCTATGCACAGCTTCAGCTGCCCTATATTCTCGGCACTGTGTCAATAATCAGTGAGTCACTAGAGGCCAATCTGCTGACAGTCTCAAGATTTACTGCTGCTGGCAGGAGGGAGCAAAAGGAGTGACATAGACTTCTCAGAGGAACAGATTAGGAAGAGAGAAAAGAAATGCACGAGGGGAGACAGGACAAACTCTGCTGCAAGGGAGAGACAGAAGAGTCAAAATTACAAGGATATTATTTTATCCATGCATGGATATTTGATTGTACCTGTTTTTATGCCCACCACTCGGCACTGGAGATCAGTGCACAAAAATGTGAGTGTACCATTTTATTCCTGTTTTTCTTTTAATAAATCCTTCATAAACGGAGAGCACTAGATCTTGTCTTTTATGCTTTTATGTGGAATCATGCTGGAATTTGGGACATGAAAAGGATCCATCTCTGGAGTACTTCCGTTATGTTTGCTGATTGCTGTGATTAACCCTTGATGGGAACATGCATTTTTGACCTGTCTGATTTATCAGGGGTCCAATATTTGAGGTGAGAGTCCATCTTGCTCTTTGGTGGAAGGGATCACATCATCCCCTGTTTTTGTTGATTGAAGACACACTGCACAAGCGGATTCTTCCTGAAAATCTACTTATTCTATCTTATATTTCATTTATAGACTTTTCTATATGCACTATATTGATTTTTTTTGTTTATGTTTATCTGCGCTGTACTGTTACTTTTTACTTTGTAATGTGGGATTTGGTATTTTGACCTATAGTATTCTAGCTGCAGTATTTCTTTACCATTTTATTTTAATTTATTTTGTTCAGCGCTGATTGATTTTGTTTAAAGCTCGGTGCAGCTGCCTTAGAAGAGGGGATCTGCACACTGCTCCATCCAGCATGCTTTTGACACACACTGCTTCTCCCGCCCCTTTCTCCCTGCCTGTGTGCTACAGCTATGAAGAGGAAGAGGGAGCAGGAAGATGAAATAAGCAGCCAACAGCCACATTAAAGAGGAAGTAAACCCTGATGAGTTTACTTCCTCTTTCATTCCCTGCAAAGGTAAAGCATAATGGAATACTATGCATCGCATAGTAGTCCATTATGTGTCACTTACCTGACACAGGAGCCAGCGAAGTCACCGCTGTCCCCTGTAGTCCGGCGCATCCATCTTCTCGGTGGGTCTCGCTGCTCCGCCGCTGTCATTTGGCAAATATCTCGTAAACCGTGTAGGTTTAGAAGATATTTCTTGGACCTACAGGTAAGCCTTAATCTAGGCTTACCTGTAGGTCAAAGTTGGTTGTAAGGGTTTACAACCACTTTAAAGCTGCTGACTGTGAGGCCCCCCTGGACCATTCAAGTAAGTGAGATGAGCACTCTCACTGACCAGACCCTGACCCCTCTCTCTAGGCCTCTGCTGCATCTGGTGGCAGTCAACGTTGGCAAGTGATATGCTGCATCTGGTAGCAGGTGATGGTGGCTAGTTACACGCTGCATCTGGTGGCAGTCGACAGTGGCAAGTGACATGCTACATCTGGTAGCAGGTGACGGTGGCAAGTGACATGCTGCATCCAGTGGCAGTCAACTGTGACACGCTGAACCCCGTGGCAAGTGACACGCTGCATCTGGTAGCAGGTGACGGTGCCAAGTGACACGCTGTATCTGGTGGCAGGTGACAGTGGCAAGTGACATGCTGCATCTGGTGGAAGGTGACAGTGGCAAGTGACACGCTGCATCTGGTGGCAGGTGATGGTGGCAAGTGACATGCTGCATTTGGTGGAAGGTGACAGTGGCAAGTGACATTCTGCATCTGGGTGGCAGGTGACAGTGGCAAGTGATAAGCTTGGGGTTCCCAGTGATTCTGCATTATAGTGAGTTTAACTTACATTATATATTATAATAGTAGTAAATAATGTGATTTGATCATCCTAACACCATATTAAACATGAGATGATTTCAGTGCTAGCACCAATCATTCACGCGACAAATCACCCCCACCGCTGAATTCCCCATTGACCCCCGAGATTACATTATCCCCCCCCCCACCTGGTCCTTGGCAAAACTGAATAGCAGTTTGGAAATGCCCCATACAAAGGCCGCACCACTTCACTCAGATCCATCCCAAACTCAATCCGTATCCATGTCCATCCATATCCTATCCATATCGCACAAAGGTGCCCCTGTTCTCACTCATTCAGAGTGGGGGCAATCTATACAGGAGGTGTGTTCCCAGCCAGATCACCAGGTAAAAACAGAAGGAAACAAGCATAAAAAACCTAATGGAGCCACCACATCTAAGGATTTCTAAAGTGCAATATATTGCATTTCTGGCTTTAGGTTTAATACAGCTTTAAGTCTTAGTACTGCTGCTAGTAAATCAACTTCACTATGAAATCAACAGTACACTTTATGCATACCATTTGCATTGAATTTGGAAATAGAGTTCAAACTTTTAAATCCTCTTGGCTAATGCAATGATGTTGTTTTGATGAATGGTCCGGACATCCATCTTTACTCAAAGACACTGTATTAAATGCTGCAGAGCACTTAGGCAAATAACTGTTGCACATATTTTGATGCATGGACATTAGGATCACCCAAAGGATACTTAAATATTTACCATGTGATGTGATTGCTAAACATGAAAGCATACTAGCCATTTTGTTTGCTTGTAAATTACATTAGTGCACTCACGGGACTGCAGATAGCCCACATCAACAAGAGGCTGGAGAAGGGCACAGCAAGAAAGAGGAATACAAAAAAACACATTCCCTTTGATGTTTTAATCCTATCAAATCATTATGTACTGTTGCTAAAGAAACATATCCCTCTTATGTAAACACATGCACACACATACATACAAGTTAAATTATGATTTTTATTAAGTAGGTTATTGGCGCCATAGTTATACATTGTGACACAGAATGCATACCAAATGTAGAATGGTAAAATCCCACTAAGCTCAGTTTTTAAAGCTAGTGGTTTAAAGAGGTTGTAAAGGCAGACTTTTTTTTAATCTAAATGCATTCCATACATTAGGATAAAAAGCCTTCTGTATGCAGCAGCCCCCTCTGCCCCCTAATATTTACCTGAGGTCCCTCTCTGTCCATGAGTGTCTCAGCCATCTGAGATTCTCCTTCCTGATTGGCTGAGATACAGCAGCAGTGCCATTGGCTGCCACTGCTGTCAATCAAAGTCAGCAAGCCAATCAGGGGATAGAGTGTGGGGCCGGGTCAGGGCTCTGTGTCTAAATGGACACAGGGAGCTGTGACTCTGCTCAGGTGCCCCCATAGCAAGCTGCTTACTGTGGGGGCACTGAAAAGGAGGGAGGGGCCAAGATCACAGAAGAGGGACCCGAGAAGAGGAGGATCTGGGGTGCTCTATGAAAATCCACTGCAACAGAGCAAGTAAGTATAACATGTGTGTTATTTTTATAGTAAAAAAACAAGACTTTACAATCACTTTAGTAATGCATGGCATTATTATGAATGTGTATGATTTTTTTTTTTTTTTTTAAACAACTCCAAATATATACCAAGTACTGTATTACCTATGGATTCCTTAACTTTCCATAATATAATTTTTCAGTTGATTTGGTGATATTATATATTTTTATATATTGAGTTGTCACACGCCAGATTAAAGTGTAAATCAGGTTTGAATTGAAAAGTTTTGTGAATAAGCAGATGAACAAAATGTGATGTGCTGAGGTCACTTTATAGGTGGGAGGCAAGTTTAGGGTGGGGGACCCCAAGTGTGGTAATGTTTAGTAGTGAAATACATACACATTTCTACTGGTAGAGTAATGCCAGCCATTTCAGCCAGCTCAGCAGAGACCGTTTCTTTTTCTTTTTTTTTAAATCAGATATTTTCTTTATTGTTGTTTTACAATCAAAAAAGGGAAAAGTGTTTAAGGGCGTTTTTGTTTTTTGTTTTTGTTTTTTATTTTGTGATCATTATTATATAATATATAATGATTACCATTATGTTACTTGGGGTGTATGTGTGTGTATTGTTTTGTCTAATTACTTTTATTGCAGAGACCATCCTAGATTCAAACCATCAGTCGACGTGGGTACAACCAGCATGTTGGATTTTTGGCATGCGATTATTGCAAGCGGCTATACCCATAAGGTGTTCTATAGCCGGGACTTGTGGTTGCAAAAAAGAAAATTGCATTATTTATTGCCGCCCTAAGGCTAATCTTACATGCATACATTTCTAGCATTCAACTTGTGAGTTAAACAAGGAAAATCTAAAAGATTCCTTCATCCACACTGAACAGTGTGAATGGAGGAATCTCTGCTGCCAACTAATATATTCCCAAATGCTTGAATACCCAAACAGTGACTGCATTTGTTAGGGAGCAATCACTGTTCAGAAAGGCAATTTTCCACCCGGCTTCTTTGATTTTCAGTCAAAGTTTGTGTCTTCAGGGCCACACAAGGTCGCATATGGACAGTTTAAACAAGCAGATCTAGAAACGTATGCACAGAGACCCAAACTCCCTAAAAGATAAAAGTAACCAGCATCTATCAAACATTACATATCTGTTTTGTATGGGCCGAAAATTTAACTCAACAGCCACTTGGGTTAACAGAGCAAAAAGAAAATGTCCCCTTTTTCTTTTTTAATAAACACAATTTATTATTACTCTTGCAACATTTTACATTGGGGCTATCAATAATGTATTTGACACGTCAGCATAACCAAATCTTTTTATCATTAAAAATATTTCTGCCTTCCGTGAATAAAAATACTAATCCTGAGCCCCCTCATGTGTTCTAATGCCTAGTCAAAAGTGAACTGTGGATCATGAAAGTTGAATGTCATTAGATACTGCAGAGGGACAAAATTAGAAAGACATGCAGTGAGATAAGAGGATCTGCAAGACACAATCAATGTGCAGCACTACTAAGTAGGAAAAAAGTGCTGGCGTATGGATCAGTGGTGTTGCTATTGGGGTGCAGTGAGGGCGGGCCGCACCGGGTGACACCCGCTAGAGGGGAGACACCGGGCCCGCCGCTACACACTGTATTATATAATTATATTCCAAGCCATGTGGGGGAGCGAGGCTGCCTATAACACTCCCCCATCAGGTTAAGCTGTCCCTCGGCCCCTCCGGGATCTCCAATATCAGTCCCGAGGCTGGAGTTGGTGGACGGAGCTGGGGTGTGGTTGCCTTCTCCACTCCTCCTACAGACTCCTTCACTATGGCTGATCCCGCAGCTGAAGGAGATAGAGGCGAGGACTCAGCAGCCCAGCCCGCCCACCTGCCTGGTCTTCATCTGCAGGAATGATTCTGTAAGTTACTGCACACTATCACTGCCCTATGCCACCCCAACCTGGCACTATAGCACCCCAACTTGCCCTATACCAACCCAACCTGGCACTATACCACCCCAACCTGTCCTATGCCACCCTATCCTGCCCTATACCCCAATCTGGCACTTTACCACCCCAACTTATCCTATGCCACCTCAACTTGCCCTATACCACCCCAATGTGGCACTATACCACCACAACCTGCTCTATACCCCCCGAACTGTCCTATGCCACCCTAACCTGTCCTACACCACCCCAACCTTCCCTATATCACTCCAACCTGAACTATATCACCTCAAAGTGCCCTATGCGACCTCAAACTGACCTATGTCAACCCAACATTCCCTATACCACCACAGCCTACCCTATGCCACCCTAATCTTCCCTATACCACCCTAACCTGCCCTATGCTACCACAGCTGCCCTATGCCACCCTAATCTGCCACTATACCACCCTAACCTGCCCTACACCACCTGGCCTGTCCTATACCACCCTATACTATGATTTACAGGGGCCATTTGGGGGTGCGCCCAGTGATGGAGGGGGGTGACACCAACCCTAGTGACGCCACTGGTATGGATTGAACAATTGTTTTTTTTCTTATATATAAATATAATTACTAATTATACATAAACATGATTTTGATATATTAACACGCACGGAAAAATAGTTATCTCTTGCACTTGTATATTTTAGAAGAGAAATATAAAGACAGCAATTCCCCTAAACAGATCACCCTCCACATGCAAAACGTGTCAAAAATTGCACAGATGGGGAAGTTTAAAATGAAGAGCAATGCATCACAGCATAGATACACATCAACACACCCAAAAGCATGTGTACATGCATTCAGAGGATTATAAATGCAGCCTAACAAAAAGTCAAAAGCAAACAAAATAAACTAATACATACAGTATGTTTTATGTGTAACCATACTCATATGCTTCTCTCTGTTGATTTGGGTATATTCTAGTGCTATGTTAGTTTTTAATCTGTAAACGCTTCTAGTCTCTTTGCTGTAAGATCAGACACATAGCCAAGGAAGCAGTGTAATTATTCCCTACAAAAGATTTCTACATCCTGTTCACTGCAAAGCTACACAGATCTTGGAAGATTTTTCACCCTCGACCTATACTAAAAAATGATACCACATGCAATGGCAACTTTTAAACTCATAAAATGGAGTTTGGATTTGGACTTTTTAAGACAATTACTGCATTGCAATGTACAATTTATTTTTTAAACATACCTCCTTTATAGCTTTCTTTAACATAAATAAAAATGTGCCAGTGGAACAATTAAAACCACTTGAGCATGTGCTGCTAACACCCTCCCCTAGATTTCACTTACTTCACCTAGAAAGAACTAACTGCAGCTTGACATAAATAATGTTTGAATTGAAGTTCCAACACTCATAATCATAACTGGATATCTATTCTAGCGGAGCGATGATGCAGTTACAGATAGTGTAAGGTCTATTTTAGGGACACACTTGTTGACCTTGAAACTCAGCTGCTCATTAATATTGTAAATCATAGCTACGAAGTTCCTTTTAAGTAGATCCACTTGGTAGAATTGAATCGTGTTCATTTTGGCACCTTTTTAGTATTACTAGAGGTCAATGCGAACTGCAGGACCCATACTCCAGGGCCTAGGATGAACTGGGAGGGCATGGTCTTGTAACTTAAGCTCAATCCAAATAATATCATCTAGCCTGGTGCAAAAATAACACATGTAACATTTGTGCTGCTTAACTGTCTTGCTTGATATATATCACATGTGTAAATTAATATGTAGCGGTACCCCCATAGAAGTTGCTGAGTATTGTGGTCCACCTGTCACCCTGCCCAGCCCGGCATTCACCTCTCAGACACCCCGAGACATAGAACAGTCCATGTACTTTGTTTTTCTATTTTTATTGAGGGGATTAAACTTGCATGGGGTAAGGGAAGTATGGGATGCCCAGTGGAATTAGTAGAACTTGCTTGGGAAAACGATATACACTCCGGTATATACACTCCATTTCTCCTCCTGCACATCGCTTCCTCTCTAATCATCACTCCTTTCTCCTCCTACATATCACTTCCCCTTTAATCTTCACTCCTTGAAGTTTCAGGCACAGCTAGCACAAAGTGGTAAGCCCTGACACTGGCTCCGCCAAGCCTTAGCAATTTCCCTTTGCAGGCAGGGACCACATGCCCATATAATGTAGCAGAAAATATATAGTATATATAGTTCTTGATACTAGATGAGCTACATTTGGCTACTGAGCCCAGTAATCCATCATCAGGCCCTGCCAGCCCTCCTGGCTGCAGCTCCCCTTCTCCATGGCCCATGACACCACAGTCCACTCCTCTGACTCTGCACCCATCCCAGACTGCATTCTCCCAGTCATCTCAGGCATGCGTCCCCAGTCCTCTCAGGCCTGTGCATGTCATTCACCAGCCCTCCTAGCTGCGACCAGTTGTTCCTCTCCCTGGAGACTTGACCGGTAGTGCTCTCTCCTGCTGTCCCCTCTTGTAGACATGTGCATCCGTTTCCATCCGAATGCATTTTCGTCCGAATTTCAGGTATTTTCGTTATTGTTTTAACAAACGATAACGAAAGTGCAGAATCCGAAAAACGAAAAATCCGACATAAATAAATGCTTTATTTTCATTTTCGTTGTGACAACAGTTCGATATAGATGGGAGATTCGACCTGACACTGACAATAACAATTTGTGTCTATCTAACCTGTGGTTGAATGTACTTAACCTTAATTCTATTAGTCCAGGATTATTCTACATAGAGAGAAAAGATTTGACATAGAGAGAAAAGATTCAACAGAGAGAAAAGATTCGACAGAGAGAGAAAAGATTGCTGCTGAAATTGGGTGGGGGAAGTAAAATAAAAATAATGATGATGATGAATGTTATTGGCTGATCGTAACCAAAGAGGAGGAGCAGTAAAATAGCTAGAACTAAGTACACACGTACAGCCAACTTACTTACGATTGCTAGCAGAGAGAGACACACACACTGAATCATTTCAGAAGACCGTCAATTTTAGCTGGTCCATTTGTCAGAGAACCTAAATTATTTAGCAATTAAGCATAAGCACAGCAGCAAAACAATAGTGAAGCAAGCTACAGTTCAACTTAACTTTTTCATAATAATCTGCTGCTATTGTGTTAGTGTTGTGAACTTGATAGTAATACTAGTGTTGCTAGTGTTGTGATAGCCTCAGAGGCTGCCCTTGTTGTGGGGGGGGGGGGGGGGATTTATTATTATAGATTCTATATTATAGATTGAGATTCTATATAGATTCTATATGCTCTATCTTGTTACCTGTCTGATCAGTGATCACTATCACCAGTCCATTTTCTGTTTGAACTATATACATTCAACATGAATCACAGAGATTCGACAAAGCAGCGAAAAACATACAGTGGTGTGAAAAAGTGTTTGCCCCCTTCCTCATTTCCTGTTCCTTTGCATGTTTGTCACACTTAAGTGTTTCGGAACATCAAACCAATTTAAACAATAGTCAAGGACAACACAAGTAAACACAAAATGCAATTTGTAAATTAAGGTGTTTATTATTAAAGGTGAAAAAAAATCCAAACCATCATGGCCCTGTGTGAAAAAGTGATTGCCCCCCTTGTTAAAACATACTATAACTGTGGTTGTCCACACCTGAGTTCAATTTCTCTAGCCACACCCAGGCCTGATTATTGCCACACCTGTTCACAATCAAGGCATCACTTAAATAGGAGCTGCTTGACACAGTAAGGTCCACCAGAAGATCCTTAAAAGCTACACATCATGCCGAGACCAAAAGAAATTCAGGAACAATTGAGAAAGAAAGTAATTGAGATCTATCAGTCTGGAAAGGGTTATAAAGCCATTTCCAAAGCTTTGGGAATCCAGCGAACCACAGTGAGAGCCATTATCCACAAATGGCGAAGACATGGAACAGTGGTGAACCTTCCCAGGAGTGGCCGGCCACCCAAAATTACCCCAAGAGCGCAGCGACGACTCATCCAAGAGGTCACAAAAGACCCCACAACAACGTCCAAGGAACTGCAGGCCTCACTTGCCTCAGTTAAGGTCAGCGTTCATGCCTCCACCATCAGGAAAAGACTGGGCAAAAATGGCCTGCATGGCAGAGTTCCAAGGAGAAAACCACTGCTGAGCAAAAAGAACATCAAAGCTCGTCTCAATTTCTCCACAACACATCTTGATGATCCCCAAGACTTTTGGGACAACATTCTGTGGACCGATGAGACAAAAGTGGAACTCTTTGGAAGGTGTGTGTCCAAGTATATCTGGCGTAGAAGGAACACTGCATTTCATAAAAAGAACATTATACCAACAGTAAAATATGGTGGTGGTAGTGTGATGGTCTGGGGCTGTTTTGCTGCTTCAGGACCTGGAAGACTTGCCGTGATAAAAGGAACTATGAATTCTGCTGTCTACCAAGAGATCCTGAAGGAGAATGTCCGACCATCTGTTCGTGTAATCAAGCTGAAACGAACTTGGGTTCTGCAGCAGGACAATGATCCTAAACACACCAGCAAGTCCACCACCGAATGGCTGAAGAAAAACAAAATGAAGACTTTCGAGTGGCCTAGCCAAAGTCCTGACCTGATTTCTATTGAGATGTTGTGGTATGACCTTAAAAAGGCCGTTCATGCTCGAAAACCCTCTAATGTAACTGAATTAGGACAATTCTGCAAAGATGAGTGGGCCAAAATTCCTCCAGGACGCTGTAAAAGCCTCATTGCACGTTATCGCAAACGCTTGGTTGCAGTTGTTGCTGCTAAGGGTGGCCCAACCAGTTATTAGGTTTAGGGGGCAATCACTTTTTCACACAGGGCCATGATGGTTTGGATTTTTTTTCACCTTTAATAATAAACACCTTCATTTACAAATTGCATTTTGTGTTTACTTGTGTTGTCCTTGACTATTGTTTAAATTGGTTTGATGTTCCGAAACACTTAAGTGTGACAAACATGCAAAGGAACAGGAAATGAGGAAGGGGGCAAACACTTTTTCACACCACTGTACAAACGTCTTTGGCTTATGGTGTCTGTTGAAAGTTCTAAGAAGATTTGACGGAGTAGCTAAACTATATGGAGTCATACAGTTTAGCTGCTCCGTCAAATCTTCTTTGAACATTCGACAGACACCATAAGCCTTCAATGACAGATTCAACCTTAATTCATTTGGATTTTCGGACGAATTTTTAACGAAAAACAAAATAAATAAAAACGAATTTCGGGAGTAACTAAATAAATGTATTTTTGGGACGAAAACGAAATTCTGAAACAAAATATTTCAGTGTGCACATGTCCACTCTCTTGCTCCACCTGTGCCTCCTGTCCAGGACAGCTCCAGGGTTTCTTGGAGGGCCCTGTCCGTACCCGGGCCCAGGCCCAAGGTCACCCCCCCCAGACTGGGGAGCTCCCTCAAAGGCCTCGACAGACTAGCACTCCATCTCCAGCTCTTCCACTCAAAAAACTCCTCCCCAGCTGGGCTGATCTTAGGTATTTGAAGGGGCCTGCCCCCTGCCAATCCAAATTGGGGATTCATTAGGGCGCCCTAGAACACCCGAGGTGGCTCCCTCCAGCCTCTCTTTTTAGAAAGCACTCAAAGATTCTAGAAAGAAGTAGGAGGTCCTAGTAATGCCACCTCTGAGTCACCCAGCCCTACCCTGAGCCACTCCCAGCCCAGTTCAGATCAAAACAAATAGCCCTGGCTGCCAGCTAGGTCTGCCTAAATTTATCTGTCCTACAAAAATTCTACCTCTAGCATTTACCTACCTAGAGGGTGCTACAAATATATTATTTGCTCTAGGGCTGTCTTGGAGTCCTAACATGTAACAGTGTAAACTCCAATTGAAAAGTCCTAAAAGATCACTAAACCTAAAAAATAAAACATTTATAAAGTTGTATTATGCAACAGAGCTGCCAAAACATTGTAACAACTATTTTTAGGTTTAGGTTTACTTAGAAAGTATTGATGCCAGAGACAGTCAAGAAACTAGTATTCTTCAGAGAAAGTCACTAATGGCAGTCTGTGTATTTCTCTCAACGCGTTTCCTTTAAACACCTATTGTACTATTCTCCTGAAATATTTAAACACTCATCCATTACAGTTTGCCTGTACATTTCCCATGCAGGGCATAACCACTGGTTTACGTTTTTGACATCCAATAATGAAATTCACCTGTTAAACTGTTCCATCTACAACCAGGAACAAAGAGAGGAAGCCCTGTTTAGTTTAAATCATAATTTAAAGGAAAATGGCATAGTAATTGGATATCAAGAATCATATAAATGGTTTATACTCACAATTTTCTTTGTTTCTCGACAATATATGATTTATCTATTTGTTTTTGGATATTTAAGAATATTTTTTTCTTGTTTTCATAATATAAAAAAAGTAAATAGATAAGATTAAAAAAAATGATTGTATTCAAATCAATTTATAAAAATTGTATTTTTAGTGCCCCTTTGATACAGTGCTAAATTTAAATTTGCCCTGACACTTCTTGCAAGCTATTTCAGAGATGGCTATTTATAAAATACTTGTTCTATGTACCATATGAGGAATTTTCAAAGCATGTGTGCATAAAGAAAATTGGTATTTTGGTAAAAGGCAAAATTGGAACCCCCCCAACCGCATTCTTTTATTTGTCCTTGCAGCTGTTGTAAACTATGAAGCTCAGGAACACTTTCAGAATGTGCTCTAACAATAAAGTTTATGTAAATCCTAACAATGAACTTCTTGTATTTTCTCCCATTTGGTCTGACTAAGTGTTTTGTTATATCTGTTTAGTACAGTGCCTTAAAAAAATATGCATACCCCTTTGGAATTTTTCCACATTTTGTCATGTTGCAACCAAAAACGTAAATGTATTTTATTGGGATTTTATGTGATAAACCAACGCGCAGTGGCACATAATTGTGAAGTGGAAGGAAAATGATAAATGGTTTTAATTTTTTTTTACAAATAAATATGTTAAGTGTGGAGTGCATTTGTATTCAGCCCCCTTTACTCTGATATCCCCTGAAATAAAATCTAGTGGAATCAATTGCCTTCAGAAGTCACCTAATTAGTAAATATAGTCCACCTGTGTGTAATTTAATATCAGTATAAATACAGCTGTTCTGTGAAGCCCTCTGAGGTTTGTTAGAGAACCTTGGTGAACAAACAGCATCATGAAGGCCAAGGAACACACCAGACAGGTTGGGGGTGAAGTTGTGGAGAAGTTTAAAGCAGGGTTAGGTTATATAAAAAAATCCCAAGCTTTGAACATCTCACGGAGCACTGTTCAATCCATCATCCAAAAATGGAAAGAGTATGGCACAACTGCAAACCTACCAAGACATGGCCATCCACCTAAACTGACAGGCTGGGCAAGGAAAGCATTAATCAGAGAAGTAGCCAAGAGGCCTATGGTAACTCTGGATAACATGTATAGATCCACAGCTCAGGTGGGAGATTCTGTCCACAGGAGAATTGTTAGTCGTGCACTTCACAAATCTGGCCTTTATGAAAGAGTGGCAAGAAGAAAGCCATTGTTGAAAGAAAGCCATAAGAACTCCCATTTGCAATTTGTGAGAAGCCATGTGGGGGGCACAGCAAACATGTGGAAGAAGGTGCTCTGGTCAGATGAGACCAAAATTGAACTTTTTGGGCTATAAGCAAAATGCTATGTGTAGCGAAAAAACTAAGACTGCACATCACCCTGAACACACCATCCTGACCGTGAAACATGGTGGTGGTAGCATCATGTTGTGTGGATGCTTTTTTTTAAGCAGGGACAGGGAAGCTGGTCAGAGTTGATGGGAAGATGGATAGAGCCAAATATAGGGCAATCTTAGAAGAAAACTTGTTATGCCACATACACACGACCGGACTTTCTGTCGGAATGAACTCTGACTTTTCGACTGACTTTTCAACGGAGTTCTGACAGAGTTCCACTGAAACGGACTTGCCTACACATGATCACACCAAAGTGCGATCGTTTAACGCAATGACGTATGACGGGACTAGAAAAAGGACGTTCAATAGCCAGTAGCCAATAGCTGCCCTTGCGTCGTTGTTGGTGCGTCAGACTTGCATACAGACCCTTGGTCACTTCAAATGTTGGATATGTTGCTTTCATTCTAATTCATATTGTAAAATATATACCACCAAACTCAGAAGCCCAAAATCAAAATGTGAAGGGGATAAGGGACCACTAAACCCAATATCCAGAACATTAATGGAGGATTCCAACATTACCTCTCACAACATTAACTTGAGATATTTGCAGGTATTCAGGGAATGCTAAGTACATAACATTTTGATGTTGTCCTTATGAAACAGTTGCAGTGTAAACTTCATTTTATAATCTGCAATAGAACAATGACAGCTGGCAATGAAGCTACAAGTCTATAAATCACTCTGCAAAAAGGCCTTTTCAAACGATTACAAAAACTGCAATTCTACCATTTTTCACTATGTTTAATATACAATCCTATTTTTAAAGAGTACAGAGAAAAGTGGAGCAACCGTCATATTTGTAGTGAAGATTAGAAAATAAAGACAAACTGCTGGGGAGGGGAGCAAGGACATTTAGGCTGACCACATAAAAAAAATAAAAATAAATCTCTAAAAATGATTTATTTGAGGATATAGAATAGGATATCTTTAAAGACAAATTGGTGTGTTTCCTAATTTGGGTGGGAATTACAAAAACCTTTTACAGACAACATGTACTGAGGATTTGAGAAATACTGCATATTTGTTGTATTAATTTATCGTTATTATTAATAGAGCCTATGTCTCCACACAGGATGACCTCAAAACACGTTTCTGGGGTCCCTCCTCACTAAGAAGGTACTACCTTTTTTATTTGGGTAAGAAAAAGTAGGTCCAGGAATAGCACATTTTCTAAGCATGCATGCCATATAATGAATACTTGTATGCCCAGCAGATTGATACAGTTGTGGTAAAAAATAACAGCAAAGTGTTTAAGGCTGGGTTCACACTGCTGCGGGGGGAGATCCGGATGTGATTCGCACTGCAAATCACATCCGATCTTCGTAGCGATGCGAGTTCAGCCATACAGATAGTATGGCTGAATTCGCAGCGCTCCCGCAGCAAACTCGCACGGGACCCTTTTTTTGGTCCGCAACAGAATCGGATCGCATGGGTGTTCACACCATGCGATCCGATTCCTGTGCGAGTCGGCAGATCGCACTGCGATATGCGGACGGATCTGGGGGTGTCATTAACATAACATTGACACTCCCAGCCGTCCGCATAGGGCAGTGTGAACTGCCGGCGGGAGTAATGCGATGCGGGAAAACGCCGCGGATTCGCGGCATTCCCGCATCGCAGCGGTGTGAACCCGGCCTAAAAAAAAGAATAAAGCTTAAAATCCTTACAGTACCTTATAATTCCATACACGCAAATGCATTGTGAACACTGCACAGTGTATTCCAAATCGAAGCATAAGGCTAGGTTCACACCGCTGCGATGCCTGAACGCCGCGAATCCGCGGCGTTTTCCCGCATCGCATGACTCCCGCCGGCAGTTCACACTGCCCTATGCGGACGGCTGGGAGTGTCAATGATATGTTAATGACACCCCCAGATCCGTCCACATATCACAGTGCGATCTGCCGACTCGCACAGGAATCGGATCGCATGGTGTGAACCCCCATGCGATCCGATTCTGTTGCGGACCAAAAAAAGGGTCCCGTGCGAGTTTGCTGCGGGAGCGATGCGAATTCAGCCATACTATCTGTATACTATCTGTATGGCTGAACTCGCATCGCTACGGAGATCGGATGTGATTTGCGGTGCAGCAGTGTGAACCCAGCCTAAAGGAAGATGTTTCAAATTTGTTAATACTTCACAGAAAAAGAAGAAAAAGCAACACTAGGCTTCTCTAAAAAAAAAATAGCAGTGTCTGCATTTTTCTTTACAAACTCAAACATTTACTGTATAAACTGAAAAAAGTTTGAATATTTAGCTTTCCTGTGAATCACTGAACTAATATTTAGTTGTATAACCACTGTTTCTGAGAACTGCTTCACATCTGTGTTGCATGGAGTCAACCAACTTTTGGCACCTGTGAACAGGTATTCCAGCCCAGAAAGATTGCACTACATTTCACAATTTCTCTGCATTTCTTGGTTTTACCTCAGAAACCGAATTTTTGATGTCATCCCACAAGTTTTCTATTGGATTAAGGTCCGGAGATTGGGTTTGCCGCTCCATAATGTTCATCTTGTTGATCTAGAACTAAAGATGCTGCTCACTTACTGGTGTGTTTGGGGTACTTGTCTTGTTGAAACATCCATTTCAAGGGCATTTCCTCTTCGGCATAAGGCAACACGACCTCTTTGAGTATTTTTATGTGTTCAAACTGATCCATGATCCCTGCGATAAATAGACCCAACACCATAGTATCAGAAACATCATGATGCTTGGGTCACCATGCTTCACTGTCTTCAGAGTGTACTGTGGCTTGAATTCAGCGTTTGGGGATCTTCTGACAAACTGCCTGCTCCCCTAGACCCAAAAAGAACAATCTTGCTTTCATCAGTCCACAAAATGTTGTGCCATTTCACTTTAGGCCAGTTAATGTGTTCTTTGGCAAATTGTAGCCTCTTCAGTATGTTGTTTTTTTCAACAATGGGGCTTCTTTCCGATAGCTTGGCTTCACACAGGCATCTTCTAATTGTTACAGTACTCACAGGTAACTTTAGACCTTATTTGATCACCCTGGAGCTGATCATTGGCTGAGTCATTGCCATTTTGGCTATTCTTCTATCCATTTGAATGGTAGTTTTCCATTTAGCTGAGCAGCCTATCAGTTTCTGCACTTCTTTATGTTTTCCCTTCTCCAATCAACTTTTTAATCAAATTACGCTGTTCTTCTGAACAATGTCTGGAACAACCCATTTTACTCAGGATTTCTGAGAGCAATGCACTATACCCAGTATGTACAAAATTTGCTGTCTTCGTCCTTAAAAAAGGGCCACCTTTTTTTATCACAGAGTGAATGACCTCACTAATTGAACTCCACACTGCTATTTTGAACACGCCCTTTTCAATTAATGATTCAATTATACAGAATCAGCAGCATGCCTGTCATGAATGAATGAATGAAATACTTGTATAGCGCACAATGCGAACTGAATCGCCTCTGTTGGTCTTCTAGTACTCTACTATACCTATTAGTAAATTATTTGCCATGTAGAAATATAATTTATACCAAAAACAGTGACTGATCTGGTTAGTGATGTTGGACTGCTATTATTATTATTATTATTATTCAGGATTTATATAGCGCCAACAGTTTTTTCAGTGCTTTACAACATGAGGGCAGACAGTACACTTACTACAATACAATACAAATCAATACAGGAGGGACTAGAGGGCCCTGCTTGTTAGAGCTTACTATTTTAAACACAACTGTATAAGCATGTATAAACTCTATAGAAGCAAAGCAGCAGTAGGTGAAATTTCCTTTGCCAGACATTCATCTGCTCAGTAAGTAATGTACTAGTAAAGAGGTCCACTGCACCAGGTCACTTAAATCACCTAGCTCCTCTTTTAGCTGTGTTCATAATAATTGGGCATGATTGTGTAAAACCACTTTCTCTCTCTAAACATGCATTTGGAAAAATCCCTCTATATATTTTAATCTATCCTTAGCCACATATAAAAGTCACTATGGCTGTTATTTCTTCTCCTCTTGTCTTAGTGTGACAGCTACATGATGCTTAGTTCAATCCCCAAATGGGTAAATGCATGTATTCACAATGAAAGCTGAGATAATATATGTACAATTATACATGCTCTGAAGCATTTCTATTTTACATGCAATCTCTGACATGTATAATTAAACATGAGGTCACGGAAAAACACAATGCACTTTACATCACTTCACCTAAAGCCAAGGATTTTAAAGGTGGGGACACCCTTCCTGACACCTATCTGTCACATTGGCTTTTCCCCACACTTGTCTGGTGTCACCTTAATGTCAGTCATTGAATACTATGATACTAATGATGGAATACAACTTAACAATGGCCTCTGTCATTGCTTTAAGTTACTGCATTCAACCTATTTAATAAAACAACACAAAGCAATGATGATTTATAATAAGCAGTAACGCACGGGAACTAACCAAATTTCAACTGACTTTAGTCAAATCAGTGCAAAATCAATTCTGGTTGGTTAAAAAAAAAAAATATATATATATATATATATATATATATATATATATATATATATATATATATATATATATATATATAAATCCTGTGTAATAAGAATAACAATGGAAGTTATTTACTAGAACTGGAGAATGCAAAATCTGGTGCAGCTCTGCACAGAAACCAATCAGCTTCCAGTTTTTTTTGTCAATGCTTGATTTAATAAGCTGAAGTTAGAAGCTGATTGGCTGCCATTCACAGCATCACCAGGCTTTTCACTGTCAAGTTTTAGTAGGGGACATCAACTGAGATGGAGGGGTGAGTATCGGGACTATTGCGGGGCACATAAGGTATTTTTATATAAAAGATAAATATCAAGACAATAAGTCATAAAAAACAATTTATTTAAAGAAGACAGATAAGAAACATATAAAAGTATATACGAGGTTTCGAGATACAGTTGGTAGAGACTTGTGAGGCGTTTGTTCAACTAGTTTCGCTTAATTGCTTCCTCAGGACAACACCTAAGTCTGCAGATATACAAGTAAATGTAAATATGTCATTAGGATCAATAGATATAGAATTCACAAATATTGGTAAATTTGAAAATAAATTCATACAGTTTGTTGAGACATGAGAGAAAAAAAATGTCATCATTACAATGTTTAGACATGGAGGCATGTTCCTACCTCTCCTTCCAAGCTCACTCTCCGATCCCGGTCAAACCCAAAGGTGTAGAGCACCTTTGGGTTTGACCGGGATCGGAGAGTGAGCTTGGAAGGAGAGGTAGGAACATGCCTCCATGTCTA
The DNA here is from genome assembly GCF_037356315.1 of Lithobates pipiens. Classification (NCBI taxonomy): domain Eukaryota; kingdom Metazoa; phylum Chordata; class Amphibia; order Anura; family Ranidae; genus Lithobates; species Lithobates pipiens. The sequence continues at coordinate 445,416,496 of NW_027507758.1, read as the reverse complement.
AACATTGTAATGATGACATTTTTTTTCTCTCATGTCTCAACAAACTGTATGAATTTATTTTCAAATTTACCAATATTTGTGAATTCTATATCTATTGATCCTAATGACATATTTACATTTACTTGTATATCTGCAGACTTAGGTGTTGTCCTGAGGAAGCAATTAAGCGAAACTAGTTGAACAAACGCCTCACAAGTCTCTACCAACTGTATCTCGAAACCTCGTATATACTTTTATATGTTTCTTATCTGTCTTCTTTAAATAAATTGTTTTTTATGACTTATTGTCTTGATATTTATCTTTTATATAAAAATACCTTATGTGCCCCACAATAGTCCCGATACTCACCCCTCCATCTCAGTTGATGTCCCCTTTGAGAGATAGGAGACATCCATTGTTTCTTTAATCTAATCTAATGGGATGAGGGTGCACACATACTATTACTAAATCATTACATTCTTCAAAGCATTTCTCTTCTCGTCAAGTTTTAGTAAATGAACCCCAATGATGTGTAGTTCTTTTCACATTGCTCTTTACCTTATTAAAGAGGAACTGAAGCTGTGCTCAAACAAAGGGCATGTCGAGAGCAAAGGATTTTTTACAAGTATCGCCTGTGGTCTCCCTCAAACAAATCAGACCGTCAATACAGACTTATGATGTTTAGTTTTATACTGAGTCTCTGTGTAGAAGAGGCCATCTTGGTAGAGGCAGGGTTCTGTTTCTCAGCCTTCCACTAGGAGAGCAGTAAGCAGCACATTAATGATATAACCAAAACTCACTCCAAATTCAATGAGACCAGCAGTCAGAGGCACAGTGCCTTAGACCTCATACTGAAAATATGCAGCTTTAAAGGTTTTGGCACAGAAGCATAACTGTTTTCAGGGCACTGCTTGACCACTTGCTGACCAGCCGGCATCAATATACTATGGCAGGTTGGAACGGCTGAACGAATCGCCATAGGTGTAGGTTGGCCGCTTTAAAGCAATAACAGGCGCGCGATTCCGGAGCTGGTGCGCGTGGCCGGATGCCGCGATGTCCGCCAGCCACCTGCGATCGCACCCCTAGTGTTAACCCCTTCCCGTCAGTGTTATTTATACAGTAATCAGTGGCTATTTTTAGCACCGATCGCTGTATAAGTGTCACTGGTCCTAAAAAAGCATCCGATCTGTCTGCCGCAATGTAGCAGTCCCACTAAAAATCACTGATCCACATCATTACTAGTAAAAAAAAATTATAGAAATAAAAATGCCATAAATATATCCCCTATTTTGTAGATTGTCGGTCGTTTTTAGTTTATAGTGCAAAAATAAAAACCGCAGAGGTGATTAAATACTACCAAATGAAAGCTCTATTCACCAGAATGTTAGTGCTGATAGCCTATTGGTGAGTTCTCCATGATATTATGTAAAGAATGCAAGATCATAACCACTATGAGCATATCATGGCATGTAACTCTAATTACCTAAATTCTTTGGAATCTAAATGGTCAGCTTGGTCTCACGTGTATTTAAGTTATAAAAAAACTTCGATGGAGATTACGAACTGTACCTGTTACACACTGTTTTGTTTTGTTATGATGTTATATTGTATTTTATTTGTCCTTTTATTTTTAGTTTCACATTTTGTTTTTCTTTTATTACTACTTCATAAAGTATGAAAATACTCATACTCAGTAATATACAGCTCATTGGTATGGATGCCGAGATTGAAGTGTGTGAGACAACTTAATCTCACAAGTATAGTTAACATTGATCTATCAAGTCTTGGCTATTATTGTGTTTATTGGACATTGTCATGTTTGTTGTATTCCCCTAATGTCTTGTTATTCTTGGAAAAAAAATTATTTTCTCAATAAAAATTATTGGAATATAAAGAAGACCAGTTTCTAGAGATGGTAGGAGACATCCAACCAGGATCACAGGCAGGAGCAGAGACTCAAAAAGGGATTAGGTCCGGTCTCATTCCATGTTAAACTAAGCCAGAGGCACTCAGTTTGTTGGGTAAATGGCACATCATGCAAACTGGATGTTTTTCTAACTCCTAGACTCTTTTCCTCCTTGCAGCAGAGTTTTGGCAGAAAAAACGCTTGACGTTTGTAAACTCATGTAACACATTTAGGCACATCAAGCACTTGGGCATTCATTCATTTCATTGACCAGAACAATAATTTATTCTGGCCATTGAAATTAATTTACACTTAAGCACTAAAAGTGGCTAGCGACTGGGCACATTTGGACATGTTTAGGCACGTCATACATTTTTTTCTGTCAAAAATGCTGCTCTTGGATGCACTGGCTGTGGGTTTTTTCTGCCTAAAAACGCCCATAAACACCTATATGTGCATGGAAACATAGGCTAACATGCAGGAGAGTTTAAAGGCAGGGGGGGAAAAAAACACCAAATGGCCCCAAGGGCAAAAGAAAAAACATCCAGTCTACATGATTCCTTAAACGTTCAGTCTATAAATTCACTAGGAAATACTGACATTACTGGAATAAGACTCTTTGTGGCTACAGAAATGTCAAATTGTTTAGTAAATTCATTGGCTGTGAAGGCTAAACAAATTACTTTATAATATATATATATATATATATATATATATTTTTTTTTTTTATGATTACAGTACCAACATCCATGTACAGAAACTGAACAGACAATGTTGTACTTAGTATCCAGGAAAAATATGCATCTTAATAGCATATTAACTTCAAACATTGCAAATATTTAGCATACCTCAATAACACAATAGTGTTTTTTTTGTTTGCAAACCATTATTAGAAACTCAGTACTGACAAGTAATATATTGATGACACATAAAAAACATATACTGCAAGGTGTAGCATTTGGTAAACAAGATATAATTATTTTGGTACATCACATACAAATACATATCTTTTTTAATATGCCTCATGCACATGGGCTTAGGAAAATAGGCAGCATTATTTCTACCAGAATTTGGCAGAAAAACTGCCTCTAATGTTACAATATGTATGCGCCTTTCTGCATATATTTGATGGTTTATGCAGCTATGGCATTTGAGTGTAAATGCTTTCTACTGGCCTGAATATTAATTTATTCTAGCCATTGGAATACATTTACATCATTTGCATGCATGTGTATATTTTTTCCTGGTCAAAAGCCTTTTTCATGCCTTTGGTGTTTTTGTTTTCCTGACTATTCTTTTTAAAATACTTCTGTAAACACCTATGTATGCATGACCACATAGGCTACCACAGAGGTGGTTTTACAGGCATTACAAAAAAAAAAAAAAAACTGAATGCCTGTATAAGTAGCATTTTTTAAGCTCGTGTGCATGAGGCCTTACTATTATTCAGAATTTATCTACTGCCAACAGATTTCACAGTGTTTTACAAAATTAAGGGAGACCATACAGAAACAACCCAATACTGGAGGATACAAAGGTACCTGCTCATGAAAACTTACATTCTAAATTATAAATAAATACATAAAACATTTCTAAAATGATGCAGCATAAACCACAATAGTCTAAATTGCTTGTAACTGTCTCATTGACAAATTCACAACAGTCACTGCATAAGTAAATTTTGTTGGCTCTGAACTAAAATGTAACCATTTATAACAAAGACGTTAATGAGAGTGGATCAACTGTGATTTATTCTGGTCTAGTTTCCTGCTAAACTAAAAACAATCCAAATATGAAGTTGAGGCTTTGTCATGATGTCCTCATATCATCTGGATTCCTAAAAAGGCTTAAATTGCTGCTCAAGTGTCAGCTGTCTACAGTCATGTAAAGGTTTCCTTCAATTTCACACAGTGGTTAGAAGGGTAATTGGGTTATTGGTTGGGCGTGTGCAGAAGAAGCTTAACCTTAAATGGAAGACTGTGCATAGACTTCAGCAGATGGATGGATTTTCCACTGGATAGACAACTTAATTATTGTAATAACAGTATTTAAATAATATTTAAAACAATCGGAAGTCCCTATCTGTCTTTTTTTACCAAGAAAATTGCCAGCAAGTCTCCAATTTGTGCAGCTGGTGCATATTTTAGGGAACTGGATGTAAAGAATATATACACACATATAAATATATACATATTCCTTATTTTTGTATTTTAGTGGGGAAGACAACACAGCACCAATATAAAGTATTTGTAAAGTACTGAACATTAAATTGCTAGTAATATAAAATGTTTGGTGTGCACAATGAAACACTATAAATCACTGACATTTATTTAAAGAACCAAGCTTTGTTAAGATAACAGTTAATGAAGGAAGAAATGCAAACACCAACACATTTCTAGTTGATGGACCATCAGGATATATACTTATCAAAAGATAATATTTTCAAACTGCATTTTTGGAGTAACATATGAAGAAATGTAGGTCAGTTTGTTGGCATAGACATTGAAGCACATATAAAAGGAGCACAAGGGCTCACCCAGTCTGTGAATACCTAGAAAGACAATCTCTTTAGGTGGGAGGTTGTGAAAGTAGGGCCAAAAGTGTAGGAAAGTGTAAAGGAGACCAGGTTGGGGGAAGAAATATGTATAAACATTAGGGAATAGGTATGGAGAGGAACTAAAACATGGGTGTCAGGTGTCCAGGTGAGGCAGACACAACCCAGATACACTAGGATATTGGTCATCGTTAGGATATACAGTTGTGCTCATAACTTTACATACCCTGGCCATTTTTCAGAGAATATGAATAACACAAAAAACTTTTCTTTCTTTGGTTAGTGTTTGGCTGAAGCCATTTATTATCAGTCAAATGTGTTTACTCTTTTTAAATCATAATGGCAACAGAAACTACCCAAATGACCCTGATCAAAAGTTTACATACCCCAGTTCTTAATACTGTGTATTGCCTCCTTTAACATCAATGACAGCTTGAAGACTTTTTTGGTATTTGTGGATGAGGCTCTTTATCTTTTCAGATGGTAAAATTGCCCATTCCTCTTGGCAAAAAGCCTCCAGTTCCTGTAAATTCTTGCATGAACTGCATGTTTGAGATCTCCCCAGAGTGGTTCAATGATACTGAGGTCAGAAGACTGAGATGACCCTCCAGAACCTTCACTTTATTCTGCTGTAGTCAATGACAGGTTGACTTGGCCTTGTGTTTTGGATCATTGTCATGTTGGAATGTCCAAGTAGGTCCCATGCGCAGCTTCCTGGCTGATGAATGCAAATTTTCCTCCAGTACTTTTTGATAACATACTACATTCATCTTGCCAACAATTTTCACCAAATTTCCTGTGCCTTTGTAGCTCACACATCCACAAAACATCAGCGATCCACCTCCGTACCTTTCATCATATGCCTTGTTGACTCCTCTACAAATGTAGCATTTGTGGTTGTGGCCAAAAGGCTAAATTTTGGTCTCATCACTCTAAATGACTTTGTGCCAGAAGGTTTGAGGCTTGTCTCTGTGCTGTTTGGCTATTTGTAAGTGGGATACTTTGTGGCATTTTTGTAGTAATGGATTTCTTCTGGCAACTCGACCATGCAGCTCATCTTTCTTCAAGTCCCTCCTTATTATGTATCTTGAAACAGCCATGCCACATGTTTTCAGTCCTGTATTTCACCTGAAGTTATTTGTGGGTTTTTCTTTGCATCCCAAACAATTGTCCTGGCAGTTGTGGCTGAAATTTTAGTTGGTCTTCCTGACCGTGGTTTGGTATCAATAGAACCCCTCATTTTCCACTTCTTGATTAGAGTTTGAACACTGCTGATTAGCATTATCAATTCCTTGGATATCTTTTTATATCCCTTTCCTGTTTTATACAGTTCAACTATCTTTTACCGCAGATCCTTCGACAATTTCTTTGCTTTCCACATGACTCAGAATCTAGAAACGTCAGTGCAGCACTGGATGTAAGATGTAAGGGTCTGTCAGGAGTCCAGAAATGTATTGGCCTTTTATACACACACACTAATTGCAAGCAAAGAGATCACAGGTGAGGATTGCTACCTTTAATAGCCATTCAAACCCCTTTGTGTCAACTTGTGTGCATGTTATCAGGCCAAAATCATCAGTAAACTTTTGATCAGGGTCATTTGGGTATTTTCTGTTGCCATTATGATTTAAAAAGAGTAAACACAGTTGATTGGTAATAAATGGCTTTAAACACTAACCATTAGTGAAAGAAATGTTTTTGTGTTATCATATTCTCTGAAAAATGGCCAATAAATCATAAATTCTGCCAAGGTATGTAAACTTATGAGCACAACTGTAAATTCTTTAAGACATGGAGAACCCAAGAAAGCAATCCAGGCACTCCAAGTGGTAATATAGGTGGTGTATTAATCAAAGAATTCAGCTCTTCAGTTCTTTAGTGCATTGCAAGTGGGTACATTCACTCTTTCATTGTCAGGATAGTAGCAGATTTCCAGTATTTTGGGGTCACTTTCTAGCAGCTACTAAAAAGGATTGGATTAGACCCTCTGTGGTTTTGTTGATGGGGCCTGAGTATAGAGAGTAGAGAGATTTTGGGGGACATAGGAGTATGCATAGTGATTCCTGACAATTGTATATGTTTTATGTGAACCATTTAATACTGTTTCAAGATTATTCATCCATTGTATACATTAAGGTGCATAGATTACCTGCCAGAATTTGAAATATTGAAATAATCAATTTATCTAAAAGGTATATATCTGTTTTTGGTGGCTTTTGTAAAGTTATAGCACTTCAAAATGACTTATATTGCTAGGGGACCCTACTGGTCTGAACTAAGCACTTGGGCTCCTGGGTTTGTATACTTGCTGTGTCCATTACAAGGACATTCCTATTACCAACTTGTATTTATTTATCTCATATTATATTACAGAAAATGCAAAGTTATGGTCTGAAACTAAAAAAGGTAAGTAGAAACACTCAAATCTCTTAAGTGCACAGTAATAGAGGCACATATTATGGGAGGAAGATCTCACTGTTCAAGTATCAAAGACAAGGAAGAAGCCAGCAGCTGACATAGTTTATCAGGCACCGCTTATGTAGTGCAGGTTTTTTTTACACCCAAGTTAATACCATGTTTTCCCGAAAATAAGACCTAGCGTGATTGTTGGTGATGGCTGCAATATACCCCCCCCAAATAAGCCCTAGTTAAAGTCCTGGTAGGTCTTATTTTCAGGGTAGGGCTTATTTTTTGGGAAAACGGGTAGGGCTTATTTGGGGGGTAGGGCTTACATTGCAGCCATCACCTACAATCACGCTAGGTCTTATTTTCATGGAAACAGGGTATGTTAAACAATGTGATATTCTTTAAATAAGAGTTTGGCTCCGCCTAGTGTACTTTCTATTTAATGCTATTAAGACTTTTGTTTGGTTTCATTAAAGCCCCATTCCAAAGCATTGTGAGAGGTGTAGTGAATGAGGAAGTGACTCATGTACTAAAACTCAGTCTGTGAACTACCGACCCACAATGTCCAGTTCACCTACCCATAATGCCAGGGCACAGAACAGCCTGCTGGGTAGTAACATAAAAGGGAGGTCGTGGCCATTTTTCCAGCCTCTTGGGATGCCATTCAAAGCCTGCCTACAAGGAGGTCTGTGTGTGATCGACAGACTGCGGCCCGAAAGGTGCAGAGCAGAATCATGTGGCCTGAGGAGCTCCAGAGCACAGTCAGCTGGACCAGCATGTGGATGGACCAGAGGACCAAAGATTTTTAAAGGGTTCCGGCATTGCAGTTACATCAGCCATCAGAAAGAGTGGTGCAGTGTGATGGCACCAGCTTGGATTGAGACTGAGATACCAGGAAAGGAGCCTTGCAAGCAACTGGGCCTGTTGTGGTGAGCAGGCACTTGCCCAGATCAATATAGTGTACTGTTGCTGCGTTACTTTGTTACAGACTGCTGGTGGGACTTGGCTAGGCTGCATACAGCAGAACTGCAGGGTTGCTCTCCCCTGTTCTGTAAAGTTAATGCTGCATCGCCTCCATTGCTAAGGAGAAAGTATTACAAGTACCTTCTGTTTGCAAGCGCATCACTTATCATACAGTCTGCTGTCCACTTGTTTCCCTGTTGGATTTACAAATACTGCAGTATAATACCCTGAGCTAGCTGAAGATCAAGAGGACAAGGGACTTCTATAATTTTCCACAATGCACCATATTGTTTTACTTTGCATTGGGAACATTGCATTAAAAACCTAGGGGGAGCCCTTGAGCACAGGATATATGTACTATGTTGTATTACTGCATGTCATAACTGTTATTGCAGATTTGGTGCATATTCTTTGAGGTCAGTGGGAAGGCACTTAATATAAGTGTTTGAGGATATTGAGCATTTGTCTTACTGTGCGCCTGTCTGCATACACACTCTTATGGTGGTCATTGAGTTATCAGTTTCAAGTTCATATTGACTGTTATATGTTGTCATTCTCTATATTTAAGTTACCACTTTGTTTATTGTGCTAAGTACCTTTTCAGTAAACTTCTTACATGGTTAATTGACAATTGGTGTGACCCTGTATCTATTACTGCAACCGGTGAACTGGCGGGTTCCAAGGATACGGTAAATATACTATGTGGTGTATCAATACTGTATTTCTCCTTACTGTTAGGTCTCACACTAACATTACCATACAGGTGAGCAAGAAGGGTTGAGTCTGTTCTTGGGGTTGATTGGCAAAGTATAGGATTAAACATTCATCAGCAGCTCCTACGGGGGTGAGTGCTACACTTATAACTATATTTCACTTGTGGTTGGATCAATTCTTTAAAACAGCAGTGGATTAACTAACTCATTGCAACCAATGATTACAGTTTTGTAATATCTAACTATGATAAAAAAAATAGCCTACTGTACTTTGCTCAAAGTCTCTGTAATTCACACATTGATGATTCTAGATCCAGCTAGAGCTTGCTTCAGCCATGCAAACACCAAGAACTTTAGATAATTCAGTAAATAAAGTAATCATACTTGGGGAAAGTACAAAATATGATCACTAGCATTATTATTAACTTTATTTACATACCAAAATCACTTCTGTGTCAGTAGGGTTGAGTGTAAAATAAACACAGAGTACATATTTAGTAACACATAACAGATAAGGGCGCTGAGGGCCCTGCTCATTTAAACAATCTAAAAGTAAACACAGTAATATGAAAAGACCTTCCATATATTTTCTGAAGGATATTCTAAAATATGCACTTAGCAGCCAAGGATAGATCAGTAATATAACTTGGCATTTCTTAGCGTCAATGTGCTGTGGGGAGCAGATGTCACTAAAAGATCACAAAAAGGAATAGGTGTTACAGACATGTTAAGATTTACTGTAAGCAGCAGGATAGGGCGCTGGTCCCCAGTTGTGGTAATTTGGTACTTTGTTAGGGAAATGCCTCCCCCTCTTTGCTGGGTTAAATAAAGAGGACATAGAAATTGCACCAAATGAATACTACAAGTATTACTGCAAAATACTGTACTGCCAGAAGTGCTTTACTATACCTTGACATCTGCACTGCCAATATCAGTAAATGAAAAATATTAACTACACTGGATTTTACTAGTTAAACCATTTGGTAATTTTTTTTTCTGTGCTGTCCGTTCCTTTTACTCTTTAATGTATATTTTTTCTGATTTTTAAAAATGTATCTTGTGGGAAATTTCAAATGTAGATGCCATTTTTTATTGAGGCTGCATAGAGAACATAGAGTATTGTAATAATAGCCATGATCTCTAGCAGTCTAATGTAGTGTGTCCCCAGTCTTTGACCATCTCCTGCAGCAGTCTCCAAACATTCTTGTAGCATGGCCACAGTCTCTAATAATTGTTTGTAAAATGCTCATAGTTGCAGTTGTACAGTATATATATATATATATATATATATATATATATATATATATATATATATATATATATATATATATATATATATATATACCCTAGGGATGTTTACAATAAGATGGACCAGTCCATAGTTAAAATGTATATATATTTTTATTGGGAAAACCTGGTAAGGATATTGTATGTAACAAAGTATCAAACATATACACTTGAAACAAAAGTACTTCACAGTGCTGGTTTGAAGAAGGCTTGAAACATATGTAGTATTGAGAATAATGCCAACATGATTCGGACTATCCGTCCTTTTTCCTAGGGCCTCCATGTCGATGACGACACTATCTTGGTCGCCATCAACGTGGAGGCCCTATATAGCTCTATCCCTCACCAATTAGGTCTTACTACTATCCGTCATATTTTATCAACTTCACAGTTATACTCTGCACAGCTGTCTGACTTCATTTTTCAAGCTTTGGAGTTCATACTTACACACAACTTTTTACCTGGGGGAGTGGGAACGTCTACTTTTTCCGGATCCAGATGCGGCTTGCTTTTGCTGACATGGTGTCGCTATATTGATGACATCTTGTTACTTTGGAATGGCCCAGTAGATTTATTACAACAGTTCCTTCATTTTTTGAATTACAAAAATGCATTAAACCTTAGATTTACTATGTCATACAGCTTTTCCAGTATATTTTTTTAGACTTAACTATCATCAAGGACAATAAGGGACAGCTCCAAAGTAAACTATTCAGGAAACCGACTGCTGGCAATGCTATTCTCTCAGCAGCTAGCTTCCACCCCAAACTGCTACTTAACTCTATTCCATTTGCCCAATATTTGAGAGCCCGACGGAACTGTTTTGACCAGGAAGCTGCTCTACTCAGAGATAGGCCCTTAGCCCGTGGTTACTCTAACAAAATGCTAAAAATAGCATACAAAAAGGCCAAGGCCAGGCCAAGACGTGACCTCGTCTTTAAGAAACGTGAAACTCAACGCCCCCCTTTACGTATTATCACCACATATTGCCAACAGCACCAGCAAATAAAAAATATATTATCTAGATATTGGCATATACTTACCACAGATAATTGCCTTGCACCGTTTGTACAGCCACTTCTCACATACAGGAGAGCTACATGCATACGCAACAAATTGGTTAAAAGTGAATATTCCACAAGCACTTTTAATACTACCAAATTCCGAGGCACCTATCAGTGTGGGAGCTGCGGATATTGTAAATATATGGATACTACCAAAAGGGTTACCTTGCCCAATGGACAACCTTTTCGTCCACATCACTAAGTTAATTGTCGCACTATTGGGGTGGTTTATCTCCTGTTATGTGAATGTGGCTGTTATTACGTGGGAAAACTAAAAGTTACCGTTTTGGAAGCGGATTTACCGCCATATCATTAGTATTAATACAAAAGACCCCGACTTTCCTACCGGGCGCCATTGCTGCCTAGTTCACCCTGATCATACACCATAAATACAGTTTCTTGCTCTGGACCATATTTCCCCCAGTATTAGAGGTGGTGATTACAACAAATTATTATTGCAGAGTGAACTGAGGTGCTTATTCCACTGCAATGCCACCTCACCCCCTGGCCTTAATGAGGCTTTTAATTTTTAGGCCCTTCCTTGACGGCTTCCAATCCGGGGTTTGTGAACTTGATTGATGATATTTGTATCTGTTTTATTTTTTTCTGTTTATGCCCCTGCTTCAATGATTTGTGTACTTATATATGTTACACACTACCATTTGTACTGCATCATATTTCAATACTTCCTGTATTATGCTGATGTTATCCCAATCTTATGATACTATCTTTATAGTTATTGATACATGTGCTGTGTATATAGCATTATATCATTCTGCTGTAGAATTTATTATAAATATGTTATTTTTGTTCTATTGCATATATGTTGTGATTATATGTAATTTCTGGCCGCTGTACCGTGTCCTATTGTACCACCATTTATATTACATAATTTCTGTTTGTCATTGCAGAGATGTATTGCCTTTTACTCCAGCCTGTACCTCCCTTTTCTCACCACCAGGGGGTTATATGTATTTTTCCCTGTTTTTTTTCCAGATAAAGTTGATATATCTGTGGCTACTGTTTTCATTTATTATCCACTAGGTGTTCCTGTTATCGCTACTATGCTGCCCAGCGCTCGGGAGACTTACATGCCCCCATAGTTCTTGTGGGGTGCCTGTAGTCTTTATGCCTGTCCAGAGCAGCATGCTCGCTGCGCTTCTTCCTGTTTGACACTCCACTCTGGAGTGCAGGCAGCCGGGCTTCCCGCGCGTCGGTGACATCACGACGCGGTCCCGCCTATCTCTCGGCAGGGCCCCGCGTCCCCCCGTCAGGGATCTCTCAAGACGGACTGGTTGCAGCCAATGTCGCACCACTCCGTCTCATCGGCTTCAGCTGTGGAGGCTGCCGATTGCGCCTGTCCACAGCTGATTCCCATAACCCTTTTGGGTTATTTAAGGTCTGCACTCATGGCGTTCAGTATGCCGTGGGTTGCATGCCACTGAGGATTGCCCAAAGATACACTCCAGTTAAGGTGAGGACAGTACATGCTGCTACTTTGATACTCTCATACTGATATATTCAGCCATTTACTTCCAACCTCTGATATTTTTGTATCTTTTTTTGCCAGACACATCTTTTTTGGATATTTGCCATTGTTATACTGTTCTGACCATTCATTTAACCAGACAGTTGAGATCCTTCAGCTCTAGCCATTATCCATTGCCTTGTTTTGCTAATGTTTGGCTTCCCAGTGGCACATAGTTATATTCCAACTCACCGCAATACTCATAATTTTGATTCATACTACAGTACGTTTACCCCCTGCTGTTGACTATCAGTAATAGCTTCAGGCTTGTGAGTATATTTACCCTTTTCAGCATTATCTACTAAAGATGAACATGTAGAGCTATACACCTTTTCTTTCCTTGTTACATCTGTACTAATTTGACTACGCTTATATTTTAGACCATGTGTACACAAGATGTTTGTTATGCCTAGGACGGATAGTCTGAAACATGTCGGCATTATTCTCAATACTACATATGTTTCAAGCCTTCTTCAAACCAGCACTGTGAAGTACTTTTGTTTCAATTGTATATGTTTGATACTTTGTTACATACAATATACTTACCAGGTTTTCCCAATAAAAATATATAAACATTTTAACTACGGACTGGTCCATCTTATTGTAAAGATCCCTAGGGGTATGTACCGTGCTTAGTACATACCCCTAGGGATCTTAGTACATACCCCTAGCTTAGTACACTAGGCCGTTTTCTTCTCTTGTTGCAATATTTGGGATGTGATAGACCAGCCTCTGACTCACCTCCATCCTGCACGCATTTCCATATAGAAATATAAATATTATAGTGGACAACCCTTTGGTAAGGTCAGGTGGCTGCCAATGAAGCATTCTATATCTAGTAATTTGACCACCAATGGGACAGAGCATGTCACCAACTATTAAGCTGAGTGTAAAAAGTCACTGATCCGGCGCAGGAATGGAGGCAACCAAGATAGCAGCATAGCCTAGGAGCTCCGCAGCTCTCCGGTCTTCTACTCCCCACCACAGCCATCAGAGCCCGCACAACGGCCCCATATCGCTAATCGAGCAAGCAAACAGCCAGGAATCACCCGATGTCAGCAGGTACAGCAAGGAGGGATCTCTCCGCACAGCTGAACTCAGCAGCACAACAGCACGGCCTTACCAAGATGGCGGCCGTGGATACACGAGGCATAGCCTCAGAACCAGAGGAATCGATAGCTGACCAAGATAACGGGAGCCCCCCCCCCCCATCCAACTCAAAAGAAAAGGGCACAGAGAGTACCCCTCAGCAACCTGCTCCTTCCCCTGCATCCACAGAATCTTTGATCGTGAGATCAGTGGGAAGCCTAAATCTCTCTCCTATGGGGAATCTTTTAGCCACCCCCGGGACATGGGAGCAGGGTGTGCATGATTGCCTCCACACCCCGACTGACTTTTCATCCATAATGTCAGTCTTTTCTAATATGTTCCCCAGGGGCCTTGCCCAAACAGTAGCGCAGATCACTGCCATAATTTGTGAGGATCTTCAGCAAATAGGGGCATGGATAGAGGTCATAGAAAAAAGAGCAGACCAGGCGGTCGCCAGAATAAACCAGAATCTCGGATCTTCAGGACCAATTAGAAACAGCGCTATCAAAAATTGATGACCTCGAAAATTGATCCAGACCTTATAATTTCAGGATCAGTGGTCTTCCAGAATCGGTAGAAGAGGTCCAGCCAGATTTATTAAGACCCTGATCCCTGACATCCCAGACCATCAATTGAAGCTTGATAGGGCACACAGAGCCTTACAACCCTTATACATGGATGGTCTGCCTCGAGATATTAAAGTAAAGGCCCATTTCTACACCATGAAAGAGGAGGTGATGAAATTGACTCACAAGGCCGATGGTCTTGGGATCATGGGTCACCCTGTCCAGGTCTTTGCAGATCTTTTCAGATTTACAGTCCAAAAACATCGATCCTTCAAACCTCTGATACAGGTTCTGGCCAAAAAGGATATCACTTACAGATGGTCCTTCCCGCTGCATCTGAATTTTTCATATCGTAACAAAGCCCACTTCTTCTCATCTTTTCCAGAAGGCGAACATTTGCTCCTGCAGTTGGGTTTGATCTCCCAGGAGTTCCCACAACCACAGTCCAACAGAGGAGTTTCCAAACATCCTTCTCCACTGAGTCCTCTAATTCCAGTTTGGCAGCAGCAGTGATTAAAGAGGTCAAGGGACTCTCATCCCCCATGATAGGGACATTTGAACAACAAGCCCTGTTTATTCGCTCAGTTCTATTTGGAACTACCCTTTAGGGTGGCATACCCTTTATCACTAACCATTTTTCCTAGCACCCTGAATGACATGAAGAAGGTTCCAGAAATCCTAAGGGATCCCTTTCTGGAAGCAGGAACTTTCGAGGATCCACCATTTCTTATGGTTGAATGTTCACTGTTTTATCATTAATCTGACTTTTTAGTATATAGCAAAACAATCTCTACTCCTTTCAATTTACCATAGTGGTGTTTTGCGTTAACCAGTAGGGTTTCAAAAGGGGCTGTTACAAATATGTTTGTCCCCCTACAACAAGTCGTTTATGTATTTCTCACACAAATATAAATGTTGGTCCCTCATGGTTATCCTTGCGTCCTACTTGGTCGGCGACTGGTGACCCCATGTTCTTTTATCATGTGGGGTGGCTCGTTGTTGGCAGGGAGGGACTTGGGGGTTCCTGCAGGGATCCAATTTTTGTCTTAGTGCATAATTGTGTCTCTGACTTTAAACAGTTATATTTAACTTTTAAAAGGTTGGGTGACCGGAGCGTATGCAATGCACCCCCTATGATACAGAGAGGTTCATCATTTTTCTCTCTGGGTCAGATTATTTCTCCCTAACCAGGGGGGATTTTCTTGTGCTACGGGTATGGGGCAGGAAGTGGCGGGTCCCTTCCCGGCCCTTTTGGGATCTGGGGTTTTATTTATATATTTTGTTCACTAATGTCTACCCTTATTATTCCTTTTTCCCTCTTTATCGTTCTGCTTGTCCTCCCTCTGGACACTTACTTTTCTTTATTAACAAGGACTTCCTGGAGCTCCACCATCTTCCACTCTGTCACGTACCTAGTAGGCGAGCCCGGAATGCAGGAAGCGGCCCCTCGTAGCCCCTGGCTAAAGAACCCCTGGAGATGGTAACAGAAGCTCAAAAGTTCAGGGGGCACAAGTGCCTGGCAGGTAGATGCTGGTCCGGATGGGCAGCAGGACACCAACAGCGAGCAGATGAAGCTGAAGACAAGAGACTGGTGTAGGCAGGCACAAGTGGTAGACTGGCTGGCAGACGGACGTCAGCGGGTACAGCAGTCACAGGATATCCAACAGGTAGGTAGGAACAGCAGAGTCGGGTACAGGCCGGGTCAGCAGGTAGCGGTCAACGTGGTACAAGAGGGATGAGGCAGAGGCGTAGTCAGACAAGCAGGAGGTCGTAGGCAGGCAGCAACGGATCAGGGTCAAGGTCAAGCCGGGTAACAGGAACCAAGGTAACAGATACAGGTATAGGATAGCAGGATCTCCGAACGCGCTGTAGACTGGTCAGCACGAGTGGAAGGGAGCAAGTGCCTTAAGAAGACTGTAGGGCGCCAAACGGTCGCACGACGAGTCAGCGTGCGCGAGTGGACGTGCGCCCGTTCGTGCCCCCACGTGCACGCGTGCTTTCGTTCAAGCCGACGCGAGTGCGTCCGATCGCTGTAGCGCGCGTTAACGGAGCACGACGGGTCCTTGACAACAAACTTCTGTGGGTAAGTCTCTCGTGCGCAAACGAGACGCCAGGACGATCGTGACACTGCCCCCCCCCCCAAAGGGCAGCCTCCGGATGCCCAACCGAGCCATCTTACTCGGATGGGAGTTCTTAAAAGCACGGATGAGTCTTTTAGCGTGAATATTAGATTCTGGCTCCCAAGAATTCTCCTCCGGGCCGTACCCCTTCCACTTGACCAAAAATTGAGTCTGGTTTCGCCTTCTCCTGCAATCCAGTATGGATTCGATCTCAAATTCAATCTCTCCATTGACCATCACGGGTTCTGGAGGGCCGGTCGTCCTGTCAACGAAGGGGTCCGGGACTGCGGGTTTGAGTAGTGACACGTGAAAGACTGGATGGATCCGGAAGGACTCGGGAAGCTTAAGTTCGAAAGCCACGTTATTCAGTTTCCTTTTGATCGGAAAGGGGCCCACAAATTTCGGACCCAACTTCTTAGAGGGGCAGGACAATCTAAGGTTCAAGGTAGACAACCAGACCTGATCCCCAATCTTGAGATCCAGCTCCCCCTCCTTTTCCTGTCAAAAACTTCTTTGTTGTGCTCTTGGGACTTGGTCAGGGTCTCTTGTAGAAGCTTGTTGTTTGATTCAAGGAAGTTAAGACGGTCCTGTACTGCTGGTACCGAACATTCAGGGAACGTGCCAGGCAAGAACACTGGGTGGAAGCCGAAGTTCGCGTAGAAGGGGGACTGTTTGGTGGCAGAGTGGACCGTGTTGTTGTAGGCGAATTCGGCCATAGGCAGGAGAGAGGCCCAGTCATCCTGGGAGAAGGAGGAGAAACAACGGAGGTACTGCTCCAGGGTCTGGTTCGTCCTCTCAGTCTGGCCGTTGGTCTGTGGATGGTAGGCTGAGGACAGACAAAGATCGATCTTTAAGGCTCCGCAGAGCGCTCTCCAAAATCTCGAGGTGAATTGCACCCCCCTGTCGGATGTGATGTTAACGGGAATGCCGTGGAGTCTTACGATTTCTTTGATAAAGGTGTTGGCTGTCTCTGTAGCTGAGGGAGTGCCCTTCATGGGCAGGAAGTGAGCCATTTTGGTAAGTCTATCGACTATAACGAAAATCGTAGAATAGTTCTCTGACGGGGGAAGTTCAACGATGAAATCCATGGAGATCATCCTCCATGGTCTATCAGGAACAGGCAGCGGTCTTAGCAGGCCCCAGGCTCTTGACTTGCTGCCTTTGCTTCGGGTGCAGATGACACAGGTTTCCACGTACCTCTTACAGTCGTCCTTCATGCGAGGCCACCAGAATGTGCGTTTGAGTAGTTCCAGAGTCTTGAATACCCCAAAGTGGCCGGCCAGTGGGTGATCGTGACAGGCGGCCAGGACTGGGGTCCGAACTTCTTGGGGAACAAAGATCTGATTTCCATGCCACAAAAGGTCATCGCTGGAGGACAACGGGATACCGGGTGGAGGCGTTAGGCCTATGGAAGCCTGCTTAATTTGGGATACCACATCCCCCTGGAGCAGAAGGAAGTTCCCCGTAGAGAGGATAGTATCTGTGGATGGCGAGCTCTCCGATTGGTTGTACATGCGGGAGAGAGCATCTGGTTTGGTATTCTTGGATCCGGGACGGTAGGTAATGTGAAATGAAAATCTGGAGAAGAAGAGTGCCCACCTGGCTTGACGGGGCCTCAATCTCTTTGCGGTTTTCAGGTACTCCAAATTTTTGTGGTCCGTATAGACCAGGATCGGGTGGGTGGCTCCCTCCAGCAGATAGCGCCACTCTTCGAGTGCGGATTTTATTGCCAGTAACTCACGATCCCCGACGTCGTAGTTTCTCTCCGCCTCCGACAACTTACGGGAAAAAAAGGCAACTGGGTGGAGTAAGGACTTGGCCCCCTGCCTCTGGGAGAGTATCGCTCCTACTGCAATCTCAGAAGCGTCGACCTCGAGGATGTATGGTAGAGCGGGATTGGGATGTTTCAGGACAGAAGCGGATATAAACAAATCTTTTAAGGTTTTGAAGGCCTCTTGTGCTTCGGGAGTCCAATGAAACTTCCGAGACTGCTTCGTTAGTCCGGTGATGGGAGCGATAATTGCAGAGAAGCCCTTAATGAACTTGCGGTAGAAGTTCGCAAACCCCACAAATCGCTGAACTCCTTTCTTATCGGAAGGGGCAGGCCAGTCCTGAATTGCGGAGATCTTCTGGGGATCCATCTCAATTCCCTTTACCGAGATAATCAGGCCGAGGAACTGGATGCTCGATTGTTCAAAAACACATTTCTCGGGCTTAGCGTATAGACCGTGAAGACGGAGACGGGTCAGGACCTCTTTAACGTGTACCCGGTGATCTGCTAGAGAGGGGGAGAAAATCAGAATGTCATCAAGGTAGACAATTACAAACGGGTCAAGGTAATCTCTAAAAATGTCATTGACAAAATGCTGGAACGTGGCAGGAGCGTTACACAGCCCGAACGGCATCACCCGGTATTCAAAGTGCCCGAAACGGGTACGAAAGGCAGTCTTCCACTCGTCCCCTTTCCTAATGCGGACGAGGTTGTAAGCCCCCCGAAGATCCAGCTTAGAGAATATTTTAGCGGAACCTAGTCTCTGAAAAAGTTCGGGAACCAATGGCAGAGGGTAGCGGTTCTTGATCGTGATTTTGTTCAACGCCCGATAGTCCACGCATGGGCGTAGGGAGTGGTCTTTTTTTTCCACAAAGAAAATCCCCGCACCAGCTGGGGAAGTAGAGGGTCGGATAAATCCCTTTTCAAGATTTTCATCCAAGTAGGTTTTCAGAGTGCTAAGTTCAGATTCAGACAGAGGGAAAATTCTTCCAAAGGGAATCTCGGCCCCCGGGAGTAGTTCGATAGGGCAGTCGTAGGGCCTATGAGGTGGTAGGGTTTCAGCCCCTTTTTTACTGAACATGTCTAGGAAGTCGTGGTATTCTCTAGGCACAGCTTGCCGGGTGTCATCATCTGCTTCCAAACAGAGGAGGGCCGGAGAGTCCCCGTTAATTGCTGGATAGCAATGCTGGAGGCAGTAGTCCGAAGGGAATTCAATTTTTCCGGTGGCCCAGTTGATACGTGGATTATGTGCCTTCAACCAAGGCATGCCTAGAATGATGGGGAACAGGGGAGATTTGATGACGTCTAGGCACAGGAATTCTTGGTGAGTCCCGGCGATGACAGCAGAGAGGGGACTAGTCTCCTGAGTCACCGGTCCTGATTCTAGAGCGGACCCATCGGCCAGGTATACCGAGAGTCCCTTCTCTCTCGGTCTAAGGGGAATCTTGTTCTTCAGGGCAAAGGATACGTCCATAAAACCACTGCATGCCCCCGAATCAATAACTGCGTGGGTTGAAATAGTCCTTCCTGGGAGCTGCAAAAGAACAGGAACAGCCAGGTGAGAGGAGTTTTCAGACAGCACTGACGAAGGAACAGGTGGAACAGGAAGGCACTTGCGTATCTTGGCTGGGCAGGAGCGAACAAAGTGTCCTGATTCTCCACAGTACATACAGAGGTTGTTGACCCGGCGCCGTTGGCGTTCCTCTAGGGTCAGTGATGGACGGAGTAGCCCTAACTGCATCGGTTCTGGGGGATCCAGCGTGGCTGTGGCAGGAACTGAAGGAGCTGGGTGGGCGGAACTAGGCACCCGTGGCAACATCCAGACAGGGCGTGCGGCTGAAGAGGAACGTTCTTGGCGGCGTTCCCTCAAGCGCCTATCAATTTGAACGGAAATGTCTATCAGGGCCTCCAGGGTTTCGGGAATGCCAACACGTGCCAACTCATCCTTCAAAGGCTCGGACAGGCCCATGCGGAACTGATATCGCAGGGCTGCGTTATTCCAGTCCGTGTCAGCGCTCCATCGACGGAACTCCGACACGTAGTCCTCCACAGGCCTGCGACCTTGCTGCAGAACGTGTAGGGCTGCTTCTGCAGTTGCAGCAAGTTGGGGGTCCTCATAGAGTCTAGACATTGCCATAAAAAAGGTGTCTAAGGTGTCTAAGGATGGGTCCTTGCGTTCCAGTAGGCGATGTGCCCAGGCTTGAGGTTCGTTCGTTAGGAGGGAGATAACGAACCCCACCTTGGTCGCCTCGAGGGAGAAGGTCCTCGGTTGCAGGGCGAAGTAGAGCTCACAAGAGTTACGGAAGGCTCTAAACTTGTTCCGGTCACCAGTGAACCGCTCTGGGGTTGGTACTCTGGGCTCAGGTGGCATCATCACCACTGAAGGCGGGGTGTGGCCCCCTGGAACAACGGGCGGAGAAGCATATAGTGCTTGGACTTGCTCTTCCAGTCTGCCGTAGCCTTCCTGTAGGCTCTTTACTGCCTGGGTAAGGCCGGCCAAATGGCGGCAAAGTTCGTCCATGGGGGAGGCTCCCTGCGCAGGCTCGGACATGGCTGACCAGTACTGTCACGTACCTAGTAGGCGAGCCCGGAATGCAGGAAGCGGCCCCTCGTAGCCCCTGGCTAAAGAACCCCTGGAGATGGTAACAGAAGCTCAAAAGTTCAGGGGGCACAAGTGCCTGGCAGGTAGATGCTGGTCCGGATGGGCAGCAGGACACCAACAGCGAGCAGATGAAGCTGAAGACAAGAGACTGGTGTAGGCAGGCACAAGTGGTAGACTGGCTGGCAGACGGACGTCAGCGGGTACAGCAGTCACAGGATATCCAACAGGTAGGTAGGAACAGCAGAGTCGGGTACAGGCCAGGTCAGCAGGTAGCGGTCAACGTGGTACAAGAGGGATGAGGCAGAGGCGTAGTCAGACAAGCAGGAGGTCGTAGGCAGGCAGCAACGGATCAGGGTCAAGGTCAAGCCGGGTAACAGGAACCAAGGTAACAGATACAGGTATAGGATAGCAGGATCTCCGAACGCGCTGTAGACTGGTCAGCATGAGTGGAAGGGAGCAAGTGCCTTAAGAAGACTGTAGGGCGCCAAACGGTCGCACGACGAGTCAGCGTGCGCGAGTGGACGTGCGCCCGTTCGTGCCCCCACGTGCACGCGTGCGTTCGTTCAAGCCGACGCGAGTGCGTCCGATCGCTCTAGCACGCGTTAACGGAGCACGACGGGTCCTTGACAACAAACTTCTGTGGGTAAGTCTCTCGTGCGCAAACGAGACGCCAGGACGATCGTGACACACTCGCTTGAACGGGACATCAGAACCTTGGTAGAGATATCACACTGCCAGAGAACAAATCCTCTTGTTGTGAGATTTTTGTCATCTTTAGAGTTTGCCTTCCCTCTGATCCATAACTGGTGCAGATCCCATAATCTAAAATTACAGATTGTCTCACATAATGTACAAGGGCTTAACTCACCCGTAAAATGTAGAAAATGACTCCAATTATACCACACCTTAAAAGCTGAGGTGGTACTCTAACAAGAGACTCACATCCCAGCCTCATACACTCCCTCATTCATCCATAGGAGTTTCCCATAATTCTTTCTGGCAAACGCTTCGTCAAATATATAAATTTGTCTCCCACTTAGATTTTTGGAGACCCTGAAGGCCGCTTAATTTTGGTAGTTGGCACGATAGGTGGAGGTTTCTACACATTCGTATCATAGTAACATAGTTAGTCAGGTTGAAAAAAGACACAAGTCCATCTAGTTCAACCATAAAAATAAAAAGAAAGAAGCCAGGCCTTTCCTAAAGCAATCTACTGAACTGGCCAGAACCACCTCTGGAGGCCAGTTCAGTAGATTGCTTTAGGAAAGGCCTGGCTTCTTTCTTTTTTCACAGATCTTACTTTGGGAAACCTTTCCTTATTGGAGATGAAATCTCTTTTCCTCTAGGTATAAAGAGTGACCCCTTGTCCTCTGTGTTGACCGTAAAGTAAATAACTTAACATCAAGTTCACTATATGTATCATACTACGCTCCTAATCGGGACCAGGGAAACATTTTTGACAAAATGATACACACTTCAAAACCGTTTATCACTGGAACGGTAATTCTGGGAGGAGATTCAAATATTCCTTTTGATCTCTCTTTAGACAAATCAAACTTGACCACTCCAATGACCAAGCGTCCCCCAAGACTAAGCCTTAAAATAGCACAATTGATGTGCACTAATGGATTGGTAGATATATGGAGGGAAATGAACCCCCATGCAAAAGATTATACACACTACTCGGTTCCTCATAGCACTCATGCCAGGATAGACCACATCTTTTTGGAATCTTCTGCAATTCCATTGATTCTCTCATCCAAAATCCGAGACACTGCCCTTTGGGACCACTCAATTGTGATTTTATCCCTCAGAGGCCCCTCGAGAGTTAGGGGCCCATTTAAATGGCACCTCAATGAGGTCCTTCTGAGCAATCCTCTGCATTGCATGATTTTTGAAAACCTCTTACCGCCCAAGGTATGTTATATGACGTCCTTGACTTTGTACGGGCATCATCTGAATGATGCCTGTAGCCATCTATGCCTGTAAACGTCTTTTTAAGCCGGCAATTTCCTACACCATAAGAATGATCATAGCGGCTGTTCCACTGCTTGATCATTCTTACAGGTGGTGAGAGGGGATGCCCCCCTCCCGCCGCCCTCCGATGCTTCTACCGACTCACCGCTTCCATCGGTAAGTCGGAGACAGGATCTGCTGGCCCCAAATGGTGATTATAGAGATTTCCGGCAGACTATATGGTCATCGGAGTCTCTATGATTGTTCGGAGGTCTCTGAATTCAAACAAATGGTGCCGCCTCGGCTGGGAAGCGGAGATCGTTTATTTTTATTTTAGGCTTCCCAGCCTAGAGGTGAGATGTGGGGTCTTATTGATGGCCTGTCAAACATTCCCATAGACACACTCCTAAACCTTGTGGACAGCCTTCCCAGAAGAATTGAAGCTGTTATAGATGCAAAGGATGGGCTAACTCAATATTGAACCCTATGGACTAAGACTGGGATGCCATTAAAGTTCAATTGTGGGTAAAGGCAGGCATCCCAAAATTTTTGGTAATATAGTGTAGATAGATAGTCATGCTTCACTGGTAAAATTATGGGTACAAGCTTAGTTCTGAATGTTTTTCTATGGTATGCTGACATTTCAAACTATGATTGTTATAATTTGCATCTGGTTTGACTAGAGATCAGGAGAATAAAATGGTGGCCATTTTTAACACTCATACAGAGTTCTAGCTGATGACAACAACTACCCTATGCAGAGAAATATGATGACCTAATGGTACTGTGAACACAATTATATCAGTGTGTATGTTGCTTGTGCTTTACGAGGGTACATCCTATCCTTTTTTTGCAGTGGCAGTAAAGACCACTGGTTCCTAATGTAAGATGTAACTCAGGCAGCCCCAGTCCTGGCTTCTATCCCAATTTCTTCTAGTACAACAAAAACACATACCATATAATATTTTGCTGAACAGAAAAATTATTAGTCTGGTTTTTGCATATTTATGAGTTATGGTCTCCAGTTGTTGCTCTCACACAATATTACTCATCTTTCTTACTTCTCCTACTTTTTGTTAATACTTTACGTTTCACTAAGTATTTAAGAAAATCCTAATTTGCTTTAACATTTCTAAGGTAGCAACAGCACTTTTTAGCACATACATATATCTTGTGGCTCCTGCAAGTAATTGTATTAGTCCCTGTGGACCACCCATGGAGATTCTAGGCCAAGCCTGTGCATGGCACCTCATATTTTGCCCAATTTGAAATTAAGTCCTATCTTCTTCAGCTGTTAACCCCTGACTCTTTTCATCCAATTACTGCTTATCAAACCATCTACTGCTCTCTTGGCATTTGACAGTTTTAGGACATGTCAGGTTAGCCTTAAGAATTGCCCTTTGTGTCCGAATACCATTAAATAATTTCAAACCTGTCCTGGAAAGCTGAAATGTGGCAATAAACACAAATATTAGTACTAACACAATTATACACATTATCCTATGTGGGTTTTTTTCAATTCTCACAATTTAGGTTCAACAAATAGCGATAAGCATCAGGTTGGATTCAACTATGCGTTTAACCCAAAGCAAAGCTGTTTGCAATTCGCTAAACAGGAGAACTAAATGGCCAGATTTGGCCAATCCATGTGAGCACAAGAAGCCACTTATTTATTAGAAACGCTACTAATTAACAGCCTCTGACCACCCGTTTACCTAACTATATTTGGTCAACAACATCAGCCAGCATCAACAGCCACTGTGTTGATATTCAGCAGTTGAAGGGGAGCTGCCATTTAGTGACTGGAGTGTGATAAAAGAAGTGATTGGTGTTTAATTTACATTGGGGGACAATGTTTATTCATTTATTTTAGCATGTGTAAATATAAGTAAGGAGTACTATGTATCGCTTGCTTATGTATGTGGGGAGGGGGTGCTTAATATTTGG
Organism: Lithobates pipiens; assembly: GCF_037356315.1. Lineage (NCBI taxonomy): Eukaryota > Metazoa > Chordata > Amphibia > Anura > Ranidae > Lithobates > Lithobates pipiens. The sequence goes on along the minus strand of NW_027507758.1, from coordinate 445,392,045 downwards.
AGGCACCCTTATCTTAAAAACCCTCACCAAACCCTTATCAGGTAATTTAGCATGGCTTACCTGGAAAGGGAGGGACAGAAAAAGTGTGTTTTTTTTTCTGCAGGGATTGTATCTTGGTATGTTTCAGGAAGGGAGGGGGTGCAGACTTGCTGTACCCTCTTTTCTGGCTAACCAGCATGCATGCCTCAATAAGTCTAAAGATTGGAAGGTTACCTTTCAGAGGTAGAGAACTTGTCTCAATATCATTGTCCCAACATTGATGGGGACAAGGTCCTCATCCCCACATACCAGGCCCAGTGGAGAATTTAAACTAAGGAGCCCCCAAATATTCAGCCCTCCCCCCTAAGGGGTACATAGTATCCCTTGTTACTCATTCACAAAAATGACAAAGTAAAAAAAATACACAAACCACAAAAGTTCTTTATAAAAAAGAAATAAAAAAGAAAACTGTTCCTCAGTGTAAATTCAATACCAATCACATCGTCTGCTGACCCCCTGATGAGTAATGCACTGATGATCTATGAACAAAGTGACCTTTCCCACAACGATCCTCTCCCTTTGCACTTCCTCAAATGACAACTAGGTGGAGATTGAGCTGTAGAGAGGGCTTCTCTTGTACCTCCTGTCCAATGCCCCTGATAGAGATGACAGGGAGTGAAGGACACAGAGTGGCACGAGTGCTAGTTTAGCAGGTGACACCAGCTGAGGCTTGACAGGAATCCGATGGCCGTAGATCACCGTGCAGGTATTGGAAACTGGAACAACATGTCACTAGATTAGCAGGCAGAAGCGTTGCCAGAAAACACAAGCCAGGGGGTCATCAACAGCAAGACAGAGCAGGATCAGAAACATGAGACTGAAGCGGAGACAGTATACAGGCTGGGTTTGGTACACAATCGAGCAGCGAGGTACAGGAGCATGAGACAGGAGCAGAGTCAAACGCAAGCCAAGGTCACAGGTAGGCAGGTTAAAGTCCAAGGGAAGGTACAGAAGAAGAAGCCGGGTCAAATACAGGTAACTGGAACAGATTCAAGCACAGGTTAACAGGAACAAGCTTAAAGACCACTCAGCAATGTTTGTGTGTCATTGCTTGGTTTACATAGGCTGAGTGGCGCCAGTGCGTGCACGCGTGTGCGCGTGCCTGCTCGCGTCCATGCACGCTCGCGCATGTGCCAATACATGCTTCTCCTTGTGCATACCCTGGTACGCCCTGGTACACCTGCACGCCAAAGCGTGCTTTTCAACCAGGTTTCTCTTACGGATTGTTAAAAAACTAGCCAGGGATGCTTGCTGAGGTCATTGACCACATATGGTCATGACCATATGTGGTCAATGATGTCAGCCTGGATCTCACCACTGCTTGGTCTACATTTGGAGGCAATAATGTTTTTTTTTTTTTCTTAAAGACCTACTTCTCACTAAACAGTATTTCAAAAATAAAATTAGCATTTTTCCATATGGCAGGGAGAATATATTCATTCTTTTTTTACAAAACTCTTGCAAATTATAATTGGCCTTAAAAAAAAAAAATGAAAAAAATTAATAATGTGATTCCCATGGACTTCAATGAGGTTTGGGAACTATGTTTACCATTTGTGGATTTCAGGCTGGGTTTGCAAATTCTCCCGCAAACTGAGCCTAGACCAGTTTACTCATCGAGATGAACAACACAGATGAACAACACAGTAGTACTGCTATTACAACTGAATAAAATCAATCTTGTATTTCTCATTTTCTTCCCACTAAGTTTAATTTAAAAAAACATGAGAGCCAGAACAATGAAAACTGTATCTTGTTGAATTTCATGGTAACAACAACAGAGAGTGTTGATCCAGGGAATATTGATTGCCTTTGGAGAGATCAGAAAGGAATTTACTTTACTCCCACTGGATCAAACTGGACCATGCTTTTTAGGGGTGTTTCCTCCAGATAGCTGCCTTCTTCTGGATCAACTGTGAGTTTAGGATTTCATACATGGAGGTTTTCTCTTTATTCTATTTAATTGTTATTCTATTGTTTTTCTATAGGTTGAACGAGATGGACGTGTGTCTTTTTTCAATCTAACTATGTAAATATGAAACATGATATTTGAATGAATGAAGTGAAATGCATTTATCCGAAATAATAGGCAAATATTAGAAAAAAACAAGGGTAGTTTCTACCCTCTATCTTTGCATTATTTTATTTGCTCAACAACCACAGTTTACAGATTAAACTTACTAATACCACCAACATAGACGAGTCCTCGATTTCAAAGCCGTAGGCAGCTCTATTGGACATATGCCTGCTGACAAAATAATTAAACAGCTAATCTTACAGTCGACAATCAATCCTAATATGGAATCTGCGCTAGCCAGGAAACTATTCCCAGTGGACGTTTGTGAAAACATGCAAGGTAAAATAGAAAATTGCTTAAAAATGTGCTCATGTAGATGTGTAATGAAGTTTATTTGATATTAATAAAAACATTTAACCATAAGGCTCACTCTATATTTCTCTTTTAAGACTTTTCCTGAGCTACTGCTGCATAAATACAGCTGAAGCATAATCACGTTCCTGCACAGATACTTTGAATAGGGTTCATTAGCATATCATTTGTATTTTATTTACGCTAATCATTCTCAATTTTTATTCTATAGCTACATTTTTCACGGGTCATTATTCCGTGATAGCATCATGTAATTTTCCTTACTTACTATGATGTTCACAATAATGCTGTGTTAATTCAGATTAATATCAAATTAAAACTATATTAAGGCAAGCATCTGATTTGGTGGGAAATCTATTGAAAGAGCTTTGAGCTGTAATGTGGGGCAAACCATTGAATCTGGCTATTTCAAAACTATCCAGAGTTCTATATAAAACTCAATGCATCTAGTTGAATGTCGCTGTTATGCCTAATTAATATATGCTACGCCACTGTCCAGTCTATTGCAACAGCTTGTCAGTAAACATTAATATACATTATATATACATTGAAAGTAAAAAAAAATTGCAGAATCAATTCTGTAAATCCCATGGGAAGCTGAAGCATGTGAACCCGCAATACTTAAGCATTTCAAGCTTGCCCTATGAAACAGCATAGCATAACCACCAATTATAGATAGTGTTCACTTTTTATTGTAGTCAAACCAATTGGAGCTGATCTTGGATTGACAGGTGTAAGAAACTACACACAATCAAACTTTGCATCTGTCACCCAAAAAAATTCCTTACTTGTTCTAACATTTTCTGTTCCTGTATTTATGAAATTGTGCCTTTAAGGTTTATGTCCAAGTATTACCCAAATTTACCCCTAAACTCCCCTGTTGTTCTCCCTCTCTAGCATTATTTTATTTTACCATGTTCCTGTAGCACAAAACAGCTTGTATTACTCACTGTAACATCATCACTAGGCTTATAAAGTTCTTGTAGGAGCATCTGCTGTTAGCTTAGCTCTGATTATTGGAGGCATGCACCCCAGAACTACATCTTCCAAAATCCCTTTTCCTAAATAGTGTGTGGGCAATATTTTGGAAGTCAAGGCAGCAGCATTGTTTTTCTTGAAAATAAATCAATGTTACAGTACATGGAAAGTGCAACAAGGACGGGTCTGGCAGGCTGGGCTTATAAAACTTCTAAAAGCTGTATCAAACCCAAAACCAATAATGTAATATATTTGGCATCTTCCCCTCTGTTTTTTTTAACCTGGTGATCTGACCAATAATGCACCTCCTGCATAAGAGTGCTCCTATTCTGGATGAATGGGCACAGCAGCACTCTCAGCCTGGAGGGAGGGGTTTGTTAAATGCAGTAGCAGATTTACATACACTAACTGTCAAGGCTGGGTTCAGCCCTTCCTTCTCAGAGCAGGCCACTCAGCTGTCCGTTAATTGCCTGCTCTAAATCTTTCCACAGTGACTCACCTGTTGATGATATTCCGTTCGTCTGTCCTGCTGTTTACTTAAGCTGTTCAGATCAGATCATCTCTGCCTTCGCCTTGGTCACATCCAGAAACTCTCTCCTGTGTACCTGTTGAAGACTTGCTTGGCTGACATCCCTTATGGTTCCTGATCCTGCTTGCTTTTCCACTACGCTGATTCTCCGGTTTCCTGATTTCCTGGCCTATCCTGAAAGTACACTAATCTCTGACTCCCTGGCATCCTGGCTTGTCTGACTATTCGTTCCAGTTACTGAACTCTGGTATGAATTGAGTGCTCTGTTTACCTTTTACTATAATTATTAATAAGAGGTTGTCAGGTCACATGCCAGCAGAACCTAAGTGAGGCTTGGTTGGCAGGTCACATGTCAGCAAAGCTAAAGTGAGGCTTGGTTGGCAGGTTACATGTCACCTGAACCATAGTGAGGCTTGGTTCAAACTACGGGCGCCATTTTGTCCTGACTCTATTTGAATAAGGCTGATTATGTGCTGACTGACCAGAACGAGGCTTGGCCCGCATCATGGGCCCCATTTTATTTGTCCATTAGGATTCTATACCTTTCAGAGAGAGGCATGGAGTGCACGCTAGAAGCCATGTGGATACCATTTCCTGTCGGGGATGTAAACCAAAGACACATAATTCAACAATTATTTACTTATGAATGCCACTATATATAAACACAGTTTGTGGGGGGGTCAGCCCATACCCTAGATAATGTCTTGGTAGATGAAACATGTCAGAACATACCACGCTGGCTCCTGAACACTGCGTTCCTCTTCTTGTGATCACATTATACAAAGGCGTGTTTTTATCTACATTGATCTACTGTAAGTGCAATACTTTAATACATTTTTAGACAATGATTTCATGCTATGTGCTGATCCTTTTTTCCTCTATGACTCCATCCTGTTGATTGGTGTAGCCGATGAATCTATATATGCTGAACTTGGAACATTACACTTTCTTGATGCTGGTCCCGGAAAGTTTGAAAGCCGAATCTGCACTGCTGTACAACCCACATGCTGATTCCTGTGATGCTAAAGACCCCATCAGTTTTGCTTGTTTGGGTCTCTGCTTCGGGCAGGTAGCCCACACCATTTGGTAAGAGTACTCTATTAGCTTCACTGATGGCGGTAGCACTTTTGATGGTGAATTTGTTTCTCCTTTGAAACGAGCACATATCTCTGTTGGTCATCTTTGGCTGGAAGTCTGAATATTTACTTATCTTGCACCATTTGAAAAAATTACTTTTTTTTCACTTTGGACTAATCCAAGTGTCTTTTAATGCAGTTTAATGGACATTATGGTTTGCAACATGTTTTATATATATATATATATATATATATATATATATATATATATATATGTTGTCTTACTATTTTGCATATTAGTCTTGCTTTATAGGCAATTCCATTAATGGATGTTTGATGTGTACTGTCACTCATATGTTTGTATTATTACACATGTCACTAGTTACTTAGCGCTGCACTTAAAGCCTTACCACTCTCTTTGCAGAATTTATTAAATTGCAGTGTCAGCAGCTCATTTATTGAGTGTGGTGGCACAGTATTTTCCTTCACTATTTTTATTATTATTATAATTAAACAAGTGTGATTTTAACTGCACTTCTGTCTTGGTCTGATTCATGGTTTCTGACAGTAGGCGAAGGCCATGAATTCAGAAGATGCCGCCAAATCCACTTGTTGGTAATATTTTTTCAAGTTTGAATAAACAGGATCACCATATGGATCAGTTTGCCATAGCGTTATTGACGCTCCTGAATTGCGCAGTTCACCTGAAATCTCCCATTATGGCTGCTTCTGTACAACCTGTGTTTGTAGGCCATCCCTGCTGCTGCTCCAGCTCCATATAACAGGTAAGTCTGCTTCCGCTCTACTGCCCCAGTGATTTGATGGCGATCCAGTTCAATGCATAGGGTTTCTCAATCAGGTTGAGATATATTTGGAGATGCTGCCCCAGGCATTTCCCACGGACAGAAGCTAAGTAGGTTTCATGATATCTTTGCTTTCTGAGAGACCCTTGGTCTGGGAAAACCCTCAGCGGCGCGCAGGTGCACTACCGTCGTTAGCAGCATGCCGCTGCCAATGGCGATATGCCGTTAGTGGCGGCTCCTGTGCACATGCGCGGGAGTGACGTCATCGCTGCTCCGGCAATGTGAGTGCCCGGAGCAGCGATATCCGGAAGAAGATGGATGCTCCAGACTTCAGGGGACAGCGGTGTCATCGCTGGCTCCTGTGTCAGGTAAGTGACACATAATGGGCTACTATGCGATCCATAATAGCCCATTATGCTTTACCTTTGCAGGGAGACAAAGAGGAAGTAAACCCTGATGGGTTTACCTCCTCTTTAAGAACTAGCCTCGTTTTGAGATTTTGGTGTTTACAAGTTTAAAACTATATTGGAAAAAAAAGTTTAAAAAAATATTGTTTTTTTTCTAACACCCTAGAGAATAAAATGACAGTCATTGCAATACTTTTTTTCACACGGTATTTGTGCAGCGGTCTTACAAACACACTTTTTTGGAAAAAAATCACTTTTTTTAATAAAAAAATAAGACAACAGTAAAGTTAGCCTGATTTTTTTTATATTGTGAAAGATAATGTTACGCCAAGTAAATTGATACCCAACATGTCACACTTCAAAATTGTGCCCACTCGTGGAATGGCGTCAAACTTTTACACTTAATCTCCATAGGCAACGTTTAAAAAATTATATAGGTTGCATGTTTTGAGTTACAGAGGAGGTCTAGGGCTAGAATTATTGCTCTTGCTCTAACTATTGCAGCAATACCTCACATGTGTGGTTTGACCACCGTTTTCATATGCGGACGCTACGCACGTATGCGTTCGCTTCTGTGCGCAAGCTTGTCGGGACGGGGTGCTTTAAAAAAAAGTTATCTTATTTATTTTACTTGATTTTATTTTATTTTTTTAATTTTTAAAAAAAATAAATAAATTGGGTCACCTTTATTCCTATTACAAGGAATGTAAACATCCCTTGTAATAGAAAAAAGCATGACAGGTCCTCTTAAATATGAGATATGGGGTCAAAAAGTCCTCAGATCTCATATTTAGACTAAAATGCAATAAAAAAAAATAAAAAGTTGAAAAAATGTCCCTTAAATATGTATGGGCATAAGTGATGTTTTAACATCACTTCTGCCCTGCTATAGTATGGAGAAGGGTGGGGGCCATCTTCCGCTCACTCATCTCCATATCCGGCCACAAAAAGGTCCCGATCGCCTCCGCTGCTGCCGACAGCTCCGGTAAGCGGTGGAGGACGTGGGAGAGCAGCAGGAGAGGGGGGTGGCACCTCTCCCACCACCGATAATGGGGATCTCGCAGAGAATACGCCTCAGAGACCACCATTATCGTAAACAGCTCCTGAAGAGATGGATACCTCGGTTGTGGCAGCAGCTGCTGCCGTTACCGAGATATCCATCTTCAAAGACTTCAAAACGTTTGTCTTCTTACCTTGGGCATAGTTTGTTCACAATAGTGCCTTGAATTCTGCTTCCCGATTGTCCTCGTTTATGGAGAACTATGGTTTCCAACCATCCATTTGTTCCACGAAGCATTCCTGCATCAGAGGAGCATATTTGTGGTCTTTGTGCCAATTGGGTACAAGTCCAGGAGGCCTTGCGACCTGCCAATGATCCATACAGACTCCATGCTGACCGCAGATGCCTGCCTGCACCTTCCTACCAGGTTGGGGACAGGGTCTGGCTGTCATCTCGCAAACTCCAACTCCATGTTCCCTCACTGAAGTTGGCTCCTCGGTTTATTGGGCCTTTCGGTATTCTTCGTAGGATTAACCAGTGGCTTAGACTTTAGACCTTCCTTACAATATTCGTAGCTCAAATGTATTCCATGTCTCCTTATTAAAACCATTGGTCTGTAACCTACAGGAGTCAACAATGGACTGTACTTCATACTCCTCATGGTTCTCAACCTGTACTGGATGCATAAAGTACCTGGTGCATTGGAAAGGGTAGGGTCCGGAGGAATGTTCTTGGGTCTCATCCTCGGACGTACATGCCCCTGTCCTCCTCCATGCTTTCCATAGACGTTTTCCCCTCAAACGTTGTGGTCCCCCGAGGGGGAAGGGTCATTGAGGAGGGGGTTCTGTCAGGGCTGGGCTCAGCCCTTCCTTCTCAGAGCAGGCTGCTCAGCTGTCGGTTAATTGCCTGCTCTAAATCTTTCAACAGTGACTCACCTGTTGATGATATCCTGTTCGTCTGTCCTGCTGGTTACTTAAGCTGTTCAGTTCAGATCATCTCTGCCTTCGCCTTGGTCAACACATCTCTACTCTCTCCTGTATACCTGTTGAAGACTCGCTTGGCTGACGTCCCTTCTGGTTCCTGATCTTGCTTGCTGTTCTACTACGCTGATTCTCTGGTTTCCGGATTTCCTAACCTGTCCTGAACTATGCTAGTCTCTGTCTCCCTGACGTCCTGGCTTTTCTGACTATCCGTTCCGGTTACCGAACTCTGGCCATGATTTGACTACGTTGCTCTGTTTACCTTTTACTAATTATTATTATTATTATTATTAAACAAGTGTGATTTTAACTGCACTTCTGTCTTGGTCTGATTCATGGTTTCTGACACTAACAAAATGAAGCCAAACTTGATTACAATTACAATTAGTTATAGCAAATGTTTTTTTTTTTTTGGGTGATAAAGGTTTAACACAAATAAAAGCTGATCATTGTTAGCACCCTGCTTAGGAGAGTTTTTTCTTTTGAACAACAAAATACTTACTGGCTGGATCACCAGATGAAGATAGAAGAAAGAAAACCTAAAAAAGAAAACAAAATCAGCCATCACATCTAGGAAATGGTAAGCTGCAATATAATGAATGTCTGCTTTTCTGTTTAATACTGAGTCACTGTGTTTTAAGCTCAGGTTAGGAGCTTTCTGGATTTCTGTCACATCGATGGGTATTTTTCAACACAGCATTTTTATATTTACATTTTTTATTGGGTTAAAAGAAGATGGGTTTTCACAAAACAGCACCAATTGGGCATACCCAGGCGAAGTGCATAAATGAATTTGTAGTACAAATAAACAAACAAATAAACAATGTCAGTTAAAGATGTATGCCATACTGGATCGATTACTACTACCAAAAAAATAAAAAAAAGAGGCAGAGAGCAGACAACAAATGTCCAGGTCTGCGGGACAAGCGAGTAAAAGACGTGTCTATCCCACAGGTGAGCTTCTTGGGTCAGCCATCCATTGTTGCCAGAGTTAAATAGGTTTGTGGATTGGGTGGCCTTTGCAAACGCATGCTCCATTTGGAAGTGGTGGTTGAGTATTTGAATTACCTCTTTTAAAAGAGGGGCCTGGGTTGACTTCCATTTTCTTGCGAAACACAGCATTTTTAAATGGATAAAAGATGAGAGAAATATACTTGCAATGGAGAGATGGCTTCCCATTCTAAAAAAAAAGCTAGCTGCCTGGCTGTCCCCTGGCCTCTTTGTCCTTATGGTGGAACCAATCCTATTTTAACTGCTATACAATATTCCAGCCACGCACAACATGCCAAATCAAGCCTGCCAGGTAATTTCATGTGGCTTTTGCACCCAAGGAATTTTTTTTAGCTGGAACGTGGCTAGTTAAAGTTTGGGGTGGTTGCCATTTGTTTGCTCAGTTTGTGAATTGGTGCGGACATGCACTGGATACCCTCAGATGCCATTGTCCTCTTGCTTGCTGTCCTGTGCGTTCCTATAACTACTAAGGAGGAATGGGCTCCCTACAGCCAAACCTGCCCTTAATTTATCTACTGCTATATATGTGCTACAATGTGGGAAACTCAAAATGATAGAGTTAGGACTGCAGCACACTGGGGTGCTTTGATGTTGCCACTGTGGCTTACACGTTTGCAAATGTGTGCAACTAAACTTCATGTTTTTAACATGAACTGTTAGACAGACTCAATTTGGTTATGTTGCAGGCTAGCTGGTAAGTGAGTTGGGAATTCTTGTTTGTTTTTTGATGTGCGTTACCCTACCATGTGCTCCTTGCTCCAAAAGCTATTTAAAGTTTGGGATGGTTGCCATTTGTTTGTACTGTTTTCTCACAGATCCCTGTCTGCCCTGCACCCATGGTGGGTACAAGAGAGATGCAGATACAGATGCAGTGTGCAATGGGGCATCACATGTTTATCTGTACTGTAATCCCCATCTGTGTTGAGGTGCAAGTGAGAGAGGTGGAACCACCTACACTTCCGGGAGGTACTAGAGCTGGGCCAGGCAGGTGAGATGATAGGAAGCTCTTGGATATGAGGCCTGTGGAGGGAAATGTGTGGCAGTGCAGAAGCCAGAGCCAAAGAGGGGTGGAAGTGGGTTGAACTAGATGGACTTATGTCTTTTTTTCAACCTAAGTATTAAGTGAGATGTGGACAACCTGTGAAAGAGAGCTGAACCCTGCAAACTGTGCATGGCACATTCCTAAACCCTGCACTAGGTATGTAGTGCACTCCTCAACCCTGCACTCTGTGCATAGGGCACCCCTGAAACTGCACTGTGTACATAATGCACCCCTAAACTCTGCACTCTGTGCATTAGGCACCACTGAAACTGCACTCTGTACATAAGGCACCCCTGAACTCTGAATATAGTGCATCCGTGAACGCTGCATTCTGTATATAGTGCATCTCAGATCTCCACACATAAAACACTCCTGATATTTATTGCCCCTTTAAGATCCTCACAATTTTTCCACACCCACCGTTCCCTGCAGTTCGGCAGGGGGGGGGGGCATGTTTTAGTTCCTGCACCTATTCTCTGAAAAAAATAGCCCTGGCTACATTTATATGGTCTTACAGATACAACCGGCCATTTGAGGGCAACCATAATGCTACTGCAGCTCACGATGGAATAGAGTTTGACACCCCTGCCTTACATTTAGTGCAAGGTCTTGCCCTGGGTTTTGGTAAAAGCAGTATGCCTCTTTGTCAAACAAGTTCTAAAAGAAAGAACATTTCCATCTATATTACTATACTGTGTATACTGTTATAAACAATTACAAACAGTTTACAGTTTCCCCCTACCAGGGTTTTACAATACAAACTATAAGGATATAGTGCATTTTTTTGATTCAACCCCTTCTGCATATGAAATCTAGTATAGTGAATAAAGAGCTTTGCTTGGAATTTCTTACAATGCTCAGTACCTTAAAAGCATACATATTTTGCATAGCATGAACTTATTTTATAATACTTTTTATATTAAGGTAGTGACAAACAGCTTGGAATTACAAATTCAGGATATCAATTTCTAGAGAGACTCACAAGAGAGGGTAATAAGCCAGCCCTGCACGATATTGTCCCTAATGATCTGAAACCGTGTGATCCTTGTGCTGCCATAGAAGTGTATGTACAGTGTGTATCGAGAAGATTTATATAGGCTCATTTGAACTCTGGAGTAAATGTCTACTTGAAAGAGAATTACTGCATATTTTTAGGCAGTGCTAAATTTCCTCTCAATGGACGTATTAATACTGCATGATGCAGTGTGTGTGTATATGACTTTGTTGCTCCTAATACATATTAAGGAGCTGACATTCTTACAAGAAGAGTTTTATAGGTAACATATTTTTCAATGAAGTGTTTTCAACCTTTTTATCTCATTACAGTTTTCTGTGTTGGGTTCATATAGGTAGTGGTTTTTCTAATAGTGTGTTTAATTGCAATTTTCAACAGTGTGAAGTATAGCAAACACATCCAGGAAAGTGTGAAAAGAAACCACCCCCCACTGCCTATGAGCGAAAAACATTTTTTTTGACAAGTCGCAAACGTTTATTTTAAGATAACTCTTACATGAGGAGGTACAAGGTGCCTTATGCCTGAAAACAATAGGCAGCAGTCATTAAGACTGTAACCAAGACCGAAAGGAAAATGGTATTCATAGTTAGGTAAGGCTGAATAAAGACACTAGTGCAACCTGTCTAATTGGTGTATGCATGTTAATGTCAATAATCATCACCCATATCCCAGTATATTGTGTTCACTAAGATGCTAGTCCAAGAATCTTTTAAAACGATCAGTACTTCCTGCCGACACCACCAATTGTGGAAGAGAATTCAACATTCTTACCGCCCTGACAGTAAAAAACTCCCTACACAGCTTAAGGTTAAACCACTTGTCCAATCTAATTGAGTGGCCCTGTGTCTTTCTACACTAGATGAGACTGAATAATGTTCTAATAGTTTTGCTATCATATCTCCTCTCAAGCGTCTCTTCTCCAGGGAGAATAAGTTTAGTGCTTGTAGTCATTCCTCGTAATTGAGGTCCACCAGTCCCCTTATTAATTTAGTTGCCCTTCTCTGGACTCTCTCCAGATTCAGTACATCCTTTCTGAGGATTGGTGACCAGAACTGGACAGAATACTCCAGATGTGGCCGAACCAGAGTTTAATAAAGTGGCAGGATTATTGTTTTCTCTCTGGTATAAATGAGCTTTTTAATGCATGCTAATAGTCCGCTTGCTGCAGCTTCACACTGCATGCTATTGCTCAGTCTGATTTCAACTTTGACCCCCAGGGCTATTTGCATCCTGAATTCCCCCAGAGGTTCTCCCGCTAGTGAGTAAATTGGGTTTTTATTTTTAACCCCCAAGTGCATTACTTTACATTTTTCAACATTAAACCTCATTTGCCATGTAGTTTCCCACCCCTTTATTTTATCAAGGTCTTCCTGTAAAGTTTCTATATCCTGCATATTCCTTACTCTGTTACTATGACTCCAAAATATTGAGGTATCACAAGAGCCAGTAAATTGCGAATTAGATGTGTGGCCAAAATGTGGGTGATTTTATGGGGCGTTGTAAAATCAAAACAGACCATGCATCCTCTAAATGCTACATCAACTGTTTTCACATGACAATTTGCTATTCCCATGGCATACCTCTTTGTGGAGTTGGTTTCTGTGACTGTTAGCAAAATGGCAGGCAAAGATTACATATCTGTAAAACCAGAAGATACTGTTAATAGAAAAATGATAGACAGTTTTTCCTGGGGCACCTTAAAAAACGATGCCCACTGTGTTGAGTTTTAGAGATCTTACTGTTAGGATAACTGCACATTTAAGGGGTTGGTCCAACCAAAAACGATAGATAAATTATCAGGTATAGCCAGGTCTGAGACTTCAAAACATCAACATAAAGATAGGAATTTGCCTTCAGAATTTCCTGACGTGTTTTGCACATAAGTGCTTATGCATAAAGCTTTACTAAACTATCTGACAGTTTTATATATCTTTAAAAATAAAAAAAATATTTTTGTTGTGCTTTGTGTGAAAAAGATTACACAGAGCAGCATCCTCTGAACATCAGAATATTGCATGTCAGAATCTATATACAGTTAGGTCCATATATATTTTTACACAAGCACAATTTTCATACTTTTGACTCTGCACGCCACTAGAATAAAATGAAAAAGAATTTGAAGTGCAGACTTTCAGCTTTAATTCAAGGGGTTAAACATAAATATCAAGTAGAAATTTTAGGAACTCCAACCATTTTTATACACAGTCTCCCCATTTTCAGAGGCTCAAATGTAATTGGAGAAATGAATATAATTATAAATAAAATATTAATTTTTAATATTTTGTTGATAATCCTTTACTGGAAATGACTGCCTGAAGTCTGGAACCCATGCACATCACCAAAGATTGGGTTTCCTCCTTTCAGATGCTTTCTCAGGCTCTAATTGCAGCTGTCTTCAGCTGTTCTTTGTTGGTGGGTCTTTCTGCCTTTAGTTTTGCCTTCAGCAAGTGAAATGCAAGCTCAATTGGGTTGAGATCAGGTGATTGACTCGGCCATTGCAGAATATTCCACTTTTTTTCCTTCAAAAGCTCCTGGGTTGCTTTTGCAGTGTGCTTTGGATCATTGTCCACCTGTACTGTGAAGCACCTTCTAATAAACTTTGCTGCATTTGGCTGAATCTGGGCTGGCAGTATATCTCTACTGCAGAATTCATCTGTCTGCTTCTGTCTTCTGCTACATCATCAATAAACACCAATGACCAAGGGCCGCTGGAAGCCATGCATGCCCATGCCATCACACTGCCTCCACCATGATTTACAGATGAGTTGTGTGCTTTGGATCATGAGTTGTTCCAAGCCTTCGCCACACTTTTTTTGTTCCGTCATTCTGGTACAGATTAATCTGAGTTTCATCCATCCAAAGAATGTTTTTCCAGAACTGGTCTGGCTTTTTTTAGATGTTTTTTGAAAAAGTCTTATCTGGCTTTTCTCTTCTTCGGGCTTATGAATGGTTTGCACCTTATGGTGAACCCTCTGTATTTGCTCTTGTGAAGTCTTCTCTTGATTGTACATTTTGACAATGATACACCCACCTCCTGGAGAGTGCCCTTCACTTGTTTGGATGTTGTGAATTCCGTCTTCCATGGACGTCCAGGCCTTTTTATGTTGCTGAGCTCACCAGTGCATTCTTCTTTCCTTAGAATGTACCAAACTGTTGATTTGGCCACTCTTAATGTTGCAGCTATCTCTCTGATGGATGTGTTTTGTTTTTAAAGCCTTACAATGGTAAATACCTGAAAAAAATATAAAATTGTGCCTGTGTCCAAAAATATATGGACCTAACTGTACACACACATACAAAGAGTGCGCAACCACACAAATAATAGACTCATGGAGTTGATGGATAGTTGAATGTTTTCACTTTTTCCTGGACTTTGTTTTTTAAAAGATTTGCATATCACTGATGTCTTCATTTGATGTTTATCGACTTTTATTTGTGTGGATGCACAGTCATTTTATGTGTATATAGAGCTTCATATAGCCTGTAGACAATATATCTGTACTTAAAGTGGTTCTAAAGGTAAAATATTTTTTACCTTAATGCATTCCATTCATTAAGGTCAAAAATGTCTCAGAAGTTGTATCACCCCCCCCCCCCCCATCCCCACACACCTCATTTGATCCAGCTCTATGTCCATCTGCAGTGACTCTCTCGTCTGTCTCTGCTCTCACAGGAAACAGAGGCAGCAGTGGGAGCCATTGGCTTCTGCTTCTGTCAATAAAATCCTGTAAAGGAAGGAGTGGGAGCGGGGCCAAGAAATGTTGGGTGTATCTATGGATGAAACACGCCAGCACGTGTGCCCCCATGGCAAAAAGCTTGCAATGACAAACAAATGAAAGAATAATCCGAGTGGTTTCAGGGGCCCCCAGAAAAGGAAGCAAGGGACTACTCTGTGTATTACCTTTGCACAGAGCAGGTAACTATAACCTGTTTATTATTTTAGGTTAAAAAAATTAACTTTAGAACCACTTTAAGTCTGCAAGGTCCGCAAACTTGCTGTGACCATTAGAAAGTATTCTATCCTCTCTGATGGACATCTTTTTTTATTTTTTATTATTGAGAATGCTGCTAGAGATGTTGGGGTATGCACAGGTGGGTAGGAACACACAAAATCTCAGGGTGGTCAGGAAAGCATTGGGAATTACATCCGGAAGATGTCAAAGTTGGAGTATCCAATGTGCAAGAAGCCAGAAAATGACTAAACCACTAGGTTCTACCTAAAACAAAATTGTAAAATGCTGCAAGAGGTGCTGTGGTATGCACAGGTGGGTAGAAACATCTCCAGGTGGACAGGAAACCATTGGGAATTGTGGCAAGAAGATGTTACTGTTGCAGTATCCAATGTACAAGAAGCCAGAAGCTGACTAAACCACTACATTCTACCTAAAACTAAATTATTACTTTTGGATGAACTGACCCTCTGGAAAAAAAACACACCTGAAAAAGTGAAGGTGGACTGCTGCTTCTGAGAGTGTTGTGGGTTGTTCACTTTCATCTTAATCACATATTTTAACTAGAAAAATACATGACAACCTTTATAACTGGTCCCAATTCCAGCTGTAAACTGAAAACTATTGCTGCTAGACTTTAAAATAGTATTAAACCCAGTGACGGCTGATGCTCAAAATTTTTGGGGGGGGGTACAAACAAAATGAAAAAAAAAACATCAATTGCAGCCACTGTGCCATCAAACGCAGCTACTGTGCCCATCAATTGCCATCAATTGCCACCACTGTGCCATCAAACGCAGCCACTGTGCCCATCAAGCGCACCCACTGTGCCCATCAAGAGAAGCCACTGTGCCGATCAAATGCAGCCACTATGCCCATCAAACACAGCCACTGTGCCATCAAATGTAGCCACTGTGCTCATCAAACGCAGCCACTGTGCCCAAACGCAGCCACTGTGCCATCAAATGCAGCCATTGTGCCCATCAAATGCATCCACTGTGCCATCAAATGCAGCCACTGTACCCATCAAACACAGCCACTGTGCCCATCAAATGCAGCCACTGTGCCATCAAACGCAGCTACTGTACCCATCAATTGCTGCCAGTGTGCCCATCAATTGCTGCCAGTGTGCCCATCAATTGTCGCTACTGTACCCCATCAAATGCTGCCAGTGTGCCCATCAATTTCTGCCACTGTGCCCCATCAAATGCTTCCAGTGTGCCCATCAATTGCCACTACTGTGCCCCATCAAATGCTGGCAGTGTGCATCACCTGTCTCGCAGCGGGTCAGTGGCGGTGTCCTGCGTGCTCCTCGATGTCTTCTTCCGTCCTCTCTATCAGACTTTCAATCACAGTACCTGATGTTTCAGCCAATCAGGAGACAGGTAACAGACCTGAGCACCTGATTGGCTGAAAGGCGGTTCAGTGTTAGCAACGCGAATTCCTTTCCTTTGCTAACACACAGCTGAGTGAACAGCGAATGCACAGCATTGCGCCCACCTTTGGACAGTAGCATTTTCATCTGGGGGCAGGAGAGTGTTAGATGGACTAGAAGATTTAAATGCTTTAATTGAAGCCAAACTCCAGCTAACACTTTATAAGCAGTTACATATAAAAAAAAAATCCATTTGACATAAAGATTTTACATACATACATAAAACAGATCACTGTAAACACCCCTGTCAATGTTAAATGGTATGTCTTAATCCTCTAACTGCTGCATTTGTTGGACAGCTTAGGTGAAAATAAGTGAAAGCCTAAAAAAGAAAAGTAATGCAGACATCATATCTAAGAATTGGTAAGCTGCAATATAATAAATGTTTGTTTCTGAGTTCATTACCGCTTTAATAACATTGGCCAGGTATTTAAAGTTTTTTTTTTTTACCTCAGCGGTTAAGGCAGGAAAGTGGACATGCTTTATCTAAGTGTAGCAGCGGGCTCCTGAAGAGCATGCGCTGTGCGTTTTTCAAAGTTAAACTTTGCCCAAACTATAGTTTGGTTTGGGTCTATTTGCCTAAATTGGACTTCTGTGTCAGACTGACCGGGCCTAGCCACAGGGGGCACTGTCTCTTGTGGCGGGCGTGAAACTATGGTCTGGTCAGGTGCTTAAGTTACTCTCTTTCGGAGCTAGGTCAGTGGGAGTGGCCCTCTCGTTGGGCCCTCTGGGAGAGGGTATTTAAGATACGGACATCATGTGGTTCGGGGTTCCGGTCCAGTATGATGTGCTGACTACTTGGTCCTGGTCTTCCTGACCAGCCCCCAGGAGGGCTATGGCCTGGGGTGTGGGTCCACCCGACTTTGATGCCTTGGGGCTGGCTGGTCCAAGGCAAGGAGACTAAAGGAGGATTCTGAGATGGTTGGGTGCCGTCTCCGGTTCGGGAGAGACCTATTGTACTTCGAGCATTCCAGGGGAGGACTCTTTAGAAGAACACCACGTATGGGTTGGTTTTCTTAAGAGCCTGGAAGGGCTGAAGTTACCGAAAGAATCCGGTCTTGTGGATATCGCCAAGCAGGCTAAAAGATCCAGGTATCCTACAAGTGTTCTACGGCTTAGTTTCCCTACGGGTTCTGCAACAACGTCTGTGACAAAGACTTTGTTCCTGAGTAAGCACCTTGTTGGCTGCTAGGCCTTGTGAGAGAGGGACTGTCCAACCTGAGTGTTCATCCAGCTGCAAGTGGCTATTCTCTGGATGTAGTCAAAGTAAGCAAGTTCTTTAATATTTTCTGGACTTTGACATTGAGGGTACCTGAACTACCCTTTCCAACCCTCTGATCCCAAGTTGAAAGACTGTTCAATGGTTTGAGTTTTTGCAAATAAAATCCATTCAAGTGGATCTATTGTCAGTCTCAAGTTACTGGTTCATCTACCACGGGACATCCCCTAGACGTGTCACAAGGAGAACGGAAGGTAACGGTAAGCCCAAAAATAACCAGCAGCTCTTTCGGGGGTGGTTAGTGCTACTGTCACGGTCGTTCCACTATCCCGGTCGCCCAAGGAAGACTTACCCGCAGGTTCCCTGTACGAGGGGATCGTCGGTGCCTTCAGACGCGGGTTGGCGCTAACGAACGCACGCGAGTGCACGTAGTCCCCAACAGGCGCACGCGGGTGCGCGTGGACACGAGCGGGCGCACGCGGGTGCGCGACGAGCCGAACGGGCGTACGCGGGTACGCGGGGTCACGAACGGGAGCACGGTTACCCGCGGGGGTACGCAGACGTACCGTGCGACCGTTCTTGGCGCCCAGTTGCCTACTTAAGGGACCTGCTCCTGCTCCTCTGTGCTGTCCTGTCTACAGCGTTCCCGAGACTCCTGCTATCCGTTCCTGTGTGTGTGTTCCTGATTCTGTACCCGGCCTGTTCCTGGACCTTGCCTGTTAGCCGCCTGCCTCCGACCCTTTGCCTGATTGACCACGCTTCTGCCTTCTGCTTTGTACCTCCGCTGCCCGATTGTTGCCGACCCAGCTCGTCCCTGACCACGCCTGCCAGTCTGCCTAAAGTCCAGCGCTGACTACTTCTGCAGTTCCTGCCTGTTCACCTGTGCCAGCTGTCCAGCAGTTCCTGTCCAGCATCCAGCGCTGGTTGCACCTGCCGTTCCAGTCTACCACCTGTTCCGGCCACCCACTACCAGCTATCCAGCCTGGCACTTGTGCCCTCCGGACTCCTGAATCCCTGTTCCCATCTCCAGGGGCTCTCGAGCCGGAGGCTTATGAGGCACCGCTCCCTGCACGCTTGGGCTCTCCAACCAGGTACGTGACAGTACAGGACAGCCATGTCCGAGCCCTCGCAGGGAGCGTCTCCAATGGATGAACTTTGCCACCATCTAGCCGGCCTCACCCAGGCCGTGAAGAACCTGCAAGAGGGCTACGGTCGTTTGGAAGAACGGGTTCAAGCCCTATCTGCCGCAGCTCCAGTTGCCCCTGGACCTCCAGGCCCACCTTCAGTGGTCATGTTGCCGCCAGAGCCAAGGGTCCCTACACCAGACCGTTTCTCCGGTAACCGGAATAAGTTCAGGGCCTTCCGGAATTCCTGCGAGCTCTTCTTCGCCCTTCAACCCCGGACCTTCTCTCTTGAGGCAACGAAAGTAGGGTTCGTTATCTCCCTGCTAACCGACGAACCCCAGGCCTGGGCACATCGCCTTCTTGAACGAAAAGACCCCTCTCTGGACTCCTTAGATGCTTTCTTCCAAGCCATGTCTCGTCTATATGAGGACCCCCAGCTTGCAGCTACCGCAGAAGCGGCTTTGCACGTACTCCAACAAGGTCGCAGGCCAGTAGAGGACTATCTGTCTGAGTTCAGGCGCTGGAGCGCCGACACGGAGTGGAACAACTCAGCTCTCCGCTACCAGTTCCGCATGGGACTCTCGGAGGCATTGAAAGACGAACTGGCCCGTGTAGGAACCCCTGAGACCCTTGAAGCGCTCATCGACCTCTCTGTCCAGATCGATAGGCGTTTAAGAGAGCGTCGTCTGGAGCGTTCTTCTTCCACCTCTCGCCCAGTCTGGATGTTGCCACGGGTTCCAAGTTCCAATCCACCGGTTCTTCCTGGTCCTTCTTCCCCGGATTTATCGGAACCTATGCAGCTGGGTCTACTTCGTCCATCTCTGACCCCCGAGGAGCGCCAACGCCGAAGAACTGGTAACCTGTGCCTCTATTGCGGGGGATCTGGACATTATGTTCGCACTTGCCCCGCCAAGTCGCGTAAGTGCCTTCTTATACCTCCTGCCTCTTCTCCTACTCCGCCTAGTACCAGTACCATCTCTCACCTGGCTGTGCCTCTTCTTTTACAGTTCTCCGGAAAGACTATCAGCGTCAACGCGATTATTGACTCTGGGGCCTGTAGCGGTTTTATGGACCTATCCTTTGCCCTGAGAAACAACATTCCCCTTCGGCCTAGGGCCAAGGAACTTCCAATCTATTTGGCCGACGGTTCCTCTCTGAGATCCGGACCTGTAACCCAGGAAACATCCCCCCTTCATGTCACCATCACGGGGGACCACCAGGAGCACCTGTGTCTGGACATTATCGAGTCTCCACTCTTTCCCATAATCCTTGGCATGCCCTGGTTGAAGGCCCACAACCCCTTGATAAATTGGTTCACCGGAAGAATCGAGTTTCCATCTGCCTATTGTCATCAGTATTGCCTTCCAGCCATCAAGACGGACCCTTCTTCCCTGCTCTGCTTGGAGACAGACACCGAGATCCGACAGGCGGTGCCCGAAGTCTATCATCAATTTATGGACGTTTTCAGTAAGAAGGGCGCAGAGACTTTACCTCCCCACAGACTATATGACTGCCCCATTGACTTGCTTCCGGGAGCGGAGATTCCCTTCGGGAGAATCTTCCCCCTATCTGAGACCGAGCTGGGAGCCCTAAAGACCTACCTGGATGATAACTTAAAGAAGGGCTTTATCCGACCATCCACTTCCCCGGCAGGTGCAGGGATTTTCTTCGTCCAGAAGAAGGACCACTCCTTACGGCCATGTGTAGACTACCGGGCACTCAACAAGGTTACTGTAAAAAACCGCTACCCTCTACCGTTGGTGCCCGAATTATTCCAGAGACTGGGGTCGGCTAGGGTGTTCTCCAAGCTGGATCTGCGGGGTGCCTACAACCTGGTCCGTATTCGCGAAGGCGATGAGTGGAAGACTGCCTTTCGTACCCGCTTTGGGCATTATGAATATCTTGTTATGCCCTTTGGACTCTGTAATGCCCCTGCTACATTCCAGCATTTCGTTAATGATGTCTTTAGAGAGTACCTAGACCTGTTTGTTGTCATATACCTTGATGATATTCTAATCTTCTCTTCCTCTTTAGTCGAACATCGGGAACATGTGAAGGTTGTCCTGGCTCGTCTCCGTCTCCATGGCCTGTACGCCAAACCGGAGAAGTGCGTCTTTGAGCAACAGAGCATTCAATTCCTGGGCCTGATCATTTCAGTAAATGGAATAGAAATGGATCCCCAGAAGATCTCAGCCATCCTAGACTGGCCCGCTCCCTCGGACCGAAAAGGGGTCCAACGGTTTGTGGGATTTGCTAATTTTTATAGAAAGTTCATCAGAGGATTTTCATCCATCATTTCCCCCATCACTGAACTGACCAAACAGGGTCAAAGATTCCTGTGGACTCCCAAGGCACAAGAAGCCTTTGAAACCTTGAAGAATCTGTTTGTATCTGCTTCGATCCTGAGACACCCCGACGCCACGCTGCCTTATATCCTGGAGGTGGATGCTTTGGAAGTAGCCGTTGGGGCAGTATTATCCCAGAGACAGGGACCTAAGTCACTTTTGTACCCGGTGGCCTTTTTCTCCCGTAAACTCTCGGAAGCTGAGCGGAACTACGACGTCGGTGACCGGGAACTACTGGCAATCAAGGCAGCGTTGGAGGAATGGCGCTACCTCCTTGAAGGTGCTTCCCACCCGATCCTGGTTTATACGGACCACAAGAACCTGGAGTATCTTAAATCAGCCAAGCGACTGAAGCCAAGACAGGTTCGGTGGGCACTTTTCTTTTCCAGATTCGTGTTCCATATCACGTACAGGCCCGGGTCAAAAAACGTGAAGCCCGATGCTCTCTCCCGGATGTACAATGAATCAGTGGTACCTCCTACTCCAGACACCATTCTTCCCCCAGGAAACTTCCTCCTGCTTCAGGAAGATCTCCTGTCCCGAATTAAGCAGGCCTCCAGTGATCCGGCTCTATCATCTGACACCTCCTTAACCTCCAAAGACGGTCTTCTCTGGCACCAGGACAGAATCTTTGTCCCCCAGGAGATACGTACTGCGGTCCTCTGCTCCTGCCACGACCACCCATTGGCCGGTCACTTTGGGGTGTTCAAAACCACAGACTTACTCTGACGCACGTTTTGGTGGCCTCAAATGAAGAAACACTGCAGGGAATATGTAGAAGCATGCACCACTTGCATTAGGAATAAGGGGAGTAAATCGAAGGTTTGGGGCTTGCTGAGACCATTGCCCATCCCGGATAGGCCATGGAAGATGATATCTATGGATTTCATCGTGGAACTGCCCCCCTCTGAAGACTTTTCCTCGATCCTGGTGGTGGTAGACAGGTTTACTAAGATGGCCCACTTTTTACCCATGAAGGGGACCCCGTCGGCCACAGAGATGGCCAGGACTTTTATTAAAGAAGTGGTAAGGCTCCACGGCATTCCTGCTGACATCACCTCTGACAGGGGAGTTCAATTCACGTCCAGGTTTTGGAAGGCTCTCTGTGGGGCCCTGAAAATTGAACTTCGCTTTTCTTCGGCCTATCACCCTCAAACTAACGGCCAGACCGAGAGAACCAACCAAACGCTGGAGCAATATCTGCGTTGCTTCTCTTCCTTCTCCCAGGACGATTGGGTATCGCTCCTACCTTTAGCAGAATTCGCATATAATAATTCTATCCATTCGGCCACCAAACAGTCCCCTTTCTTTGCAAACTTTGGTTTCCACCCACTTTTTCTACCCGTTAATCTTCCCGAGTGTTCAGTACCGGCGGTTCAGGAGGACCTTAACTTCTTCAGGAATAACAACAGGATTCTTCAAGAAACTCTGGCTAAAACCCAGGAACACTATAAGGAAGTCTTCGATAAGAAGAGAAGGGGCGAACTTAACCTCCAGGTCGGGGACCAGGTCTGGCTGTCTACTTTAAACTTGAAGTTAGCTTGCCCTTCCAGGAAGCTGGGCCCGAAGTTTGTGGGTCCATTCCCCATTCTGAGGAAATTAAATGAAGTAGCCTTTGAGCTGAAACTCCCGGGGTCATTCCGGATCCACCCGGTCTTTCATGTTTCATTGCTCAAGCCTGCGGTTCCGGACCCCTTTGCCGATCGGAGTACCAACCCCCCAGAACCCGTGATGATCGATGGGGAATTGGAGTATGAGGTTGAATCTATCTTGGACTGCAGGAGGAGACGTAACCAGACCCAGTTCCTGGTTAAATGGAGGGGATATGGCCCTGAGGAGAATTCGTGGGAACCGGAGTCCAACCTGCATGCTAAAAGACTGATCCATGCCTTCAAAAGGGCTCATCCGGATAAGATGGCACAGTTGGGCATCCGGAGGTTGCCCCTTGGGGGGGGGGCAATGTCACGGTCGTTCCACTATCCCGGTCGCCCAAGGAAGACTTACCCGCAGGTTCCCTGTACGAGGGGATCGTCGGTGCCTTCGGACGCGGGTTGGCGCTAACGAACGCACGCGAGTGCACGTAGTCCCCAACAGGCGCACGCGGGTGCGCGTTGACACGAGCGGGCGCACGCGGGTGCGCGACGAGCCGAACGGGCGTACGCGGGTACGCGGGGTCACGAACGGGAGCACGGTTACCCGCGGGGGTACGCAGACGTACCGTGCGACCGTTCTTGGCGCCCAGTTGCCTACTTAAGGGACCTGCTCCTGCTCCTCTGTGCTGTCCTGTCTACAGCGTTCCCGAGACTCCTGCTATCCGTTCCTGTGTGTGTGTTCCTGATTCTGTACCCGGCCTGTTCCTGGACCTTGCCTGTTAGCCGCCTGCCTCCGACCCTTTGCCTGATTGACCACGCTTCTGCCTTCTGCTTTGTACCTCCGCTGCCCGATTGTTGCCGACCCAGCTCGTCCCTGACCACGCCTGCCAGTCTGCCTAAAGTCCAGCGCTGACTACTTCTGCAGTTCCTGCCTGTTCACCTGTGCCAGCTGTCCAGCAGTTCCTGTCCAGCATCCAACGCTGGTTGCACCTGCCGTTCCAGTCTACCACCTGTTCCGGCCACCCACTACCAGCTATCCAGCCTGGCACTTGTGCCCTCCGGACTCCTGAATCCCTGTTCCCATCTCCAGGGGCTCTCGAGCCGGAGGCTTACGAGGCGCCGCTCCCTGCACGCTTGGGCTCTCCAACCAGGTACGTGACAGCTACATAAGTAAAAGTCCAAAATGAAGTACCGGTATTTCTAAAGCTTCTGGAGTAAATACAGCCAAAGATACTGCAAAAAATGGGCAGTTCAGCAGGGACTAGCTAAATTTAAATCCATATATCGATCGACTTGGGTACAAACAGCCTGTCGGATTTTTTTTTCATGTGATTATTGTAGTAGTAGTTCCTGTATCCTGCCAGTATTGATTGTATCCAAGGCTCCCCATGTACACCCACCCCCCAACCCCTGCCGGCAGAACAAAATAGTGTTCATTCTGTTGATGGGGGAATCAAGTCCTTTTCATCTATGGCTTGCCTAAAGTCTGGTACACGCGATCAAATGTTCATCCATTTTTGTTGCATAGTAGTCTCCTATGGAAAGTGAAGAGGTTACACAACTTATGAAAATTCTCATAAGACAGAATACAACTTCAGAAGTGATGTAATGTGTTGAATTGTTTTGCGATGTAGTCTTTCATTTCCGAGTATGCATAGTCTTGCTCTTTTCTTTTTTTCGGACAAAAACTGTACTAATTAAACAAAAATCGGACGTTGTGTTCACATACAATACAAATTTTATAGCCCGCACCTGCAGGTTTTGTCATCAGAAAAGTCTGAATCGGCAATCGAAAGCACTATACTACTGATCAGATAACCGGCCAATCATGCGCCATACAAAATTTTACTTCCGATTTTCTTGTTGTGTGTACGGGCCTTCAGAGCACTGTCTGGATCTGTTAAGAGGAAAACATTAAAGTAATGTTAAAATGAGTGTTTTATAAAAAAGGACAGCATATATGTAGAATCAACTAGTAGCATGTGGAATGGTTTAACAGAAACAAAATAAAAGAAAACACAGGTATATTGTTAAAAAAAAGTCATTAGCATGTGAAATAGACAGACTAAAAAAGTGCACTTAGTCTTTATCTTCTGTAAACATCTGTTGATTTTATTTTGAACCTCCTGAATTGTATTAGTTCATAGATTTAAAGCAAGACAATATTGAGACATCCTTAGTGTATTTAATTGTCGGAATTCATAATTAGGGAAATTTTATAGTATAATACATATATGTTTTGTAATTATTAATCAAGATGTGTTGTGATGTCTTGTATGGACCATGAATAGCAGACATTTCTGGGCAATAATAACATGTCCAGAGACACAGCATGTGTTGCTTTTTGGATATAGATGAGTATTTGCTTGGGAGTGGCAGGCTTTGACAGCGTTATGATTGTCAGCACACGTGGCACATCAAAGGAGCCTTCCTACGGCCTAATGGCTCATGGAGCTACGGCTCTGTCTGGACACAGTGTGGATCAGTTTAACTAGAGTGTTTCCAACTAAACAGTTGTTGAAACTTTCTCAAGAATGATAATTCATAATGTACTGTCTCTCTCAGAATAATGCATATGAGCCTAAAAGTTCAGAATTATTTGTAATGACAGGATTTTTTTTTAATAGTTTATTAAACTTCTTGAGATGGTATTTTCTGCCATCTTGAAGTGGAATCAGGAACACTAAAAGTTGACCTTAACTGTGGAAGCTGTGCCCAAACAAATAGCAAGCAGAGAGGATATAACCTTTCTAGATGTTCCCAATAACATAGCCAATCCTACATTTTGTAGCTCGGGTCCACTTTAAATGGCTTTTTATGCTGTTTTTTTTCATTCTCATTGGTGACCAAGTAAGTGCAATAGTTTAATGGAAACAGTAATCTAAAGGAATATACTACTCTTCTTTTATGATATAATTGTATAGCAAAGATAAGGTAAAGTGCTTTATTACTGCATACGTAATTCAAAGTGGGATCCATAATGCATTACATACTCCTCTTAAAAGAAAAAAAGAAGATATATTAGAAAAAAACACATAAACATTAGTACTATTAGCCCTTAAATGTACTGTCATACATAAGCTACATAATGGTAGTAGTCTGTTTCAAAGAAGTGCCAGTTCACATGAAATTATGACTTGAAACAGCTGCAGTCTTTGCATTAAATTTAGTGTCATGGCATTTTCTACCTCACCTGGCCCCCACAGTAAATCTCCCAGCAGTGTCACATGGCAAAACCTGTAAAACAATTAATTATCTTGATTGCTGAAGGAATTGATAGGTCTATAAATCACTCAATTGGGCTACAAGCAAACTGGCAGAGAAAGTATACATTTTAAGAATTGCCTGTATATGCTGTTTATCTACATATAAATGTCTATATGTACCAATGACATTTGACATATGCTAATAATTGTGCATTGAGTTGCAAAGCACCAGCTTACAATTCATCAGAAAGTTGAGGGCCAGACAGTGGTAAGTAGAGGCAAAAAATGTCCTGCCTCCAGTGCTCAGTGAGAGTAAAAAATGTTGTGGCGTTGGTGGTTAATGGGAGTAAATATGCCTTGAAATCAGAGGTCAGTGGGGGTAAAAAACCCCAGCGTGATCAAAAGAAGAAAGAAAATTGGCAGGCATTAGAGATCTTTGGTAATAAAATTCCCCAGTGTCAGGAATCATTAACAAAAAAAAAATCCCCAGCGTCAGTGATCAGCAGAAGGAAAAAAATGACCTGGAGGTCAGGGGGAGGAATAGTGCCTAATTTTTGATTTTAGTGGGATTATTCCCATTATTGGTGTTCAGGGTTCATTTAGCTTTGTATAGCTCTATGTCCCGTGCTGCGTCTCTTCTTGCTGCCTTGGCCTGGAACTATACAGTCTTACCATCATGGCCCAGAATTAGACATGCAACAAGGGGTAGGAGATCACTCTGCCTGACAGTTCTGGCTAAGCTACAATGCCAGGTGCTTAAATGCTCTACATTCAAGCGCCTGGCACAATTTGCCACTTTGCATATAGCAGCTCCTGTGTGCAACAAGAAGGCCCTGCAGGTTGGTAGACCATAGTTTGTGCTGCAAAACACAAATGATCTGAGCTTTGAACATGAGAAATTACCTTGATTGAGGAAAGGAAGGATAGGTAGCAAAAGCCTGTTGCCAGCAAAACAACTCTCCTCTATTTTGATATAGTTAAATTAATAGTTAATAGTGAAATAGTTAAATTAACATGCAGTTAATTTCCCTTCATTCTTGTTCTATTTTTTAATATTCATTTGTTGGTGTTATAAAATATACTGTAGCCAAGTAATATTTTGTTATACTAAGTAAAATCATAGACTCCCTTAGCAAACTAGAAATGTCTATATTAATGAGAAGTGACTATCTACACAGGACCATCTTACTCTTTCCTAGCTCTAAACCAGTTTAAAATGATAAAAGTACACCCATTAGATGAAAAAATCTTTGTCTAAAATGTGATTTCCCCCCCACTTTGGGGAGATTCTGTCTCACTTTCCTGTTGCTGTGTATCTGGGACAGGGAGTGAAGGCAGATCTTCCAAACAGGGCAAAAATGGTAATATGAAAAAAGAAGACAGATTTTGAATGGTTCAGGAGAAAGATTGTTCCTTCTTTAAAAGCAGGCTTCTGCAGTTGGTTGGGAAAGTGGCTACCTTACTCCTGAAACCTCTAAAGCAGCCTTTTTCAACCACTGTGCCTTCAGGTTTCTTCATGGGTACTTTGGCAAAATGGCCAAAAAATGTATATAAGCCAGCAGGTGGATGAAGACTGCCTTTTAATTACGGTATACAAAGTTACAGGTTTTCATTGTGCATCATTTCTAGCCACCAGCATCTTAACAACCATTGACATTATTGTTTGTTAAGAAAAATGTTAAACCCCTGCGCAGCATTCTTTTTTGCCCCTCCCATGTCCCTCTCAGTCAGCATTGGGGTCACATTAGCTGAGCGAGGAAGAGAAACTGAGGGAGAAGAGAATGCTAGTCTGTACCAGTTTGCAAATGTGTATTTGCTTTGGAAGAATAAATCACCTCTAACAATGGGTGTCCTGTGTGTGTGGATGTTGCTACATTATGTAAAGCTATTAGTTTAGAATTTTACATTTCAGAATGGGGTGCCTTGTGTAGAATTCTAAAGGGTGCCTTAGCTAAAAAAAGGTTTAGAAACACTGCTCTAAAGTTTTCATGAAGGAGGTACTGTCCATATAACTGAAATGTGTTGGATATTTTTTGTCCAGTTTTTGTGATGTACTGTATTAATTTTGGACTCTGAAACCATTGGTGTAGTCTCTGTTTCTCGAAAATCCTTGGATTTCATCTTAGCCCTTGTACACACAGTCGGAGATTCCGACAACCAAATCCGTCTGAGTAATTCCGGAAGAGGTCCGGAAGTGATGTTGCATACACACGGTCGGACTAAATTGTCGGAAAATTTGATTGTACATAACGTGATGCCGTTATTTCGTTACGACGGGACTACGTTCAGGCTAGTAGCCAATAGCTTTGGTCTAGGAATTTGATCTGAGCATGCGTGGCACTTTGTCCGTAGGAGTAGGCTACACATGATCGGAGTATGTCCGATAGGAGCATTTTGTCGGAAAATTTTACCGGCAAGTTGGAAAAATTGGTCCGTCGGATATTCCGACAGAAACAGTCCGATGCAGACCACATACAGTCGGAATATCCGACAAAACGGTCCGATAGGAAACATTCCAACGGAATCTCCGACCGTGTGTACAAGGGCTAAGACACTTTCTAATACTCCTTGGTGTCTAAAAGCGTCTTAACAAGAGCCTTTGCAATCTATGAATCAGACTATGTTTCGTACTCTAAAACTGAGCTAACGGGGGATCCAGTACCTATGATCCATACCCTAAAGTCAACAATAAGTAAAATAGAGATTTAAATTTTTTTTTAACCCGATCTGAAAAAGTGCATCTAAAAAACAAACATCCATAGTTTATGGAATGTATACAATGCCACTGTATAAGATATCTTAGTGGAACAAGCTATTCATGCTTAATTGTAGTCATTAAAACATTTAAAAAAAAGCATACTTGTTGCTGCCATTATGAGGGAGTACTGCTCTTCCTGTTAAATTTGTTTTTTCTTTGGGGGGTAATTGATATTCACAAATTATGACTGGTAGATTTTGCTGTTGACCTACTCAAGACATAAAGCAAAAAACTGAATCAGCCCACAGACTTCATCTAAAGCAAAAATGTCTATTTTTGGTAAGTAAACCCTTTGATACAAATTCTGAAAACATACGTATTGAAAGTAATTAATGTGAAGCATTTCTGCTCAAGGCTAGTGAACAGCAGTACTTAAAGTGTTTCCTATGGCGTTCCCCATTGTGATCAATGTGTGAACAGCTGTTTTCCTCACTGGCCAAGTTTGCAAATGTACTCTTGCTCCAAACTTTGGCTATGGATGTAAGGCACTATGTGTATGTATATATGTATATATGTATGTATCTACACTATGTGAAGATCTTGAACTCATCCTATGAATCTGAACAGATTTCCTTCTTGACTGAAACGTTTGTTAGTCTGATAGCACTCTGCAAATTGATACAAGTATCTCAGCCCATAGCTTTATATGGTTAGGCTTTTTAATTTGGTTTGGTTAAGTTATTAATTAATATCAGGTTATTTAAAGCCAAACACACCATTTTAGTTTTATATACTGTAAATAGTCAAATTAATATAACAAATTATGTCACCAGAAGAAGTGCACATTCAAACATATGTTTGTATGTATGCGCATTAAAACGCTTCCAGCATTATCATTTGACTAATCAACAGTTCAAACTGCTGCCATGATTTATATGTTTAGTCTTTTACCCCTGAAAAGAACAGGGTGGACATTTTCAAAATACTGAATAACTTAGCCTCTTAATAAATGCAGTATGAACTCTCTTTGGCTTTAATTACACTTGCAGCTGGATTCAGTTAAAACAGGCAGATTTACCACAGTTTTACCACCACCTTCCACCCTCTTACTCTAGCATGGTGGCTGGAGAGGGTTATACACATACTAAAGCATCAAAACAGTAGCAAACAATTATACCCCCTATTGCATTTGGCAGCAGTACCACAGTGAAATAAACAGCACAAAGCATCATATTTTATTACCCAATAGTTTATATATTATATCACTCAGCGGTATATTGTGTCATTTAAACATTTTGAGAAAGCATTAAGCGCCTACATCTTGGCCCAAATTACTTTATGGAAATTATTTTGCATAGTAATAACGTGTCTTAAGCAAACCATTCATTTTTAAGTTTTTTTCTCTTTTCTCCCCACATGTATACTGTAGCGCTATAACACTCATGAGCATAGTGAAGCTGTTTCCTAAAGGGATCACCTTTCTATAGCAGGTGGCATAGTCAGAACTATTAAAATGTATTGGTGTCCCCTGCCTGACTTAACTAAGGGGCTCACTAAGCCAATACCAATGCATTCAAAATAGTATCTGGATAAATAAATGCAGTACCAGCAAGCTCTGAAAATGGGGTATGGGTAAGTATTTGTCAGGTATACCCCGAACTGGTAAAAATATTGTAAGACTTATGCCGCATACAAATGACTGGAATTTCCAGCAGACTAGGTCCGAAGGGATTAGTCCGTCGGACAATCTGATTGTGTGCGGGCTAGTCCGCACAGACCTAGAAATAGAACATGTTTCAAATCTATCCGACGGACTCAATTCTGATGGACTAAAATCTGGAAAATCGTTCGTCAGTGCGCTGGTCCAACAGACCAAATACGACGCAAGGGAAGCTATTAGCTACTGGCTATTGAACTTCCTTGTTTAGTCCCATTTACATCATCGCATACAAAACAAACAGAGTCCGTTGGTGTGTGGCCAAGTCCGTTCGTCCAGAAAGTCCATCGGAGCTCCGCCAAAAGTTCATCGGGAAGACCGTCTGACCTAGTCTGCCGAAAAGTCCAGTCATGTGTACACGGCATTAATGCTGAATTTTAGCCCCCCAGAGGTGAGTCCCATATACTTGAGAATTAATGAAATGTAACTCTGTACCTACAAAGACCAGGGAATAGCCATTTTTTAAACCACTCCTACTCTACTTAGTGACTATGTGATTATCATTCACAATGAAAGTAGGGAACCACATATTTTCCCTCCCAGGTGTTAGGGCTGGCTTAGCCCTTCCTTCTCCGGGCTGGCTGCTCAGCTGTCGGCTAATTGCCAGCTCTCTTCTCTCTCCACAGTTACCAGCTGTTCCTGATGATGCTCGTCTGACCGGCCTACTTAAAGCCTTCCAGCTCCCTTCACCTCGGCCTTCGCGTTGGTCACATCACAAGGAACCATGTCCTGCAGTTTGTTTCAAGACTGGCTTGCTGACATCCCTCCTGGCTCCTTATCCTGCTTGCAGTTGCTCTACTTGGATCCCTGACTTCAGGCCTGGCTGTTTACCCGATCTGGTTATTGAACTTTGGACCGGCTGACTACCCGATCTGGTTACTGGACTCTGGCTATGCTTGACTACACTTTTTCTATTTACCTTTTTATTTTTATTAATAAACAAGTGTGATTTAATTGTACTTCTGTCTCAGTCTGATTGATGGTTTCTGACACCAGGTTGTCGTGAACGTCTGTTTAAGACTGTGATATGCTCCCTGGCAGGGACCACAGTAAGGTGCCTCATATGAGCGCTAAAAAGAAACTTCTTGTAAGACCTCAAAATCCAGTAGTTCTGGCTCATAGGAGGAAGCCTCAGTATCTAATCCTGCAAACAGTGCCAGTCGACCTGAGTCAGTCTCTGTAGGTTCGCATTTCTTCTGAAGTCCATTAAGCTTAGTCTTGGGCTGAAATATAGCATTAGACATTTCATCAGATAATTCTTCCTTATTATTGGAGCCTTTCAGGAGCGTCAACTTTTATCTATATATAGTAAATCACAGAATACAGTACAATCTCGCCCCCATCAACAGTTCATGTAGCAAACTTTGAATGTGAACACAAGTGTTGTGCTATTCTTAAATAAATTGTAAGAAAGTGCACATAGAAATACACAAAAATGTGTCTCCAATAAAGAATCTGTATAAAAAAGACCTCCTATGTAACAGCGTGAAACACAAGAATTAATATTCAGATACAGACCCACTCTGCCTATGTGCCACACGTGAAGGCCTACTATTGAAAAATTACCTCCAATGTATGAGTGGTCAGAATGCGCATACAGTGCCTTGAAAAAGTATTCATACCCCTTGAAATTTTCCATATTTTATTGGGATTTTATGTGATAGACCAACACAAAGTGGCACATAATTGTGAAGTGGAAGGAAAATTATAAATCTTTTTCAACATTTTTTACAAATAAATATGTGAAAAGTGTGGCATGCATTTGTATTCAGCCTCCCTGCGTCAATACTTTGTAGGACCGTTTTTCTCTGCAATTACAGCCTCAAGTCTTTTTTGGGTATGTCTATCAGCTTTGCAAATCTAGAGAGTGAAATTTTTGCCCATTTCTCTTTGCAAAAATAGCTCAAGCTCTGTAAGATTAGATGGAGAGCGTCTGAACAGTAATTTTCAAGTCTTGCCACAGATTATCAATTGGATTTAGGTCTGGACTTTGACTAGGGCCATTCTAACACATGAACATGCTTTGATCTAAACCAGTTTATCGTAGCTCTGGCTGTATGTTTAGGGTCATTGTCCTGCTGGAAGGTGAACCACTGCCATATTCTCAAGTCTTTTGCAGACTCTAAGCCCTTGTACACACGGTCGGACATTCTGACAACAAAATCTCCTCAACCGGAGTCTTTGCCGGCTCGACCCCAGACATCCCGGGCACATCCTGGTTCTTCACAATCATCCCAGCAGGGGTCTCAGGTCCTCAGGTCGCTTCGGGCACAACGGTTCCAGAGTACCTCCAAGGATGGTTGAAGCTGAGCTCTGCTTGCGTGCTGCAGTGTGAGTATTTTTGGCGTAATGACTGGCCACCCTTCTCGGCTTGTTTAGACTTGGGCCAGACAGATGATCCGTCTCCCCCTTGTCACCAGTCCACACAGTCCCAACAGCATAGGAAAACGTCTTAGCCTCCAGACTCAAGTACTTTATGCGCACTGAACTCTGGCTGCCCCCCCCCCCTTTTTTTTTCTTTTTTGACAATTGCCCCTCAGTGATCCCATTTCCGCATCCTCCGGTATGTTATTATTGGATGGATTCCCAGTCTACTGTGGCCTTGACAGCATTGCAACTTTGGGACTGTGGCTAACCCATGGTCATTTGTTCGCGTTTGCAACCACATACCATATGTTTATTATGTTCTTTCCCAAGACTTTTATTATTTAGTTTGAATCTTTATGCTAAATGGAATGTTCCAGCTTTTTATTACTAATGGGTACTAATGACGGGTCAGTTTCATGGGGGATGGGGGGAGTGGGACTGGTGGAGTCAGTGTTCCTTGGCTTCCATGCAGCGGTTTGCATCGTGGTGCTGAGGGACACACGGGTCTGCTGTCACTGCTCCCCTTGAATGACCGGGGTGGAGAGGTCTGAAAGTTATTTCCTTATTTTGGCTGGATCTTCGGGGCTCTGACGGGAGGGTGAGGTATGGGCATAACCGTGCCCACCTCGGAACACAGTTCAATTTGCAGTTTTAACTTAGGTTCTTGTTGACAGGTTATCGGCATTAAGTTATAGCCTATTCTTGTTATTAGTAAGGTGGCATTCGCTAAATGTATAAGACTTTTAATCCTGTGTCATTGTTGATATGTTTATGCAAATAACTTACTTTAGCAATATAGCCGGGTGGTCCTTGACAGACTACTGCTCCCCCATGTGTTGGTACTCGGTCTGAACATCTGTTCTGGTCGACTCCCGACTTTCTAGTGGGGTTTTTCACCTCACGACCAATTGCAATCTCATTAGGTGGAATGTTCTCATCCTACTTAGAATGTTTGCCTCTTTAAACCAGATTGCTTTCTTTTACTTGTCTGTTCTATTCTTCCTATTTTTTCCTCTTTCTTACGGGTCCACGGGGTGCGCGCTCTGGGGTCTGGTTTATCTCCTGTTGTTAATACCACCATGACACTAAATTGGTTATCCCTGAACATTCAGGGCATGAATTCCCCAATTAAGAGGGTAAAGATATTCAAATACTTGAGGAAACAGCGGATTGATATTGCATGCCTTCAAGAAACTCATTTTTCATCAACCTCCTCTCCCAAGTATTTTAATGCTCAGTTCCCTCAGGTGTTTTTAGCTAATGCTTCCACTAAACAAAGGGGGGAACTCATAGCTTTCCGCAAATCAATCCCTTTTGTTTGCACTAAACAGATTACGTATCCTGATGGCAGATACTTGCTATTGCAAGGCACTGTCCAAGAAACAGAGGTCACAATTATGACCTATTATGCCCCGAACCTAAACCCGGGACCTTTCCTGACCCATGTCTGCAGCCTACTGGCTTCCCACGGCAAGGGCATCCTTTTTCTTGTGGGCGACTCTAATTTAGTTTTAAATCCATCTCTAGACAAATACGCATCAGAAAAGACGGCCCCATCCTCAGGGACAAAAAAATGTCTTCGTTCTCTACAGGCATATGATTTGGTCGACCTTTGGAGGGAGTGCCATCCACAAGGTAGAGATTACACCCACCATTCTCACCCCCATCACCTACACTCTAGAATCGACCACATGTTTGTGCTTCACCGTAGCCTTCCCCAGGTAGTGACTGCTTCCATTTTGGCAGCCCCATGGACTGACCACGACCCTGTTTTTGTGGTCTGCCACCCAAATCTAGATAGGCCTCAATTTTCGACCTGGGTGATGAATGACTCCCTCCTTTCGCTCAAGGGAGTACAGGAAGACTTACTGAAGGCCTCGGAAGATTACTTCAGTGAAAACGCTGGGTCGGTGGCGTCCCCTGTAACGCTTTGGGAGGCATACAAAGCAGTATTGCGGGGTCACATTATTCGGGTGGCGTGAACCCGTAGGTGGGAGCGTATGGCGAAGCAGAAAGCCCTTGAGACTCATCTAGAAACCCTTTCGGTGGCCTATAAGCAATCTCCCACCCCAAACTGACGTAATCTCTTGAAACAAACCCGCACTGAGCTCGATCTATGCCTCACAGATGGCGCTGAATGCGTTTTGCTCTGGTCTCGTCAGAGGTGGTATGCGAAGGCGAACAAGCCTAATCGTACGCTAGCGAACAGACTTCGTACCTTTGCCCCCAAATTTGCTCCCATCACCTTACGTGATCGGCACAACGTTCTTACCAGTAATCCCAAATAGATATTAGCAGAATTTTGTTACCACCTAACAAAATTATACACAGCACAGGAACAGCCTAATGCCCAAAACATCGCAGACTTTCTTAGCAACCTTGCGCTTCCAAACTTGACGGAAGCACATATCGCCCTCATGGACCGGGATATACATATCTCAGAGGTCCTCCTGGGCATTAAAGAGCTCAAGATGGGAAAGAGACCAGGACCGGACGGCTACACAGCACTCTATTACAGGAAGCTAGCTGTGGTAATAGCACCGCACCTAACAAGCATGTATAACTCCGTTAAGAATGGTTCTTCCTTTACCCCAGACTTGTTGACAGCAAACATAGTAATGATCCCTAAGCCAGACCGTGACCACTCTTCCTGGTCTAATTTTAGACCGATATCTCTTATTAACATTGACATGAAAATTTTGACAAAAATTCTGGTCGGATTTGTACCCAAGAGACAGGCAGGGGATGCAATTCGGCGCATATTGCAACTCCAACACATAGCCAACACTCGCTCGCTTGAGTCCATGCTCCTGTCTCTGGAAGTGAACAAAGCCTTTGACACTTTGTTGTGGCATTACCTCGTGTCAGTCCTTCGACACTATAGCTTTGGGACATCATTTATGCGATGGATGTCTGTTCTGCATGACTCCCTCCGGGCAAAGATCAAATATTGTGGATTTGAGTCTCCGATGTTTGACATCGCCAGGGGAACTCGCCAGGGGTGCCCATTATCTCCTCTGCTCTTTGTTCTGGCATTGGAGCCCCTGGCAGAGGTGATCAGAATGCATCCTGACATCAGGGGCATTGAGGTAGTGGGCTGTTCCCACAAAATATCGTTGTTCGCCGATGATATCCTCCTGACGGTCACCTCATCCAGAATTACCCTACCAAATTTACAAGTGCTCCTGGATACCTTCGGCTCCATTTCGGGGGTCCGGGTTAACCCCTCCAAATCAAAGGCCTTGTTGTTCAATCTATCGCCGGGTTTGCTGCGAGACCTGCAATCGGCGTTCCCTTTTCAGTGGGTCACGTCACTGCCATATCTGGGTATCCGTCTTACTCCGACACCTTCAGGTACATACCAGGCGAATTTCCCTCCGCTGTTTAAAAAATTAACAGATATGTTGTCATCCTGGTCTAGCATGCCCTTGTCATGGTTCGGCAGAATTACAGCTATCCGAATAACCTATCTTCCCGAAATTATTATATTTTTTCCGGGTCCTGCCGATTCCCATCCCGTCACATATTCTTTGCATCCACCAAAGCAGGATCTTGCGGTTCATCTGGGGATCATCTCGCCCCCGCATAGCCAAACAGATTCTGTTCGCTAAACGCGTAAACAGCGGTCTCTCGGTTCCCAACTTGAGGACATATTATATAGCGGCCAATATAGCCCCTCTATCACACCTCCACGAGACATATCAGCTCCCACTCTGGGCCACGATCGACCTAGTAGATGTTGACCCCATCCCTGTCGCCTCACTCCCGTGGCTCCCTCCGGCGCATCGCCCCCAAAACAACTGTAGAGCCCTGTATGACCCATACCCTGCGAATTTGGGACTCGGTGAAGTACTCGGCGGGACTGATTTCCCCCACCTCCTTCTATTGCGGCTTCTGCAATGTCCACTTTTCCCTCCAGGCCATGACAACCCCTCACGGTTCTCGTGGTGGACTTTGAATGGATTCACTGATGTTCATTCATTGCTCACACCTATGAGAATTGTGGCGTTTGAGACTCTATGCACCTCCCATGACATCCCCTTACGAGAACATTATAGTTATTTGCAACTTTTCCATTTCCTTCAGAGCCTGATAAAACCCCATCCTACGCCTTATGCCCTGACTTCCTTTGAGAGCCTTTGCAGATCCAGACCCCACTCCCCGGGCATGATTTCACTGATCTATTCAGCTGTGATATCTATGAAGAAACCCCCATCTCATGCTTATCATCTTCAATGGGAGGGGGAGTTGGGTAGCGGGTTAGGCCCTGAAGACTGGCAGGCAATGACGTCGGCAATATCTAAATGTTCCACTAAAGTGTTAATTCTAGAAAACGCCTATAAAGTGCTGTACAGATGGTACTATACGCCAGTGAGGCTGACCTGCTTCATTCCAGCCTATTCCCCACTCTGTTTCAGAGCATGCTCTCAGAGAGGCTCTATGGCGCATATCTGGTGGACGTGTCCGCGGGTATGCAGACTGTGGGTCAGGTTATACACACTTATCCGTAATCTGTTTCAGGTCAATCTTAAAAGGAACCCCTATGAGGCGCTATTGGCCAAACCCATAGCCGGACTAATTCGAACCGAACGTCAACTCGCGCAGCATCTTTTTACCGCAACTAAGTTGACAATTGCGAGAGCGTGGAAAACCCCCATATTGAGTTTTGAAGCAGTTAAAAATCGTCTCAACGATGTTATGATCAATGAGAAATTAACCATCCTTTCTGACACGCACACCAAATTCCTTAAGGTTTAGCAACCCTGGATAGCACACCACCATCCCTCTAGATTTGATGTAGCATTACTGTCATTATAAAGACCTTAGAGCGCTCGCCCTGTGGACCCCGTTCCCCTCCTTTTTCTTTATCTCTCACTCTCTTCTCCTGTCCCCTTTTCCCTCTTTGGCTTTCTTCCTAGCCATGCGGAACTTAATCCCCTTCCCTTGTATTCTTTCATATCTCACTAATCTCCGGATTCTTTTTCCTTGCATGCTCCTTTCCTATTCTGACTCCTCTTTTGAGGATACCAGCTCTCAGGTACCAATAGGGTGTAATAAACGATCCTGCCACAGGCATATACTATCCCTAGTATGACATGAGACCAGGATCGTCAGATTCCCAGATGCTGCCTGATTGAATTTAATTATAAGAAATTTTTCTTCTGACTCTTTTGTACTGATAAAGGCCATTAGGCCCTGAGTTGTATTGTTTCTTGACTGTATCAAAGCTCTGTTGTAAACCTGCTATGTTGGCAAACGTGACAATAAAACTTTTATAAAAGAAAGAGTCACACACTACTAATAGTTTAAATTCTGATGAATACATTTATTAAAAATAGTTAAGACCACTCACAGAAGGTGAATAATCCCCGCCTTAAAAATACTCCATATCCCAAGATCCAATCAGTAAACTCGTGCATGTGTCACAATGTCCAGCTCTGCTCACTGCATTTCATCAAATATGACATCACCAGGGGCCCTGATGACATCATTTTTTTTTTAACAGAAGGAATTTTTATTGATATATTCAAACAGTTAGATCTTATGCATATCCAGTGTTACATTATATAGTGATGTACAGTAAACAATATAACTTCTCCAGAGAATTATGCAATATGGTCACAGGGAGAGAACTTGATTTGTTCATCGAATGTGTTACCTCAGTGTTAATTTTAAGAATGTTCCGAAATGATGTTAAATTCCAAATTCTAGTTCACTGATCTTGTTGATAAGTAAGATATTTAGACCTTATATACCCATCAATGATAAGTATCCCAAGTCACAAGAACAAATGTTAT
Source organism: Lithobates pipiens (assembly GCF_037356315.1). Lineage (NCBI taxonomy): Eukaryota > Metazoa > Chordata > Amphibia > Anura > Ranidae > Lithobates > Lithobates pipiens. Next base: position 445,353,325 of record NW_027507758.1, on the reverse strand, counting down.
AATTGGTGGGGGGAAAGAGGGTTGGGAGGGACGGAGGGAGGGGGAACCACAAGGGAGTGGGAAGGGAGGGAGGGGGGGAGAGGGGATGTTCGTGGCACCATCTGAGTATGAAGGACGAGGGAGCCTGGGAGGGTGAACCCCCCATATGGGTAAGGATGGGAGTATCAAGGATGAAGCTCCACCCATGTCTACACCATGAGGCCTCTGGCCTCGACCCATGCTGACCATATTTTATGAAATTTTTTAGGACAATTGCGACCCATATAGGTCAGTTTATAGAGGGGGAGGGCAGCGTTACAAATCTGTCCTTTGCTGATATCATAAGAGGAATAAACTGTTGTAAGCCCTCTGTCCAGTCATCCTCAGTCAGAGTTGTTAGATAAGGTTGCGAGGCCGAGAAGGCCCTTTTTGCTCCAGAGCCGGCTAAACAGGTAAGTCTAAAGTAAATAGAGGATAGTGTTCTATCTATGATGCGTGATGTAAGCAGCCTCTCTACCCGGTTTGGTTCAATCTTAATAGAGCCAGGGAACTGTGCCCTGAGGACGTGTCTTAACTGTAAAAACCTAAAGTACATCCAGGGAGGAAGCCCAAATCTACTCCTCAGCCCTCCAAAAGGGAGCAAACGCCCCTCTGATGACATCATTTATATTATACATTTTGTTTTTTGCCATTGCATGTAACTAGCTATTCATGTTTCTATGTCATGAATATCATAATGTAATATGTCAATGCCCTGCTAAACGGTGTGATGTCAGCAATATTTAAAAAAAATTACTAATTAATGTACACAATCTTTATCAAACAGATTAAAAAAAGACTGGTTCTTGTGATATATATATCTACTAAGTAACTAAGGAAAGTGTGACTCATTCATAAATTTACACTTTGAAATGTTTTCATTTTGTATTTGTTTACTAAGTGTTTGCTGTAACAAAAAATCCTTAGTCACATTCCATTCACTTGAGTGAACTATAAGGTGATTTATGGAGACATAAAGTGAGTCTTACACTCTAAAGCTGCTTAGCAAATATGGCCCCTAGCCTTCTGTCACAAGCATTTGCCCTTGAGTATTTTAAGAGTGCTCAGAAATTAAGCTTGTTTGGCTTTCCATGTTTGTAGTAAATATGTTTTAAGAAATGTAGAGCTCTGCATCAACAATATAAAGTTTAAAGTGGAGTTACAGACGCAAAAATTATTATTATTTTTTAAAAGCTATCTCTTACTATCACATTCTGTGGATTTAGCATTGGCTAATCTTATTAATAGAGTCACATTTACAACCTACAAAATGTATAAACCATGGGCTTCATTAGTGCTGAGTACCAGAAGAACATGGTCCACATCTCTTGGTTAGTGCCCCAGGCCCAAGGCCACCACTGCCCACCATGTTTTTTAACTATCCACTATATTTCTTCTGGACAATTCTGCCTTTCCCGCAATTCAGGCAGATTCTGGCTGATTCTGGCTGCATAATTTGGCTCCAACTACAGTCATTAGTATTCCTAACAGGAGTTCCAGACTGTCTTAACACTTTTTCAAGTAAGCTTTAGGGAAGAAGCCTACGTTTGTTTTAAGTGGTGCAGTGGAAAGATGTTTCGGAAGAGGGCTGCAGGTTAATAGTGGGCGATGTTGAAAAAGTGTTGCGGGGTGCAGGGCAGTGGCGAGCAGTGTTGGAGAGGCTTAGAATGCGTGCAGGCCAGTGGTGAGCAGTGTTGGAAAAGTGAGACACACTTATCAAAATGATGGTCCCAGATTCTGGGACTGGCTATGGTCCGCATTGTATGCACCCACTTTCCAGGTGGCGCCCCCAAATCACACCCAGACCCCACCTCTATATATGCAGGGACCATGCATCCTGCCCATTTTACAGCTAGGTCCTGCCTATACCCTGCCTCTAAATATGCAGGGGCTGCCCACTTGCAACCCCCACCCCTGAAATGAATGCCTTTTTGAGTAACTATCCATGCGCAGGTCAGTGGTAAGTAGTGTTGGAAGAGGGCTACAAGGGATGCAGGCCATAAGTAAAACAGTGTGGGAAGAGAGTTGGCAGAAGGTTATTGCGGGACAGCTCAGTGATGGGTAGTGTTGGAAGATGAGGCCCATTGGTAAACAGTGCTGGCAGAGAGCTGCAGGGCGTGCAGGCCATTAGAGAGCAGTTTTGGAAAAGGGTTACGGGGGTGCAAGCCAATAGTGAGCAGTGTTGGAAAAGGGTTGCAGGTCAGTGGTGAGAAGTATTGAAAGAGGGTTACAGGGCATGCAAGTCATTGGGCTTGCAGTGATGAACAGTGTTGGAAGAGGGTTTCAGGGGGTGAGCAGTGTTTGAAGAGGGTTGCAGAGGGTGAAGGGATGGGTGGTGGTTGTAGAAAGGATGTAGGGGTAAGCAGTGTGGGAAGAGGATTGTAGAGGTTGAAAAAGTGAATAATGTTGGAAGAGGAGTTCAGGGAATAGAGACATGAGCAAGGGTTGGAGGAAGGATGCAGGACAATGCACAAGAGATGCAGAGGTGAGCAGTGGATAGTAGCCTTATCGTGGATTGATTTTCCTTTGGAGGAGGGGGATTATTATGGGCTCAGGTGAGTAAAACGGGGGGGCTGGGGGGCCGGTCAGTGTCAGAAGTTTTTTCACTTTAATGCATAAGATGCATTAAGGTGAAAAAACATGAGGGTTTACAACTCCTTTAAAGAATCTAGGGTGGTGGGAACAATGCCAATGTCACCGCTGACTTCTCCAAGTCAAATATCACTTTTGGGTGGACAGACACTTTAAAGCCCAGCTCAGGCCAAAACTTTTTTTTTGTTTTTTGAGAGTGGAAGTGTTATAACCCCTATTATTTGCTGTGTCTCCTTTTGCTATATTCCCCCTCACCTTTTGGCGGAACAGGAATTATGGGAATATCTCGCAACTACATGGCATGTTTACCAATGCCAGGAGCCTGGCGGACAAGATTGGTGTAACCTGGAGATACTGTTGTACCAGGAGGATTTTTATTTTGTGGGAATTTCAGAGACCTGGTTCAACAGCTGTCATGATTGTCTGGCAACCATTCAAGGATATACCCTTTATTGCAGGGCTAGAGAGGGTAAAAAACGGGGAGGGGTATGCCTATATATCAAGAATAATGTACAAGTGAATGTGAGCAATGACATCACTAAGCGAGCTAGGGAGGAGGTGGAATCTTTATCCTATCCTAATCTCTAACCTGAGGGAGGAGGGGGAGATGGACCTTCTATCACAATTTGGATTAGCAGCAAGGATGGGAAGTGTTATCATAATGGGGTATTTTAATTATCCAGATATAGACTGGGCGGAGGGAACCGCGCATTCATCTAAGTCTCGCCAGTTCCTAAATGTCTTGCAGGACAATTTCATGGGTCAGATGGTAGACGCACCAACTAGAAATAAAGCGTTACTAGATCTACTGATTACAAACAATGCAGACCTGATCACAGAAAATTTGGAGCAATTTAGGAAACAGCAATCACAGGTCAATTAGCGTCAGTATAAATCACACAAATAGGAAACGTAAGGGAAATACAAATCTATACACTAGGAGAGAACCTTGGGGGGGATCTAGGATGGAAAAGGACCTGGGGGTCCTAGTAGATGATAGGCTCAGCAATGACATGCAATGCTAAGCTGCTGCTAACAAAGCAAACAGAATATTGGCATGCATTACTCCAGGGATAAAGTGATAATTCTCCCACTCCACAAGACTCTGGCCGCACCTATGAGTATGCTTTCCAGTTTTGAGCATCAGTCCTCAGGAAGGATGTACTGGAAATGGAGCAAGTACAAAGAAGGGCAACAAAGCTAATAAAGGGTCTGGAGGATATTAGTTATGAAGAAAGGTTGCAAGCACTGAACTTATTCTCTCTGGAGAAGAGACACTTGAGAGGGGATATGATTTCAATTTACAAATACCGTACTGGTGACCCCACAATAGGGATACAACTTTTTCGTGGAAGGGAGTTTAACAAGACTCGTGGCCACTCATTAAAATTAGAAGAAAAGAGGATTAACCTTAAACTACGTAGAGGGTTCTTTACTGTAAGAGCAGCAAGGATGTGGAATTCCCTTCCACAGGCAGTAGTTTCAGGGGGGGGGCATCGATAGTTTCAAAAAACAACTAAATAAGCACCTGATCGACCATAACATACAGGACTATACAATGTAATACTGACATATAATCACACACATAGGTTTGACTTGATGGACTTGTGTCTTTTTTCAACCTTCCCTACTATGTAACTATGTAGCTCCTTGTATATTGAGAGATATCAGACAGAAGTGAGGTGAAATGGGGACATAGGCAGCAACGAAAACACATTTACTAGTAGAGTAATGATGAGTTAGAATTTAATTGCTGGCGGCACATAAATGGTGCTATTGTAATTTTTTTTTGCAGCTATCTTTTTGCTCAGAGATTGCCATCAGCCATACAGACCAGCACTGCCCTTGACAGTAGCTAGTCCTTTATCCGTTACTAATCACCGTGTGGTCTACATGAAAACAAGTTAGTGTTCAGTGGCTGTGTTCTTTCTTCTCTTCCTCCGGCCAGGCTCTAGGTTGGATGTGATTGAATGAATTCAGAAGAACTACTACAGTTTTGTCTTTCACAGACAGCTTAAACAGCTGACATATCTAATTTCACATCACACTAAAGAGGCTGGAGGAACTTCAAAGGCCTTGTGAAACGTCTATGACTTTATTGCACAACCCTAATGATGCAGGGAGTGACACTTTTTATGTCTATTTTACAGTGTATTGTCAGTGTTTTCTTCTCTTTAACCTGTACAATTTCAGGTATCCCACTCAGCACTAATGTTTCCTTTTTTCTTTATTTTCACTTGTTAATCCTGCCAGTGATACACTTCCTAGGGTGGCAAGGCTCATTCAATGTACTGTATCCATGGAGGAGCAGCATTGTCATCCTAGGAGGATCGCTTCTGGTTTGAACTACATAACGCCTCCCTTTTGTTTCATCTCCATTACTTAGGTAGGAGGTGTTCTGCAGTTCTGCAAGAGATAGCTTGGGAAGCTGATAACATTGTTTGAGAATTCAAAACAGTAGACTTGCAGAAAATATATTTAAACGCTTTGAAAAAAAAGAAAGAAATTGAATTCAGTCTTCACATCAAAGTACTGGTAACCTGCAATATATTTCATTTTTGTTCTTGGGTTTAGTCACTTTGAATTCAGTACACATACTGTATATGCAATTAATACAAATTAAAGGACAACTTTAGAAAAGGACAACAGCCCCGGCATGAATCAAGATCGCCAAAGATCCCAAAGAGTATGTAAACCCAACATTTCATATTCCTGATATGTGCCTTTTGTACCATGTACTTGTATGAAAAATTACCCTGATCTCTCTGTATGAAATCCCTGGTGTTCATACTAATCCCTCTGCTTTCCTATTAAAAAGTTACCACACTAGGCATAAGGGTACAGCATGGTTAGTTTCCTCCAATAGTCAGACTTGTCCTGACATGCCCCCCCTGTACAGCTGTTCACTGGAAAGACCAGTGTACTGCTGATTCTCCTCCTTCAGTTCTCTGAGCTCCTTATTTAGCTGAGTACAGTACAGAGATTATGTGATCACTTATAAAAAAGGGGGAAAATGGTATTTATAATGTTATATATATATATATATATATATATATATATATATATATATATATACTGTCAGGAGTTCACTGCAAGTGTAGAGCTTTAAGGACGCTGCCACTCGCTTTTCTCCATTTCAGGGCTGGTTTTGCCTACTTTTATTTAAAAGAAAGTTCAAAACAAACACAGAAGATTCCCTCGCAGGGGTATTCGGTATTTCAGTACTGCTACCAAAATAAATAATACTCAGACCTCCTGACTTATAAACGCAACTCTCCTGTTCAGGCCTTACGCTTTAGGGCTTTGGTCTGTCACCTACAGATGCTCAGCACCTCTGTGCATACAGCAAGTAGCCTCCTGTTGCACTGGCTCCCACCTCTCTCTCCTAGGTGAATCCCTACTGTCTCCCATGCCCAGACCTCCTGTGTGCAGGGTTGAGTCATCTCCAGCTGGGAGCCTAGAGTCTTGGTCTGGTCATTACTTAAAGCCCAGAACACAGCTGACCAATTAGTGTACTGGCTGTTCACTAGACCTGGACCCTGGTAGGGTACTGCCCTGCTACAATAAATAAATATATATATATATATACACACACACACACACACACACACACACACACACACACACACACACACACACACACACACACACACACACACACACACACACACACTTGCTTTGCCTATCATTTATATTTTACATTGAATGGGTTGTTTTACAAGGTGAGGGTTTACATATACTTTAGACATTGTGAAAGCTAGGGAACATTAACAGATACATGAACAACCACCCCCCCCCCCCCCCCCAAAAAAAACAAAAAAGGGCAGACTTGCTATACTACTCTGCCTTTTTCTGCTGTCACTTCTCTATATTCCTATGTTGTATCACTGGAGGGGAGATGAGTACTGGAGGGTTTAGTTCCACTCATAGGTGTCACCAGAGGGTGGCTACTCAGGCTGTAGCCCCGAATCTGGAGCCCATAGCCCCTAGTCTCTAGCTGCCGGGTCCCTGCCTAACCAGTCAGTCTCGGCTGCGGTCTGCGGGCTGCATTAGAGGTGGATGAGAGGAAAGAGACGAGCGGGCGGATGAGCAGAGATGACATCATCTCTCTCCACCCGCTCCACGTCACCACTCTTCCGCCCTCACAGCCAGGCCACTTCAATGTGGAAGCGATGTGCGGCAGGGAGCAGAGAGCTGACATCATCTCTCACTGCCCTCCACAAATCAGCTCTCTTTCGCCCCTCACAGCGCGGGCCCATTCAATGTCAGAGGTGCTCCGGGGAGCAGAGAAATTACACCATCTCCCACTGCCCGCCCCGCATCTCCACTCTTCTGCCCTCACTAAATGGACCAGTGCTGCCAGCCTGTCACAAATGCAGTGACAATGCACATTTGGTGGCACTGGCATGGCATCGCAAGTGACAATCCACATCAGTTTGTCAAGTGACAACCCATATCTAGTGGCAGATGACATTGCAAGTGACAATTTGCTAATGGTGGCAAGTGACAATCTGTAAATGGTGGCAAGTGACGTGGCAAGTGACAATCTGCATATGGTGGCAAGTGACATGGCAAATGACAATCTGCAAATGGTAGCAGATGACGTGTAAGTGACAATCCGTATCAGGTGGCAGTTGACGTGGCAAGTGATAATTTGCAAATGGTGGCAGGTGACATGACAAGTGATAATCTGTAAATGGTGGCAGTTGACGTGGCAATCTGCAAATGGTGGCAGGTGATGTGGCAAGTGACCATCTACATCTGGTGGCAGGCGACATGGCAAGTGACAATCCACATCTAGTGGCAAGTGTTGGTGGCAAGTTAAAAAGCTGCATCTGATGGCAGGAGATGTGGCAAGTGACACGCCCAGGGCTCCCACTGATTCTGCATTATGGTGAGTTTAAGCACTTCATTATATAGTAGAATGTAACAATAGAAACAATGCGCTTCGATCACCCTGAAACCATATAAACAATGGTGCCATGGTAATTGAAATGCCAACACCAGCCTTTGCCCGCGAAAAATTGCTTACCATCGGTGTGCCCCCCCCCCGGCACCCCCCCCCCCCCCCCCAGGCCTGCAAAAAGGTAAAAAGGTTGGTGACTGCTGCTATGGGCAGCAGTCACCAACCATTTCATGTCTCTTCTACAATAAAGAGCTGCCTGCTTGCAGTTTTTAAAGAGTTACGTTTAGTTCCCCTTTAAATAAATTATAGTTAATGTACTCGGAAATGAAAAAAAGCATGGAGCCAGTAGGTTACATACTGTCCCTAAGTGTTTAATATTTGATTAACAATTACAAAGTGTATTTAAAAATGAAATCTACACTTTTATTACACAAAAACAAATATCATAACTACGCAGGATGTATGCAGGATGTACAGAGTGTTCTCAAGTGTTTCAGAATATGAAAAGGAATATGAAAAGGTTCTAGTAATTACCGGGTAAGTAGGATTGCACTGCACTAGTATATATTGAATCTGTAATTTCATACTCAATGTCTTGCATCACATTAAAAAGAGAAACTTTGTTCTGGACTCTTGTTTCCTTAGTTACTTTTGAGGTTACATTTATTTTTTTCTCTGTGTCACAATACTACTTTCTTAAACATATGCTACATGACTATTCATTATTGTTTGAAACATAAAACATACAGAACCTTTAAAGACTGAAGATGATAATACAAACATATGCCCCTTCTGCCTGTTAATGACCTCCTCTATCATTTCAGTAGGAATGTATGGCACGCTCAATGTATGATATTTTTCATTAAGTGTGCATAGGAAATAAAAAGGTATGTTACGTAGAGTTCTAAAACATATATTTCAAGTCTTTGTGATGCCAATAAGAAGACCCCAATCTCCAACCTGGTCTAGCCAAGTTCCCTAATTCTTATGGAGAATCCACAATATGGGACAGTTGGCATGGAAATGCTGATGGATGCTTTCGCCACACAGTTCCTGCCTGCTAGTACCTTTGTTAGGCAGAAAGGTGTCTTTGTTGGGCCCCAGTGATACTAGTTTTACTTTGTTGTCAGGTTTGACTTGCCTGGCATGGCTAAAGCTTGCCATATCTTGCTTGAATTGTATCCAAAATTTCAGCCGTGGTCCAAATCCAAGCCACCATAACAACCTTTGATTCAGAAATCAAAGAATACAGAGAGGAGAGAGTCGGCCATGCAGTCCAATCAGCTGCAGTCACTATTTAGGTATACTTACAGCTGCAAGTGGCAGCTGTCAAAATACAAAAGTTGGTAATGGAAGATTCGTCCATCAATGCTTTAAAGCATGGATGGGGGCCTCTATTGATTATCGTCACTTAGCCAACTGGGTCGAATGAGAGAAATCTTTGATGTGTGGCCAGCTATATTCTTTCCCCCAGATCTACCCACCCACCTCTGTGGCCAAAACCCTTCTCTCTCTGGACAGGGGGGATGGTCAATAGATGGGGTCTGATTTCTCCAGGGCCCAAAGACCCTTTGTAACAAACTAGGCTCAGTTGAGTGTTCAAGAGAGGTACCTTGTGGTGTTAGCCGGTTCATATCACAATTTCTGTGTTCCAGTTGTGTTTCTGCATGCATGTTTTTGATACATTTCAGTGTGTTTTCAATACATTTGGCTGCGTTCCATGAAGAAAAAATGCAATGATAAAGTGACTTCAAAGATGTGCTCCCATCCTGTGTGATTGTGCTCACACAACTAAGTTTGGTCTGGAAAAGCAGCTGAACCACCTCTGGGCTCTATGTGTAATGGTCTATGTAGAATCCTCAGGTAAATCCAATAAAGCTTTCCTCGGTTAAAAAATTAAAAAGAGGCTGGATAGTGTACTGTATATACTCGAGTATAGGTCAATCCGAATATAAGCCGAGGCCCCTAATTTACCACAAAAAACTGGGAAAACTTATTGACTCGAGTTTAAGCCGGGGGTGGGAAATGCAGCAGCTACTGTAAGTGGCAAAGAGGGTCAACAATGCCCATCTGCAGCTGCATGTCTCACTGTGTCTATTGCATGCCTCCCTGTGTCCTGTGCAGATCTGCCTACCTCACTGTGTTCTGTGTATACCTCCCTGTGTCCTGTGCAGATCTGCCTACCTCACTGTGTCCTGTGTATGCCTCCCTGTGTCCTGTGCAGATCTGCCTACCTCACTGTGTCCTGTGTATGCCTCCCTGTGTCCTGTGCAGATCTGCCTACCTCACTGTGCCCTGTGTATGCCTCCCTGTGTCCTGTGCAAATCTGCCTACCTCACTGTGTCCTGTGTATACCTCCCTGTGTCCATTGCAGCCTACCTGTGCTAATCTTCATCCTCTGTGTCCTGTGCATGCCTCTGTGTGCCCATCTGCAGCCACCGATCAGCGTGTCATAAAAACATACGGCGGCCATTCCAGTATTCAAAAGCCGCGCCTCCTCTTCGTCTGTGATAGGCAGAACACTCAATTTCCCAGCAGTCAGTTTTCAGCCTATCACAGACATCCGCTCATCCTCGTCTGAGGTATGAGGATGAGGGGATGTCCGTGATAGGCTGAAAACTGACTGCTGGGAAATTGAGTGTTCTGCCTATCAGAAGAGGAGGAGGCGCGGCTTTTAAATACTGGAATGGCCGCTGTATGTTTTTATGACACGCTGGCCACCGTCTGTCTACATGACATGCCTGATCAGGTAGGCAGACGGCGGTGACTCGAGTATAAGCCGAGGGGGGCACTTTCAGCCTAAAAAAAAGGGCTGAAAATCTCGGCTTATACTCGAGTATATATGGTAATATTGTTTAGACAAGATATTTATTGGAGAAAAAAACATCAGGGTACTCACACTTTTATGGTTCTTCCAGCGCACCAAACGACAGCCAACAGACAGTAAAATCCAATGCAAAAGGCTTGAAAACTTGTGTAACAGCAGCTGATCAGAGAGCATGTGTGCTGACTCCTCCACCGTTCTCGCCCCTCCCCTACAAGTGGCGACACAGGGCTTGTCACGTGTCTTCCTCAGGGGGATTTGGTTTGAATATAACTCTGGTAGTTCGTGTCTTCCTCAGGCAGATTTGGTTTGGATATATCTCTGGTAACTCGCAAGATTCTTTGTTTATAAAGTTTGTATTATTCAATTGTTAAAAGAAAAAAAAACAAAAACAAAAAAAAAATTGTTAAAGGGAAAGAGTTGCTTCTGCTTTTACACAAGCCCATTTAACACCTCACCCCAGCAATGCACTGGAGTGAACAGAGCCTAAAGAAATGTTAGTGCTGCTTCTTTTCCTGTTACAACACTATGACCATTCAGGTGAAAAAAAAGACTCTCACATCCCAGTTAGCGAAAGAAATGGGAAATCTTACATCATTTTTTTTTTTTTTAGCAAAGTAAAAACTGCAGTGAAATCTGCTAGAATTCTTGTACAGAGCTTAGACACCAAGAGTTTAGCTGAGTTAGCATCAGTTAACTTGACAATAACTATGACTTATTTTTCCGATTGGCAGCGGATCTGAGAACTAGAAACACACATAGTTGCGCATTCCTAGTTCTCTGCTGCAAGGCTAAAGCTAAAATGTAGGCATTACAAAAAAAATTACCCTTGCATTGAGACCTCCTCCACATTGCAAGGATAAAATGCTTGTTAGGTCTTGGGGTAGAACAATGAAGATGTAATACTTACCCTATTCCTCATTCACTGGCCGCCGACCCTCTTTTCTTCTCTCCTCAATGTTTTCATGTACAGCGCAGGACTATTGGGCCTGCATTGTTTGTGATGATGTCAGCGTGTGACAGCCAGCAGAAGTGTCTTAGAAAAGATGCTGTGGGGTACTGGTTGCACAGCGTAGAGGAAGCCTACCTGAATAAGGTTAGTATTATGCCGCGTACACACGAGCGGACTTTTCAACATCCAAAGTCCGAAGGACTGAGTCCGTCAGACTATCCGATCGTGTGTGGGCTGCAACGGACTTTTGACTCGCCAAAGTCCGAAGGACTTTAGAATATGGAACATGCTTCAAATTTTTCCGAAGGAACTCCGCCGGACCCGGTCTCCTTCGAAAAATCCGCTCGTGTGTATGCTACTCCGACAGACTAAAACCGACGCTAGGGCAGCTATTGGCTACTGGCTATGAACTTCCTTATTCGAGCCGAGTCGTACGTCATCACGTTCGAATCCGTCGAAGTTTAGTGTGATCGTGTGTGGCCAAGTCCGCTCAGCCGAAAAGTCTGTCAGAACTCCGTCGGAATTCCAGCAGAACTCCGACGGAACTCCTTCGGAAGTCTGTCGGACATAAGTCCTCTCGTATGTACGGGGCTTTACAGTTTATTCATCAATTTCTAGACCTTACAAGCACTGAAGCCCCTTCCGGTGCCCAGATTTGGGCTTTAAGGGGCATTAAACATTTAAATGTTTTACAATTGTATTGTGGTCATGTAGGAGTTAATATACTGAATGAGCCTAGTTTTAGCACTGTAGT